>NC_091790.1:121250000-121875000 GCF_041296235.1 Equus asinus | reverse complement strand
AGTACACAACAAATCTCAACAGCTAAAAAACAAACAATCCAACTGGAAAACGGGCAAAATGCTTGAAGAGCATTTTACTGAAGAGGATCTACACATGAAAAATAAGCATGTGAAAAAATGTTCAAAATCATTAGCCTTTAGGGAAACACAAATCAAAACTTCAATGAGTTATTACTATATATATCTTAATAATTAAAAGAAAAAATGGTGACAACACCAAATGCTGGTGACCATGTAGAGAAAATGTATACCTCATACCTTTCTAATGGGAATGTAGAGTGGTTCAGCCACTCTGGAAATAGTTTAACAGTTTCTAAAAATCTCTAAATGTATATTTACCATGTGACCCAGCAATGGCACTTCTGAGTATTTATCCTAAAACAGTGAAAAGTTTGTCCACTCAAAAACATGCACACAAAACTTCATAGCAGCTTTATTTGTAATATCCAAAAATGAGAAACTACTCACGTGTCCTTCAATGGGGAATGGTTAAACAAACCAGGTACATCCACACCACAGAACACCACTCAACAATAAAAAGAAATGAACTCTGATACATGCAATGAGTTGGATGGATCTCAAGAGCGTCATGCTAGTTGAAGAACTCCAATCTCAAAAGGTCACATGCTGTATGATTCCATTGACATAACATTCTTAGAATGACAAAAATTTAGAGATGTAACAGATTAGTGGTTGTCAGGGGTTAGAGATGATGCAATTGGAGAGTTGGGTATAAATATAAAGGGGTAGCACAAGGGATCTTCATGATAATAGAATTGTCCTATATTTTGATTGTGGTGGTAGTTGCACAAATTTACACATGTGACAAAATTTCACAGAACTATACACATGCGCACACACCATACACAAGTGCATGTAAAACTCGTGAATCTGAGTAACATCTATGGATTGTACCGATGTCAGTTTCCTGGTTTTGATATGGTGCTGTTGTCATGTAAGATGTTATCCCTGGGGACCATGTGAAGGGTACATAGGACCTCTGCATGATTCTTACAACTGCATACGAATCTACAATCACGTCAAATAAGAAGATTAAAAATTTGAGGCACAGGAAAGGGTTCAGGTTGAAAGAATCTTACTCGTTCCAATACTAGGCAGCTCAAACTGCAGCTGATGAAAGGAATCCAGTTCTATTTATACTGTGGAGTAGGTGCCTTTGCCTGAGACTGAGACACCAGGAAACGATTTTTGAAAACTAATTCCTTCAAATTTTTGCTTAATTGTGGACCTTAATGTTTCGGACAAAAGCAAGGTGTTTTTGATATTTCTTTGACATGAAAATTTTATAAAGGGGGAAAATGCACATTAGGGGACGTTTTTATATTGCCATTGTAATATTATTGGAATACCCTTCAGCTGCCATTCGATCTCCCTGGATAAGTTTCAGAGAGTTAGGTTGATCACATGGCCAGACAGAATTTGGGATGAGGATTAGAATAGGGAATGACTGCTAGTCCTCGATAAAAGCAAGGTCTTAGCACTGATTTAACTGATTTCTGGTCCTGACCCACTGCGTATCTACACCACCCACCACTGGTCTCAGGAAAACAGACTAAGGAATAGGGGGTGGTATTAGGGGTAGATGTTCGTGAAGGTAAGAGCAGGATAAATTCAAGATCTCCTCCCCCTGAGGGGGCAGTCACACCTAGGATGGCCACAAGCTTAGGTATTAAACTCAATACACTGAGCCAACAAAAAGCTGGGGAAGTGTTCGAGATAGTGTTTACCGCCTCCGTTTTACATTTCTATACAGGAGAGAAAACTCCACTCCCTGTGTCAAAATAGTATCTGGCTGCTCTCTCAGGCCTCTGCAAGGTAGGATGACTGGCAGTTTGGCGAAGAAGCAGCTGAGCATGTGCCCCTCAGTCCCTTTCTCTCAGAGAGTAGTCTGACCTGGGGACATAACATGTTTCTGCTAACCTATGTTGCAAGCTAATTGGGACAGATTTCGTCCTTCAGGGACAGAGCTGGAGTTTTAGATGGATGCATTCAACTCAGTGGGACACTGAGGGGAGGAATGTCAAATCAGAATTTGTGTCACTCATTATCACCGTAGGTCAAGCCAAATACTCTAACTTAGGCTTAAGAGAAAAAGAAAACTGATAACTTTGATGACTATCTCTCTGATTCCTTCCTAATCATTCCTGAACCAGAAAGAGAAGAGGGGTATTATGTGCTGGCTCCCTTCAAATCTAATCCATATCACCTACCATGACAATGCAAGCTATGCTACTCACGTACTCCAGTAGTGTCTTGGCAGCTGGAACAATCTTCTACTTCTGTATTCCCAGGACGTGGACTATGCCAGCACAAAGTAATAACTTTGTCAATTTTTGTTAAATAAATTCACCAGTTCCATGATGAACTTTCAGCAGATACATCAAAGTATCATTCTCAATTTTGAAAAGTACATAACAAGAGAATTTATCCAAGAAAACTCAGATCCTAATTTCTCAAAGTGACTAAATGCATAATACTTGGATCAATGACAATACAAGAAAGTGCTTTTGACTCCCTTTACCCATTTCTCCCACCCCCAACGCCCACCTCTGACAACCACCAATCCGTTGTCTGTATCTATGAGCTTGGTTTTGTTGTTGCTGTTGAATTCCACATATAAGTGAAGGGTCAAAAGATACAAACTTCCAGTTATAAAATAATTGAGTCATGAGAATATAATGTACAGCATGGTGACTATAGTTAATAATACTGCGTTGCATATTTCAAAGTTGCTAAGAAAGTAGATCTTAAAAGTCCTCATCACAGGAAAAGAAATTGTAACTCTATATGTTGACTGATGTTAACTAGACTTCTTGTGGTGATCGCTTTGCGATATATACAAATACTGAATCATTATGTTGCACACTTGAAACTAATACAGTGTTACATGTCAATTATACTTCAATACAAAAATAATAAAATAAATAAATAAAATTAGGCGTAGGAAATAAAGAAAATGTTAGTAAACAATTAGGATATTAAAATCAACATCCAATTGAAAAGAACACTGGTTTATATATGTCTACGGTCAATTAAATACCAAGATGTTTCTCCTCTCTTTATGAAATATAGAAAATAGCACCTTCCTCTATTTCTTTTTACCTAGTTATATAAATAGAAAAGCACTGAGAAGATATTGAAATAAAGTTTTAAAGCTTGTAACCTATATTAACAAAGGGTCTAGTTACTTTAAATAAATACCTGGTAGGTATCATTCAACCAAAGGGCTTTACGTGTGATCTAAAAACAACTGAGGCAAACAGTGACGTGTCAGAATCAGAGGTACCTAAAAAGAATAGTCTATGCCATTTTTAATTCCTTTTCTGAAAACTACTCAGGTTCTTTGCCCATTTTTCTTTGAAACAGTAGTGTTTTTCTTATCAGTTTGTGTCATTTCTTTATTTGGTAAGAATAGAAGCCATTTGGGATCTCTGTTGCAATTACTCTCCTAGTTTCTCACTTGTCTATTTAATTTCATTTATAATGTGTTTAAACATACACTATTGTTTTCATTGTTATATAGTATATCAATCAGCCTTTTCTATTGTTAGCTCTTTGATTGCTTTAATATTTAGAAAATCATTTTCTGTCCAGATATTAAATAAATATGCTCTTGCTTTTTCTTCCAGGATTTTTACAGTTATGAAAAATTGCAAACATTCCTTGGAGACTTAAAGAAAGACATGACTAAATGGATAAACTTAACATGCTTCTGTATGGGGAAAGTATTGACACTGTGGTAAAGGTGTCAGTTCTTTCCAAAACACAATTTTACATAATCCTAGTTGAAATCATAAGGACTTGTAGGCTAATCTAGAAAAATAAAGAGGAAAGAATAGGTGCAATAGATGTTTATTTTTTAAGATGCCATCAAAACATATTTAAAAGTTGCAGCAGTTGAAATAATAAGGTAATAATGTCATGGTAATGATAAGGTAGTAATGTCAAGAAAACAGATGAATGATGATAAATGGATGATGGACAGAAAGACAGACAGACAGACAGATAGATAGATAGATAGATAGATAGATAGATAGATGATAGATGAGAGGGATCAAGATGACTGGAATAGAATAGATGGTCCAGAAACAGACCTTAAAATAAAGATGTTAATATACGACAAAGAATACATCACAAATCAACAGATAAAGGGATGGATTTGATCAGTCAGTAAATAGATCTTTATGTACCAGAAGCCATGCTGGGTGCTGGGAAAGAAGACAGGCAAGGTCCTGCCCTTGTGGAGTCTATTGTCTAGTGGGGAGGACAGTCCTGTAAAATAAGTAATTATACACACGGTAAAGGAGATGTGTGGGGCCTTAGGGGAGTATTTTAAAGATGAACTAACATATTCAGGACTCTGGGAAAGCTACTGCAAGAAAGTGACTTACAAGCTGAGACATGAAGCAGAAGCTAGGTGAGGAGTCATCCTGGCTTAGAGAAAGGCATAGTGAACAGAAAGAAGTTCCCTGTGCCTGCAAAGCAGAGAATAATGAGAATGTGGCAAGAAATGAATCTGCAGAAGTAGGTGGGAGCCAGATCATGCAAGACTCTATGTGATATATTAGAAATTTTGAACTTTATCTAAGGGCAGTGGGAAGCCACTGAATAATTTTAAGCAGGCAAATGACTTGATCATATTTATCTTTTTAAAGTGGATCAGAGGGGGAAGAGGTAGATGCCAAGACTAGCTAGAACGCTGTTGTACTAATTGCTCAAATAAGTCAGGCAAGAGACGATAGCGGCTTGAAGTGTTGACAATGAGAACGGAGAAAACGGAAATATTTGAGAAATATTTAGAAGTAGAGTTGATAGGATTTGTTGACTTATTTGATGCATAAGAGGATAGAGAAAGGAAGGAGTCAAAGATAATTATTTAATAAGTGGTGTTTAGCACGATAGACTAGCTATGGTCAGGGGGAGATAGAGTATTATATTGGATCCTTATTTCAAAGCAGATAGCAAAATAACCTTTAGATGAGAAAAGAAACTGAATTTTAAAAAGATGAAACCACTGAATTCCTTTGAGAAATCAAGGATGTCTGGAAAGTGTTCCAATCTGCCCACGTACCTACCAACTCCACCATCCCTGTCTCCCAGTCCCAAGGTAGCATTGTGTAGAACATCCAACCACTGAGCACTCAACACCCTTACCTATGCCTATATTTTAGCTCATATTCATCTTTTCATAAGGGCCACCCTTAACTTCCCATCTCTCTCCACTAACACCCCACTGACCATTCAAACACCAGCTGAAGTGCCACCTCCTCCACAAAGCCTTTCCTGGCTCTCCGATAAAAATAAATTTATTTTACTGCCATAGCATTTTACTTATATGAATCCAGCCATGGTCATTATAGCCCCCACAATATCTAGCAAATAGTGCTTAGGATGACGTAAAACTGTATACGTTTCATCAATGAATTCAATAATAAATAAAGGCATTATAAATTAATAATTTATTTTTATTAATAATAAAGGCATTAATTTAATTTTGAGTAAGTGCTTCTAGGTAAAATCCGACATTTACCACTTAACTGACTCGCCAAAAGTTCAAGTTTTCTAAACCTTGTCTTTCTGTAAACCATGGGCTGCCTCAGGTCACATTCAATTCACTTTATATTAACTTCTAGTTAAAAGAAATTAACACTCTTCTTTGACTCTTGCCGCTATGTGTCCTCAAGCTTCTATAAATCTGTTTTTCCTTTTCTCTTTTCAGATGTAAAGAGGCGGGCTAACTAAGTACTACAGGGCTACTATTTTTGAATAAATGATATGCTGCAGATGTTCAACATGACCCAGACCTCTCTACAAGCTTTAATTTTTATTTCTTGGCTTTTCTCTCTTTATTAGTTTTTTAACTTTTTCTTTTGAAATAGTTTCAGACAGTAGGGAATATACAAAGAATTGCTGTGTAGCCTTCCCCAGATTCCCCAAATACTAATGTTTTATCAGAATTGCTTTATCATTTTCCCATCCCTACCCCCAAACATTTGTCAGCAAGTTGCAGCCATGATGCCTCTTTATCTCAAAGTACTTTAGCAACTACATGTGTTTTAAATGAAGCTTTGCCGGGATGGGCGTTGTTGTGTCTTAAACGATGCTTTGCTGAGATGGGCATTGTTCTACCTGGCACTGTGTCATCTCTTCCCACGGGATGCTACTGCATGACCTTTCACTACCAGCTGCTCTCAGCCATTCCCACATCCCTCCTGGGCAATTGGCAAGCGTTCAGCTGTTCCCCCTCCACAGAGGATTATGGGAATGTGTAAGGCAATTCCATGCTATGTTCGAGCACATGGACCACAGTGTGTTGTCCTCACCTTCATTGTGGTACAAAGAAGTATGAAATTGCTTCAGCCCTCTGTGCCTGGACACCACGCAGCCACTCTATTCTATTGCTTCCAAACCACAGCTGAGAATACTAAAAGAGAGTCTCGCTGCCGGCACTGCCCCCATTCCTCCCATCCCTTGTGCCCCACCCTGTTCTTTCAAACCCCATCAAGACGTAGATCCTCTCTGCTCTCAGACGCCCCAAAACTAGCTAAGGGCCACAGGTTTGGCCAGGGGAGTATGGTAGAGGGTCCTATCTCAGGAATCCTCAACATCTAACTCTTCAGCTTACTCTCTCCCTTCTCTCATAACGTAAGGACACTTTTCTAGTTTCAAGAGTGAAGAAATGGCTCTCCCTGGATCATGTGTAATTCTAAACTCTGTGTCTCCCCAAGACCTAGGCTTGGGAGACACAAAAGGTAAGATCTGATTTCTTTGCTTTCCTGTTTTGCACCTTCCTTTCCTTGAAGCAGTGAAGGCAGAAGCTTGTATACTCAGAAGGGGAAAAGAGAGGAAAGTAATTGGTTAACAGTTCAAAGCATTATCACACCACTCATATGACAGCACACATAAAATTCTTGTATTAGCAAAATGTATACAATGGTGATTCAACTTCATTGCTACATCAACCTCAGCGTTGGCTTCTTGTACACACTAACAGAGGCAAATCACCAAACCCAGTGGAAGCTATAACTCTGTCTCTGACAAATAGTCTCTTGAAGGTAGTCGTGCATTTACCTACTTTATTGGTGACTGGCAGCCAGTGCCATGCTCACTTTACAATTATGTATTGTCACTGTGGCACACCTCTAAAGAATAATTCTGAGAGTCTTTCAAGCCCTCTTTCCACTGAAGAGAATGAGAACAAAGTGAAATCCAGGGATCTCTTTCACTACCTTTAACCACCTCCTAACCTGTCCATAGCTCTAAAGAGTTGAGATGGATGTGCACCAACCGGCAATGAAAACGAAAATTCCACCTGATAGGTCCTCTACAACTCTTGGCTTTGAAAGATGACATCAGTTTGGTTTCCATTTTTGATGATCCGTGAGTTATCAATGTTATATATCCTCAGAGAAGACCCAGTTCTTTTATTTATTGCTTGGGAAGAAAAAGACATTTTAATGCCTTTTACATTCAAGAGTGCTTGCTGTACGTTTCCACGTAGCATAAGGAAGGGAGGGGGCTGGGGGCTGGACAGGCTTCCTATCTGTGCCTTAAATTTTCTCTCATAGAGTTAAAAAAAGGTATTATCTTTCTGACAGCTGGAACAAGATAATAAGTTTTTAATACTGAGCATCGGGGGCCGGCCTGGTGGCGCAGCGGTTAAGTTCCCACGTTCCGCTTCTCGGAGCCCCAGGGTTCGCCAGTTTGTATCCTGGGTGTGGACATGGCACCACTTGGCAAAAGCCATGCTATGGTAGGCATCCCACGTATAAAGTAGAGGAAGATGGGCATGGATGCTAGCTCAGGGCCAGTCTTCCTCAGCAAAAAAAGGAGGATTGGCAGCAGATGTTAGCTCAGGTCTAATCTTCCTCAAAAAAACAAACAAACAAAATAATGAAAATGTTTCTTATAACATTTCAAACAAACACCACAGGTGGCCTCCAACAACCTGCTTCAGTGAGGAAGCTTAATTTGGGGTCTTTTCTTCAGAGGAGGTTGCCTGGTTTTTTTCTTCTCCTTTTCTTCCCCTCCCATTTTACTCACAGATGGCCTTCCTATCTCACCTCTCACCTCAAAGTTGCACAAATCTCATATCCAAACACTGAGAATGAGGTGCTAATTTCAAACTAAAAATCACCTCTGAATCTGTACCACTCATTCTGATTTCCAGCCCATGGGCTTTGCAACAAGAGCTTCCACACAACATCTATGATAATGGTTATGGCATCATGTTCTTAGAATCATAACAATAACTCTATGGAAGAAAATACAAGATGGCATTATTAAAGTGCTCCAACCACATTGGTTTTCTAAGCTCCTGCTGAAATATTGAGTTTTAAATACTATAAAATATGCTATAAATAAGAAAATTTTGCCCCACAGTTCATCCACATATATTAAATATAGTGATAACACAAATCCTTTTTTACCTCTGCATTCACAATTCATGCCAGAAGAGTGGTGATAAACACATTTCCTTCATTTTCTTTTGCATCTCTGTCCCACCATTCTAGGGCTATCAATGACTCCCGGCAGACATTGCTTGAACCGACACATATCCAAATACCAGGCTTAGTTAGCACTTGTGCTGAACAGCCAGAATCTTTCTTTTTTTTTAAACAATGTATTTCCACAGCTGCTATCTCAAGTGAGTGATTCATCTGGAGGTCTTTCAGACTGCCGTTAGAAACAACACATAAAGAAGCCAGTTCAGACACAGCACAGGAAAAGAATTTAGCAACAAAAATCCTGTCTATCATCTCCCATCACACTCGCAGAGCTCAACCTGAATAATAATGAAGATGCTTTAGATGTGATGTTACACTAAACACCAGCAAACATTTCCAGCCTGTGTAAAATTTTTGCTGACAATGCCTACTCCTCTCATAACACAGAACAAAAAAGGAAATCTTTTTCCTAATAACGTTCATTTGCCTGTATTTTGTTGAATGTGTCAACTAAACTAGCATCTGCTTTGTCAAAGGAATTAAAGTAAAACTCAGTGTCTCATTTTAACACGAAACACCTTTGTCAGGCTATCTGCATTTTCCTCCCCCTTCTCAACTTGGTATCTCCTCCTGTTCCCAGCCGTCTTCATCAGCTGCCCTTCTGGCTCCTCCGAGCAGCACAGCAAGCATGAGTCTTTCTGTCTGGCCGTGACCTCTCAGATCAAGTTCCTGTGCCAAAGTGAAGGAGAGAATGAGCTCTGTGCCCAGACCAGTGCCTGGTACTTGAAGGCACTCAGTAAACACTTGCAGAAATAAAAAATGGGCTAGATAATTTAGAATTTTTGAAGGTGAGAGGAGTTCTTCTCAATTGTCTGGTAAAAATGTAGGTGAAGTAAGACTGCCCCCTTCACTACCTAGATATTAAATTAATGTTCTAATTATGGTAAGCAGTGGCTACTTGGCTATTATTTTTATTCCTTCTGAAATTCAACAGATATCTCTGGACATCTCTGACCTTCAATCCAGACTGTACTTGTTCTACTGCACCCCCCTGCCTCTTAAAGTTGCCTTTGTGTTCTGGAAAATTCCTGGCTCCTCAGTGCTGAACTGGAGCAGCAGTGATTGAGGAGATGGAACAGAGAAGGCAAGAAGGACACGCAGGAAGAGGAGAGGAGAGGAGCAGCCTCTGGAACAGAGCAGCAACTGACTGCAGCCCACTTGGGCGAAAGCAAAATATCCTGCTGCCCTCCTCCACCTCCTGTTCCCCCCTGAAATGCCACTGTCCGAAAAAAAAACAAATAAAACATGGAAGGAATAGTTGTATGCGTGTACCTCTCTGTGCACGCCTTAGCAATGGCAATATGGATAATTAATATTTCTATTTGAACCACAATGCTCAGTGGTCCTCAAGTTTGGTTATTGGAAAATTGGGCCCCAAATATTTCTGTTTTAAATATGCATCACTCACTCCATACGGTGGCTTCAATTACAAAACTCATCACAAATTTAATTGAAAATGAGGAAGGTAAATTAAGGTCATTCTTAACCAGAATGCCAAAAGAACAGCAATTGACAAGCATGACCAACTTAGGACAACACAAATAATATACTCAGAGCAAAGGTTCCTTTTTGAAATTTGCAGGAAGTCCAACAATTTGTGTGAGGACCTGCACAGAAGAGGCTTTGCCAGCAGGCCAAGCAGTGAGTGGGTCACCACACTTCTTAGCAGAATATTGAGTTAGGGTTCTCAACAAGCCTTGAAATGCACTTGTTTCATTTTTGTCATCAAAACTTAGTAATTTTAACAGCTCGTAAATAACTTCCTTTCAGTCATAAATTTAAAAATGAGAGTATATAGACTGTGTGTGTCGTTGGCAGGTACAAACAAAGGAAAAACGTGCATATTTGAACCAGTCCTAAGCCACGGGGAGGTTTCCCACCAGAAACCTCTCACCACCGGGCGAGGTCAATGAAGAACAGACCGCTGCATCCCTAGAAAGAATGTCCTAGTATCAGTGTCTTTCTTTCCCTGCCTTTATACTCTTATTTTCCCCACCCCTTGTCCAAGGTCATTCTGACTGAGAGGAATGAAAAATCAGACTCTAGGTCTCCTGCGCAGAAGAGAAGGAAGATATGGCCTGTCAGTCACCATTCTCACAATGGTGTACACTGGGTTAACACTGCATGGAGGCTCCCAGGCAGACGAGAAGGTGAGGGTGGAAATGCCTGATCCAGAGCTTTGCTGGTCCAAAAGAGGTGCCTCTTCCCGATTTGCACAGATACCATCTGGCAGGAGGTAGCTCTTCTGTTGGCTCTCTCCCATGAGCTCCAGACTTTTAGACACAACTAACTATTCAACATCTCCACTCCAATGTTGAAAGAGAACCTCAAACATCACACAACCTAACTGCCTCCTTCCAGTTGTTCATGCCCACATCCTTGGAGTCATCCTCGAGTCTTCTTTCTCATACCCACATCCAAACTATCAGGAAAACCTTGGGCTATACCTTTCAAATATACTCAGAATCCAGCAACTTTTCACCACTTCCACTGCTACCGCCCTGATCCAAGCCACCAGCCAATTTTACCTGGAATGTTGCGGTAAGCTTATAATCATATTCCATGCATCCCCATCTGCCTCCACAATTTAGTCTCAACAAAGCTACTGGAGCAAATCTTTTAAGACAAGAATCAAATCCCAAAAGTTCTCTATTTCACCTGCATTAAAAAGCCAAGTCCCACTAATGAACCACAAGGCCCTGTGTGAGTTGTCCCCTGGTCCTCCTCTGATCTCCTCCCCTTTTACACTCCCTCTCACTCACTCTGACACAGAAAAATGGCGTCCTTCATTTTCCTAAATATACCACTCATGCTCGCTCCTCAGGGCCTTTGTTCTTTCCCTGAACTCAAAACACATATCTCTGCATGGTTGACTATCTCATTGTTAGGGGTTGAATTATGTCCCCTATAAAGAGATGTTGAAGTCCTAATCCCCAGTTCCTGTGAATGTGACCTTCTTTGGAAATAAGGTCTTTGCAGAATCAAAGTAATCAAGTTAAAATGAGGTCATCGGAGTGGGTCGTAATCTAACATGGCTGGTGTCCTTATAAATAGAGGAGAAGACACACAGAGACACGCAGAGAGAAGGCCATGTGAAGAGATGGAGGCAGAGACTGGAATGATGCAGTTACAAGCCAAGGATTGCCAGGAGCCACCAGAAGGCAGGAAGAGGCAAGGGAGGATGCGCCCCTGTGGGTTTCAGAGAGAGTGTGGCCCTGCCAACACTGTGCTTTGGAACTTCTAGCCTCCAGAGCCATGAGACAACGCATTTCTGCAGTTTTCAGCCATTAGGTTTGCAGTATTTTGTTACAGCAGCCACAGGAAACAAACACACTCATCTTCCATTCTCTGTGCAGCTGTTATCTCCTCAACGTGGCCTACCTTGATCACTTTATTTAGGATGTAACTCACTCTAGTTCTCTGCATCACCAGCACCCTGCTCTGTAGTTTCACAGCATTTAGCTTTTAACATATTACATGAATTAGTTACTTATTATTTTTATTATCTTTTTCCAGTAGGATATCAGCTCTCTAAGGACAGAAAATTCTGTCCACGGATGTATTCCTGGAATCTGGCACAATACCTGGCACATAGTAGGTGATCCATTAATATTTGTTAATTAAATGAGGAGAAATAGTTGGTGCCTCCTTTATTTTAGAGTCTGACACTGGGCTTTCTAACATTAAAATGTGCTGCGGAAATGCTTTGTTAAGCAAGGTAATAATATATCTTTTTTTTTTTTTTTTTTTTGCAGTGTATCGAATATCTCCTTGTTATTTGCAAAGAGTTAACATCGACTAAGTCTTCCCTAAAGAGCACTGTCAGAAAGACATCAAAGTACTGGGACAAATGGAATCCAGTTTAAGGAAATATGATTACATTGTTTCATAGTATATGAACTCTGGAAGAAGAGATACTTATTCATAGATACAAGGCAAATGATACAGAGTAGACATAGGAAGAAAAGCAAATTATAGTTTCTATGAGTTAAATGCTGTTATGTGGTAGCATAACTGTATTTCCCTAAGCTGAAGCCCTTGATTATGTGTCATTTGGGGAGGTATTTTGGACCTCTCTACTTGTCACAGTATCAAGGTTTAAGGTCATTAAACTGTTAGATGAAAGTAAAGAGGCATTGCCTCTGGAATATTTGTTAAATTTATTACTCATAGCTACTCAGTAAAACATTTTTGTTGCTTATAAAAGAGAGAAGTCCAACTAATTACAGTCAGAAGCAAAAGGGGCCAAAGCAATTTAAAATAAGGCTTGTTGGGCAATATGACTTTGAACCCAACATCTAAAAGCAAACAATTCACTAACGAAGAAACCTGCCAGGAAATGGCTAACTTCACTCAGGCCAAAGGTGAGCAGCACCCTGGGCACAGAAGAGAGGGCCTCGAAATGTCCTATGATTGATTCATTCCTTAAAAGCCATCCAGGTCTCTGGGTGGAGTTTAATCCAGGCAAGACTAATGCCCTGAATTCAAGGGATTCCCAATAGCCCTTCAGGGTCTCAATCATGGGTGACGCCCAAAGGCTGAGAGGTAAGTGAGCTCAGGAGCCACACATTGTCAGCCTTATTACTCTTTCTTAAACACTTCCTAAGAAAAAACAGGTAACTAGGAAGGCTACCAGCAAAAACACAGACATGCAGCACCCCTCAGCTTTAGAAGATGAAGGTTGCACCATCTTGTCACTCCCACTTCATCTCCACCCTAGAGAGGATAAGAAGGATGTGGCCTTGACACCTCTCACCCCATCCATCTTCGTACATAAACTCTCTCGAGGTAATGACCTCCTGGGTAAAGTAGAATTTCCATCTTTTTATCTCAGCACCTCTTCCAAATCTCAAGGAATAGCTGATCCCAAAATCTAGTATTCCTCTAATGATGAAACATCCATACAATCCTTAATCTTGGTGATTTTTACAGATTTTAATCCATAGGTGATATTAACCATGAACGTTTCGACACTAAATGGTATATTTCTACTCACTCCGTATATGGCTGTCTCTCTATACACTTGATAGTCTTCATGGTTGTTTACTTTTGTGATTCCATGTGTTTATTTTTTTCTCTAAATTCAGTGTTAGAATTTCATTGGTCCAGACGTGGGTATATAAGTTTTGTTCAGTTGTAGTTAATTTTCCCAATGCCTTTCTAGATGATGCTTAATATTCTTGTGGCCTTTTTAAAATTATTATTTATAATATTGTAAGGATTTTCAGTTACATTTTCCCCGTCATGACCAATTTTGCAGGCAACAGCCTGCAGTGACTCCTGGATTTCCTTTTCAGTTCACATTTGGTAGCATAAGCTTATAATTTTATAATAATCTAGTGCATTTTTATTGTGCTTTACAGTTTTCAAAGCGTATTCATATATGCGGTGTCCTTTGATCCTGTTATAGAAATAGGCCAACTATTAGCCCCAAAATACAAATGAAAAGTAAAGTTTTAACAACTTGCCCATTCACATAGCTAGTAAGTGGTGGGACCTTTTGACCTTTATTCCAGTTCCACGTTTACTACACCATGCCTTACTCAAAAGTGCAAGAGTCTCTTTTGTATGAAAGGACACTGCAACATGTTCTCCTCTAACCCTCTAAAATGTTTTACCCCACACTGAAAATGCTTTGACTGCGTAAGCTTTAGTGCCAGACACCCCATCCTAGCCACCAAGGTCAACAAATTAACAGAGAGTTTGGCGGGCTAATCAGTCAGTTAATCTTCTCCCTTACAGATCCATCAGTTTCTTCCCAGTCCCTCCAATCACGATAACAAATATCCCCAGTCTTAATAAACACATCCCGAGATATGTAAATATACCTATTACATAATAAATAATTGCATTGACTCTATAAGTATTTAGCTAACCTAGAATAATAATCATCTCAAGGAGGGACAGAGTAGACGATGGGGCGGGGCGGGGGGGGGGGGGCGGTTAGAGGAGTATTACCAAGCAAGCATCTGGATGTACATATTCAAGTGGCCGCTGAGACCCTGTGCACATCTTCCCTGTGTATCACCACCAGACAGCAATTTAGTTGACAATAGACACAATCCCTTATACATCTTTGTAACCCAGTCACCTAGCGTACTACCTAGCATTTCATAAATGCTTAATGAATGCTTGCTAGTGAATACATCAAGGGCCTTCAGAAATTTATAGGGTTTCTGATTATATCACCAATTCCTCCTTTAATCTCTCAACAGTCATTCTCTTTTGCTTTAGAACTCATTTTCTTTCACCTACACAATCTCTTCCTTCCTCTATCTGGTACAAATTAGTAATCCCCATATTTCAACATGGATTCTTATATGATATGTATTTGATAGCTGTATATGCCATTTGATCTCAGAATTAGTACCGATTTAATTTTTCTAGGACCAAAAAAAATCCAATTTAGATTCTGTTCATTCATTCACTTTGCCTTTGGTGTGAACCCTTGCTAAAAACTTTTGAAAATAAAAACAAATACTATACATTGGTTCTTCCTTTTCACATCAATTGCTTCATCTTTTGTGGTCTTGGCACTGTGCAGGATATTATAGAAAAATGCATGAAAGGAGGGAGGGATATTTAAACACTGCTGTGTAGATTTTATCCTGATATTTTGCAGAAAGTATCGAGAAATGTGACAGTTCAGGCTCTGCATGGTGGGGGCTGGGAAAGGAAGTTAGGAGGAGAGGAAAGTAAAAGAAAAGAGGTATCTCCCAATGAACAGGATATACTCTTGTCCAGAGGGAATATGCAATGTGCAGATTATCAGCCAGGAGCCACACTACCCCTCCCTCAGGTAAATATACCAGAATCACATTCCATGTTTATCAAAGGAGGAATGGTTTTGAAAAGGCTGAGGAAGGTTGGTTTAATCTATGTCACTGTTTCCTCTCCATGAAATACTAGTGTCACGGATGCTGCATTGTGCTGCCAAGATCCTGTCTTTAGCTATGATGGATTTATTCCTCAGTTACTGAGACAGCTTTCAGCTGTCAAGCTTTTTCCAGAATTGCCTCCATTGAAAGAGTTCTCTCACCCAAGGTCAACTTCAGAGGCAGCCTGCAGCTGATGATAACACAGAAGTGTGAGGGTCCAGGCCCTCCCCCTAACTGAGTACACTCCTGATGGGCACAATAGCCGAGCTGCAGCTTTCTGTCTGGTTGAACAAGGCTTTGTTGTGACTGCACCACGGCCCTCTGCCCAATTCTGTTTCCTTCCTTCACCTTCCCTATAGGTGTGGATGCCAAAAACGTTCCTAATAAACTTCCGGCAGGCTAACCTCCATGTCAGAGTCTGTTTCCTGGGGACCCAACACGAGACAACGAAAAAGACACAGATCTTAATAATGCTTCATTCCTCTTAAAGAAACTATGCTACCTTTTCCAAATGTCTTGCTTTTCGAGCCCACATGTTTTTAGGAGAAGTATGATTAAAGAGCAAAATTCCATAGCTGCCTAAGTGAATGAAGATATGTAACAACATTAAGCATGAAGTGATGTGACATCCACAGTTTTGCATAAGATGAGATCCATTTCTAACTGAGATTTCTACTTGGAATTTCTTCTGCCAGAAAACAAACTGGGTAAAATCTCTTCCTTCTGCCACAAAGAACATGGGGGCAGTGGGTAACGGTCCAGGGCAGTGCTAGAGTGCAATACCAAAGAGAAAAATTAATGGAAGTTATTTAACAGAAAGTATACTACAAGAAGTAATCCCCTTTAAAGACAATAGAGAAAAGCTCTGTACTTAAAGTGACCTTTCAATAATAATAATCACATGGACAGAGCTCAAGAATTTCCTGTCAATGTGATAATAACTGTAGTGCAAAGAAGCAGACCTGGGTGAGGCAGGAACAGCATGAACAAAGAGAATGACTCGCAAATTTGGAGGAGAAATTCCAATAGATGGAAAGCAGGCGATACCTTAGATGCATAAGACCAAATACTTCAATAGTTCCTTAGTGAATCAGAACCAGAAATTTATGTCAAACCCTGCCTTATAATACTTACATTTGCGGCATATAATTATGCTTCAGTTAAGTGTTTATAGTTCTCATTACATGGTGTAGATTCAGCCATTTTCAACTAGTATTTTCATTATAAAGTCTCAAGCTGATAAATCCTTCCTGATAATCATTTAGAGAGATATTTGAACCAGGTGGGTTTGTGAATGACTAGTAAGGTCGGGATCCTGCCACCAAGGATGCGCAAACAGGCTCAGCAGCATTTCTCATTGGATGGACGTCAGAACCAAGTTCCTTTAAGTCTTGTTTTGCTACCTGTTTTATGTCTTAAAAGTGTTTTAACATAGATTCTACTAATCTACCTGGTACAACAGCAAAATTTGCTGCTGCTGCTGTATAAATCTCTGATTCCCTGGGGAACCCTCCCTTTGTCACAGTTGCTAGACTAGAAATCAGGCACCAAAACCACGTGGGAGATGCAGAGAGATGGCATGATTCCAAAGGAAATGCAAAGGCTTGGAATGCTGTCAGACAAGATTAAAGTCCTGGCATCTCTATTTACAAGTTAGATGACCTTCGCCATATCTGCTAACCTCTATGCGTCTCGCTTTTTCCCTTCATTAATCTTATATAAAATGCACACCACAAGACTGTTGTAAGCATTAAGTGAAATCATGTGTATTAAATGCTCAGAATGTGCTCATTTTCTTCCTAGTGTATTTTGTCACCCATGTTTTTTATGCTTTAAACTTTATGGGAATTTTTTTGGACCAGGTCCTATTTATCTTTGTTTCCCTGAGGCCAAACATAGAAACTGGAATATAGCAGATAAACACTGTCACTAGGTCTGGGGGGTGTTAATTATGGCAGAGCACAGTAGGTGAAGACGAGCTTCAGAAGTGACGGTTCAAATCCCAGCTCCCCTGCTTTGTAGCCACATGACCTTGGGCAAGCGGTTCGGACTCTCTAATCCTCAATTTCCTCCTCCCTAGCAGAGTTGTTAAATGAGCTTATATATTTAAAGCACTTTGCAGAGCATTCAGCATACAATAAACAGTGGCAGTAGGAGAGGTAGTGGTGGTAACGGTGACGGTGATACCAAAAACAAAAAAAAAAAATCCACTAAATCTCAATGTTGATTGCTTCAGGGGCTTTCTAGAAGTTTACATAACTTTCCAGACAACATTAAAAATCTTTCATCATATGAAAATGTTGAGTCCATATTTCATTTTATTTATTTGCAGGGAAAGATTTGCCCTGAGCTAACACCTGTTGCCAATCTTCCTTTTTTCCACCTCCCCAAAGCCCCAGTGCATGGTTGTATATCAAAGTTGTAAGTCGTTCTAGTTCTTCTGTGTGAGCCAACACCACAGCATGGCAACTGACAGACAGGTGGTGTGGTTTCGCACCTGGGACGTGAAGCTGGGCTGCCAAAGTGGTGAGCGCCAAACTTTAACCACTACACCATCAGGGCTGGCTCATGAGTCCATATTTTAAATTCAAGTTGGAATCATAGTTGCTATTAAACACAGCTAAAGGTAGAAAGAACTCTAACTTATGGGCTTTATTAAAAGAATTCTATGGATTAAATACCCCTAGATACAAGGAAGCCCAGTGGGTAAAACTAGAAACTGGCCTCCAGGGAATCTGAATAATTTGTGTTAACAATTGTAAATGGAATAAGAGACATTTTAATATTTAGAATCTTACCTGCGTATTTTAAAAAACACTTTCATATTCCTATCACTCAAAACACAATCTAGAATCAGTGACAAAAATATTTTTAGTTTCACATGTGAAAGTTATTTTAGGAAATTTTTTTAAAATTCAGCACTAATGTAATGTAACATGAGCATGGTCTTTCAGAAGCTTACAATCTAGTAAAGGAAATTTAACAAAATGTCCAAAAATAACCACTCAGTTAAGATGGTAAGTGTCCTAAAAGTTGTATGGGATCAAGGGTTCTCAAACATAAGAGGTTATAATATTCACCAGGAAAGTTTAAAAAACAATGCAATTTTGGATTCTCCCTCTGGATATCCTCCTTCAGTAGGTCTCCAAAGAAGTCTGATAGTCTCTATATTTCAAAATTCCACTTGTGATTTTGATGTTTGGGGCCCACTGATACAGAAGATCATAAATTTGATGGTTCAAAGACTGTTAGGAATTTAGAAGCCTCATAAGAAACACGTAGGTCAAGGAGCAGAGAAGTTCACACAGCCAACCTGAAACATGAATTTCATATTAAAATTTTAAAAGAAAGTGTAGCCTACATTCTCAAAGTAAAATTTTTAAAAATATGTAATTATCAGTTGATGTTCAAGGATTGTTAGATTAAATAAGCAGCTCTTTTTTTAAATAAGGAAGTGCTATTGGATAAAAATCATATTTTGTACAGGTAAGTAATTATAATCACAAAGTAGAATTAGAATCTCGAGATATTCAAGGTAATTATTTGCCTTTACTACTTCACATTTCATATTCTCTGAGTCATAATATAGATGATCCTCTTTTGATATATTCTCAACTGGGTAGGCAGTACCACGGTTCACAGCAATTATATTTTCTAAGACGGATAATTTAATAATTACCTGATTATCCATTTTTTTAGATTAGCTGTGGCCTAAATTTTGATTCCTAACAGACCGTCCTCACGTCTTGCCACGTTCCTCGGTCTTCTTTCCCTATCTTGCAAACAGATTCTAAGGTTAACCTCAGGAAGAGGGAGAAAAAAAGTAGAAAAATTGGATACAATGACATCATTTATCATATCACAAAGTCTAAAAAAAGTTATTTGGAGATTCAATGGAATTTAAATTACATATTCCACGAATCCTGCCAGTTATTGCCAATAATCAAGAGTTGTTTTGCAAGGAAGCTATATGCCACCTTTTAAAATGCAAAGAGCTTTCCTGTTTCTTCGCTTCAAACACTGAAACAACGTGATTAGAGTTGAGCAAAATTAAATCAGTGAAAATAGGAGATAAACTTAGATCATTTTCCCTTTTATTAGATTTTTAAAAGCCATGCTTCCTTTTCATTTTATCACGTTAAAATATAAACATATAAGGTTTGAAGAGTCGACTGTTTTAACAGCCCTTTAAAAATTATTTGCAGAGTCACTTGTGGTATTTCCTTTCCAAGTCCTTCTTTGGAATCTTGTTTTGTTTGTTTTGTCTTAAGAATTGAACAGGGCTTTTTATAAATAAGGAAAATCTAAGCCTAGTCCTTATCCTACGCTTTTGTTTTTAATAAAAAGAGCTTGCTGGGGCTGGCCCAGTGGTGTAGTGGTTAAGTTTTCGTGCTCCACTTCGTCGGCCCAGGGCTCACGGGTTTGGATCCCTGGCACAGACCTACACACCACTCATCAAGTCACGCTGTGGCAGCATCCCATTTACAAAATGGAGGAAGACTGGCACAGATGTTAGCTCAGGGACAATCTTTCTCACTAAAAAAAAGAAAAGAAAAGAAAAGAAAAGAAAAAACAAAAGAACTTGTGGTAGATAGGTTATTTGTAACCTATTTTGAAACCATTTAAATGGTTTAAGATGATTTTCAATAACTTTACTGAGAATCATGTTTGATTACTTATTTAACTCTTTCCTACTTGGATAGTCATAATAGTCATTTTATTAATTTGTCCTATCCCATTCAAAGAAATTCTAAACATGCCAAATATTTGTCTGTTTGGTAATTGACTCTCAAAATTACAATCAAAGTATTACCAAGATAGAAACAAAATATATGTCAAAGACCTCTTTACAATAACAGTGGCTGAAATATTTCTAAAAGGTAACACAAGTTAATTTGTACATTGCCTACTTCCACAGAAGATCTAACACATGTATCATATTGAATACATATTGAGCAAGAAATAGACATGTGTTACTCTCTGTAAGGAATTCATTCTCATTGCTGATGAGCAAACTTAATTATTTCACTAACATGAGGTCAGTTCACAAATCATATTGTTCTCCCAGTGAAATTTATTAATGCCAGAGTCAGGAGTGTCATGTCAGAAATTCACTAATTCACTAGTCCAGTTGCCATTATTAGGCAAAATGGGCTTTGAGAATTAGCAATGTTTCTGGACTCTCCCTCTCTCCAGTAAGTATGGATTAACAAGGATGAGACGGTATGTAGTTAAATATGAAAGACAAAAACAATATTGCATCCAAACTATAGCTTGGAGAAATCGTTTTGAATAAAAGTGCCAACATTCTCATTAAAAACTTGGAGGAGTGAGTGTCATACAGCCATGATTAACAGAGCAAGGTCTCAAAGACCTGAGATTGTCCCCCAAATGTTCCACATTTGTAGGAGTCATAGAATTAGACATATTTGCTCTTATCTCTCCCTCCCTGTCTATTATTACATCTAATCATTTCATTAGCAAGTGATATTAGACCTCTATTTAAAAGTCTTTACCAGTAACAGGCATCTCACAGGCTTACAATACAGTTTATTCCGTTTCAGAATTCTAGTTTGTTTTTCCCCCCTTGAATTAGAGGAATTTGATGTCCTGTCACTCCTATCCATATGTCCTATTCTTGACCTCTAAAGCCACATAGAGATGGCCCTGGGGGTCTAGTGGTTAAGATCAGGTGCTCTCACTGCCACAGCCTGGGTTCCTTTCCTGTTCAGGGAAGCACATCATCCATCTGTCAGTTTTCATACCGTGGTGGCTGCGTGATGCTGAAAGCTATGCCACCAAGATTTCAAATACCAGCAGGATCACCCAGGGTAGACAGGTTTCAGTGGAGTTCCAGACTAAGACAGACTAGGAAGAGGGACCTGGCCACCCCCACTTCTGAAAAAATTGGCCATGAAAACCCTGTGGTTAGAGAGGAGCGTTGTCTGATACAGGGCCAGAAGGTGAGAGGATGGTGCAAAAAGATCGGGCAGTGTTCCACTGCTATCCCCAGGGTCGCTAGGAATCAGAATCCACTCCAGGGCACTAATAACAACAACAACAAGAAATCCACATGAAACAAGACTAATTTCTCTTTCACGAAACAGTGCTTCTGATAGTGAGGAGGACTATTCTTGCTTCTTTTCCTTTATGACTTCTATAACACTCCCCCATTTGGAGTGGACCCCTGTTGCTTCCACTTGCTCAGCATTCCTTTCTGCCTTCTCCTGCCCAGACTGCTACACTTCTTGACTTTGGGAAACTCATTCCATGTAGATCAGGAGTGGAAACGCTGCCTTTCGTGCTTACAGGACTGGGGCGGCCAGGCCAGCAGCACAGGTCAATAAAAGACCTTTTGTACTATGTAACTTACATGGTACGGTATCTCGTTATTACTGAATGCGCAATAACAATGGGAACAAATTCTACAACAGTGTACTGTGCTTGGCACTACCTCATTCAATTGTCAGTTAATTAAAAGGTAAGATGATTATTATCTTCACTTTATAGATAAGGAAGTGGAAGCACAGAGAGGTTAAAGACTTATCCAGTAAGTGGCAGAGTCAGGATTTAGACCAAAGGCAGCCTGGCTCCAGAAACTGTGCTTTTTACCACTGTGCAAGGCTGCCTCATCACGTAGCTCGGGGACACTGAGAGCAGTGGGATCTGAATGTGGGTCACACACAGCCTGCACCCATACCAGCACAGGATCATTATTTCATTTTGCTCTTGAATGAACTCTGAAAATTAATAAAGAAAATTTTGAACATATTTTTACAGGGCTCACATTAAGAAGGCTCTGTCCTGAATTTAAACTAGTTGTTTGGAGATCAAAGACGAGTTGAGAAGTGAAAGGCGCTTCTCATAGATGACACAAGCTTAAAGAGTGATTTAGTGTATTTTTTTATATTGAAACTGTTTTAAAATAAAATGTTTTAAAAGTATTAATTAAAATAAAAATTTCAGAGCTTAAAAACTATCTAGTAAGTTTGGCAACCATCTTTAACAAGGTAAAACAATGTGGTAATTGCCATCTTGTATAAGAGTAATACTAAGGGAAAAATTCTAAAAAGATTAGGATCATTGAATATTCATCATTAAAAAGAAAAAATTTGAAGAGGACAAATCTGACCCCTCCTTTTTAATGTTTTTGTGTGAAAAATTAAAAATTAGTGGATCAAGGAAGTCAAACGGATATTATACAATAAGAATCAGGAAAAGTGTAACATTTTAGTAAAAAATAATTCAAATGGATTTGAACACAAATGTTGTCATGTGTTAGAATATTATCTGAAAATAGAGAAAGCATGGATAGAACATTAGCACAGAATTGCAGTTTAGTGTTAAATCTCATATTGTTTTATATATTTCTTAATCAAAGGGTTCTAAATTAAACTAAAGTAACAAAAATAGACAATGAATTTAGATGAAAATCATGAAACAATTCTATCACTCAATTTGACACTGTGGGAAAAATATAGTTACAATTCTCATTGTATTGATTAATAGCAATTAATTAATACAATTAATTCTAATGTTAATTGCACCTTCAATACAGACCAATAAACACACACACATACACATGTGCACACAGGTGTATCACTCCAGGACTCTTACAGATTCCTAGCAAAGACTTGTCAATTCTTAACTGTTTGCAGATTATCTATTTTGAGAATTATCCACTTCAAATTTCATATCCTGTTTTTTTTGCTTTTTGGTTATGAACCAGCATGCTAATCTAGGCAATTGATATGTTCTCAGAGAATCCAAGCTAATTTGCGTGTACGTTTAGGTGAAATTGTAATTATGTAAAAATGAAACAGGGAAAAGTTGCAATGCATATGAATTCGAAATAATGCATAAATGGTTTCTGGATTGCTTTATATTTCTGTGACATTGCACCTCTTAATTGGCATAGATAATAGGCTGACTGTACTTGAGTATGCAATGTATTTAAATATTAACTCCCATCTTATTAATATAAGACTTGCAGTGATTCCAGCATAGTATGTGTGACTGTCCTTGACCTCGGTGTGCAACATAAGGTCTACAATAAGGATCCATAATGTTGATCTAGGGTGTAATGTATCACATAGCCTATAAATGCCTGCTGTTCTGAAATAAAAGTGTAAAATACGGTTCTGAAAAATTATCTAGCTTCACTGTGTATGTGGAGCTGAATAAGTAAAATATTATGAGTTGGAAAACAAAACAAATAAAATTCAGTGATTTTTTTTCCCATGGAGAAACTTAAGTACAGTTTATATAGATGAGAAAATAAAAGTAACAAAAGGCTCCCTTCTCAAATTCCCCATTAAAACGTTCAAGAAAATGTCCAAATTGAGGGGGAAATATATTCTTAACAGTTTGGAAATCAATTAACACAAAGAAAATGACCTTCTAGAACCTATTCAATGTTTCTACAAACTCCCAAATTGGTAGTACTGAATTAGGAAACAGCATAAGTCGCGATCCCAGATTTGCTCAAGTATTTCAAAGAATCTTCCCCTCAACTTCAATTCTGGCGCATCCTCTCCAGCTGGGAGGAGAAACTAGCATTTGTTGAATGCCTGCTCTGTTGACACTTTGCACTGGAGGCTGTGACAGGTACCCTGAATTCAGCCTGCCCTCCAGTCTCAGGTCTGCACAGGGAGGCTGCTGGCAGAGGAGCAGACGATGGCGGCTCTGAGGAAAGTCGTGCCCGTTGGTTGCCTGCGCACGTCAGAGCTGGTGAGACCTAGCCTCACTCAAAGACGGCAACAGGAAAAACAATCAGCATGAGTCCACGAAAGAAAATTTTAAGCACAGAAAAAAAAGGAACAGCTCTCTAAAGGCATGGCAGGGGGTGAGGAGCCTCAAAAATGGATTTTTGAGGAAGTGTAAGGTGATTTTAGAAAAATGTCTACCTGTTTAAAACTGAGATTTTTAAAAGGATATCATTTCTATTAAATGAGAATAGTCTGAGGTCTAAGAACAAGATAAGAATAGATTATAGTCATATAAAAAATAGATTAACAGATAAAAAAATTACATAGGAGGAAAAAATAGCAAAACAGGCATGGTAGAAAACTAAATTGGTGATGCATTGGACAAATCTAAATATAGAACAAAAATAAATTGGAGAAGATGAAAAAATACAACATGAAAATGTTAAAAGATATATGCAGAACAAGACACAGAATAGCAATCTCCGCCAGCAAAGAAGATAACGAGGCAGCAGAAATGATCACAAATCAAAGAGCAAAGCAGAACTAGCTGGAGCCTTGAAACAGCACTTCCAAGCTCATGCACAAAATGGGGAGGGGGGTGTTGGACCTTGACAACCTAAATACATACTGGTAAGTTTTATTGTTGTCTCAAAGAGAAAGAATGCTGCCAACATCCAGGCTGGAGAAAAAAAAAAACTCACTTTAAAAAGAAATCAAATAGAGATTTCCGTAGACTTTTCTCCTGTAACAATGTCTACCAAAGGACAATGAAGCAACATCCAGAGGTTTGGGGCACTCTCTGACATGTGACATCTCAGAAACTATGATGACAAAATACCTTTTGTGCAAGAAATGATGTAAATTATGAGATGAAGTAAGAACCACATTATGAGGAAATAGATGATAGAACATGACCAAAGTAAGCTGTGACATATTTTAAAGACAGAAGGATAAGTTAAATTAGAAAAAGGTTGAGGCCCATGAGTAGAAGCAATTTTTGTAATTGAAGACAAAATCAAATGAAAAAATTAATCTTAAAACCTAGTGATATATTTATTCTATTGTTTTGTAAGAAACAATATGGAATTGTCATATAGATATACAGTCGTGCACCGCATAACGACGTTTCGGCAAATGACAAATCACACATACAACAGAGGTCCCATAAGATTAGTACCATATAGCCCAGGTGTGTAGTAGGCTATATCCCCTAGGTTTGTGTAAGTACACTCTATGATGTTTACACAACGACAAAATCACCAAAAGACACATTTCTCATAACGTATCACTGTCATTAAGCAACGCATGACTGTGTACATAATGGATATATATCCTATCCATTAAATATAGTTTAAAAATAATGAGAAGTCCACAATGAAACAATACTTAGAGTTTTTTCTTTTCTATGCTTACTAATATGTTCATCATAGTACGATGTAGGTAGGGACCGGAACTGCTCACACTGCTCACGATATCCAATTAGGTGTCTCTCTTCCCAACTCCGTGTTCAGTGACATAAAATCATTAGCTTGAAATCGTCTATGATGGGAATATTTACACCACGGAAATCAGCAAATGTTACAATTAAGGGCTTTTTGAGCAGTTTTCTGGAGAGCAGCACACCAGTGGATATATTGGAGGAAAAACAAAACATACCGGAAACGTCCTGAATGCTTACAATGGAGGCACTTTTAGTACATCCAGCTCTACAGTATCATGCCGCCATTTTTAATCGTAGATATTGATATTAGGTAGAAACTTAGAAGACTGTTTAGTATGAAGATTAAGTGTAAAGAAGATAATGTGTTCTCTAAATAATTCTGTGTATGACATTACAACTACCCAAGGTCCTCAATTCTAACACTAATGTGGAAAAACTGCAAGAAGTCCAAATAGAAGGGGAAAAAAGGAGATTAAACATATAATGCTTTCAAAAGGATAAATCCAAAGCAATATTTTTAAGGTCTTTCAAGGAAGAAACAAAATCTTTTTTCTCTGAGATTCCAAGTTTGATTCCATAGATCGAGTGGCACAGGTTAATTAAGCTATTGAGATATGAGAGATGGTTTTAAATGGAGGGGAGCAGGAATGGGAGGAGAGAAATTGAGAGGCCAATTCCAAACCCCAAAGAATTACAGCTGCCCTGTGCACTAGCCAACAGCATGCTTTGTTCAATTCGCACTTCCATTCCTCATGTTTGAATGGGGTGAGTGATTAGCATGTTATCTCGCTGACGTCAGCACTTCATGCTTTGCAAAGCACTTTCACATCTAACTGCTTTCTTGTGATCCTCACAACCCTATGAGATGCAGATTTTTTAAACAGCATTTTTATAGATGAGGAAATGGAAATTCAGAAAGGTATGCCATTTTCAAGGTCACCCAGCTAGTTATCAGCAAAGACAGAGGTGCTTACGTTGTTCCACTACACTGGGGATGGTTCCCAATTGACCACAGAAAATGTCGTGTGGATCCCTTTTTGCATTTAAAGCATCTAAAGTTCCACATTGAAAAGTGGCTATAAAGGCAACATACTATTTGTATTCTTGGCTCCAAGGAATTGTGTAATAGAGTAAAAGAAATTGCGTGACAGAAGGAAAAAGAAAAACACCTGTCATTTTAGGTCACTGTGTATCTTCCCTTAGGGTTTGGATCAGTGTATTAAAGATACTGGTTACAATGATGTTTCTACTAAAGTCTGGTTATGACAAAAAGGAGAGCACTTACTAGGATACCACCAGCAAGTCTTGCCTCACTGGGAGAGACAGACAAGTCAGTGTGACAAGGACACTGTGTTTTCAAGAACTGCATCTGTTCCCAGTTCTTGTGGGGAGAGCTTATTAACATGTTTACTGCAGCCGGCGATCGCCAAGTTCTGCAACTCTGAACAATTTGCTTAGACTCAGAGACAGGTTGACAGTATTTTCTCTGGTCAGTTTCAACAAATGTTCATAAACAGCTCTCAGAGAGGCCAATAGTAGGCAGATTCCAAATATTTGAGGAAATCATGGAAGTCACAGTGAAAATAAGAATGGTAATGAATGTGAAGAAAAGTTATTGCTCCTTATAAAAACATAGATATTGTGAAACTTGAAAAGACATTAAATTACATAACCTTTGGTCCAAATACCTAGTTTTAAAAATGAAAGTGACTTTCCCAATGCCCCACATTTGTTCTTGCTTGGTTAGAAGGCTGGGTATCCAGCCTCAGGGTAGTGCTCTCCCACTGTACCTGGTTACCTAAAGCAGTGATCACAAACTGGCAGCCAGGGCACACCCACGCTTTGTTTGGTCTACATGGTGTTTTAAAAAATTAATTAGTTGCTGACATTTAAAGATAGAGACATTTCACATAGGAGTTCCAGTTTCTAGTCTTTCTTGAAATAAGAGATCTGACAACAGCAGGCGCACCTTCTCCAGTGGCTGCAGCTGGCTGGAGATGGCGTGGCTCCTGCTCTCCTGTTCCCTCAGGTTCCCACATGGCCAGCCTCACTCCTTCATCCTCACCTGCCTGTCCCCTGTGGACATCGGCTTTGTGGTCCCTGCTGCTGTGCAAGACGGTTTTAGAAAAACAAATTCAAAAGTAACTAATTTTATAGAAAGACTCTACTTCCAAACGGATCAACCTTTCCATTACGTCATGAAGACGAGAAGTATGAGTTCTAACCTGAGAGTGATTATGCTCACAAAAGCTACTTTGTAGGGGAAATGGACAAATTACAACAGCCTATTGTTAGAAAGCGTTCTTTGTATGGTTTTGAGGGAGACTGAATTCATCTAAACGGTAAATATGTTAATAACTAATGAATCAGTGGGAAGCTTTTTCTCACTGATCAGTCTCTAACTGCTTCTCTTCAAATGAATTTAGTGACTGACTAAATTCAATTGTTTTGCTTTTATTTAATGAGCTTGTGTGTTTAAATAAAAATCACTAAAATTCACTAAATAGAGTAAACAGGCATTACTTTCACTGCTGGCAATCCTGCTTTCATTTCCCCAAGTTATTTCATTAAAGTTGTTCCCATTTTTGTTGGCAATCATTTTTATTTCATTTTATTTACAAACGCAAAACCAAAGATTATCCATCTTTACAGCTGCTGAGGGAATTATTTATTGCTCTACACACTGCCTACATGCTGTCAGAAAATAAGCACACCTACCCAGCCCTTAGATTCTGTTCCCACGAACAGAAACACGTACCACTCCGTGTACTTAGAGTTTCAATCCAAAAGTTGATGTTTACAAAAGAAGGAATAAGCAAGCAAGTTAATATATTGGGAGCTGGGAATCGTGATTTTATAGTAACTTCAATTTTGAATGAAATAAGTTCTCTTTCTTAGAAAAAATTACTTTTTAAAAAATCAAAATTGAAAACAGAAGCATGCTTTCCTAAAAATTAAAAAAAAATCAGTGTTCTCAGCCGTTTCTAATGTATATAAAGTATTAAAATCTATAATGCTTATCTCAACGTCAACGATAGAAGCTTGACCACAAAGTTCCTTACGTGTCAGTCATGTGCAAGGTATTAGGCTAGAACCAAGAAACTCATCTAAACGTGACCAATCCTATTTGTTAAATCTCAACTTCTTCCAAATAGTTCCGATAATTTTTCAAACATATGTTGTTCATATATACATTCTCTTAACGTGTTTTTAAAAAATACCTGATATGTGCCAGGTCCTGTATTGGTCTCCGGGAAAACAGTATAAACAAGACAGGCAGGTTCCTATCTGTTTTGGAAGCTTAGCCCAGACCCAAGACAAATATGTCGTTTCCCATTCCTATCTCTTCCCTTAGCACTCACCTCTCCCCTCTGACCCACCTGCCATGATCACCCCTGCCTGTCACTTGCTTTCCACGTCGACCCACACGTCTTCCCTACCACAGCAGATAAGGGAGAGGAGAGGGCCATTGGTGACACTAATAATGACACACACATCCCTCTCTTTCAGCTCCCTCATCCCAGTAGGTCTCTGGGGGAAAAAAAATATGCACAGATCCACTATCCTGGTAGTTGAACCCTTATCCTACTCTTGCTATGAAGCATTTCTGGCTGATCATTAGGAAACGCATATAAAAACATATATTGTGCTTGAGTGCACATTGAATTTCCCAATGCCTCTTTGAGTCTAATGACTGTCTCTCAAGTCTTTCTTTCTCTTTCTCTTTTCCATAAAGGTGAGAAATGAATTTCTATGTCTCCTGACACAAAACTCGTCAGGCCCAACATTCTGCGGAGCGTGTGTAGAGAACTGCTTATGGGTAGGATACTTTACAGCTGACAGATATCTTAGGATAAAATATAAGGCATAGAAAGTGAAAACTGGTTAGGAAAAGCAGCACTTGCTATGGAGGTTTTTCCTCCATAGGAAAATTACATCTGTTATATGATTATTATATCTATTATACGGTTAATTCTATTATATGACTGTTTGATCTGATAATACAGGAGGGACAAAATATGGTGCTTCCTTCCATTTCCTCCCCCAATCATCCACAGAATATAAAGAATGAAAGACCACTTTAGGTGATACTAGATAATTCTACAGTAGTTTGAGTAAGTAAAAAGCTGATACTTTTATTTAACAGTAAATCAGAACAAATTAAGCACCCCTACGTACCTTAAAAGGTACAAGACGTGTTGCCGGCAGGCAGACAAATCGTGATTATCAAAAATTCAAGGGAATCTCAGGATTCTTTCACTTATTTCCTTGTAGTTAAGCAGGATTTTAAAAGTCTCTATTGAGAAGCATGTCTTACTCGTTTTATATCCCTCACACTCAGTAACTATTGAATTTAATTAAATGTCAGAAGAAAATCTTTAGTTTATTGAGATTTAGCTCAGCAACTGATACTGTGCAGCTAAGCAAAAATTAGAGGAGTTATTTTGAAAGTCCTATACATGGTGCTCTCTGTACATTATATGGAACCTTCTCATCTCTGCAGTTATAGGTGAGCCAAATTCATGTATTAATGCTATGGTGTACACAGAGGTCCCCAAATTTGGCTGTGCAACAGAATTACCTGGGGGAGGGAGACGGTAAAAATTCAAGTTCATGAGACCATCTCTTGCATGTTCAGCAATATCCCCAGATAGTTATAATTATATATACTTGGAGATCCCTGGGGGGATAAAAGAGCCCAGTTCTGATATCTGCTGTGCCACAAAGTAATTGCTTGACCTTGAGTACCACTCATATAATCTATACTATAATCATTCCACTTGCCCTTGTCAAATATAGCCTTATATAAAGTAATTGTGTATCTGTTTTAAAGTCCCTATTGAATTAAATTCAGCAAATATATATTGAAAAACATATAACCAAGCATAGCACAAGATCCAAGTGCTGGACACATTTTGGGAAAATCCTGAATCTTGCTTCTTGTATTCTAAATTCTCAATAAATATTTTTGAGTGAATGAATGAAAGACTGAATGGGCCAATAGTAACTGCTTAACTATTTGAGCCTCATTTCCTCAACTAAAAAGCTATCGACCAAAAATTAGTTTTTAAATCAGGGATATGAAAATATTTTTATCTTGAGGCTAACTGTGGATGATTGAGAACTCTGTTGAGAAGAACTACGCTACTAAATCCAGGAGAAAAGGTATCATAATCAGTTAGCAATGTCTAGACATATAGTTGTCATTCCTACTGTAAGCATAAAGCCTTGAGTTTATTCATTCGAAAGAAATATCCATTACATAAGCCTTTTGAGTGCCAGGCACTATTCTAGGCTCTGGAAATACAACAGTGTCCAGTTAGTATGTGAGACTAACAATAAATATGTAAACGATTGCATAAATGCGATAATTGCTGATAGTTGTAAATGAATTAAAGTAAATAAAATATAGCAATAGGATAGAAAGTGAGAGGAAAAGAGCAGTAAGTTAGAGAGAGAAGGCCTTCCTGAGGAAATGACATTTGAACTAAGTAAGGCACCAGTGAAAAGAAGCAGCCAGCCACCAAGAGACCTGAGGGAAGTGGATTCCAGCCAGAGGAAAGAGCTAACACCAAAGCCGAGATGAGGGGGCATCCTTCGTGTGCTCATGGACGGCAAGGAGGCCCATGGCTAGAGCGGAGGGAAGGAGAGGATGGGTGATGCTGGGTGATAATAGAACAGGCTCACCCTTTGCATTTGCAGGGCCAGACACCACTGTCTGCTTTCCAGGCTCCCTCAGAGTCTCTGCAGGTGAGATCAGGCATCAATGGGTTTGAAAGCTCCCTCTAATGTTTAGCCAGAAGTGAGAACCATTGCCCTAAGCAAAACGTGAAGACAAGATATAAACAGAAGAGGGGCTGAGTTTATGGCCCAGAAAAGATTAAGAAAGGGAAATGTAATAAAGTAAATATAATGTTAGGGAAGTTTGGGTACAGAAAATGCCCCCAAATCTTTAACTCCTTCCCTAAGACAAGTAAGGATATCTTTTCCTCACAGCCCCACAACTGTGAGAAACTATTCCTACTTTACAAAGGTCAATTTATTTCAACTAACATTTGAAATCTAGGTGCAAGGAGTTTTGACAGATGTTACAAGAATCACGAAAAAAGGTAAAATGGGCCCTACCCTCAAGAAAGTTTTAACCAGGACTACAAATATCTACTTTCACCTTGTGATCTTACTGACGTGACTTGAACCCCAACCTGTGTAGCTGCTATTTCCTTTCTAGTACCATCCATTTCAGGTTTCAACCTTGTAGAGAGAAACCATTACTTTACATAACCAAGATTATATAACGGTGCTTAGGAAATGATCGTGATGATGATTAAAAGTGATCATCAGGGACCTTCAGGAAACACATGCTATACATATGTTCATATTAGAACCAAATAAAAGTTATGAAATAGAACTAAGCTTTGATGTCCTCCATCTGGCCTGTGCAGGACCAGCTCTCTGCTCTTGGCCACTCTGCCATGCTCACCCTAAATGCTAGTCTGATAACCCCGAGACAATAAGTGAAAATAGCTCTAAGTGCTACACTTTCCAAAGGTACTACCTTTTAATAGGAGCTTATTAGATACTCAAAATTCCCCAGATGAAAATATGAAAAGCAGTTAAGGGAGGAGAAATATATATATATATATATATATGTTTATATTTATATATAATATAAATAAATATATACAAACACATACATTCATATATACAGGCCTCCTTCAATATTCTGTATATGGAGCCTCCTTTTCCCTTCTACCATTAAATTCTTTGCTGGCTCTGGAAGGTAAAGTATTTACAAAGGGAGAAAAAGTCACTCCCAATAGAAGCATCTGCTTAAACACTAACTACCAATGGAGGAGCTAAAATTTAAAAGGCTGCTGGCTCCACTGGTAAACTAAAGTCATGTGTAGACGACTCCCAAGAAAGGATGGCCACACTGCTCTGTTACAAAGCCATAGACTCTGTGAACTCCTACTCATAGAATCACAGCTTCTCAGGTCTTTGGGCTCATTCAACCCAACCCCACCTAACAGCTGAATTCCTCCTACAAGAAGCCAAGAATCTCACAAACGTGTGCCAGTAATCACACTAGGGACTGAACAAAAGAGGCCGATTTCCACATGAACTAACACTCCACTGGAAAATCAATTGGCAGTGTGTACATTCTGCTCTCGAGAATGAGTAGGTTCAGACCATTGTCAAATCAAAAAATGTAATAAACTCCTCAGTACTAAAGCTCTAGGAATTTCCAATGAGAAGATAAAGAATTTCTTCCCCTTTGCCCACTGAAAAAGCATCTCTTGTTTTTAGAAATATAGATGTGTTTGTTTCTTTTTTTTAATTGCAGGATTTTTCTGGACACAGAAAAAAAAAAGGCATGTCTTTTTATCATCATTTCCAGGAGTTACAAGTTTGAAGGTTTTTCAAGAAGTATAGGTGTGCTTTAGAACAAATCAATAGGTAGCCATGTTCACGCTCTGATAATGTCTCTCTCTGTCTGTCCTTCTTCAGCCAAACAGGAGGGAGCCAAACATTTTAGGACATGAAGAGAACTGTAAAGGAAGACCCAGTACGCATTTATTTTATCCTTTTCTGAAGTAATGGGCGGGGCTTTATGGTCCTCTTGGTTGACTAGGACAAGTGCGTGGATACAATATGACTCAAGGACCCGATTCTTTTTAAGAAATTGTCTGACTCATGGTAGTACAGTCTTTGCCCTGGTTATTTACGCTTTCTTTACTCATTTAAGTAGGCATTCAAACGCTGGCAATATCTAGCTCAAAAGTCATGTCTGTCAAGTATTGTAGTGCCTCCTAATACGGAATATATAGCGGTCAGACACTTGGGCTTTGGAATGAGACTAACTCATTCTGACCCTGTGTCTGCCATGTTTTACCCATGTGGCTCAGGAAAACATTTTTCTTCTTTCTAGAATAATAATAGTACTTACTTCATAGGGTTATTGGGAGGACCAGGTGAAGTAATGTACATAAAATACTCAGCACACTGCCTGGTACACCACAAGTGCTCAATCAATGGTGCTGTCATTGTTATCATATTTCAATAATAATAGCAGACACCTAAGTTATATTACGGTTTATGAAAGGAAGGTTATAGGTCAGATGGTGGAGGCAAGTTAAAGGTTAAGCAATTAATAGTTCATAAAAAGATGAGAATCAGTTGCATTGTAAAGACCAATTTTTCTCAGCACATTCAGTAAGTACCTAAACCCAAACCAGGTTTCACAGTATAATAACCTGAGAAGAACTGTAATTCACTTCCTAGAGCTGTTGTAACAAAGCACAAACTAGAGCTTAAACAACAGAAATTTCTTGTCTCCAAGCTCTGGAGGCCAGAAGTCCAAGATCAAGATGTCAACAGGGTTGGTTCCTTCTGAGGGCCATGAGGGAGAATCTGTTCCATGCCTCTCTCCTAGCTTTCACTGGCAATCTTTGGCATTTCTTGACCTGTAGATACATCATCCACTCTCTATCTTCATCTTCACATGGTGTTTCCCCTGATTTAATCTCTCTCTCTATGTCCAAATTTCCCCTTTGTCAAGGACATTAGTCAAATTGGATCAGGGTCCACCCTAATGACCTCATTTTAACTTGATTATCTCTCTAAAGACCCTATCTCCAAGTAAGGTCACATTCTGAGGTAGTGGGCATTAAGATTCAAACTTTTCTTGGCAGACACAGTTCAACGCAGACAAGAACAGATGACCAAAATGGGAATCATATTTTTTAAAAATTTGGAAAGTATGCATTTTAATATTGTTTTTTTCCTGAATCACTCAGTAATGCAAGAAAAAATCTGTTGTAAGCTCTTAAACATGACATGTCTGCCAAGATGGCATTATTATGGCAGAAGGAACCTGTATCTTTTCATAAAGATAGGGCATTGTTGGTTTTTGAATATATCCTTTTTAGGGAAATAGGAAGCCAAAGGATTCCCATGTCATGGCTAGCCCGTTAGATTACTTTTATCAGAACCACCATTTGGTTATTCATTCAACATGTATTAATCAAGCACTTACTTGATGCTTACCACTCTGTTAGACCTTACGAAGACATGGGGGAAATCTAAAATAAGGTACCTGCTTGAGAAGATACAAATTATGTTTCTTGTTTTGTATTCCTTAAGAGTTCATAAGACATGGTCTCTGGTGGACCCAGAATGTGTGTTCTCTAAGGCTGATTTCCAGGAATCCTTGCATGCTGTTAAGGAGTGATGTAAGGTGTGATCTTGTCTTGTCTCCAAGGGTGGCTTCTTGACTAGGTGTTCAATGGAAATATGCCTGTCACATCCATCTTTCACATGTGAAATAATTCACATTTTCACTCAAGTGCTATCCCCAAGATTACAATTACTCTTTCAGATTAAGATTTGCCCCAAGAAGTATGGGCAATAATCCCCAATTCAGTGAATACTAGAGTGAATTCTACCCTAGATAAATACTCTGGAGAACTGTGCTGCAAAAGGCAGAGAACACAACCCCTCCATAAGCAGAAGTGAATCAAAGTTATCCATGCATGATGCCAGAGGGCACGGCAGCTTTGGGTGACAGGTGGCACGCCTCTCCGCCAAGAAGGCGTTGCTCCCAGCAGTTTTTTCAACTGAGGCATGTGACCTAAGTAGTGGCATTTCACAGCTGAAAAACCAGCTTGTAATATGCCGTTTGCTTCACTGAGAGGCGGGCCACATGTCCTCAGAGGCTGCAACTCTAGCTGCAAAGCATTGCAATTCATTCCTTGTATCCTTCTTACGATCAAATATTTATATTGCTGAGGAAATGTAAATGGACTGTATGATTAATGACATTTTGCCAGACAAACAAAGAAGATGGCTTCCCTGCAAAGGTGTCACTTTTTAGCACAGATGCTACAAGAGGAAAAAAAGACCAGAAAAATGAGTGGGCAGGAATAGTTAAAAATAAGTCCCTATTTATCAGTTTGGGGTAGAAATTTGCAAAAGAGGGTCTACTCTATTTTGACTAAATTAGCAGATGGAAGACAAATTCAAACTCTGACATTCTCGGCACTTTGACATCTAGGTCTACTTTGCCAATCAATTCTTCCACAACTCCCTTTTAGGTAACTTCCACTCCAGATAAATTAAGCAGCTCGCCATTCCCTGTATATCTGTTAGCATTTTACTCAGAACTCTTATTCACATGATTTCCTTCATGGAAAATTCCTTTTCCATCTAGCTCTTCATTTGCAAGGCAAGCTAGCATCCAAGACCCAGTTCTAATGACACTTATTCCAAGATACCTACCTAATGTCCCCCCCTAGGAGTTATCTCACCCTCCCTTGAACTTCCACCCTCTCCTCATTCACACTCATCCCCACGTTGATGCGGCAATAATTATTTATTTCTCCTTCTGGACTATAAGCAATGGTAGGAACTACAGGGTAGTCATAAAGTCTGTAAGCATGTACAATAATATCATATTATCATATATATTTTCACATATATAGCACATTTTCTACTATAAATATTATATCTGTATAATTTCTTATGGATATTTCCCTATGTCACCAAAATTGATTGACATCTGCAATCTGAATTCATTTTTGGTTCCTGATGCCCAGCACACTGCCGGATGATTAGTAGAATCTGTATTTGTTGAATAAATGAATTAACTGGCTGGCTCATTGATACAAAGCTGAGGCTTGCCCTTTAAGTCAAATAGAAGGACTAAGGGTGGAAGAAAATCAGACAGTAGGCAGAGCACATGGAGAGATGGAGATAAATGATCTGGAGATGCTTCAGAGGTTAGAGAAAGCAAAAAGCCGGGCTACAGGGAGTCTTTTCTCTGGTAGTAACTAGCTGTATGCAATCTCAAGTAAGTCACCTAGCCTCTAATTTTTCTTCTCAAGTCGGAGACTTAGATAAATGTTTCCTCCAACACAAAATCTGTCATTTTAAATAAATGCTAAGTAGAAGTAATTGCTTATAACTTTCTGGGAAAAATAGAGGCCAAGAGGCCGTTATTAATAATTAAAATGAGACAATAATAATATGTGCTATGGTAGAATATAATGCAACTATATTTATATAAAATTTTATAGTTTCAAAAGCACTTCCACATCAATTCAGATAGTCCTCATAGGAAGCCTGGAAGGAAGGCATGATAGATCCTGTACAGATGAGCAGATGGACTTAAGGCGGTTCATTGACTTGTCCAGAGTTATAGGGGCAGCTGATGGGGAGAATGAGACCAAACCCAGGTCCTCCCACTCAGCACACTTCCCACTGCACGTGGGCTCTAAAGTCCAAGGGGAATATTGGTACCAGACTACCAGACACCAGTATTCACAAAAAGGGAGAAAACATATAACAATTTGAGAGTTTTGATTGACAGTCAATGTAGTGACTTTTTCTCAATTATTAGAAAGGCAAAAGGGGAAGAGGAATATTAATTGAGTCTACCCACGAAGCATGCATTTAATTGGATATTCTTCTTGCTTTATTCCACTAGTCTAAGAAAGAAGCAAAAAAATAAAAATTATTTATAAAGAATTTAGTAAAAGACCAAACACTTTCAAAGTTGCTGCTTCTTGGAAATTGAATAATTAGTCTCCTATCTTGTTCCATTTACATGTATTGTGCTAGGCAATGAGAATTGATGTGAAACCCAGCAAGCTCTTAAATCATCAGACTCCTTACTAAGGCAGAAAAAGAGGTTGAAACAAAAGTCCTCCTTCCTTAATGCAATTAAACAAATATTTATTGAGTGTCTACTATGTGCAAGGCGCTGTTCTAATTGCTGAGGAACAAAACAAAACAAAGATTCCCACCCCACCCCCACCCCCCGTACTTTCCATTTCATCAGGGGAGCTAGTCTATTGGGGCAGAGTGTTCTAGCAGGACAAGGCATACATGGAAGCAGGAATTTGATTCACTACATTGCTACATTCGGCAATTATTCAGGCTAGATAATGCATATTTTTAAAAAACACAGTGTGAGTAATGGATAGATAAATATCTTTAGTATAATTTTATAAATATGCGCATTTAAAGGCCATTTTTTGCCTATTTCAGGAGCTTAGAACATTGCCTTGAAGCATGTACAAATGACTCTGAAGGAAATAATTCACAAATGTGTGAGAAAGTGTATACAATGGACCATGATAAGAAGTACATTATAAGAAGGGGCTTCCAGAGGTTTTACCCAAATTGTGGCCCATGGACAAGCAGCGTCAATACCACCTAAGAGCCCAGTAGAAATGCAGACTCTCAGGTCCATCTCAGGCCTCTGAATCAGAATCTGCAACTGATTGAGCCGCAGGTGACTTGTATGCATACTAAAGTTTGAGAGGCGCTGTTCTAGTGCATTCCTCTGCACCTAGGAGAGCCTAAAAATAGTCCACTGAACAGGAGAATATAAGCACTTCAAAAATTAATCACTCACTCAATATTTTTTCATTTTAAGAAGTTGACTCTTTGCCAGTACCATTTTACTTTTAAAATGACAGATAAGGATATCACATACAGAGCTTTCTTCGTCACATACCAACGTAAAAGAAAAAATGAAATTTGCCTTTTCACGGTTTCAAATCTGGCATTTCTAGCCAAAAAATAAAGGATAATTCATCCTTCACATGTATCAATGCACAGAGCCTCCCCCTACTCTCTGTGATTTAACGGCTATCTTTACGAGCAGGAGTAAGAGACAGAGGGTGTCTTTTTGACGTTTCATCTACCTCAAGCAATTATGGCCTGGAAGGCACAGGATAAAAACACCAGGAAAAGTTAGGAAGTTAGAAAGTTGGTAAAACAGCAAGCTCCCTGTCCATTTGCCACTGAACAGTCACTTTACAAACAGATTTATTTTTCCCCAGGATAAGAAAAGGGGAGAACATGAAAGCAGGCTACTGTCAAATCACAGAGGCAACGCAGCTCTGCTCAGTGTTGACCACAGAAGAGAGACAGACAGTTTCACTCAAAGGTCCATCCCGCCAAAGCCTGGCAAAATATCCCCGCACGTCCACGTAGCAGACACCAGAATGTGCTGAAGAAGGAAAAGAAAGCAACAGGCAGAGCGTCTAGGGGGAGGCCTCTTTCACTAATCTGAAGGAGCTTGATTCTCCTCTGGTGCGTGATCAATGCTCAAGGATTCTTCTGTCACACTAAATACATAGGAAATTTTTCTTCCCTCTTTGGTATATTCAGCTATGTGTGTAACATAACCTTTTCCCCTTCCACAGTTGCAAATACCTCTCAGCCCGTCATTACTGTCTGCTTCATAATACCCAGAAATTTCAGTAGGGATCTGTACCTACTGTGGAGTCACTTCCCTTTACATATATATTAATATCCTCACTCCTCTTAAAATGGAGTTGAGGCTTTTTGCTGTTGAAGTAAGATGGAAGAAATCAATATCTATACATGTAAACTAAACATTTTCTGTGATTGAGCATTAAATTTAGCTTCAAGCTCCCCAGTAGGCAAAGCGAAAAATGGAAAACGCAATATTCTCATTACCAACTAAGATGCAACATGTCAGTTCCTCAAGAGAGATATATGACTTCATGGTATTAAAATCTGAAAATAATTGTTAAACTAGACTTTATACAAGAGGCATTGAACACCATAATAAGCAATATCTTTAAAAAAGATAAAAATTATAAGCCTTATTTACATTTCCAATTCTTGTCCTGACCTTTAAGAAATGAAAAGGGACCGTGTCAAAATGCAATTTTAAAAAAAGAAGTTCTTCAGGAAGAATAAACAAAGTCAGGTCTGTAGCATTCTGGAAACCTAATTTTATGCAAAATATTGATAATGATCTCTTAGATGATGCTCTTAAATATCAGTTTCCTCATCTGGCCTTGTGACAGGAGCTGGATAAAGGATAATTCTAGTCTACGATCTCCGATGAGCACTCGCTATCCTATATAATTTACTAAAGAAACATTCTGCTGCTTTGGACATAGGACCAGCAGGTGGCCAAGCTAATGATCTGTTATGAAAGCTAAGACTCCTGGTTTGTATTTGGGGGCCGTACCCTACAGGAGAGAACATCAAAACTGGGTGAACTGACACTGCTAGAAATACATGGATTCCGATCTCAGCTGGGTCCCCCGAAAACTTGCTCTGTTTGTATTTGAACTTCTCCCTTTCCTTTACCATCCCTCTTATTGAACAATTGAGAAAACAAAGGCTGCCAAATGTTATTTTCAAATCTTCTTTTCTCCTCTTCCACAAACTTAACTGCATCACTACCCAGAGGAAAGCTCTCTATTTAAGCACGGCCCAGCCATGGTTTCTTCTTGCCTCCTCAGCAACTCTGCCTCATCAATGATCTTCATGCTTTCCTTTTCTACCACTCTTTTCCATGATCCTTTAAAACTGCTTGTCTTTCTCATCCTAGAGAATGTTTTTATTTAGAAGTGTATCTCCGTCTAGCTTACCATCCTCTCTCTCACCTCCCCTTCTCAGTCTCTAGGAGCAGTGCTGTATACCTGCAGCCTCTGCTTCCTCCTAGCCTCTGCCCTTCTGATGGGCTTAGAAATTAAGAGATTCTTGAAAGGGCAGAAGCCAGGAGGAAGTGGAGTCTACTGGTACAGAGCGTTGTTTCTATAACCCTCCCTTTCTTCTCAGCTCTGTGATATTTGTCACTGTTCCCTTCTTGATTGTCTCTGTTCCCTTGGTTTCCATAATGTCTGGTTCTTTCCTGATTCTTCCTTTTTCTCCTTCTAGCTTTCTAACTGTTTCTTCTCCATCCCTTTTCTGAATCCTCTTTTTAACTCTCTTCTCTTTTCATTTTTCATTCTCCCTTGGCAATCTCAACCACTCTTGCGGTTTTAACCCATCAGCTGCCAGCTGTTTGCTGACAAATCTCAAATCTACCTCCCTTTCCAGATTTTTGGCCTATGGAATCTGTTGACTTTATTGTCCCATAGATATCTCAAATTCAAGGAGTTTGAAACTCATGTTTTCCCAATCTGTGCTTCCTCTTTTAGTCCTTATTCAATTGTACAAAGTGGAAAGCTGGGAGTTATTCTAGACTTCTCTTTCTTCTTGGTCCTCATAACCAATCAGTCACTAAATCCTAGTCTCCCTGCTAAATGGCTGTCAAACCCATTCTCTGCTTTCCCTCCCCATTGACATCTCCTTTAGTAAAGGTCTTATCATTTCTTGATTAAATTAACTAAATTGGCTTTTTCTCCACCACTTCCCCAACTATCAATCACCTGCCAACTTGTGTCCTAATTTCCAATTTTACTCCCTTTCTAATCTGTCATTTCCAAAGATTTTAGGGTGCCCCTTCCAAAATATAAATCTGATCATGTTTCCTCCCTGTTTAAAATCCTTTGCTGGCCCACTATGCTTACAAAATAGAATCTAAATTCTTGGCTTGACAAGTCTGTCCCTTCATGACCTCGTCCATTCTTTTTCAGCTTGATCCTTCCCCACTCTTGTTCCCTGAATGTATATTCCAGAATTAGTGATACATATAGGGTTCCTGACCATATTTTGTTTTCGACGTCAATACTTTTACTCACACTCGTTCCTCTGTGTCCCGCTCTTACTCCTCTAACAGAGTGAACTTCAAATGTCACCTCCTTTGGAGACTTCTGTGAGGTTTCCCTCTCTCCTCCTTTCCCTGGCCCAGAGAAAGCTAGTCACACTTCTCTCTGTTACCTCTCTAATTCATACCTACTCCGATGGTTGCATTTATCAACCTGAATGGTAATCACTATACGGTAAGCTTCTTGACAGAGGGATTATAGTTCTTCTATCTCTGGCCATCGATGATTATAGCAGAGGGCCCGGCCCGGAGAAAGTGCTTACTAAACATGTATTTAGTTAAGACAGAGACCTGAACATCTTCTTTACCAACAGAGGAATAGCCGTTGACCACAAAGTGAAAATGACATAACACACTTATTATCCAGGAAAAGGGGATATTATTTGTTTATTATAAGTTGTTTCCCTATTTCAATACCCTCACATCACCTTTTAAATTCCACTATAGTTTTTCCTCTTGAAAATACTGTCAGCAATTTGTTTATTGATCTTTTTTGTTCTACCTTTTATAATGTACAAATTATAAAATTTGTAGAGCACCAGAGAACAAAGGAAACTGCCTCAGAACCTCAAGCAATAGCTGCAGAATAATCTACTCAACCAAAGGCTTCCACATAGGGCCACAGGCGGTGGATGCAATTGTTATGAAGGAATAGAATGAGAAGTTGAATGTGCTGCTCAAAGTTAGCAAATCAGCAAGATCTACCTCTTCTCTCTTTATTTGCATACCCTTACCCCAGAACATTGCTGTATTTACTTCATGCAGGCTCACCTAGACCAAGGATATCTTCTTGTTTAAGGTTAGAATAGCCCAACGACAATAATGACATCTTCTATTTATCTAGCTCTATATACAACACTGTCTCATCTCATCTGTACAAGAAGCTTAAGAGATTGTTTTTGCACATTTTATCCTGATAGCTCTCTAAGCATAGCTAATTCCGTGAACTCTTTGTGTCAATCCTATCCGTCACCCCTGGAATCCAATGCTAGCCATCTTTTCCTAATTTTCTCATCCTTATCCACTACACACCACACCTGGTTACTTGTAGAGACGGCACCACAGAGTTGTCTGAGCAAATGTGATCTCCCACTCTTGCCCACAGCCCTCACAGAGATGGAATCTTTTCTTTTTTCATTACAAAAGAGGTGCTCCTTTCTCATCTTCATTTTCCTGCACTGAGGCAGCTGGAAAAAATGACTAACTCATAATCTTCTCAACTAGAGTGTGACGTGGGGTAGACACTTGACGTTGGAAGTTCATTTTCTCTAGGAAAGGAGCTTTATTACAAGATGATGATAAGCACAAATATGAAGGTAGAGTTGCTGAGATCAAGGGGAGAATCAGATCAAGTAAGAAAATGGCTTAATCTAGACTTTCCAGGCAAATGTGGAGAGCAGATGAATTGGGAGCAACAGAAGTTAGAGAGAAGAGGCTTCTATTGTTCAGAGGCTTTCTGTGCTTAAGGGTTCAGAGATAGAACAGTTCTTGCTGACATCAAGGTGCAGACTGTGGTCAGAGTGGGTGGATTGCTGAAGTGAAGGCAAAGGACATAGAGTTGAGACCAATGACTGAAAGGATATGTATCAATGGGTCACACACGGGAATGTTGGAGTCACTCAAAAGTATGGCAAGAGTTGACATTGAAAGAAAGACTACTAGCAGTGAGAACGAGTTTTCAGTGACAGAAGAGTCTCCTGGAAGCTAGGAAGTGACAGCAGCAAAATTGGGAAGAATGTAGCTGGGCTGGATGATACACACCTCACAGGAAAGAGAAATGCTCCAAAGTAAAGAGGATGGACCATGTGATTTAAAAACAAACCAACCAACCTTGATTTAAGAAAGTATCTAACACAAAGTTGAATTAGTTCTGATTTTGTCACTAATGAATTTTAAGGTCTTGAGTGAGTCATTGTATTTCCCTGGGCCTTTTTTTTTTCCTCACCTATAGCATGAGGAAGCTTCCTAAAATCTATAGCACATGCTGTACTTTTATCTTAATCATGAATTTCATTTTTGTCTTACGTTACTAGATGTTAGGGTCAAAAATCTATACCTGATTAACTGATTTCATACACTTGCTCTGTCTTCATCAGCTAAGAAGGGCTAATACCTTAAGAATCCATCTCTTTGGTGGTAGATTGACAAAAGCAGGTGAAAGCTAGTTATTCACACCATCTACTTGTTCTCTGAAACACTGCTATAAGGTAAATAATACGGTGGTGATTATCATTCCCACTTTACAAATAAAACTTAGATAATATATGTTTTCAGTATAGTATTTCCCATAGTTTTTTGTCCATTTATTTTTTTAAAAAGTGATTAAATGTACTTTTTTTGTAACCCATGAGCCTATAGCTACCTATGTATTTCTACGTCTCCTCCAACAGACTATGGGACCCTTGAAGTATTAATAATGGTAATAGTAGTTCTTATTCTTTTAATTTATGTGTTCTCAGCACCAAGACTAATGCCTGACACATAATAGACGTATGCGTTTATCAATAAACAAATGGTCATGTCTTCATTAGAAAGCAAATTAAGTTACTTGGTATCTGAAGAGCAGCTCCCCCAAACCTTCTTGTGCTTCAATTGCCGATTAAGGCTTTTATCGAAATCATTTAGATAACTGCCTTGAATCTTCAATTTGTTGGCCACGAAGTGAGCAACATAGATAATCCTAAAGTTGGTAAATGAGGATTTCCGATCACCAAGTTTCTGCTTGAGCCAATAAATTCTCTTCATAAAAACGTTAATGCTATATTTGGTACCACAATGCCTTAAGTTTTAGAAAGCAGAACTTCCCATGAGACTGAAGAAAATTAAAATTCTAATTTTTCATGTGAATTAAGATTTAAAATGTTGGAGACATGCATAGAGAAAAATTAGGCATGAAAAATAAGTAGAAGTTGCACACATAAATTACGTAAATATTTCTACATACATTTAAAATCTAATGACAACTCTTTGATGGGTAAGGTAGCCACGTCATTTTGGCAAGGTTTTATGTTTCAGCTCGATGCCAGGCTTCAACTACAGCTTCTCTGAAAACTGACAACCATCTTCTACGGAGATGTCGCCTCAATCTAATATCAGAAAAGCACGCGCTATGAGCTGTTTTTCCAGTGGCTGTAGGTGTTCACTAAACTATTGTGTCCTCGACTGTGGCTTCCAAGCCGTCTGTGGTCTTACTTACAAGGTATGCTGAAAACGTGGCTTCTGACAAATCTTTTTCTGATGACACCACTCCAGCAAGTGCCCAGAAAGTTACTAAAAATTCATAAAACAGTCATTGTATATTAGCTCCATAGATCACTAAGAGAAAAATTTAGTGCCTCGAGAGGAATAGCAACTGCCAAGCCACCTGATAGAAACATAAAATAGAAGTTGCCACCATCATCTGCCCTGTGCAGGCCAGCTACTTATAAAATATGTTCCAAAGCAAATGAAGTCACAGGGTGATTGATGGTACTGCAGAAGAATCAAGAAGAGTTCAAGCTTTCTCAAAACAATAAAGGCGTCTCTTTTTTCACCTTTGTTTTTCATCTTAACCCTTTGCACATAGTACCTGTTAACTAAATACTGATTAAGTAACTTAGAAAATGGTTCAATAAGTCTAGCCAATATAGGAATAAATAAAGATAGAACCTCAAAAGTATGGCAATCTGAAGCCATTTCTAGCAGGAGTAAATGGCTTCATGTTTTTCAACAGGCTTTAAAATTCCACCATATCCTAGCACATGTAACATTTGATGTTCATAATGATTACATTGTATATTCAAGAAAAGTGTCTGTTAAAGTCAGAACTCTCTTTAAAAGAAGTCAGAGAACTATATAATATAGTTTGCAAAGATCTCCTTGTAAAATGTTTAAAATGTACACGGTTGGAATTTAAAGAGGCCAGCTCTCAAGCACCCAGGTGAGTCATCTGGGAAAGGAAGGTTCTGGGTAAATAAGGTTTTGCTTGGATGTGAACACTTTTTTTAAAATCACAAATAGAGTCCCTTACAACTATACCTGGCTTTTCTTTTGTCCACACACCCACTCTTGCTAATAATGTATGTGTTGGTAGGCAAAGTTCACATCAGATTGAACATATTAAATCTGAGTCCATGCTGTTTAAACCTAAAGAATCATGGTTTTGAAGCCTACTCATCACAGGCCTTTTAATTACATCAAAATTCTCCTGGTCCTCTTGCATTGCTGAAAGTAGTTTCAATGTGCCTTTTTGCTCCTAACTCTTGGATACATCAAATTCTCCCATAAAGCATTGCTTTGGAGCACCTTCTGTTCTTCCCAATTATTTTAACAGCCTAGTACCTAGAATTCTACAATAACTAACATTTTCAGAGTTGGTTTTCCTCCTCCCCAGCCAATGGATCTCCTCTACACTTTTCAGTAAGAATTCACTTTCTTTTAATTATCTTTAAGTCACATTAAACTCTGCTTGGACATATTTTTCTTGACAACAAAACTCTTTGGCTTCGTGCCATGAAAAAAAGAGTTCAAAGCACATGCTTCAAGATTCTCCATTATTTGTCCTTTGTATTGATAACGGGTCACAGAATCACAGAATATAAGAAACTACATTTTCCTTGCTAACTTTATTATTAGTTTCTGGCCTACATTCTCCACTCCAGCCAAGCATATTTGCTTATTTTATCCCCCATGGGGACATTCTTACTACTGCTTCTAGCTTTTACAACTGTCATATTCAAAAAAAGAAAAACACTAATCAAAATTTCCTTTTCTCTAGCATTTTTCTAGCTAGTCACACTCACCAATGTTTTCTTTCACTGTTCCCTTAAGATGTAGAAACTCCTGTTTCTAAATGTCTATACTGTAATGATTTATTTTTACTTGTTTTTGTTTTACATGTGTTTAAACTGTACTCCCTTTACAGTATAAAGGATGTAGTAAAGGAGACCAGTCTTCAAATTTCTTATATGTAGTTTTTGATACAGTAAAACTTCAGTTAGAGTTGAATATCTGTTGTGATGCCTGTTTATTTAAACTACTTTATTGATTTATTTGTAAAGTGGTACAGTATGTAGTGGAAAAGCATACTGTCAAGGGAATTCATACCAGGCTTAGTGACCAGCAGAATTAGCCAGGAAGTAGTTTACCGATGATGGGCTGTGGGACCTTACACTTGACCCTGTCTCACTCAGTTTTTGTTTTTGTTTTTAGGAAGATTAGCCCTGAGCTAACATCTGCTGCCAATCCTCCTCTTTTTTCCGAGGAAGACTGGCCCTGAGCTAACATCCATGCCCATCTTCCTCTACTTTATATGTGGGATGCCTACCACAGCATGGCTTGCCAAGCGGTGCCATGTCCGCACCCCAGATCCAAACCAGCGAACCCCGGGCCGCTGAAGCGGAACATGCGAACTTAACTGCTGCACCACCAGGCAGGCCCCCTCACTCAGTTTTAACGTGTATAATTAAATCCTGAGGACCTAAAGCTGGTCCTAAGGTGATGCTCAGATAAATTAAATAATCAAAATCCCAGAACTTACTGACAAGGTAGATTTAAGCTAATGATTTTACAATTAAAATGTGACATAAAACAAAGTCCTAGTCTTAAATATGATAATAATAACAATATTAATAACTGCTCTAACATAAAAAGAAAGAGATATGACCTGGTAGCAGCATATATTTTTATAAGACTTTTGGATAATAATTTATCTAAGATCTGCTTGAGTTATCTATGAAGATGAGAGAACTAAAAACCAGAATGTATGGGTGAAGAAACCAGTAAGGTATGGCATACACAAGAGAAGACTCACTGATGACAAATATCACATGGAAGAGGAATTTAAATCATTTTGGATGACTTCCAGTAGGCAATGGAGAAGTGGTAGAAATTTCAGGGAGTCAGGTCACTATATAGGAAAACTGACTAACAGGTGAAATTCTGCTTCTGAACTTAAGTCCTATATTCTCCTACTCTCATTAAGAACCAGAATCACAATTAGGAAACTTGGAGCGTATGAGAACTACATCTTGTCATAGATGTAATAGTGGTGTTTTTAGGATCTTTAATTGGTTGACCTAAATAATCTTTCAAGACACTCCTATTCCTTATTTTGTGATAAAATAGAGCAATTTATTTAGTTGACTTATTATGAAATAGTTTGAAATCAAGATGAGGAAGATAGAGAGAAAGCTGCTGTGCATGGATAGGAAATAAGCTATTTAGTAGACACCAAATTCTTAAGTGTAATTTCATTAGCTAAAGTAATAGCTAACTGATGTATCTATGATTTAGGAGGATTTTGTTCTGATGCTATTAGACTCTTAAAGTAAGTTTTATATCAAATAGAAAAAAAAGCTTGTAAAAAGAAAAAGACCAGGTTTTGGGGGCAAAAAGCCAAAAAAGGCCAGTTTCATATAAAATATAAGCAAGTGTCCAAAAAAAAGTGCACTGCAATGAAAATGTAACTGTAAACAAAAGGGCACCTTAGAATGAAGGGCACCTTAGAGCAGCATCACTAAACCCCTTATCATCTGACACTGAGACAAAATACTGAGAGAAAGGCTTAAAACCAACAACAACATATCTAATCCAAAAAAAACCTTTTTGAAGCTACTAACTCAAAGAATATTCTTTATTGGACTCACTCAATGCTTTGAATTTAATCAACTAGAATTATTTTTAAGTACTGTTTTCTAAAAACTTGTGAAATGATAAGTTCGGATTTTGATGAGGAATCTGCATTTTATCAGAAGGATGGAATAAGGTGTCCTTGACCGAGATATTCTTCACAGAAATAGGCTATTTTTGTATTCTATGCTTAGCATATTTAAAGACACACATTCCAGGTGAGCAGCTTGCTCCAAGGTGCACTCAATTTTTATTTGTGGATAAGGCTCCATTGTTTCAGCACCCACGTTTTGACAAATCCTATTTCAATATTCCCCGCAGGAAGCAATCCTGAAAAATTTTTGGAGAGCATATTGCAGGTAACGTGTGCACCGATTCTCTTTTATGCCAGGTAAACTGACAGTTGTCATGTAGAGGACATGTGTGACACAAATGACGTGGGAGAAGATTGAACAGTAGGTGAAAGAATATAAAATTGAATTGTACTGTTGAAAAATGAAACTTCCATGCTTAACTTCAGTATAAAATGAAATAATAAAGGGATACAAAAACAGTTGGGGAATTCAAAGAATAGGATGCTCCATCTATGATTTTAAAGTCCGTCAAAATTAACCATAGAAATGAAGGTTACACTAGTCTAGTCACTTAGTACTTTTGATGTTAACTATCCTAGGCTAGCTTCTAATAAAAGAAATTGTGATGATAGATTGACTAGAAAATGGCTAATGTGGAAAGAAGAGGTGAAGGTCATGGAAGTCTCAGAATTTTTAAGCTCCAAATTGCTAACAACTAGACAAACTGGCTTCCTTCCTGAATAGTGCCCAGATGGCAGAGACAACACTGATATGTAGTCTTAGCTGCTTTTTGACAGAGGACTGTCACCAGCTGGTGACCCCATCAGTCTGAAGGCAGGAAAATTACTAAATGATGCAAGAGAGTGCCTGCAGACCAGTACACCCTGGGTCCCTGAGAAGCAAGAGGGCAGAGCCTCAGGAAAAATGGATTTTCAGTTGGTGACTATCCAGAGGAGGCTACTATATTTATCTGCAGATAGAAGAAAATAAAAGCAAATTAGTTTCAACAAATATTATGTCTAATAAGAGAAGAAACAAATTCTCCTTGAGAAGAAGTAAGGTATCATATATAAAAGGAAGGCAAATGGCATGATCTCCTGGTTATAAACTAGACAACAAAGTTAGCTCTGACCCTGTTCTAGGAACACAGTCTAGTCTGCAATCAACCACAATAGTGTGGAGACATCACCTCTGCCATATAACGCCAGTCAGAAGGCAGAAAGGAAAAAAGGAGTCCAAACCAACACAAGGGTGAAATTTTAACACGTGCCCTTCCTCAATAAAATTGGCAAACATAAGTCCAATTAATTTTCCAAAAACATAATTCTAGTTGTCAGAAAGCAACCCACTAGTAGCAATTATTTTTAGCAAAGTGATGCAACTGGAAAACAGATTGAAAAGGGCAGGGGGGGTCTTTTCTCCAGTCCTCTCCACCCCCAAAATAAAATATTTTAATAAAATATGGAAAATAAAACCACATATAAAAATGATGAGTATTACTTCTTCTTAAAGGAGGAATTTACTCTTCTAATATCTATAATCAAGGGAGAATTATTAAATAGTTAACTAAATCATCTTCAATCTAGATTTTGCCATTCTCTTTTAGAGAGATCTCTCTGATGCTGATAATGAACAGATTTTTAACTTGTGCTTTCAAGATGTTCCATCTAAGCACCACAAGAAATTATATTAAACAATAAAATGGAGGAAATTAACATTAAACATTAAGGGATTCACATTGGAACTTAAATTTGTGATATGAGATTTTGTTGAAAAAGAGATATGCAGTTCACTAGTAAAACTCAGGATTCAGAAACATGAGTCATGATATTGCAGTAGAAAGTTTTTTTCCAAAAGCAAACTCTGAAATTGTGTTTACTTCTACATTATTTTTGTTTGTCCTGAAAACTCTGCTCCTTTTATAAATTAAAGCATCAATTTTCATTAGCAATAACCATATAACCACTTCAGTAAGAATGCTTCTTAATTTCTATAATCGGACTTAACACCAGTTACTGAATATTGTGCAACTGTTAAAAGAACATGAAGTTGTGCTCATGGCCTTCCATCATAGTTTGATATGAAGAAATATAAATGCAGCAATACTCTCAAAATGCTCTTCCATACACCAGAATATACATGTGAATTGTCCCAGACATTAATTTATAACAAAAGTCTCAGTTTCTTCATAAACCTAAAAAGGGAGTTAAGAGTAGATGGCTTAAAAGTCTCATTTTATCCAAAAATCTATATAAGCAGATGAGAGTAAAGAAAATCTTTATACAAGGAATTCGTTGAGAATTCACGTCTGTAAGACTCTGTAAAACTCAAGCTTTTCAATCTCAGGTAAATCTATTTCATTTTTAAAAGTTGTTTTAAACCTGATATCTACTACTGTTTTAGGAGTACTTCATAATTGGCCTAAATTTAAATTCTAATGAGCAAAGACATTGTGTTAGAAGAAAAAGACTAGAAACCCAAACTGAAATCCAAGAGGTCATTGGTGCTATTTCTCAGAAAATAAGATAATTCTTGGGGGGTGGAAGGGCTTCTGGACAATTGTAACACATATAGTAGAAAAAAAATAAAGAAGTGATTTAAATGATTTACTCTTCCTTTGTATCTAAAGCACCCCAGAATTTAAAATATAAGTTTCTGATATACTGAGGGAGAGGACTGCATTAATCCAACATTCACAGCTAAGTTTTGGGCATGTAGGAAGGGGCACACCAGGACAAAAAAGCACCTTCAGCTGTTTAAAATAAGATAAAGCTTTCAAGTCCAATTTAAGACTTGAAATACTAATCACATTGGATTAGCCAACTAAGGTTGGAAAATTATAGCCAGTCTCTTAAGGGTCGTATTACACCTACAAGGGCAAGCAAACAGGTAAATCCAAAAACTACAGTTGGACACTATTCATGGAGAGTTTGTTATCCTTTTGGCTCCTACTCTCCCAAGAAACACCCTAGGACACAGGTGCTATAATTATAATTGTAAGAGAATGAGGATAAAATGCAATGCCTGGGTGGGCATGTACTGAGAAAGGTAAAGTCGGTTGCCACACTGCTAGAAATAGATAAGAACCATGTTGTGATCCCAAGCGCACATCATGCAATGCCCTGGCTTCCTCAGTACCTGTCTTTCCCAAATGCAAGGCCTACCTTCTGTGTGGACTGCAGAGACATAGGTCCAATTGTAACGCTTGACTATGTCAAGCATCGCCCTTGCCTGCAAAGTGTCAGAAGGCACAACCCTCAGGAAGTATTTGTACAAAGTTTTGTCACTCAGGTCGATGCTCGTGGCAGAATATGCGATCTGGGGGATGTCGAAGAGCTGGAGCAGGTTCTGCACTTGAATGGCTACGGAGCTGGAGCCCGGGCCGATCACGCCCGCAATGGGCTTCTTAGTCCTGCCTGGGGGGAGGGACTGGCCGTCAGGCAAGCACCGGTTGACCCCATCCCTCTCGTCTCGAATGGAAATCAGAGAGTCCCTGATGAACTCAATACTCTGCTCCAGAGCCACGGAGGAGTGCCAGCAGGAGTCCCGGATCTCACTGCCCAGGGTGATGTTGGGCAGGAGCACCGGGTCCGCGTTAATCTTATCCAACGTGTGGAACATGGCTTCCACCCTCTGGATGCCATACTGCTCCCTGATCTCCCCACACTTCCTCTCGGGCACCTTCTCGGCCGGAGGCTGGTGGTGGACTGAGAAGAGGGCCCCAATGATGACATCTCCGTCCATTCTGGCCACCGAGCGCTGAGACGAGGCTCCTGCCAGCAACACTTTTCTGCTGGTGCCTCTGGGGAAAAGGGACGTCTCCAAAAAGATCGCTGGGAAGAAAACCAAGAGGAGCCGGACCATTGTGCTGAGGACGCGGTCCACGGCGGCCAGCCTCGTTCCCACGCTGGCCGCGCCAGCCGGCTCTGGGCGCGTGCTGCGGAGACGCCCGAAGCCTGCCTCTCCCGGCTGGGTCCCGCTCGCCAACGCCGCGCGTTCAACGCCTTCGCCTCCTGCGCTCCCGCCTCCTTCCCCTCCGCCTCCTCCTCCTGGTCCTCCACGACCACCTCCACGCCCTGGAGGCGTTTCTAGGGGAATTTGAGTCCCCTTCTTCACCGGTGCGTCAAGGTAAACTGATGAAAGGTACAATGGGAGTCGTGGTGGCAGCGGTGAGCTGGACGCTGCCGACAAAAGAGGAAGAAAATCAAAGCTCAGTTATCACAGGACCTGTGTCAAAACTCTGGGGTTAGTGATGTTAACAGTTGCCGGTCCATTTCATTTCGTCACATCACGATATTGGCTGAAGGAACAGCTTGAGAAGCAGCCCTGGTCAAGGCAGAAGGGGGTGCATCTTGGCCCCAGTGCCTTCCTCGGTCCCGGGAGGCGCAGAGCCCCGCCGACACTCCCCTCTCCTCCCCTCCTCCAGCTCCAAGTCTCATCCCAGTTCCCAAATACCCATTACGCTTACCGACTTGACGGGGAGGGGGAAAGAGGGAAGGAGGAGTTAGGTCTTGCAACCCAAGAGAACTTTCCGGATTGGAAAAGATCAACTTTTTCCCAGAAGAAATTTGGAAACTCGTCATGAAGGTAGAAGCGCTAGTTCAAAATGAAGGCGAACAAGGAGCGCACCTTTTAACTTTGAGGGGTTGAGGAGACCCTAATATACAAGACAAGTAGTAAATATAAATTTGCCAGCTTGAGGAAATCCATATTAGTTACTAAGGCAACGCCTGGTAAAGTCGCCGCATGTCGGATTTTGGTTCGTCCCCCTCCCCACCCCAAGAAGCCAGCTTACTGTAGATGTTCAGGGAGAAAGGGTGCAGATAAGGTAACTTGTTCCCGCGATGGAGGATGGAGGGAGTGGGTGGAGGGGCTCCTGCGCTCGCCGAAATCGAGCCCTTTGGCTTTGCATAGTTGCTAGAAAGGGAACGGAGGGGAGCTTCCGGGTTGCTCTCGCGGCGGCAGCTCAGCCCAGCCGCCTTCAGAACCCTGGACAGCGCTCGGTCCAGCTGCAGAGACATTTCCCCGCAGGGCCTGGAGCAGACGCGTTGACCAGCGAGTAGCAATTCTTTGACCCCACTCCCCCACCCCCAACTTCGTTCTTTCAACCCCCTTTCCTGCATTCTTTATCCCCCACACCACACACACACACACACGCACACACACACCTCCCCTCACCTTCCCACCAGCCCTCCATCCTCATTCTCTTCGCCTTGCAACCAGTGCTCCTGCAAGTACATTCAAACCTGACCGCTTTGGGGGCAGAGGCGCCAAATCTCAGCCGCCTGCGGGGCTGAAGTTGGCTCCCTCTCTCATCCCTCCCGGGCTTCGTTTCTCAAGGTGAGAGTCGGAGGAGAAAGGAGCTAAGGGAGCAGGCACGGAGCAAGAGCAGAGGAGGTGAGGCAAGCAAAAGGAGGAAGACAACCCAGGCAACCGTGGGTCCCGACGCTTCCCGGGGATGCACGACTAAAAGAAAGAAATAAACGGGGATGCCCCTGGGACCAGAAAGAAAATCCCATAGATTGAGACTGTGTCTGCCACTATGGGTGGGTTTCACCGCCGGAAAGTGTCTGCTCACCTGGGTCTGCCTGGAGAATTTGGACTTGAGACGTACCTGTGTCCGGGTAGACAGCGCTGTGGTCCCCGGGCCAGAGCACCGCGGCCACGCTGGGTTCGCAGACGCCTCAGCTCTAATCCAGACGGTGCAAGGATGCGATCTGGGCTGTACACTGGTGCCCTCTTTCTTCAGCACTGTTTTACCGCAAGGAAAAAAGAGGCGGGGGGGAGGGAAAAAAATTAAAAAACAGGTCACCCAAGGCTTGTCTATTATCTCATGCATAAAAACCAGTCGTTTAATGGAGGGGGGAGGGAAGAAAAACTAGGGAGAAGTGAGGAATATTCATTCCTTTACTATCGGAGGCTGCCAGATATATGAATAGTCAGATTTGGTGAAAGGCGTGAGGAATGGCTTAGGCTGCTTTAGGTGGGTATTCTTTGTGTATATTCCGTGGACTCAAGCACATTTACTCTTTCTGGAAGTAAAACACCTACTGAGGGAAATACATGTGTATACATCCAGAGAGGCTCTATTAGTAGGTTGCAAGAGAAAGAGGAAGAGGCTGCCTGGGGTGGCAGTAGGGGAAGGCCAGGGATGCACATCATGAATCAACGTAAGCCAAACGAAGAGAGGCAAATCTTGGCTGCATTTTCCAGGTCAAGATGTAACTAAATTGAGAATGAGAGTCAGGTCACATGAAAACACTGGAGTGAAAAACACTTATCCAAATTCCTCCCAGGCTGCCATCACCCTCCCGACAGGTCCACAGTGTTGCTTCTCACTGTGTGAAAAGTGGAAGTTAAATCACACTCCTCTGGGAACATGTTGGCTGAGCAGAATGTGTCCCAGCTTCTTCAGAGGGGAAAGAAAAGTGACAGTGTGCCTTTCCACTCTTGCTCAAAGCTTTCTATTTGTGTCATCTGCAGAGAAGAAAGATCAGCTTATGTGGGTCCCTTTATAATCACCTTGCTCATTATTCTATGGAATGTTGCCATGTCCAGCTGGAGGGGACAAACCCCATGAGGCAATTTTAAATACTCTTTAGTGTGTTCCATGTAACTTAGGAAAGGAAGTGATGCTTTCAGTCAAGGACAGAAGCTCTTTCTCATTCTAGTTCTGATCTTTTTCCACAAGTATCAAATTTTTCTGTATTTTTCTTAGACAACGTAAAGAATACAGGATTTTTTTTTTCACAAATAATGCACTGAACCAGGTACACACTCTTTAGACCTAAAAGATCTCAGTTCTGGAAGTAATCAGATGTTTACTCAAGGAAAACAGGAAGAGGTAAGTTTCTGTCTTCAAGCATAGGTAAAATGATTCTCTGCCTGCACCCCTAAGAGAATGTCTGCTCTAAGGAGAGCAGTCCAAAGGCATTCACAGTGTCCCATAGTATCTCACTTCCTCTAACAGCAATTTAAGTTCCATTTTAGATAATGCTATTCCGGTAAAATAAGTCCTAAACATGGTTTCCCTGGAATATTTCATAGATATAGTGAATATACAAAGATTTCTGTGCATATACAAACCATTAAATATGATTTGCAGGATTATAGAAAGTAACGTCTCTGAAGTCCACATTTAGTTTCAATATGCATTCCTCAAAGTTGAGTATTTGTAATATATTGCATTGATGTAGTTTAGAAAAGATTCTGCTACAGAAGGAATAATTAATATCCAGATTTCTTTGTTCTCAATACAGTCCAACTAAAAACTACCCATTCTGGCTGGTTGAAACAAATCATTTTAAAGGGGAAGAACTTGAAGATCATAACATAGAAGATTTATGTATATGCATATCATATATTAGAGGTGTTAAGGAAAAATTTAATTTCAAATGTATTGATTTGAAATTATCAATTAAATTTACTGGTAATTATTTAAGACTAAACTTTAAAAGGGCAAAAGTAAGGTAAGAAGAAGGCATTGAGAAAAAAGAAGACAAGGTCATCCAAATATGCTTTCCCTTTCTGGAAATTAAGACTTTACCAAGGCAGGCAGGAGTTAATACATGTGCAGAAAACTAAAGGAAGGTTCTATTAGTAGGACTGAAGAAAATTACTACAAGTATGAGTTACATAAAAATTAACAAATATAGATGAACATACTAATCTATAAGAGTTTAAAGAATGTTAAAGGTACATAAATTCAGAAATGCTTGTCAGAGTATTTATTCAGTACTGGTAAGGTAGTATATTACATTCAGTATAAAATGTGTAGCAGGGTAGAAAGTGTTGAGTATTTTGATTGGGGAAATCTATTTAATGCAAAATGCAGTGGAGATCAAGCAAAAGAATATCCAACATATTATCTCAAGACAGTGATTTAATGTGCTGCTGTAACAAGAAGGTCAACAAAATACTCATCATCCGTATTTGGCAATAAAACAAATATTACCCACAAACAAAATTGTGAACATTCTCCTTTGGAATGTGCACACAATTTTCATTGTTCTCCAATCATAAAAGACATGATAGAGGAACTGGTCTAGATTATAAATGAGCAAAAGGATTGAAAGGTTTCCACATAAAATCATTTGAAAATTCGTATTCTTCAAATGAGAAAGGTAAGAAGTGAGTGAGAATAAGATTTTACAAAAAGAAAGAAATGGATAAGGTAAGCACACCTTCCAAATCATAGTGTACTCTAGTGGGTGTTTTGAAAAATAAAGTTTACACAGTCGTTGAAATATGAAAGTGAAATATACACAAGAGGTAATAAACTCATTACTGAAGATGTAGTATTGACTGAAAATACAAATGAGATCAAAGAAGGTCTTTGTAGAAAATTGATTTGTGGAAAATTGATATGTAATGTATTGCTAAGGGAGTATAATGATGTTCAAGGTAGATCAGTGTTGTGAGAGTGAATACCATGCTCCTCCATAAAATACCATGCTCCCTGGACAATTGATTTAATCTAGTATGACATTTCTTACATTCTTATATTTAATTCATGGGTTCAGCCTGATAATTCAAGCCCCAGTGAGAATTTTCAGTTTATCCAATTTGGCTATCTGCATTGCTTAAATCAAGAAGGAGATTGACGCATCTTCGCTGGACTTTATGCTCTGAAGCAAAGGCAATTAAAATTGTAAAATAAAACCTCTTCCTTTCAGAAACTCAAAACATTTTCATAAAACATAGTTGATTAACAAAGTAAACAAAATATTTTAAAAGAACTAAAATAAGCCAAATTTAATATATATTCAAGTGTTTCATTGGCTGATTAATTAGGCTATAACCATATATGAAGAGATAGGACCAAAAGCATCAGCTTCCATGAGCAATTAGAACTCATCAATAACTATGGGGGCTCATGTAGTTGGACTGGAAAATATACATTTGGCTACATACTGTTCTGCCACAACTGTCCAAACATTTATTTTTAAAGTATTAAAACACAATTGAGGAGAATAAGCCAAACACAATTATTCTGGAAGCACAATGAGGACCACGATTATTATCTGCTTTATTCCCTGCTGTATTACCAGTGTCTAAAACAATGTCTATTTCATGATAGGTGCTAAAATATTTGTTGAAAAAATGAATGGATACGTTGTTCTTGAACACTAAAAGTAGCATCTTATTTTAATGCCTTTCTTTAAGAAGATCAAAGCCAGCTGGTTTACACATGTTTCTAATTTCTTCTTCATCTAATGTAGAGGGAGTAATTATTTCGCAACTATTTCGCGAGTCCAAGTAACTAGCCTAATTAGTATTAAACCATTTAGAAACATGTTTATACTACAAACATTATTAGATTTGAAATACTGAAATTTGTTCCAGATGTGAAGAAATTATTTTCATTACTCTACTGCATGTGTCAACCAAAAACATATGAAACTTAGATATCTTTTAAAGGTCAAAAGAAGATAATACATAAATGGAAGCTAATCTTTATTCAACGTTGTGGCTGTATGATTCGAAAACAACCATTTGAAAAGGTTCTCAGAAACATCCTAGAAATACGCAAAATAGGCATATTACCCTAGTCCGATAGATGGGAAAATTGAGGCACCAAGAAACCTTTTCCTTGTCTGAGTTTAGTCAGCAAATTAGGGGCAGTGCCACATCACACTATCTTTATTCCAAATTCATGAGTTCATAAAGAATAACCATACAAAATGAACTAAGTGTTATTTTCATTTTTCCCTCAGCTTTGCACTGATGCTCTCTTCTTAGAAAATGCTTAAGTAATAAAGAAAATGAATTTTAATTCCTTTCCTTTGGGCCTTTCATCTGTTGAGGGCATAAGCATTACAGGTGATTGTTCTACTTGCTTAAAATAGTCATCTTTTATAACAGTTCTAATAACAGCAGTAACCTAGTTGCACAGTCTCACAGTCAACTTTTGAACAATTAAGCAAGAAAAGTATCTAAATTTTCAGATCCAATAAAAGCCTTCATTAGAAAAGGCTTTATCTTACTACGGTTTCACCTGCACGATACATTAAATGATTATTTCTGTTTAATCAGCAATATATTGTATTCCTGCTTAACTGTAACAGAAAATCTACAACACAGTTGTTATCCATCCAGCACACCACCAAAACATTGATCTACCTAAAACACAGCCCTTATCCTTTCAATTTCATAGCTCAAAACCTTCAATATACCCCAGTTGCCAAAAGAATAATGTTTAAATTCCTTAACCTGGCACCCAAAGACCATCGACAGGGGGAGGGGTTCTCGGAAGAAAAACATGGTAACTATTCATATCCCATCCTCCCTTTCCCGTCCCTAAGGTGGAGAAAGTCCAAGGTAAGGAGCAGACCAGAGAAAGAGAATTCTAAATATACCCCAGGGATTTTTAAAAGAGTGAAGGCATATTTTTGAAAGTTTCTAGGTAATTCTGATATGACCTTTATTGAAAGGCATTGATAAAATTTCATCCCATTCTCCTACTCAAACTTTTTCTAACAAAACAAGCCTTGCATGTTGCCACACCTCAGCTCATACCTCTTACTCCACAAAAAAATATTCACCCATCTTTCATTTCTTTTATTTGCATTTGCCCTCCTTGTTTGTTTTGTTTGTTTGTTTGTTTTGGGGGATTTTTTTGGTGAGGAAGAGTGTCCCTGAGCTAACATCTGTGCACATCTTCCTCTTTTTTATATGTAGGACACCACCACAGCATGGCTTGAGGAGTGGTGTGTAGGTCCACACCCAGCATCCAAACCAGTTAACCCCAGGCCACTGAAGTGGAGTGCATGAATTTAACCACTACACAACTGAGCCAGCCCCTGTATTTTCCCTTCCTTAAAATTCATTTCAAATTCAACTTATTCATGAAAACTTTCAGTTCTGAAAGGAATCATGAAAAGGTTCTTCTTTGCCACTTTTATATGAGATAACCCTGTGAAATAATTTTACTGATTTTTTTTAATTAGTACTTTACCTGGTCTCATCCACAATTGCTGTGATCATTTTCAAAATAATGACTTATTCCAACTATAAATGCCACTAATAAAAATATTTTTAGAATAGTTATGAAACTTCCTTAATAAATAGAAATGTATTATTTTTAATATCATTAGTCATAGCCAATAATTTTCCTTTGAGTGAAGATTTAATTTTCTGGGAATGGACAATTGTCATGAAAATTCTTAAATAATAAAAGTAATCAGGATCTTTGAAGGCGGAGGACTGTGTCTTGCTCACAATTGAATCTCCAGAACCTAAAGTAGTACCTATAACTCATTAAGTATTTGTTGAATAAATGGATACATTTTGGATAAAAAAAATCAGATGTGATTCTGAAGAAATTATATTTATTTGGCTCTAAAGGCAATCCTGAAGAGTGGCTCCAAAAATGTTTGGGCAACTGCAAAATCATTGGCTTTCTGAAGGGAACAACGATCTCTTGGATACAAAAATATGACTTCATTTTTGTAAACCACTATTATTTTTGGTCACATCTGGTGTATGCATTTATTTTGGTGGTTATTTAAGAAATATTATTTAAGTTATTAAAATTTAAAATTACACATACTATTTAACTTTTATTTTTAAATAGCATAAACAGTTAAGAAATACTGGAAGGAAACTACATCAAAATATTAACAGTTATTAGCTATAGAATGTAGTATAACGGATAATTTATTTTTTCTATATTCTTTCCTAAAATTTATATAATAAATGTGTTAATTTATTAAAATGTTACACTAAGATGGAAAATAAATCAAATAGTTACCAAGTATCTTCTATAAGTGAGGATGGATTCAAGGAATCAAAGTTTTCTGGGTCACAGCTGCTGTCTTCACCTGCCTTATGCACCATCTAAGATATTCTGCCACTCCTTTTACATGGTAAGAACTCTGTTGAGTACTGCAGACACCACAGTGAACAAAATACTGCTCTGGCCTCAAGTTCCTCCAGGAACTTGGAGTCTAGTGAGAAACACAGCTGGTACGTAATCAGTAGAGAATCGTGTGGAAACTACTTTAATAAGAGGAAGCCCAAAGTACTCTGAATCCATGTGGGAGGGGCACCAATCTTCAAAGGTCAAGAAAGGCTTCCCAGGGAGAGTGACAGAGAAATGAAGACTGAGAGACAAATAGGAGTTGCCTAGGTGAATGAGTAGGCAAAAAGATAGTCCAGGCAGAGAAACTGTAACAGTCCAGAAGTAAAAGAGAGTGTGGTGCTTTGAGGGAAATATAAAGAGTTTGGCACAGTTAATGCAGAGAATGGTATGGGGTGGAGGTACGGGATAGGCAGGCCCTTTGAGAGAGAAAGACATGATGAAGGGCTTTATAAACAAGGTGAAGGAGTGTGAAGAGATGGCAGCAAACAGCACTAACAAGGCTGAAGTTGGTGGGGAAAAGTAAGTAACACAATTATATTTAAGATTTTCAAAAGTGACTCTGACTAAATCGAAGAGAAGTTATGGACCTGAACAATGTGAGAAGCAAGGAGAACAGTTTAAAAGCTTCTGGACTACAAAGTTCCCAGGATAAAACAGAGAAGAGTATCTTTGTAACTTTGAAGTATGAAAGATATCATAGACTGGACACAAAATGCACTAACCATAAAAGAAAAAAAGACTGAGAAATTGGACATCACCAAAATTAAAAACTTCTATTCCTCAAAAGACATTACTAAGAAAATAAAAATGCAAGCAACAGATGGGAAAAACGTGATGAGTATAAAGATAAAGATGAATATAACAAAAGTCATATCTGGACTATGTGCAGAACTCCTACAAATCTATAATAAAATTACTAATAACCCAATTACTTAAAATGAGCAGGGGCCGGCCCTGTGGCTGAGTGGTTAAGTTTGTGTGCTCCACTTTGGTGGCCCAGAGTTTCGCTGGTTTGAATCCTGGGCGTGGACATGGCACTGCTCATGAAGCCACGCTGAGGCGGCATCCCACATGCCACAACTAGAAATATATATATATATATATATATACACACATCTATGTACCGGGGGGCTTTGGGGCAAAAAAGGAAAAATAAAATCTTTTAAATAAACAAATAAATAAAATAAAATCAGCAAAGGCTTAAAGAGCTGCTTCACACAAAAAATGATATATGAGTGGTCAGTAGGTACATGAAAAGGTGCTCAACATGACTGATGAGTCTTCAGGAAAATACACATTAAAAACTCAATAAGATACCATCTCCCACACATAAAATAGTAAAAATTATAAAGATTATAAAGACTGAAGCCACCAAATGGTGGTAAGGATATGAAGCAAACAGGGATGTCATAAACTGTTGAGGGAAGGATTAAAATATCCAACAAATTTGGGAAAACGTTTGAGAATTTCTTGTAAATTTAAACATACGTCTGTCCTGTGAAGGAGCAATTTCACCCCTTGATATTTACCCAAAAGAAAGAAAAGCGTATGTCCACAAAAAGGCCTTTGTAAGAATGCTCATAGTAGCTTTATTCATAATAGACAAAAACTGGAAACAACTCAAATATTATCAATCAGGAAATGGATAAACAAATTACAGTGTCTTCATACAGTAGAACACTATTAAACAATAGAAAAGAACACATTACAGATACATGCAACAACATGGATGAATCTCAGAAACATTATTTTAAGTAAAAGACACCAGAATACACACTGTTTGATTCTACTTATGTAAAGTTCAAGTACAGTCACACTCATCTACACAAACAGAAATCAGAAGAGTGATTATCTTTGAGTGAGAGGGAAAACTAGTAGGAAAGAAGCAGGGAATTTTCTGGAGTGATAGAAATGTTTCATATTTTGACTGAAATGCTACTTACGCAGGTATACGCATTTGTTAAAATTATGGGACTTGTACACTTAAGATCTGTGTATTTTGCTGTATGTAAATTACATCTCAATAAGATTAATTAATTTTAAAAAAAAAGAAATTGTTGGAAGTGAGAGATGGTGAAGAACCAAACTAAGGCATTGGCAGGGAAGATGGATAAAAGGGTAAAAATTAAAGGGATAACAATAGAAACAAGGTGCAGTGGAGATTGAGCATGAAAAAGAAGTCAAAATTGTTCCCCACTTTGGGATTCAGTGCACTTTAGTAGATAGTGGTGCCATTTACCGAAACAGAAAACATAGAAGGAAAAGTTGTGGAGTAGGGGAGGTGATGAGCTTCGTTTAAGACCCACTAAAGTGCATTTGAGACATCCCAAAGAAAATGCGCCCATAATCAATTATGAACACAAGTTTAGGAGTAAAAAATGAGATATGTATCAAAGAAATATCTATGGAGAATCAGCATAAATTAAATTACAGGATTTGGTAAAATTACCCACAGAATATCCAGAGTAGGAAAAAAATCCCAGTACGGTAAAAGTAGAGAAATCAGAGCCCACAAAGTTGATTGGAAGGAGCAGCAGAAATAGAAGAAAAAATAACAAGTGGAAAGTCAAAGAACCAATGAAGAAGTGTCCTTCAGGAAGGAGGGAGTAGCCAAGATTAGTAAGGACTGAAGAGAGGTAAGACAGCAAAGGAACATAAAGAGTTCATTGGATTTATCAAAAAATAGCTCAATGGTGATATTATCGAAGCAGTTTTATGAGAAGGAATGGCATCAGATCGCAGGGACCGAGAGTGAGGAAACAGAAAATGAATCATAACTTTTTTCAAATGTCCCAATACCTCTACATTTATTTACAAACAGCTGTAGGACAACAGGAATAACTGCATACACACACATACACACAGAATTCTGCACCCAAATGACAGCTATTGTTTGAGATTTAGAATTATACTTCTATGAATGCCCAAAGATAAAGACTTTCATTATAAGAAAAAAACTTGTGCCAGTATCAGTTATAACATGTGCCTCTAAGATTACCAAGAAATATAGAACGTTTTCTAAACACAAAATTAAGGGCAAATTACAGATGTAAATTCAGAAAGAAAAAACCAAGAAAATAGGTCCCATAATATAAACTTTAACTATAAAAGAAATTATCTATGGGGAAAAAATATATCTGTCTTCTTTTATTTTCTTTATCTTTTCAAAACAGGAATATTTAATGTTGGTACAATACTATTCTCTAATCCAAAATTCATATTCAAATTCCATCAATTGCGCCAGTAATGTCCTTTTCTTTACTTTTTATTTTTTTAATCTTTGATTGCCATAAGATTGGTTTATAACATTATATAAATTTTGAGTGTACATCATTATATTTAGATTTCTGTATAGATTATATCAAGTCCAGCACCCAAAGACTAACTAGAATCCATCACCATATACATGTGCCTGCTCACCCCTTTTGCCCGCCTGCCTCCCCACGTTCCCTCTAGTAACCATCAATCCAATCTCAGTCTCTATGTGTTTGTTTGTTGTTGTTTTTATCTTCTATTTATGAGTAAGATAATATGGTATTTGACCTTCTCCCTCTGACTTATTTCGCTTAGCATAATAACCTCAAGATCCATCCATGTTGTCACAAATGGACAGATTTCATCCTTTCTTATGGCTGAGTGGTGTTCCATTCTGTATATATTCCATGGTGTATAAATACCATGTCTTCTTTATCCTTTCATCCCTTGATGGGCACCTGGGTTCCTTCCAAGTCTTGGCTATTGTGAATAATGCTGCAATGAACACAGGGGTGCATGTATCTTTATGCATTTGTGTTTTCATGTTCTTTGGATAAATACCCAACAGTGGAATAGCTGGATTGTATAGTAGTTCTATTGTTAATTTTTTGAGAATTCTCCATGCTGTTTTCCATAGTGGCTGCACCAGTTTGCATTCCCACCAGCAATGCATGAGAGTTTCCTTTTTCCACATCCTCTCCAACACTTGTTATTTCCTGTCTTGTTAATTATAGCCATTATGATGTGTGTGAGGTGGTATCTCATTGTAGTTTTGATTTGCGTTTCCCTGGTAATTAGTGATGTTGAACATCTTTTCGTGTGCCTGTTGGCCATCTATATATCATCTTTGGAGAAATGTTTGTTCAAATCTTTTACCCATTTTTTAATTGGTTTGTTAGTTTTTTGTTGTTGAGATGTATGAGTTCTTTATATATTTTGGATATTAACCTCTTATCAGATATACAGCTTGCAAATATCTCCTTTCGTTTTATTGGTGGTTTCTTTCACTGTGCAGAAGATTTTTAGTTTAATGTAGTCCCATTTGTTTATTTTTTATTTTTTTTCCCTTGCCAGGTCAGAAATGGTACTTGAAAATATACTGCTAAGACCGATCTTGAAGAGCGTACTGCCTGTTTTCTTCTAGAAGTTTCATTGTTTCAGTTCTTACTTTCAACTCTTTAATCCATTTTGAGTTAATATCTATGGACGGTGTAAGATAGTGGTCTACTTTCATTCTTTTACATGTGGCTGTCCAGTTTTCCCAACACCATTTATTGAAGAGACTTTCCTTTCTCCATTTTACGTTCTTGGCTCCCTTGTCTAGAATTAGCTGTCCATAGATGTGTGGGTTTATTTCAGGGCTCTCGATTCTGTTCCATTGATCTGTGTTTCTGTTCTTGTGCCAGTACCATGCTGTTTTGATGACTATAGCTTGTAGTATATTTTGAAATCAAGGAGTGTGATACTTCCAACCTAGTTCTTTTCCTCAGGATTCTTTTGTTTATTCAGTCTCTTTTGTTGTTCCATATTAATTTTAGGATTCTTTGTTCTATTTCTGTGAAAAGTATCATTGCAACTTTGATAAGGATTGCACTGAGTCTGTAGATTGCTTTAGGAAGTATGGACATTTTAACTATGTTAATTCTTCCAATTCAAGAGCATGGAGTATCTTTCCATTTCTTTGTGTCTTCAATTTCTTTCAACAATGTTTTATAGTTTCAATGTACAGGTTTTTCACCTTTTTGTTTAAGTTTATTCCTAGGTATTTTATTCTTTATCTTGCAACTGTAAACGGGACTGTATTCTTAATTTCTCTTTCTGCTACTTTGTTGTTAGTGTACAGAAACACAACTCATGTGTATGTTGACTTCATATCCTGCAACTTTATCATATTCATTTATTATTTCTAAAAGTTTTTGGGTGAATTCTTTAGCATTCTCTCTATATTAAATCATGTCATCTGCAAATAGTGACAGTTTCACTTCTTCCTTTACAATTTGGATCCTCTTTATTTCTTGTTCTTGCCTGATTGCTCTAGATAGGACTTCCAATACTATGTTCAACAAGATTGGTGAAAGTAAGTATACTTCTCTGTTTTCTGTTCTTAGAGGGATAGCTTTCAGTTAATATCATTAAGATCATTGAGAATGATAATAGCTGTGGGTTTGTCATACATGGCCTTTATGATATTGAGGTACTTTCCTTCTATGTCCATTTTATTCAGAGTTTTTATCATAAATGGATGCTGTATCTTATCAAATGTTTCCTCTGCATCTATTGAGATGATCATGTGATTTTTATTCTTTATTTTGTTAATGTGGTGTATCATGCTAATTGATTTGCGGATGTTGAGCCATCCCTGCATCCCTGGAATATATCCCACTTGATCATGTTATATGATCTTTTTAATGTATTCTTATGTTCGATTTGCTAGTATTGAGGATTTTTGCATCAATGTTGATCAGTGATATTGGCTTGTAATTTTCTTGTTTTGTGTGTTGTCCTTGTCTGGTTTTGGTATCAGAGTAATGTTGGCTTCATAGAATGTGTTAGGAAGCTTCCACTCCTCTTCAATTTTTTTGAAGAGTTTGGGAAGGATAGGTATTAAGTCTTCTTTGAATGTTTGGAAGAATTCACCAGGAAATCTGTCTGGAGCTAGACTTTTATTTTTGGGGAGGTTTTGATTACTGTTTTGATCTCCTTACTGGTGGTTGGTCTATCCAAATTCTCTATTTTTTCTAGATTCAATTTTTGAAGGTTGTGTGATTCTAAGAATTTATCCATTTCTTTTAGATTATCCAATTTGTTGGCGTATAGCTTTTTGTAGAATTGTCTTATAATCTTTTGTATTTCGAAGTATCTGTTGTAATTTCCTTCATTTCATTTCTAATTTTATTTACTTGAGCCTTCCCTCTTTTTTTCGTGGAGAATCTAGCTAAAGATTTGTCCATTTTGCTTATCCTTTCAAAGAACCAGCTCTTCATTTCATTGATTTCTTCTTCTTTTTTTTTTTTGTCTCTATTTCATTTATTTTTGCTCTGATATTTATTATTTCCTTCCTCCTACAGATTTGTGGCTTTGTTTGTTCTTCTTTTTCAAGTTTCTCTGGGTGAGCTATTAGATTGTTTATTCAAGAATTTTCTTGTTTGGCGAGGTAGGCCTGTATTGTTATAAACTTTCCTCTTATAACTGCTTTTGCTGTATACCATAAAATTTGGCATGTCATATTTTCATTTTCATTTGTCTCCAGGTATTTTTTTATTTCTTTGTTGACCCAATCATTGTTCAGTAGCATTTTGATTAATCTCCACATATTTGTGGTTTTTCTGATTTTTCTTCCTGTAGTTAATTTCTAGTGTCATACCATTGTGGTCAGAGAAGATGCTTGGTATTATTTCAATCTTCTTAAATTTATTTAGAGTTGTTTTGTGGCTTAATATGTGACCTATCCTGGAGAATGTTCCGTGTGGATTTGAAAAGAATGTGTATTCTGTGGTTTTGGATGGAACGTTCTCCGTATCTACTATGTTCATCTGGTCTAATGTGCCATTTAAGGCCAATGTTTTCTTATTGATCTTCTGTTTGGATGATCTACTCATTGACTTAAGTGGAGTATTAAAGTCCCCTACTATTGTGTTACTGTCTATTTCCCCATTATGTCTGTTAATAATTACTTTAGATATTTAGGTGCTCCTATGTTGGGTGCCTAGATATTTACAAGTGTTGGATTATTGGATTGTTGTTTGATCCTTGTTGGATTGTTGCCCTTATCATGTGTTACCCTTCTTTGTCTCTTGTTACAGTTTTTGTTTTAAAGCCTATTTTTTCTGATATAAGTATTGCTATCCCAGCTTTCTTTTCATCGCCATTTGCATGGAGTGTGTTTTTCCATCATTTCACTTTAAATTTGTGAGTGTTTTCAGGTCTGAGGTGTGTCTCTTGTATGCAGCATATATGTGGGTCTTGTTTTTTATCCAATTGGCCACCCTATACTTTTTGATTGGAGCATTTAGACCATTGACATTTAAAGTAGCTATTGATAAGACTGTACTTATTGCCATTTTGTTACTTTTTTCTGGCTGTTTTAGTAGTTCTTCTCTGTTCCTTTCTTCTTCTCTTGTTCTCTTCCCTTGTGGTTTGATGGTTTTCTTTAGTATTATGTTGAGTTCCTTTCTCTTAATTTTTTGTGTATTTATTATAGGTTTCTGGTTTGTGGTTACTATGAGGCTCATATATAGTAACCTATGTATGAAGCAATCTATATTAAGTTAATGGTCTCTTTAGTTTGATCTTTTGCTAAAAGCTCTACCCTTTTACTCCTATCCTCCCACATTTTGTTTTTGATATCACATCTAACCTCTTTTTTGGTGCATGTGTATGTGTTACCCTCTTATCGTGCAAATAGGTAATTTTAGTACCTTTGTAATTTGACCTTCATATTAGCTTCATAGGTGGTTGATCTGCTACCTTTACTGTATATTTGCCTTTACCAGTGATTTTATTGTTTGTAGGGGTTTTTTTTTTTTTGATAATTTCCTTATTCCTATTTGTGGTCTTCTCTTTTCCACTTAAATAAGTCCCTTTAGCATTTCTTGTAAGCCTGGTTTCTAGGTGACCAACTCCTTTAATTATTGCTTATCTTGGAAACTCTTTATCTCTCCTTCCATACTGAATGATAAATTTGCCAGATAGAGTATTCTTGGCTGTAGGCTCTTCTAGCACTTAAATATATCATGCCACTCCTTTCTAGCCTATAAGGTTTTTGCTGAGAGGTCAGCTGATAACCTTATGGGGTTTCCTTTGTATGTCACTTGTTGCCTTCCTCCTGTGCCTTTTAGGATTCTCTCTTTATCTTTAATTTTTGACATTTTAATTATAATATCTCTTGGTGTGGACCTCTTTGGGTTTATCATGTTTGGTGCCCTCTGTGCTTCCTATACCTGGATGTCTGTTTCCTTCCTTAGGTTAGGAAAGTTTTCAGCTATTATTTCTTCAAGTAGATTCTCTGCTTCTTTGTCTCTCTCTTCTCCTTCTGGGGCACCTATAATGTGATGTTAGTGCACTTAATGTTGTCTCAGAGTTCGTTTAGACTATCCTCATTCTTTTTAATTCTTTTTTATTTTATCTGTTCAGCTTGGGTGATTTCATCTTGTCTTTAGTCCATCTCACTAACCCATTCTTCTGTACCATCTACTCTACTATTGAGGCCCTCGATATTGTATTCTTGATTTCTGATTGCTTCTTTTTTATATTTTCCAATTCTGTGTTGAATTTCTCACTGAGTTCATCCATTCTTCTCCCAAGATCAGTAAGCATCCATATGGCTTTTAGTTTGTAATCCTTGTCAGAGAGATTTTTTTATCTCTGTTTTGTTTAGTAGTTTTCTGGGATTTTTGTCCTCTCCCCTTACTTGGAATGTATTCTTTTTACTCCTCATTTTGCCTCTTTCCCTGTGCTTATGTTTCTGATCAGTTTTTTTTAGTGGAAGAGAGCACTAAAAAGAGTACTGGCTTAATAGGCAACTTACCTGTTAGTTGAGTGTCACACAGACTGGTTAAGAACTTTTCTCCAATGATGCCCAAGTATGTGAAACAAACATATAGAAAATGGTTTCATGGGTTTAACCAGGCTTGAGCTCTGGCCAAGTGGATCAGAAAACACCAGGCACTACTCTAAGCATTCTAAGCATGTTATATGTATTCACCTATTTACTCCTCACAATAATCCTGTAACACTGAGACCATTCTTGGTATCTCCATTTTATAGATGAGGAGATGAGGAAGAGGGAGGTGAAGAAATTCACCCAGGTCATACAGCTAATAAGTGTCACAGCTAGAGTTTAACTCAAGGCTGTTTAACTCCTTAATCCATGCTCTTAGCTACTATTCTATGCTGCTCTCAAGAGATTAAGGATGGAGAGAGTTTGTTGACCATGGATTCAGAGTTTTAAAATGTGTATTAGAATAGTTCGGGAGGGTCAGGGTGGATTTGGGGCCAGTGTAGATGATATTTATAGCAGTAAGAAGGTAAGAATTGGGGAGACAATTGATGATAGATGAAGCTTGCCCTTTGAGCAGAAGGTGACTATATGTCTGGTTTGCCCAGGACAGACCCAGTTTATGCATCTGGTTTTTTTTTAGCACCCCTTTTCACCTTCAAAAGTATCCTAATTTGGAGGATAAAGTACATGGGCAACCTATCAATAACGAAAGTTCTCACAGATAAGGAAGAGGAGTATTTAGTCCACAACAGTTGAAAAAGGAGTAACAGATAGGTCTGACAGTGTTGTTCTGTGGCCCAGGGATTGCCAAGTAAAACCAGACTTCCCTTCCCTTCTGGCTAGTGGATGTTGTCAAATTCAGTACGCATAGCTGTGACTGGGACTGCGAGCAAGCATAATTCATCTTTACAGAGGACTAACCATCTTAAGAAAACAGGGCCCATGCCCTCTGACAAATTTTCATTTCTGCTGGCTCAATTTTAGGAAACCTCAAATGTCATAGAATTTTCACATTTTAAATTTTGATTGGGATTAGGTTAAAATCTAAAGTGACCTTTCTTTTTTAAAAAAAAAAATCCACGATAGTTTCCCCTCATTCTTCCCTGACAATTTCTGTGAAAAACATTAATTCTTCTCATGTTCCTGAAGCAATTCAAGCTTGAGATGAAAATTATTCTCTTGGAGCAGGAAACAATAGAAGCGAATGTAACAGGGCCATTAATGGGGATACGGAAATTTTGTAAGCCGTGTTTCCCCATCCAAGTCCTGCAACATCCAAGAATGTCTTCAGTTATCTTTTGGAGATTGTGGTGGATCAGTGTGCAGGGAATGAATTAATTAGTTAATCAATAGATTCATCTATCAATTGACATTCTTACAAAGAAAGAAACAAGAAAATATAAATGCCAGTATAGGTACATAAGTAAACACCACAATTAATTAATCAAGTAAGTGAGTAATGTAAATATTGTAGAAGAGTGAGATTGAATGAACTGGAGTACGTTGGAACTTCACAAATGAAGTTACCAGTTCGGAATCAGTATGAGATCTCTTAATGCCTGTAGAGGGAGACTTGTGATGTAGGTAGCATGTGTGCAAATCTAAGTAGACCTAATAATTTGTCCCCAAGATTCTATAAATCTGGGGAATGGGTTTCATAAAGGGATTTTTACTTCAAAGAACCATGAGGTTTCTTCAATTGGTAAAGAGTTCAATCTTCCAGAGACTTTAAAGACATGACACTGGATTTCTAGGATGACTTACACGCAGATCTCTCCAGCCTGAACCACACCTCACAGTTAATACGCACTGATCAATGCATCTCTCCACTGTCCTCATGAATGTTACTCTTATTCCTGCCTCTTCGTCTCAGGTTTGTCTTCTCCCTGCTGTGCTAATCTCATCCATGCCAGAAGGCCCAGCTCTGATCTCCTCTCCTGCTTGGAGGCCTTCAGAAAAACATTCATCTGCATTGATTGCTGACTTTTCTGATATCTTATCAACTGCGTCACTTAAATTTACACCAAGAAAATATCTTTCTTTACATGTCTTACATGATCAAGAAGAAAGACTACGTAATTCTTGAATTTAAAAATCAGACCAAATTGTGTACTTGGAACCTATAATACAGATCCATGCATATAATAGATTCTCAGTAAAAATGTGTTGTATTGAAAAATAGTGAAGGAGAGAATTCTGGGAAGAGCATGGGAGAAAGGACCTGAAATCTGGGATGCAGGGGATTTCTAGGTTTCCTTCCAACTTAAGTAAGTGGAGTGGTTTTTAAATGCTCCCCAAATTAGGCAATTTTTATAAGGATTCTGAATTCCTTTTCAAAACAACACTTGGCTTCTCCGTGAAGTTGCGTTCTCAATATCTGACTCCAACTCAGCTAGTGATTTCACTTTTAGCCTTAATTCTGTAACTATACTGACATTTCTATTTTCTTATCTCTCTGTGGGGATAATTACCTTGTGAGTGATTTGATGAGTCAAAGTTTTAATAGCACTTTAAAGAAAGCCTATATAAAGGTGCATCTCCATTGATGCAAATAATGTACAAATAACATGTTTTGTTGGCTTTTCACTTGCTTTCCTAACATGTGGATACACAAGTGTACATATCATCATTTCACTGAGGTATTAGCATTTTACCATAACAGAAATACTGAAAATAGACTATGGGGTAAAAAGAACACACTTTGAGCTATATATATAAAGAAAACTAATTTCAGAACTGAGTACAAACAATAAATTATTCATATTATACTTGAGTTTATCTTTTATATAATAAATTTTATGGATTTTATATGTATTTTTAAAATGCCAATATGTACACCTCAAATGATTAATATTTTCTGGAAAAAAATTTAGTTCCAAAGCTAGATTCATTATCAAAGCCTAAAAATTCAACTCTTAAAAATACAAAATTTGCATACTATGGAAGTATTAACAGAAATCATTTCACATATCCCTACCAGATTATTTCCAGTTTTGTTCCACAAATGAAAGAAAGAAGGTAAATCTTTAAAGCCCTTTTAAACATCCCCAGTGTTAATAGTGTAGTAGTTTTCTTTAAAGAATCTAAAAGATATTATTCTCCAGATTTAATCACAAAAACAGAAGGACATGAAAGAAATCAAAAGAAACAATGCATCTTAAAATTTTAGAGCTGAGAAAGGACTTAGTACTCCTCTCATATATTGATGAACAAACTGAGGACCAAAGGGGCATGTGACCGAGCTTTTAAGTGGCAAAACCAAATGTAGAATGTTAATAACCTGACTCCAAGCGATGCTTGCTATGTCACCTGATAATCTACTATGATTCATTACTTCAATAAACACTGAGTATTACTGTACCCCAGACGACATGCCATGTGTGAAGAACAAAAGTCTAAGTTCTTCCACTGGATAAGTTCAGAGCCTTTAGAGAACAGAAATATTTAAACACATAAACTGCAGTATAATGTGGTAAATGCTATAATACAAAAGAGCAACGAGTGAATAACCTTCTCCAGGTCTAGGGGAATCATGTAACCCTTCATAAAGTGACAGCTGATCTGAGTCTTCAGAGGGTGAAGGCTGCCATAACAAATTACTTCAAATTTGGTGGCTGAAAACAACAGAAATTTGTTTTCTCACAGTTCCAAAGGCCAGAAGTCTGAAATCAAGGTGTCAGCAGGCTTACTTCCTTCTGGAGTTTCTGAGGGAGAACCTATTCTATGCTTCACTCCTAGTTTCTTATGGCTGTTGGCTTGTAGATATATCACGCCAATCCCTGCCTCGGTCCTCACATCACCTTCTCCTCCGTGCATCTTTTCCCCTTCACTTTTCTTATAAGGAAACTTGTCATTGGATTTAGGGTCTACTCTAATCCAGGGTGATCTCACCTCAAGATCTCTACATTAATTACATCTGCAATGACCCTTCTCCAGATAAGATCACCATCACAGGTTCCAGATGGATGTATCTCTTTGGGGGCCACTATTCAACCCGTTCCAGAGACAGTTGGGATTTCACAGGTGAGAAAAGTTTGAAAGCGCATTCTAAGAAACAATAGCATATGCCAGTGCATAAAAACCATGACAGGGTATGTGCCATTTAAGGAAAAGAGTGAGCAGTGTAAAATAATTAGGATGAACCTGAGGAAGGGATGGGAGGTAAGACTTAAGCAGCAGGTTGAGGTCAGATTGAGAAGCACCTTGTAAACCAAACTAAGAAGATTTTAAATGAATCAAAACAATTTGGGGTGAGACTTCTATAACAACAATTTGGAGGTTAGAAGAGATAGAGAGAAGACAGGAGACTGACAGACTTTAAAATAGGGGTTAGTAGGCAAGTTTTTTTTCAGAGGGCCAAATTATAAATATTTTAGGTTGCAGAACACACTGTCTCTGCCCCAACTGCCTGACTCTGCCATTGTAGCATAAAAGCAGACATGGACACTAGGTAAATGAATGAGTATGGATGTGCTCTAATAAATATTTGAGGGCACTAACGTTTGAACTTAATATAATTTTCACAGGTGATAAAATAGTACTCTTTAGATTTTGTAAAACATTTTAAAATATAAAACCATCTGTAGAGATGATGTCAGCAAAAGTGGTGGAATAAGTAACTCCAAAGGCCCATCCCTCCAAAGAAAGACCAAAAAATGCAAAAATTGCCAAAATCAACTTTGTCGGAACTCTGAAAAATAATCAAAGATTTATAGCCATCAAGTAAATACTGAATCAAGAAAAAAATCAACTTTAAAATGGTAGGAAAGCTTTATGGCATTTATACGTGCTCTTGCCACATCCCTTTCCTCCCCACACACAACTTGGCAGTGATATTGTAGACAGTAGCCTATGTTGCCACTGTGAGACTGTGATCCCTGGTTTGTGAAAGAGCAGAGAAGACCTTGTTCTCAAACAATTGCCTGTGTCTGTTTTGACCCCCTGGGGAAAGTGTGTGACCCCCCTGGAAGATTGTGATACAAGCTGCTTGCTTTTGTTTTGCTTAACTCAGAACATTCTCAGGTGGAGAAGGAGCTAGCCAGAGGGCATTCCTTGAAAACACTGTAAGGCAAATGAACAACCCATAGTCACCTAAAGCAAGAGATTGCAGTTGAGGCAAACAATAGACGTGCTGAAAGTCTGGGAGGAAAAGCAGGGGAGTTTCTTTGGAAAATTCGGGCATTGAAAAACACCCATGTAAACAGGGGAATATAGAAAGTCATCTTCATGACCAGAGCAAGATGCATGCTTAGAAAACATCTAAGACTCTAGGCTTTCACCTCTGGCTGATCTATAGGCCCAGCACAAGCAAGAAGTGAAGGCTAAGGCAGAGTTGTAAACAGCCTGGCTGAGCTGAAGGGGCACCCCCAACACAAAGCAAATCTGCAAAGACTTGGAGACTTTTTCTTTTCTCTTTCTTTCCTTCTTTCTTTCCTTCCTTCCTTCCTTCCTTCCTTCCTTCCTTCTTTCTTTCTTTCTTTCTTTCCTTCCTTCCTTCCTTCCTTCCTTCCTTCCTTCCTTCCTTCCTTCCTTCTTCCTTCCTTCCTTCCTTCCTTCTATCTTTCTTTCTTTCCCTCTCTCTCTCTCTCTTTCTTTCTTTTTATTTTTGCTTCCTTCCTCTCTTTTTTTTAATTTGTTTTCTTCTCTTTTTTTTGGCTCCAGGCATTCAAAACACTACCTGAACACAAGCTAAACAGTTCAGGGACCACACACAACAAAGAATACAGATGTAAATACAAATAGTTTAGAAAGACCATTAAACAAGCAAATAACTAGAATGTACAACAAACTATGAAAGCAAATGTTGAGAAAGGGAAAGAGTCTGATTTCCAGAGGTACCACATTATAATATTTTAAATGTCTCATTTGCAACAAAAATTGCAAAATATAAAAAAAAAACAATAAAATGTGGCTTAATCACAAGGAGAATTAACCAAAAGTGTCCCTGAGAAGCACAGACATTGAACTTACTGGACAAAAACTTTAAATCAGCTGTCTTAAATATGTTTATAGAAATAAAGAAAAAAATTGAAAGGGAGCTAAGGAAACCATAATAATTACAAATAGAGAATACTAGTTAAGATAGAAATTATAAAAAAGAACCAAAGTAATTCTGGAGCTAAAAAGTACCATAACAAATAAAAATTCATAAGAGGGTTTCCACAGCAGATTTAAGCAGGCATAAGAAAGATCAGCAAACTTGAAGTTAGGTCAATTAAAACAATTTAGTGTGCGGAGCACAAAGGAAAAAGGATGAAGAAAAATTAACAGAGCCTCAGAGACCTGTGGGACAGCATCAAGGAGAGAAGGATATGAACAATGAGAGTCCCAGAAGAAGAGGAGAGAGAGAATGGAACAGAACAAATATTTGAAGAAATAGTGGTCAAAAACTTCCCAAGATTGATAAAAGACACTAATCTACACATGCAAGAAGCTGAATAAACTTCAAGAAAGATAAACACAAAGAGACATACTGACTATGAGGTGCTATTCTGAAATGAAGGATGGTGGATATAATGTGCAATTGTTAAATCTTATCAATTAATACCCAGCACTAGTCTGAAATTTCTCTGAGATCAATGCCTATATCTGATCACATCCTTAGTTCCTAGCAAAATGGCTGGGAGATGTTGGTAAAGCAGAACATAAGTAAAGTTGAAATATCACTGAGAAAAACAGAAAGGGAGCTTGATAGCGAAATTTAAAGACATAACGCAAGTTCAGCTGAGGGTAAAATTTAGGAAATTTGTGACACTATTCCGTATGTTTTCCTCTATCATTGGCCAAAAATTCAAGTTAAGGTGCTGAAAAGGAAAATAGTGGGAGAGGCAGATGGAGAAAAATGAGAAATAAAAAAGGTGCAGGAATAGGTTTATTTGGTACCTGTAGCCACCCAGGATGGTTGAGACATGATATAAAGATAAAAGACTGACATATAGTTTCAAATCCTTGATAAGGATGATAAGATTAAGCACATATAAATGATTATTCAGTATGATCATTTCTGCACTAAAAAGCTTCAAAAGAGGGGACAGGAACTTGTCAAGAAATCAACTCTGTTAAAAGCAAGTTATAGGTGGAAAAGAGCCCCACTCCTGAAGCTTAGGCACATAGGACCCGACTGAGACTGAGACTGACCTAGGAGAACTGAAAACAACAGTTGTGACCACGAGCTTTGCACCAAGTCATAAGAAACAGCAGTCTACTGCTGAGGGAGGGAGCACGGAGAGAGACCTCCACAGAGGCACAGGAGTTCCGGGCCTGCTGAAGCAGGAATACAGAGAAAAATGCCCCCTCGTGCCAGTCCTCACACTAATCACAAGAAAACAGCAGTCCCCACCAAGTAATATGAAAACTGTGATGCACTAAAGGGAAGTGGAACGAAAACAAAACCCAAATCTGGTTCAACTCCTGACTAATTCAATCTTCTGTTGACAAAAACATAAGTGTGCCTACTCTGGGTAAAAATATTATTTACCTTGGTCTCTATTGTTCTTTTACATATAATGTCAAGTATTCAATAAAATTTAAAAAAAAAAACAAGAAAAAATTACTCAATGTCTAGAGATAAAACAGTAAATAGAAACAGAATCAGGGATGTCCCATATGGTGGAACTATTATGCAAATAATTTAATACAACTATGGTCATATATTAAAGGATCTAGTCAAAAGGGTGGATAATATGCATGGAGAGATGGGAAATTTCAGCAGAGAGATGGAAAACATAAAACCAAATGGAAAAGCCAGGAAAAAAATCAGAGATGAAGAATTCCTTCAATGTGCTTGTCAGCAGACTGGACAAAGTAAAGTTAAAAAAATCAGTGGACTTGAAGACAGGTCAGTCGAAAGTTGCCGGAGTACAGACTGAAACACAAAGAGAAAAAAAGTCGAGAAAAAACATAACATAATATCGAAGTGCTCTGACACGATATCAAAAGGTCCAGCACATGGGTAAGTAAAGAAGGAGAAGAAGAATAGCACAGAAGATATGCTTGAGGAGATACTGGCCAAGAACCGAAAATAGTGAAAATCAACAAATAGCAGTTCCAAGAAGCTCAGGGAATCCAAAGAAGGATAAGCAAAGAAAAACATATCTTAGCACATTGAAACCAGAGGTAAAGAAAAAATCTTGAAGGCGGCCAGAAAAAACTGCAGCATTAATTGAGAGGAATAAATAAAAGATGACAGCAGACTTTTCATCAAAAAAGATGCAAGCCTAAACTCAAAGAAGTACAAAACAAAACAATAAAACATTGTCAACTTAAAATGCTACACCTAGGGAAAATATCTTTCAAAATGAAGGCAAAATAAAGACTTTTTCACATAGACAAAAGCTGAGAGAATTCATCTCAGCCAACCTTCGTGACAAGTAATGTTTAAGAAAACTCTTCAGACGGAAGAAATGATACCAGATGGAAATTGAGATATACTCAAAGGATATGCGGGGAGAAGGAAGACAAATATAAAAGCAATTTTATTCTCACTCTAATCTCTTTAAAAAATAATCATCTAACATAAAAATAGGGGTAATGTATTACATGGCTTAAAACAAATGCAAAGTAAAATACATGACAGCTATGCAAAGGATGGCAGGGAGAAAATGAAAATATACTGTTACGTATTCTCGAAAGATTCTTACATTCTATGTGAAGTGCTACAATATTATTTGAAGGTAGAGTGCGACAAGTCAAAGATGTATATTAGAAACCTTAGAAGAACCATTAAAAAATTTTAAAAGTGGAGGAACTAACATGCCAAAGTAAAATGGGATCATAAAAAGTCAAAAAAATAATTAATCTCAGAAAAAAGCAGATGATAAAACACTAAGAACAGTTGAACTTGAAATGGGCTGAAAAGTTTCATTTTAAAATAGAGCCTCATTTCTTAGAAATAATGACTTAGTGGGAGAAAAAGAAGCACATTAGCAGAATAAGATTGTCCTAGCTTTTGGTAGTGGACAGATTCTGCCACGGGCAGCTATGAACTTGTTGGAGGACATAATCGCAGGAGTGAAAGCTTGCTCCAATAGAGAGTAGCAGATCAGGTATACATTTTTTTTCTCTTTGTTCATTCAGTTTTCACTTAGAAAAGAATAAAAACAGTTTATAGACATCACTGAGAAATGGGCCTAGATATAAGGAATCACTAATTAGAAGTATGAGGCTAAAATAATCTCGCATGAACTAAAGAACTCTGCAGCCAAGAAAAAGCAGAGATAAAGAAATGCTTTTAAAAGACAGAGAGTACATAAAAAAAATTTAAATCAAGTTTCTTGATAGAAAAGCAATATTTAATTAACTAGACTTGGGAAAACCCCAGAATTTAGAGCTACGAGGGGACTATACCCTTGCCTGCATGTTACATTTCTTCTAAATCTCATAATAGCTTGTATCTCCAATCATTTTTCATAAAAAGGCAACGTAGAACAGATGAATGACTACACATTCTGGATTCAGGCAGATCTGTTTTCGAGTCCTAGATTTTCTATTTACTTACTAGGTAACTTGAGCAAGTTACTTATGCCTCCATTTCTTTAATATTAAAATACAAATAACAACAGAATGGGATCATTTTCAAGATTAATGAGACTGAGAATGAGCAGTGCCTAAGACTGCCTATCACGTGGAAGACACTAAAGACGTGATCATCATTATTAGATTTAAAAAAGTTTAAAATCATATAGTTATTCTTATGGTTATATTTATCGAAAGCAATAATTAGGTTGAAGTGTCTTTTTTAAGCTATCATTCATGGAATATCTAAGCTGTAGAGTATATGCTATCTTTAAAAAGTCCTAAAGAGGGCCTATCTAAATGGTAATTAATCCTTTTATCACGAAGAAGGGTTACCCATCCTTTCATATTCTCTTCACGGATGCAAAGAATTTCAATGCTTTATTTACAACAATGCAAAATTATGCTGTTGAACTGATATAACCCAGGCAGAACCTAAAAAACTAATGGTTTAGTTAGCCTAAGTGGCCTCACCTTGAAGAAACAAAACTTTCATTAGAGTTCTTTAAAAATATTACATTTTCTAGTAGAACACAGAGTGATCTTTGAGAAATCTCTAGTGTTCCCAGTATCTCTGGTCAGGAAACACCGCTCTGACCAACCCTAAGGAGTATGCCTTGCAAAATCAAATCATTTTAGTGCTAACCAAGTAATAGATAATCCTAGAAAACCAAATTACTTAAGTGATACATCGTTTTGTTTTCTTGACTTTTGAGGTTTTCTATTCAAAAATAGGCAAAGATTCAAATTTAAGAATACAAGAAAGGGATAAGAACAATGTGAAGAAACATCACATTGAATGACAATGTTTCCTTAAACACATAGAAATGAGATGACACTTAGCAATGGATCGCAGTCAGAGTCAGAGACTATTTCACAAAGGAGTTAAATTTGAATTCGGTTTTAAGGAGGAAAAGGAATGTGAATTAGTAAAACGATATAAGGAGAAGAGCCTTCCAGATGCGACATAGGTTTGAGGGCAAAGAAGCATTACATGAGTGAGGAACAAGATTAGCTCGGATGAAAACGAAGACATATATTTGGGAATAAAATCCAGTTAAGTGTTGGTATGACTGCGTTAGGTTATCTGTACTGTCTACTGCTTACCAGAAAGTTTATACCTACATGATCATGATCTGCTTTTGTTTGTTTATTGTTCACCTGTTTGTTTTTTAGGATTTCCATGTCAGGAATTTCACCAAGTCCTGGTAGCCTGCTCCAGGGTATGTAATAAAAAGGGAGTGAAGTCTCTAAGGTACAAAGGAGTTGCAATTGGCTGACTATTTTCCCCTGTGCATGTTAATTTTGTTCTGCTTTGTTTTCGCCAATTACAGATTTCAACATAGAAACAGCCTACTAAAGAAAATAGCTCCTGGATATACGTTGTTCTTAATGATGGGTTACTAAGTATTTTCAGATCTTAATTTGGGGTCAGGTCCTTACTGTAGTTACTGATTTCACTTTGAAGCTTAAAAATGAAGGGGTTACTGTGCACTCACATATCCACCCTGTATCCAAGTTATTAAAAATTGTGTTATTTTATAAGCCACGTTTTAAAGAATTTTAATAATATTGCTAAGTGCCTCTGTTTTAATAGGAAGCACTCAAATTTTGTCTCAGATATAATAAGGCACAATACCAGAAAGTCCAGGAGTCAGTCCATTGAATGACTAAAAACAATATATTCATCCATTCATTCATTCAACAAATATTTGTTAAAGGCCTGTAAACATATACACACATGCATACACACACACACACATATATGCACACATACACACATATATTCCATACTCTTTTGCAATGATCAACAACTATTGAACCACGTTTTCAGTTCTAATATGTTGAGCTGGGAGACTAGAAATAGCAAATAAGTGGGTATTTAACTCTGAATAAAAACCAGTGGATCTTCATTCCTTTCAAAATTAGATTACACGTTATATTAACAGACGCATTGTTCTCTTTCAAGAGAAGAAACTACGATGGAAATGTCAGCTTACTTGTGATTTCATTAGTCTCAGATAGCCCTGACGTTCAAACACAAAATTAGGAGCCATGAGAAAAATCCTAAGGGCTCCTCCTATAAAATAGTACAATGTTTGTCTTAAGTGATAGACATTTTTGTAACCAAAATGGTTATTGTTACTTTATTTCATTCAAATTTTCATTTTTTCAACACAATCTTAGGAAACACATCATTGGCTCTTCAGCAAGGATGATGCTGAGGATATTATTGTTATAGTACAAGTTTTCTTTTGAGACACTCAAGGGACATCTTTTTCTGGTCTTAGTGAGGATGATATTTTTAAGCAACTACATAACTTCTGTATTATATTGCCTTGAATCCCATATAAAAATATGCTTCTGCTTTGCATTGGCTTCTAGAAAACTCAAAGTTAAATCTATGATTGACTCATAGCAAATATATAAGGAGAATACATGCTCCGTAAGAATAATGCTTACTCCATGATTAATCTTTCTGGAGTGTTTACATAAACACTGACATCCTACTAACTGCACCAATTCTTCCTAAGTTGTATTCTTTGGTGGTTTGCTTTTATCATTAAACTTTGCTCATTTTAAATAACTTGCTGTTCTTTAATATTTTTTCTATTTTGAGTCATAGCTAAAAATAAATTTGTTCACACATATCTTTATCCTTACACAATCACACGTGTGTACACGCACACACACTTCAGCACAGATGTGACAACCGTGTACTTGACATACAAACGCAATAAACACATCTATGAGACTGGTTTATTGGAGAGTACATTGAATTATAAAGATGAAATAATTGTTTTTGATTTTTTTCCAAAGAGCTATACCAAATCTCTCCCATTGGACTTCCTTTTCTTTCTGAGGAGCTATTCTCTCACTATCGTATCCAGATTATATAATTTTTTAGCTATTTTAGTTATTAGAACAGTCTGAACCCCAGTTACTTAGACTTAGTCTTGTTCATTTTAAAGTTTTAATTTTATATCTGACTCAAGACCTTTTTATACCATCATCCTAATCCAAGATAGAACTGTGACTCTAGAAGCCTACATCTGGGGCAGTGATATCTGCCTTTCACACACCTCTCACTTCTCTTGGCCTCTTCACGGTGCTGATTCTCCCATTATTGAGCATACCTGAACCAGCTGAGGAGTGGGACCAAATAGAATAGGATGACTGCTTAAGGCTTGAGTTTAAGATGCATGTCTCAAATCTACTTCACCAGGGGGTTATTGGAAGACTGCAAGATCATTGATAATGTGGTTCTTGGATGTCTCTTCTGCTACTGTTTCTTAGATGTGTGGTTTGACAGAAACCAAGGGGGGAAAAGGAAGAAGAGATAATCTGGATATTCTCGGGTCCCTAGCTGAAATACCATCAAAATAGTACCAAAATACATCACCATTAACCTCTAACAACTATGCCTCATATAACTATTCAGAACCATTGGGCATAGGAGTCAACAAAACGTCCTACATAATAAGCATCTATGTTAAGAAAGCAAATAAGTACACAATGAGAAAAGTAGTTTCTGTGAGTTCACTTGGGCACTTATGTCTATTCTACAAAATGATTAAAGAATTCAAACAGGCAGATGTGAGTGGATATTTTTTAAGAAACTAAATGCCAATCCCCTTCTTGCAGCTGCCACAAAATTCAAGTTATTCTCTTGGGAGCGCCCCTTCCCTTAAGCTTAGGGAGAGGAGAGGAGAGAACAGACCTTCTTCACAAACACTGCATTTCTCCAAATGCCGTTACTTACCCCTTATAGTGACTGCTAGTGACAGGACAGATAGATGGCATCAGAGCCTCTTCTCTGAACCGGCAGATCTCAGAAGCCCTAAAGGACAGTAGCTGGTCCCAATTACTGGTGGGTAAGGATTGTAATAGATGGAATATGTTTTTGTTTTTATTGCCACCTTTGAGTCTTAGCCATAATTCCAGAATAGCAGGAAAAATCTTACTCTATATCTTGTCAGGTCTTCCCTAACAGAATCTTGGTTGTATTCAGGTAGGCGGCTAAGATTTGTTGAACTCAGGGAAGGTAGGTTTTTTCGTCAGCTCTAGAAAATGACTCATGATTTATATAGAAGTTGTAGAAACCCCATTATCCCATTCTCCTTCATTAGACACTCCTTCCCATGTTCCTTGGAGTTAGAGGTGGCCATGCGGGAACAGTTATGTTCAATGAGACATAGGAGAAACTCTGTTAAGAAGATTTAGGGAAAAATTTTGCTCCCAGATAAAAAGACCTTGCAAGAAGAAATTTTTGTGCCCCTGCCCCTTCCTCTATACTCAGGATGCCGGTTGTGCAGTCTTGCTGCCTAGAGCTGCTGCAACCATTTTGAAACCATGAAAGGAAGACCAATGAAAGCATGGAGATGACAAGAAAGAGAATTTTTATCCTTTAGTTGCTATGACCAACTTACTAATCACCTTCTTCCAGATTTCTTGTCTGTATTATTTAAGCCACAATCCATCAGGAATTCTGTTCACTGCATATAAAATCCTTCCTTATAAAATTAATTCTTTAAAAAATGCACAGTTAAATTATTAATGACCATGCATTTTTCATTAAAAAATTATATTGACCTCCAGATAATTTCCTTCCAGATATTAGTACTTGCAAACACATTCTGTCTTGGTGACATTCTTTCTAACAGTGTGAGAGGCAAATATTGCTTTCTGAAGTAATTACTCATTGGTCTCATTATCTTCAACAGATGTGATTTCAAGAGATTGGGCATAAAGAACTTTTTTTCTTTAAAAATAACTAAAGAGTTCATTATCAAGTTATTTAACATCTAGTTCTTGTAGTTAGAGCTAGATAATTCAGTGAAAAAATGGAATAAAGTTCTAAAGGGTGTTACAAATGGAAAAGTTAGACTAACTTTTAGAGTTAGACTTGAAGTAAATATATCACATAAAAATAATCCTATAATTTAAACATCTGTCTTGGCAAAGATATAGATGGTTAAACTTGGGAGAAACTGCTACATGGCTTTAATTCCTACTATTATTTGCTGAACAGGTAAATTCAACTGTCTTTTAGGATAGTTTACAAGAATGGTTTTATGTTATGTATATTTTTGAAAGTAAAAGCTTTTTAAAAATTAAATTTATCATGTGTGTGAAGAGAAAAATAGAGTTGTTAATTCATTATATTAATAATATATTTTCAGCTTATTTTTATTTTAAGTATATAATTAATATCATTCTAGCCAACTAACAACTTCTATATCCAAATTTACTTTACAGACAGAGGAGTATATTCCTTTTTCTTGAAATCTAATTCTTTTATATTTAATCTTCCATTCACAATACATTTCAGTTACAAAATCAGATTTATTTAATTTTATTGAACTGATTAAATGTGATAGATAACCATATGTAGAATTTACAAAACACAGCCTCCTCTTTCTGCTGGAAAGTACATAGTACTTCAATTGTTTCATAGTCTAGTCTAGTTATTGTAGCTGAAGTAAATGGTTATTCTCCGGTTGGAGATTTGATCTTAGAAAGAAATAAAATATTTGTTTGCTTACGCAGGTTCAAGCAGCTTTGTTTCCCACAAGATATATAAGACAGATATTTTTGATGCTATTATTCCCAGGCTAAATTTGCTAATATTTCAAAAACAAAATTGGTTTGGGATTTTCTTCTGTTCTCACTAAAGAATTATTAGGATGTGTATCAAACATAATCCCATTTGTTGTTATACTCAAATTGCTTGCATGGTATTTTCCCTATTATATACTCAATGCATAAACCACACATACACAGATCTGGGCATGACTTGAAAAGCAAACCAATTTTTCTTGTCCTGAACTGGGATCTTAACCAACTAAACACAATATCTTCTGATTACGATGTTCAAAAAGGGGCAGATATAGGTGAAATTTTGACTTAGGCAATGCTCATTTTTTAATGCCTTCTTTACCTCATCTCTGAAACCATTCTTTCTATTTTCTAGAGCCTCGCCAACAAATCGTTAATCCAAGTGGCCACTCTCACAAAAGCCCTGAGTGTAATGGGCTTTGCAGGGTTATCACTCATCATATGTATATGCCCTCCCTCCCACTCCCTTAGGACTCAGGTTTCCCTGGTGAATCTCATACTACTGTGGCTGACACTGGTTTTATTGGATTGTTCCTCCCCCAAGCCACTTCCGTATTTAATAGAGTCTCTTAAAAATAAAGTAAATGCATTTTAAAAACTCTAAATTGTCATGTAAATATAAGCAATCATTGTCTTAGTCCCTTCTGGCTGCTATAACAAAATACCAGAGACTGAGTAGCTTATAAACAACAGAAATTTTTTTCTCTCACAGTTCTGGAGGCTGGAAGTCCAAAATCATGGTGCCAGCACAGTAGGGTGAGGGCCCTCTTCCAGGTCACAAACATGTCCTCACAGGGCAGGAGGGATGAAAGATTTATCTGGAATCTCTTTTATATGAGCACTAATCTCATCATAAGGGCTCTATGCTCATAATTTAATCACCTCCCAAAGGCCCCACCTCCTAATACCATCACCTTGGGGGTTAGGTTTCAATATGTAAATTTTGGGGTGGGTGTTACACACACATTCACCGTTGTTGTTGTTATTAATTCAACAACAGTCAACGCTTATGGAGTACCTACTATTGCCAGGTACCTTTCTAAGTGATTGGGATGCATCAGTGAACAAAGTACCCAAAAAAACTCTGATATCCTTCTACCAGGAAGAAACAAGAGAAACATGAAGCATAATAAACAAGTAAATTCAATATGTCACAAGTGCCCTGGCAAGAAGAAGAACTGCAGATTAGGAAACAGAAGTGTAAACTGGAGACTAGAGAGTGAGCTTTAGTTTCAAATGGGGTAGTTGGGCATTATTGAGGTGACATTTGAACAAAGATTGGAAGGAGGTGAGAGAGTGAGCCTTGAAGAGACGCAGGAATGTCCCAAGCAGAGGAAACATCCAGAAAAAGGCCCTAAGGTTTGAGGGGTCTTGGTGGGACTGAAAACACACCACGGCATCATTCTGGCTGGAACAAAGTGAATGAGGGAGAGAGCGGTAGGGATGAGGTCAGAGAACAAGTGGGGATGGGTTTATATAGATCCTTGTAGGTACTGTGAGGAATTTGGTTTTTTTTTCTGCAGGAAATAAGGAGTCATTGAACACTTATGAGCAGAGAAGGGACATGATCTGACTTATAATTTAATAAGATTACTCCGGCTACTTGGAGAAGACTATACTGTGAGGAGGCAAGAGTGGAAACACTGAGACTAGTTAGGAGATTATTGCAATAATACAGACAAAAGATAATGGTGGCTGAATTAGACTGGGAGGTAACAGAACAGATAGTGAGAAATGGTCAGCTTCTGGATAGAGCCAATAGAATTACCAGTAGAGCGAATAGGATTTTCTGAAGGAATGAATGTGGGATGGAATTTTTTTTTTAATGAATTAAAGATGACTCCAAGATTTTTGGCTTGACAAGGAGTTTTTGAAAGGATGGAGATGTCATCAACTGTTACTACCAGTAGGCTTAAAAGTTACCCCATTACCAGGGTCTCAAACAAATTTTGGCTATTGTTTCTTAGCTAGCTTCTCATCTTAAACAACATACCCAGGAAGGGTCAATTCTGTACACGGAAAGGGTGGTCTATGTGGCATGATTTCCAGGTACCAGGAAGGTACAACACCCTCCAAAATCCCCCATCTCTTATTTGTATCTGGAATCTAAATTGTTAGAACTTTTTTTAAAGGTTTTGAATACTTTTACAACACAAATAAACCTAAGACAGATGCCATTTAAGTTGTTATTAACTAACAAATATGTTGACACCTTTGTATGCAAGAGTGGTCAAAGAAGCATAGAAAGGGAGGCCGGCCTTGTGGCGGAGTGGTTAAGTTTGTGCACTCCACCTTCGGTGGCCGAGGGTTTTGCCAGTTCAGATCCTGGGCACAGACGTGGCACTGCTCATCAGGCCTGGCTGAAGCGATGCCCCACATAGCACAACCAGAAGGACCTGCAGCTGTGTACTGGGGGCATCAGGGAGAAGAAGGAAAAAAAAGATTGGCAACAGATGTTAGCTCAGGTGCCAATCTTTAAAAAAAAAATTGAAAAAAGGAAACAAAATGATGGAACTAGAAAAGGCCTTCTCAACTGTTATAGTTTAAAAATAAGTAACTTGAAAGTCATAGAAATTAAGTGACTTGCCCAGGGTCGTAAAACTCGTTGGGACAAGACATGAGACTAGAATCCAAGTCTCCTCAATCCTAGCGCAGTGCTCATTTGGGGTAGATTTGCAGGAGGCACCGAATGTGTAGTGCAAAATGGATCCTATTTGGGGAAGACAGTGGTGCTGAAGACTGAAACGAACATCAAACACAAGCAAGAATTATTCTAAGTTGCACACCTTGAACACATACAACGTTTACATGTCAACTATACCTCAATAAAGCTGTTTAAAAAGAAATAAAATAAACAAACAATACAAAAGCAAATAAAAATTCCTCCGTTGACCCTAGATTCTTCTTCACTTCCTACTGCATCTCTCCCCATTCATAACCAACTCCGAGAAAGAAACTCTACGCTGGATGACCACTTCTCTTCTCCTCTTACTCGCTCTTCAACCTACTGCAAGCAAGTTCCCCTTTCAACACTACTTAAACTCCTCAAGCAAAAGTCACTAATGACCTTCTAAGAGATCCATGGGATCTTTCTACTTTTCTGCATACTTGATTTCACTCCAGTGTTTAAGTGCTAACTGCTTCCCCTGACATTATAGCTCTCTCCTTATTTGGTTTCCGTGACTTTATGTTTTGTGGGTTTCCCGTCTTACCACTCAGCCCACATATTCTCAGTGTCCTTTTCAGCTCTTCCTCCTATATTTGCTCTTTAAGTGGTGGTGTTCCCAGGGTTCTATACTTGGTCCTCATCTCTCCCTGCTTTACAAGCTGTCTCTGAGTGACTTAATCCTTTCCCTTGATTTCAACTAACACCTATGTGCACATCTCTATCTCCAGGCCTGACATTCTCACGTAGTCATTCATTTAATCATTCAACTCATCTAAACCAAGTGCCCCTTCTGTGCATATCTATCTACAGGTATCTGAACCTCAACAAGACCCAAATTGAAATCATCTTTCTCTCCAAATTGTGCCTGCTGATGGACTCCTTACCTCTGTGAAAGGCACTACCTGACTCATAGATTGCTCCCCTCCTCTCCATTCCTCCCAATACTGCCTTAGTCCAAGTCCTTATCATATCTGAGCTCATCAGCTGCAATGGTGTTCTAATGGTCCTTGTCTCCAGAGTCTCCTGATCCACTCTTCCCTCCATAGCATAACTGGAATTATCTAAGACGCAAATCCACAAATCTGACCATATCATTTCCCTTATTAAAATCATTCTATGCCCCCCATATTGATAATGGAATGAATCCCAAATTCCTCGTCGTTATAAAATGTTCCCCATAATCAAATTCTTGGCCACTCTCCCATTTTATTTCACTTTTTGCTCTTCCCTCACCACTCCTTCACTTTCACTCTTCATTCCACGTATGTCCAACAGTCTGAAATGTCTTTAAATAATCCAGTCTGTGTTACATCTCCATGAAGAGGCTCTTTTTATTTGAGGATACCTTAACTGTTTGTTTACTTGGAACATACCCATAACTCCTTGAACATTCAATCATCCTTTCCTCTATGAAGCAATTTCTAATCATCCCAACAGAGTTTGTCATTCACTCATTTTTGCCCTCAAAATAATCTGCATTTCTATCACAGCACATACAGAAATTCATTACACTATTTTTAACGTCTATCTTTTCTTACTAGTGAGAAAATTGACTTGGACTCTACCTCATTCAATGTTATACTCTCAACAATTTGTAAAGCGTTTGACACACAATTCTGTAAAATATTTACTGAGCAGAATTTATCATATGTAAGGTAAAAAAAAAAAAAAAGGATTCCTGCATATGTGATATCTTCATTCAAAGAAATAAACATCTAACTATATACTTTCAAGTACCAAGGCATCTGTGCGTGGATATTCTAGAGATGGAGGAGTGGAGTTGATTTCTTCATTATTACATTATTCTTGCATTGCTAGTGCTTCTACTTTGCCTGCCTTGGGTATATCTGCCTCGTGGACTTCATAAATTTTCCTTCACATTATATTAGCAATAAGGTAGCAGAGAAGTCAACTTTGTGCAGAAATTGTTCTCTACTTTTACCTCTTCTGTGCATTACTTAATACCTGATTCAAACTAGCAAAACTTCCTATAACTTTCAGGCAGGGTCTCCACCAAGCCACAGCATTTTCCTTCAAATTGTGGGTAACGACCATTTTCCTATGAGAATTGATCCCACAGTAGCAAGGTACTTATGTTTCTCCAAGAAATGGAAGGATATTAAATTAAAAGGAGAAGTTCAGACTAAGTTAGAAAACCTGTCTAGATTGATATTTTGAAGCCTGCCACAAATTATTTTAATATATCTGGTTTAAAAAAAAACACTCTGAAACAGAAAAGGGACCCATAAGAGATAACAGTAGTGAAACATTATTCGTTGCTTCCACATAGTTATGTTTATCTCTAATTAGAAAATAAAGCATATGGCACAGAGAATCTAAAAGCAAGATTTATTTACATCTACACAGTTTTTTTAATCACTCATTTCAATATTTTGAATTTTCTAATGACTGTGTAGCCAGCAGTCACTATAAAATATTCCATTACACCTCCTTTAAGCTTGCACCATAAAAAGGATGTGAATGATGAAAAACTTAACTAAAACCAGTCCTTTAGGGCAAAGGAACTTCAATAAATCTGAAGAATTTTCTAAGTGCATATCTGTATTCAAAACTACTAAAAACACACATTCATAAATATTCTATTTTACATAAGAATATGCCTCTTTTGTAATCAGGGTAATAATCACTGATGATTTGGATTTATTTTAAATACTTGATTAAATATTTCACTTCTGCCAACACATCCACTATGAATTATCCTCCTTAATGATACAAATTTATGCTTTTCAGGTTGATTTTAATATATTACATTTAACTACAAAGAAATTGAACAAATATTCTGCATAGGAGAAAGGCATTAAAGCAACAGGACTCTGTCATTGTTTTCTGGTAGAACAGAGAAAATATTGTCTCATACTCCTTTGCCAAACAAAATCTAGAAAACTCTCATGTATTAAAAATATTTGGAGCAGGTAAAGCTTTCTAGCTATTATGTTGTTTGGCTAAGAATTTCTTCTACGTAGATAATTACCCTTCAAATGATTGAAATACCATGAAAAATATAATGTAATACCCATTTGATTACAAATAATCACTTTTTTTTTTTTTTAAGATTTTATTTTTTCCTTTTTCTCCCCAAAGCCCCCCGGTACATAGTTGTGTATTCTTCATTGTGGGTTCCTCTAGTTGTGGCATGTGGGACGCTGCCTCAGCGTGGTCTGACGAGCATTGCCATGTCCGCGCCCAGGATTCGAACCGACGAAACACTGGGCCGCCTGCAGCGGAGCGCGCGAACTTAACCACTCGGCCACGGGGCCAGCCCCACAAATAATCACTTTTTGACGAGGGCAGTTAAAATTGTTAAAATTTCTCAATTATCACTCTTTTTTTTCAGCTTCATTGAAGTATTGACAAATATAACTTGAATATATCTAAGATGTACAACCTGATGGATTAATTTACAAATACATTGTGAAATGATTACTACAATCAAGTTAATTAACATATCCATCATCTCACATAGTTATATTTTTTGCAGTGAGAACAATTAAGATAAACTCTCTTAGCAAATTTCAAGTATACAACACAATATTATCAAACATACTCACCATGCTGGACATTGGATTTCCAGAACTTACTCACCCAAAATAATTGAATCTGTCTACCCTTTGAAAAACATCTCCTCATTTATTTCATGCCCCAGCCCCTGACAAATACCATTCTACTCTCTGATTTTATCAGTTCAAATGTCATAGATTCCATAAATAAGTGAGATACCGCAGTATTTGTCTTTCTGTGCCTGGCATATTTCACTTAGCACAATGTCCTCCAGGTTCATCCATTGCAAATGGCAGGATTTTCTTCTGTTTTAAGGTTGAATAAGATTCTATTTTATATATACTACATTTTCTTTACCCGTTCTTCCATCAGTGAACATTTAGGTTATTTCTCTATATTAGATACCATGCATAATGAAGGAATGAATGTAGGGCTGCAGGCATCGCTTCAAGATACCGATTTCATTTCTTTTGCGTATATACCCAGAAATGGGATTGTGGTATTACATGGTAGTTCTATTTTTAATTTTTGAGGAGCCTCCATACTGCTTTCCATAATGGCTGTACTAACTTACATTCCCAGCAACAGTGTGCCAAGGTCCTTTTCCGCCACATCCTCACCATCACTTGTTATCTTTTGTCTTTTAGATAATCGCTATTCTAACGTGTAAGGTGAAATCTCATTGGGGGGGGTGATTTGGATTTTTCTGATGATTAGTGTTGTTGAGCACCTTTCCACATACCTGTTGGCCATTTGTATGGGCTTCTTTGAGAAATATCTGTTCTGGCCCTTAGCTCATTTTTAAATCAAGTTATGTGGGGTCTTTTGGTTCAATTGTTTGAATTCCTTAAATATTTTGGAAATTAACCCTTTATCAGATACATGGTTTGCTAATATTTTCTCCCATTTGGGTTTCTTTTTCACTCTTTTGATTGTTTCCTTTACTGTGAAAAAACTTTATAGTTTTATGCAATCCCATCAAAAAGTAGACAAATCACATCGTCTATTTTTGCTTTTGTTGCCTGTGCCTTTCAGGTCATATCCAAAAAATCATTGCCCAGACCAATGTCAAGAAGTTTTTGCCTAAGTTTTCATCTAGTAGTTTTAGTTTTAGGTCTTATGTTTAATTCTTTAATCTGTTTTGAGTTGATTTTTCTATATGTTGCAAGAGAAGATCCAATTTCATTCTTCTCCATGTGGATATCCAGTTTTCCAAACACCATTAATTGAAGACACTATTCTTTCCTCATGTGTTCTTAGCACCCTTGTCAAAGATCAGTTGACTATGGATGCGTGGATTTATTTCTGGGCTCTCTTTTCTGTTACTTTGGTCTATATGTCTTTTTTATGCCAATACCATAGTATTTTGATATACCCTTGGAATATATTTTGAAATCAGGAAATGTGACGCCTCCAGCTTCGTTTTTCTTGTTCAAGATTGCTTTGGCTATTTGGTGCCTTTTGAGGTTCCATATGAATTTTGGAATTGTTTTTATTGTTTCTGTAAATAATGCCATTGTGATTTTGTTAGGGATTGTGTTGAAGCTCTGGATGGCTTTGGGTAGTATGGACATTTTGACAATGTTACTTCTTTCAAAGCATGAACACAGCATGTCTTTCCATTTATCTGTGTCTTCCTTAATTTCCTTCACCAATGTTTTGTAATTTTCAGTGTACAAGTCTTTCACCTCTTTGGTTAAGTTTATTTCTAAGTATTTTATTCTTTTTGTTGCTATTGTGACTAGAATTGTTTCCTTAATTTCCTTTTTGGATAGTTGTTTTTGTATAGACACGTGACTGATTTTTGTATGTTGATTTTGTTTCCTTCAACTTTATTGAATTCATTTATTATTTCTAACAGTTTCATTGTTGTTGAGTTTTTAGAGTTTTCTACATATATGATCATGTCATCAGGAAACACAGGTAATTTTACTACTTCCTTTCCACATTGAATGCCTTTTATTTCTCTTTTCGTGTCTCATTGCTCTGGCTAGAACTTCCAGTACAACATTGAATAGAAGTGGTGAGAGTAGGCGCTCTTGCCTTGTAGCAGATTTTTGAAGGAAAGCTTTCAGTCTTCCCCCATCAAATATGATGTTAGGAGTGAGCTTTTAATATATGGCATTTATTATGTTGAGGTAAGTTCCTTCTGTACCTGTTTCCTTGAGAGTTGCATCATGAATGGGTGTTGAACTTTGTCAAATACTTTGCATCTATTGAGATTATTATATAATTATACTATATATTTATTATATTCTTATCATATATTATTATTAGATTGTTTATTTGAGATTTTTCTTGTTTCTTTCTCTTTATTTTTTTTAGAAGATTGGCCCAGAGCTAACATCTGTTGCCAATCTCCCTCTTTTTTTTCCTTCCCAAAGCCCCAGTACATAGCTGTGTATCCTGGTTGTAAGTCATTCTAGTTCTTCTACGTAAGATGCCACCACAGCATGGCTTGATGAGTGGTGTGTAGTTCCACACCCAGGATCTGAACTGGCAAACCCCAGGTTGCCAAAGCAGAGCACGTGAACTTACCCACTTGGTCACAGGGCCAGCCTGTTTCTTGTTTCTTGATGTGGGCATTTATCACTATGAAATTCTCTCTTAGAACTGCTTTTGCTGCATCCCATACATTTTGATATATTGTATTTACATTTTCATTTATCTCAAGATTTTTTTTCTCTTTGGATTTGTACTTTGACCCATTTGTTGTTCAGTAGCATGTTGTATAATCTTCACATATATTTGAATGTTCCAGTTTTCTTCTTGTAATTTATCTCTAATTTCATACCCTAGTGGTCAGAAAAATGCTTCATACAGCTTCAACCTTCTTAATCTTCAATCTTCTTAAGTTTATATGATCTATCCTAGAGAATGTTCCAGGTGCATTTGAGAAAAATGTGTATTCTGTTTCTTTTGGATGGAGTGTTCTGTATATATCTGTCAAGTCCATCTGGTCTAATGGGTCATTTAAGGCCAATGTTTCCTTACTGATTTTATCTCAGGATGGTCTATCCATTGATGTATATAGGATGTTAAAGTCCCCTTCTATTATTATATTGCTGTCTAATTCTCCCTTTAGGTCTGCTAATATTTGTTTTATATATTTAGGGGGTCCTATATTGGGTGCATAAATATTTACAAATGCTATATCTCTCTGTTGGAATGACCCCTTTATTGTTATAGAGTGCCCTTCTTTGTCTTTTATTACAGTTTTTTGTTTTAAAGTCTATTTTGCCTGATATAAATATAGCTACCCCAACTTTCTTTTGGTTCCCATGTGCATAGAATATCTTTTTCCATCCCTTCACTTTGTGTGTTTCCTTATATCTGAAGTGAGTCTCTGGTAGGCAGCATATAGATGGGATTTTGTTTTTTTTATTCATTCAGTCACTCTATGTTTTTTATTGGAAAATTTAGTCCATTTATGTTTAAATTCATTATTGATAGGTATTTAATTAGTGCCATTTCATTCATTGTTTTCTAGTTGTTTTATAGTTTTTCTCTATTCCTTTCTTCTTCTCTCACTCTCTTCCTTTGTGTTTTGATGACTTTCTTTAGTAGTATGCTTATATTCCTTTCTCTTTATCTTTTGTGTATCTATGATAAGTTTTTGCTTTGTGGCTACCATGAAGCTTACATATAACAACTTATATCTATAACGTATATTTTAAGTTGACAAGAACTTAATTTTGATCACATTCTAAAGCTCTACATTTTTACTTCCCCCTCCCTACATTTTATGTTTTGGATGTGACATCTTAAGTCTTTTTATTTGTATATCCCATAAGTAATCATTGTAGTTAGAGTCCTTTACTAGATGTGTCTTTTGCAAACATTTTCTTCCAGTCTGTGAATTGCCTTCTAACTCTCTTGATGTTGTCTTTTGCAGAGCATAAAATTTCAAATTTAATGAAGTCTCACTTATCAATTGCTTCTTTCATGGATCATGCCTTTGGTGTTGTATCTAAAAAGTCATCACCATCCGCAAGGTCATCTAGGTTTTCTCCTATGTTATCTCCTATGAGTTTAACAGTTTTACATTTTACATTTAGGTCTGTAATCCATTTTCAGCTAATTTTTGTAAAGATTAGTTTAATATTTTTAAGGTATGAAATGGGTTTCTGGTATTGGAGCCCCAGTTAATAACATTGTGGCTATAGGAAATAAGGGTTTGATTTATATGAGCTGGCTTTTTAACCATCCAGGAATCAGTTAGGTCATAAGTTTTATATCATCTGCTCAAGAAGTTCCCAAACAGTTGTCTTCCAATTGGTTTCACTAAAGTGGTCAATTGGAGAGAAAAACAAGACCCATATATGTGCTGCATACAGGAGACACACTTCAGACCTGAAGACACTCACAAACTGAAACTGAAGGGATGAAAAAAGATACTCCATTCAAATTGCAATGAAAAGATAGCTGGGGTAGCAATACTTATATCATACAAAATAGACTTAAAACCAAAATGGTAACAAAACACATAGAAGGACACTGCATAATGATAAAGGGAACAATCCAACAAGAGGATATAACACTAGTAAATATCTATGCACCCAACATAAGAGCATCTAAATATATAAAGTAATTATTAACAGACATAAAAGGAGAAATAGACAGGAACACATTAATAGTAGGGGACTTTAACACTCACTTACACCAATGGATAGATCACACAAACAGAAGATCAATAAGGAAACATTGGCCTTAAATGACCAGATGGGCTTAGTAGATTTTACAGAACATCCCATCCAAAAACAACGGAAAGCACATTTTTTTAAAAACCACAAAGAACATTCTCCAGGATAGATCAATTATTAGCCCACAAATCAGGTCTCAATATATTTAAGAAGATTTAAATGATACCAAGCATCTTTCCTGACCACAACGGTATGAAACCAGACACCAATTACAGGAATAAAATCGAAAAAGTCACAAATATGTGAAAATTAAACAAAATGCTACTAAACAACGACTGGGTCAATGAAGAAATCAATGGAGAAATCAAAAAATACTGGAAGACAAATGAAAATACAACATGCCAAAATTTATGGGATACAGCAAAAGTGGTTCTAAGAGGAAAGTTGATAGCAATACAGGCCTACCTCAACAAACAAGAAAAATCTCAGATAAACAATCTTAGAGTGCACCCAAAGGAATGGGAATAAGAAGAACAAACAAAGCCCAAAAATCAGTAGAAGGAAGGAAATAATAAAAAGAGCAAAAAGAAATGAAATAGAGACCAAAAAAAAAAAAGGTGAAAAAAATCAATGCAATGAAGAGCTAGTTCTTTGGAAGATAAACAAAATGGACAAACTTTCAGCTAGATGCACCAAGAAAAAAGATAGAAGGCTCAAATAAATAAAATCAGAAATGAAAGAGGAGAAATTACAAAGACACCTCAGAAAAGCAAAAGATTATAAGACAATTCCATGAAAAGCTATCCCCCAACCAAATTGGATAATCTAGAAGAAATGGATAAATTCTTAGACTCACACAACCTCCCAAAACTGAATCAAGAAGAAGTAGAGAATTCAAATAGACCAATCACCAGTAAGGAGATCAAAACAGTAATCAAAAACCTCCCAAAAAATAAAAGTCCAGGACCAGATGGCTTTCCTGGTGAATTCTACCAAACATTCAAAGAAGACTTAACACTTATCCTTTTTGAAGTCTTCCAAAAAATTGAAGAGGAGGGGAAGCTTCCTAACTGATTCTATGAGGCCAATATTATGCTGATACCCAAACCAGACAAGGACAATACAAAAAAAGAAAATTACAGGCCAATATCACTGGTGAAGATTGATGCAAAAATCTTCAACAAAATTCTAGCAAATCAAATACGACAATACATTAAAATGATCATATACTATGATGAAGTGAAATTTATTCAAGGGATGCAGGGATGGTTCAAAATCTGTAAATCCATCAATGTAATACACCACATTAACAGAATGAAGAATAAAAATCACATGATCATCCCAACAGATGCAGAGAAAGCATTTGACAAGATAGAGCATCCATTTATGATTAAAACTCTGAATAAAATGGGTATAGAAGAGAAGTACATCAACATCACAAAGGCCATATATTAAAAACCCACAGCTAATATTATTCTCAATGGAGAAAAACTGGAAGCTATCCCTCTAAGAACAGGAATCAGACAAGAATGCCCACTTTCACCATTCTTATTGAACATAGTATTGGAAGTCCTAGCCAGAGTAATCAGGCAAGAAAAAGAAATAAAAGGGATCCAAATTGGAAAGGAAGAAGTGAAATGGTCACTATTTGAGGATGACATGATTTTATATATAGAAAACTCTAAAGAATCCACCAAAAAACTCTTAGATATAATACATGACCACAGTAAAGTTGCAGGATATGAAATCAATATACAAATCAGTTGGGTTTCTAAACACTAACAATAAAGTAGCAGAAAGAGAAATTAAGAATACAGTCTCATTTACAATTGCAAGAAAAAGAATAAAATACCTAGATGTAAACTTAACCAAAGGTGAAAGATCTGTACATTGAAAACGATAAAACCTTGTTGAAAGAAATTGAAGAAAACACAAAGAAATGAAAAGCTATTCCATCCTCTTGAACTGGAATAATTAACATAGTTAAAATGTCCATATATCTCAAAGCTATCTACAGATTCAATGCAATCCCTATCAAAGTTCCAACAGCATTTTTCACAGAAACAGAACAAAGAAACCTAAAATTTATGTGGAACAACAAAAGACCTTGAATAGCCAAAGGAATCCTGAGAAAAAGAACTAAGCTGGAGATATCACACTCCCTGATTTCAAAATATACTACAAAGCTATAGTCATCAAAACAGCATCATACTGGCACAAAAACAGACAAACAGATCAATGGAACAGAATCTAGAGCCCAGAAATAAACCCACACATCTATGGACAGCTAATTTTAGACAAGGGAGCAAAGAACATACAATGGAGAAAGGAAAGTCTCGTCAATAAATAGTGTTGGGAAAACTGGACAGCCACATGCGAAAGAATGAAAGTAGACCATTATCTTACACCATGAACAAAAATTAATTCAAAATGGATTAAAGACTTGAATGTAAGACCTGAAACCATGAAAATTCTAGAAGACATAGATAGTATACTGTTTGACAGTCGTCTTAGCAGCATATTTTCAAGTACCATGTCTGACTGGGCAAGGAAAACAACAGAAAAAATAAAAAATGGGACTACATCAAACTAAAAAACTTCTGAACAGCAAAGGAAACCATCAACAAAATGAAAAGACAACCTAACAATTGGGAGAAGATATTTGCAAACCATATATCCGATAAGCGGTTAATATCTAAACTATCTAAAGGACTCATACATCTCAACAACAAGAAAACCAACAACCCAATTAAAAAATGGGCAAAAGATCTGAACAGATTTCTCTAAAGAAGATACATAGATGGCCAACAGGCACATGAAAATAAATTCAACATCACCAATTATCAAGGACATGCAAATCAAAAGTACCATGAGATATCACCTCATGCCCGTCAGAATGATTATAATTAACAAGATAGGAAATAACAAGTGTTGGAGAGGATGTGGAGAAAAGGGAAATCTCATACACTGTGCTGGTGGGGGTATGAACTGATGCAACCATTATACAAAACAGTATGGAGATTCCTCAAAAAAAAAAATAGAGCTATCATATAATCCAGCTATTCTACTGCTGGGTATTTATTCAAAAAACATGAAAACACAAATGCATAAAGATATATGTACCCCTATGTTCATTACAGCATTATTCACAATAGCCAAGACTTGGAAGGAACCTGGGTGCCCATCAAGGGGAGAATGGATAATGAAGATGTGGTATATATACACAATGCAATACTATTCAGTCATAAAAAAACAACAAAATCTGTCCATTTGTGACAACAGAGATGGAACTTGAGGGTATTAGGCTAAGCGAAATAAATTAGAAGGAGAAAGTCAGATATCATATGATCTCACTCATAAATAGAAGATAAAGACTACAACCAACAAACACAGAGAGACAGAGATTGGATTAGTGGTTACCAGAGGGGACGAGGGGAGGGAGGAGGGTGAAAGACATGATTAGGCACATGTGTATGGTGGTGGATTTTAGTCAGTCTTTAGGTGATGAACATGATGTAATCTACACAGAAATCGAAATATAGGGCCTGCCCCCGTGGCCAAGTGGTTAAGTTCCCATGCTCCCCTGTGGCGGCCCAGGGTTTCACCAGTTCGCATCCTGGGCGCGGACATGGCACCACTCGTCAGGCCACGTTGAGGTGGCATCCCACAGGCCACAACTAGAAGGACCTGCAACTAAGATATACAACTATGTACTGGGGGGGATTTGGGGGAGATAAAGCAGAAAAAAAAAAAAAGATTGGCAACAGTTGTTAGCTCAGGTGCCAATCTTTAAAAAAAAAGGAAATCGAAATACAATGATGTACACCCAAAACTGATATAACGTTATAAACCAATGTTACTTCAATAAACAAACAAACAAAAAATACACCGATGCTGAAGTCTAAGCATAACACTGCCCTTCTAGTGGATGGAAGCTTTGGAAAGGTTCTTTATTTTTGGACAAGTGTCATTTTATGCTAACACTACTATGACTAAGCTTCCATGAGATTTTCGATTCATTCTGAAAGTGTTACGACACTATTTTTGTACTTTAAAATGATATATGATGGTGACTCTTGAAATATTCAAAAAATGTTTTACTTGTTTTTTTCTCAAAACTGCGTAATAAATATTACCTAAGTCATAAGCGTTAATAGACTCATCTACAATTTTCCTGTATCTTAATGCCCAGAGGCCACACTGACAAAATTAGTTGGAAAAAAATAAGCCATTGAAAAAGTAATAGTTGGGAAAGAAGGCAGGGAGGGACTGGGAAGCAGACCAATGATATAGATTTTTATCTTCATTGATAAACACTGAATGTAATCTCACATCTTTCGTTACCCAACAGACTCACCTTCAACCTTGCCGTTGCTGTTACCTAACTTACAAGCATTGCTTTATTAACACCCAAGACAAACACTTAAAAAGAAATGATGAATTTCCTTATCTTTATGTCATAAGTTCATGTCCAATGTAGCATTTTATGTACAGATTACAAATGTTACTTTACAAATTATAAGAGGCAGAAGGGACACAGCTTGAGTTTTTAGTTTGCAGGTTGAGCTGGCAGCAGGGAAGATAGAACAAACTTTGGACTTTGAAATAAATCCAATCTGCAAATTACCACGGAAAAATTTAATTGAAATTTAACAATTAAACCTATCCATGGCTGGCCTGAGGAAAAGCTGTGCGGCTCTAAACATGACAATTTGTTTTCAGGTCACATACCTCCTGCCCTCCAACATGTCCTACTCATGCTACGGCAAAGTGTGCCCAGTCCTCTGATGCCATTGCTTGCTTGTTTGACCTGGCAACACTCCCTTCAGGACAGCTGATCACCCCTGCCAGCACCAATTTTCCAAGACCATGTTTCTTCCTCCCACTCTCTGTTAGTACCACACACATTTTGACAATGGCTTTGGACATTGTAATTCATTCCAGAATAGTGACTTTGACCCTGATGTTTTCAATTTGTCTGGAAGAGGGAAAGCAATCCCAAGAGAGGTTGGTAGTAGAGGAAATGGCAACAGAGAGTCATCTTTGGCAACCATACTGAGTGGCCATCAACTTTGCTTCCAGACAGCAGGCAAAGATATGTAGAACATGGAGTAAATTTCTCAAGAAATTTTATTAACAAGAAAACAGTGCTGGGCGAAAAGGATCCCTATTGTTGATATACACAGCCCTGTGTCATCAAATAATTACACACCTCTTGCCTTTATTTTTATTTTTCCCACGCCAACCTAGGAAGTTTGGTGATAAATTGTTTATTTTTATTTGATAGAAAATATGACTTAGTAATAAGAAGCAACAGCCTAGACGGAGAAGTCAAGAGGAATTCTAGGTCTTCTTGTTCCCTTAGAGCTAAACTGTGGCAAATCACCAAATTTCTCTGAGTCTCAGATTCTTCTTCTGTGAAATAAAAATTTTAAATCTCATATTATCATTCTAAGAATCAAATGGAAAAATGAACATGAAAGAGCTTTGCAAAACGTAATGTTCTACTCACAAATCATCAATTATCCTGTTTCTGCCCCCAAAGGGAGTTAAATTTACGTTAACTCAACTACTCTCTCTCAACCAGTCCTCCTCCTTGAGAACAACCTATAGCATTCGTTTCTAATACAGATGACTTGGGTTAGGGCTATGGCTGGAATAAAGCTACTGTCCCCAAAAGGAACTGGAGCTAAAGCTTTGGCCTCACACTAGGAAGTAAGTGGTCTGATATCACATTGATGGTTTCAGGAAGAAGCAGTTGAACTCTATGAGCACTGATTCACTGATTGGTTTATGTTCAATTAATTTATTCCCACTTGTAGAATGCTGTTAGATCACTAGCATCTAATAGGTGGACAGTGTTGTCAGGGGTGAATAGGTGTTTCACAGCTGGGAGCTTCCAGAGAGCTAAGGTGCAAAAATAAACCATGTTTTCTGAAATTAGCTCGAGTGATTCTAATTTGAAAACATTATCCCATGGAGAAGTCTTTCAAAGATAATACAGGACACCTTGCAAATACAGAATTGAACATACCACTGGAAAATTGAAGAGAAAGAACTTTGTTTAATTGTCATCACTGAATGATAGTGTATAGAATTCCATCTCTGTAGCTGAAGTCACCTCTCTCCACAATTACAACTGGATCTGTAGTTTAATATATTGCACAACATAACAATAATTATGTCTGTAGAGATTAATTACCCCAATCAAGGTGAACAAAGATGAAATGATGCTGTGTTTATTTTAAAATATTTCTGCCTGGCACCAGCTGGACTCAATCAAACTATGAACTTAATTCTCTGCTCCGATGGTGAGAAGTGACATAAAATTATCAAAGATAAACTTTTGCAGCACAATATACATTTAAATACTGAATTGCAAATTACACTTCCAAAAGAAAGGTTCCACTATGTCTTGTACTTAGTAAAACGATCAGTTCGCCAATAAAGAGAGACTCTGCTTGCCCAATGCCCCCGCATTAGCACTATTTCTTCAACTTGACTCATGAAACCTTGAATAAGGTCTCTGATTTCCATCAAATTTTACAGGGTTTTGTTTATGTAGATGGCTTCTTTCTGTGATGAAGTTCTTTACTAGGTCGTATAGGGGCCACTCTGGATCGTCTATGCAACTACAACAGATGTTCTCTCAGGCAAGAGCTTACTTTCATGTTTCTGTGATCACACATGCCAGGATGCCCAGTCTTTTTGAATCAGCTGCTATTCACAGGATTTTCATGGCCAATTTTTTCAGAAGTGGGTGCCAGGTCCTTCTTGCTGACTGGAATGTCTGAGTCTAGAAGCTCCACTGAAACCCGTCCACCATGGGTGACCCTGCTATTTGAAATACTGGTGGCATAGCTTTCAGCATGTCCACCTTCGTGAGAAAGAGGCTATCTCTCAGTGAAGAGAAGGAAAAAAAGGCTAAGATATTGGAAGGCCAACTTCAGCACAATACATGTAGTTTTTCACTCACCTTAAAATATTTACTCACATTTCCCTGGAAAGTCTTTTTCAAAAAACTTTTTTGAGGGAGATAAGCCTCATCGGTACCTAATTAGTGGTTGCTTTCTAGAATCAATAAAAAAGATGCGTTTGCACAATTCTTTTCTGCCTTTTTACTAAAGCTATAAATCATTTACACCCGTCACTTGCTTCAAGGCGAGCCCCGCCCCTTCAGCAGGGAGCCCCGCCCATACAGGCTTAGAGCCCCGCCTCCTCCTTAGGGGTCCAGCCAATCCTGTACAAATTCTTTAATAGCGTCGGGCAGAGCTATCGCGAGACTTTAGCTGTAGCCTTTGATAGTCTTTAATTGTGTGGACTTGCGCAGAAAAGACTCGTGAAGCTATTGCGGGAGGAAAGGGGCGGGGCGCCCCGACGTGCGCGTTCACCTTGACCCCACGCTCCAGCGCGCGCCCGGCAGCTAGGAGCTGTGGTTTCTGGGTCCCCACCGAACCCCAACATAAACCAGCATAAAGCGCGCGCCCACCTCAGGCGGATGTTCGGTGGGTGGCCCGTGATCTGCGGGGGCATTAGAGGGCCCCGGGCCGTGCTGCACAGAGGCTCAAGAGGCTTGGAGAGCCAGTCTTGGTAGGCGCTTGGGTGATAGAGGGTCAGGGGTCAGAGGTCGGGGACGGGAAAGGTCTCTGGACGGAGACAGGGAGGGAGGGAGGACTCGGTTGCTGTGGAGCCCGGGAAGTTGAAGGGCTGAGAGGCAGCCGCTGCGCGAGTCTCCCCGACCCTTCCCCATCCCGGACGCGCGGGCCTCGGGACGGCCAGGCTCCCTCGGGAGAAGGTGAGGCCGTGGGAAAGCGGGTTGTACTTCTCCCGGGGGCCGGGGCCTGCGGAGTTTTGTTCGGGGGTCCGAGGGCCTGTCGTCGCGCCCCTTGGGCTCGCGGTGGCTTGTTTGCCCGGCTTGCTGCAGCGATCCGGCGCCAGCACCCTGCTTCGATTCCCGAACCGCTCTGCAGCCTTTCGGAAGAAAACGGAGTGGGGATCACCGTTCGCTGCAGAGATGCCTCTGGAGGCTGCAGCTGGGCAGCCGCCGAGCTTCTGGGTGCGCGGGATCGTAACGCAGCGAGAGGGGAGGCCGAGGCTTCCAAGTTAGTCCGAAAGTTCTCAGTTACCTTCGGGGTCTGATTCATTACATTCGCATTCAAAGCCTCCCTTGCACGTTGTACATTTTGACTCCAACGTAGTTGCTAGGTTTATGAACGAAGCTGTGTTAGCTGATGATTGACAGTCAGTGTCTGATATACACTATTACTAAATAATGACCATTAGGCTTGTGCCTTTTTTCTAGGTAACTTGACATTAGCCACGAGGTAGAAGTCCTCGGTGTTTGATGTTTTCTTGCTTGTATTTAAATTAACTTGAGGCTTTAACTGAACAAAATAAAATAATTTTAAAGTCATTATACCTATTTTTTTGATAGAAAAAATGATGAAACTCCCATGGATAGAAGTGACCCGTGAGATCTGTACTGTCACCGAAAAGACTGGTTGGTTTATGATCAGTAACCGTGCAGGAAGCAGAGCCTGGAAGGACCAGTTAGCTAACAGGCTGGCAGATTGAGAATAGAATAGTTTACTTTTGAAAGATGCTGTTGTATATATCCTCTTTTTACCCAGCCTAAAAGAATTGTACTTGTAGAATTATTAAATCTTTTGTGAAGAGTTCAGGCTAGAACAATTTGGGGGAAACAGAATCTACTGGTGAAAATGCGTCTTATGAGGGCATTTTTCAAGCTCATGCAGTTAACACATATTTTAGAGTTCAACAGATGTAAATACTCTCACCCTACTGGAGTTATCACTACAGAAAAAGATTGTGGGCATGCCAGGTCGTCAGGAGCTTTTCAGTCATCAATAATGATTAGGCTTCATTTGCATAAGGTTCACCCTGGACAGCAGTGTGGCAAATGCATACTCCTTGTTGCCTTTGATAGCCTAAAACCAGATCTGTCATGCATTTGCTGTAATTCAGGACTGGTTTGTGTCTTTTAATGAAGAGAGAATAATTTGGAGAAAAAAAATCAATTTATTTGTTGTATTGTCTTAGTAGCTTAACATTTTGTGTTTATTTTTCTAGCAATCTGTCTTTGTTTTCTTGTAAAGATAGAAGTCAGTTTTCTCTGTCTGATTCTGTGCCAGAAATAGTAAGGAATAGTTTCATATTACCTATAGTCTTCTAGAATGTGATTGAGAGACACTTGTCCAAAAAGAAATGTGAGTAAAGTACTGTTAGGTCCTTAGAAAGAGAGAGAATATTCAGGGAGTTAGAGATCTTTGTTTCGCCTTATTTTGTATATCTTTTTCATCCTGGCACTAACCTGGTATTGGGGGTACAATGCTTAATAGGGTACTATTCCTGCCCAGCTTTCAAGAAGTTCAAAGTCAAACAGTTAAGAGCACTGTAGCAGTTGAGATCAAGGGGAAGAGGCCTGTAATTCAGCATACCTGGTCATGGAAGGTTTCATGGGGAGATTGGGACAGTGATAGGCAGAAAAATGTGAAAGGGCTTTTCAAGTATAAAGCTTTTTACATTTAAATGTGGGACAGGAAAAGTGTGGTCCATATAGAAAACTGCATATAATTGTGTTTTACGCAAACACTGATACTTAAGGGGGAGGAAGAAGAAGTGGAACCATCAAAGGTGTGATTCATGTGGTATGAAGAAAACCAGGAGAATGATTTGGAATTGGAATATGATTAGAGATATATAGAATTTTATTAGTACTTGACTTACTAGCTGCCAGTTAACATTATGGTGATAAGTAGAGTTGATTAAATGATATCTTCTTTGGTTCATGAAGTTATTCCTAGATAGAGATCTCTTAGAAAAAGAGTTAACCAAAACAAGATTGGAGAGAGGGGCAGGGCGGATCATGAATGTTTGCTCAGTTGAGAACTGAACAAAAGGAGAGCCTTGCTGGAAATCCTGGTATTTATGTTTCTCCAACTTATCATTATAATTGATAAGCACTTTCAGCCTGTAATGTTGAAAGAATCAGGTTGGAGGCAAACATCAGAAGGAGTGTGCAAATTATAGTGATATAGGTAATTCTAAAAGATACTGGATGAGTGTTACCAGAGCACAGAATAAACAGTTAAAGAAATGTGTTCTGGTTCAATATATCTATTACAAGATTGTTATAAGAGAAATGTCACACGTTACCTCCACTTACAATTCATTGGCTAGAACTGGTCTTGGGACTATGCAGCACCAGTTGGGCAGACATATCCCTTCTATACTATACTTTGTAAGGAAAGAAATGGATTTTAGTAGGCAGCAGGTTATCCAAACTTGGCTGCACACAGGAATCACCTAGGGAGCCTAAAAAATCAGGGGGCTAATGCCTGGGTCCTATCCCCAGAGATTCTGGCTTAATTGGCCGTGAGGTACCTGGGCCTCAGGATTTTTAAAAGTCCCCCTCCGGTGATTCTAAGGTGCAGTTAAATTTGAAACACACTGATCTAGGGTCCCCCATCCCACTACATTAAAGTTTGGATATTGTAAACTGGAGTTTATATTGTTCTCAGGTTGATGATGATAGCAACTGCCACTTACTGAATATGTGCTAAATTTCTGTTACTGTGCTGTTGTATTTCATTGTCTCTAACCATAGTCCCACTATCATTCCTATTTTAGAGAAGAGAAAACTGTCAGAGAGAGGCTAGATAACTAGTCCAGTGCCACACAGTTAGTAAATGCCAAAGCTAGAATTAGAACCTAGGGCTTCAAAGTCCACATTCTCACCTGTCCGCCGCATCACTCTGCAGATGTGAGACTCTATAGCTGGTTGCTTTGGGGGCGTTAAGAGTTAATGATTCCATAATTACCATGTGATTAATACTACTGTGGTTGGTGTGATGGATTGTGTAACTGGCCCTATTCCCTCCCCACCCCCTACCTCATATCCACACTCTTTGCCATGACCAGTTGTACCCAGTAAAGAAGTGTAGTATATTTCCTCACCTCTTGACTAAAGTCCATCTGTGTCACTTTTCCTTTGGCTCCTGGAACCTTAGTGGTTTTGCCATGACCAAGCACTTTGAAAAGTACTTGTGTAATTGGATTTGCACTTTCACACCTGAGCCATTGCCGTAAGAACATGCCTGGGTTACTTTGCTGGTCCCCGGAGGAGGATGAGAACTACGTTAAACAGAGCCAAACTGCCTCTCCAGAAACCTAGCCTAGATCAGCCAGTCGTCAGCTAACCTGCTCATCTGTGAAAATAAATGGTAGTTGTCTCAAGGCATTGAGCTCTAGGGTGGTGTGTTACAGAGCATATTTGTGGCAGTAGTTAACCGATAAGCTGGTAGAGCCTAACTTCTCAACATTCCAGCTGAGTGACCTAATTCCAGTATTCCACCCTGTGCTTTGAGGAGAACACTTAGGTTATTAGGGGCTTCCTATGCTATTCTGATCTCTTATCAAGATAAGAGAGGAGGTAAGATGCTTGAAAAGTGATTAACCGTAGTCAGATGGATTATAGACCATCACCTGCACATTGGTAACCAAGCGCTGGCTAAGGGAATGGAATTCTCATGATTGGCGTAGACCAGCCCTGGTGTGTGTGTTTGTTTGTTTGTTTTTTCCTCATTAATTTTTTTTATTGTGGTCATAACAGCGTATAACATAGTGAGATTTCAGTTGTACATTATTGTTTGTCAGACACCATGTAAGTATGCCCCTTCACCCCTTGTTCCACCCTCTGCATCCCTTCCCCCGGTAACCACTAATTTATCTCCGTCCACAGGTTTGTTTACATTCCACATGTAAGTGAAATCATACGGTGTTTGTCTCTCTGTCTAGACCAGCACTGTTTCATAGACGTTTTGCAATTATGAGAATGTTCTCTGTCTGCGCTGTCCAGTACACTAGCCACTAGTCACATACGGTTTTTGAGACCTTCAAGTGTGGTGAGCTCAGGAGCTGAGTTTATATTATTGTTTAATCTTATTTAAAGTTAAATAACTACATGCAGCTTGTGGCAACCTTACTGGACAGCAGAGACAAACAACTTCCTTGGGGCTGCTGAGAAAACCACCCTCCTTATAAGTCACAAGGCCACCATGTTCCTCAATGAAAGGGAAGTTCTATCAGCAAGGAAGCAGGGTAGATCTTCGCTAGATAAGTAATGTTACTTCGCTTTCTTTTATGGTTGTCGTTCTATTCAGATTTTCTATTTTTTGGGCCAATGTCATTCATTTATATTTTGTTAGTAAATTACCCATTTTATCTAGATATTTCAAGTTTATTAGAATAAAGCTGTTCTTAATATTCCCTTATAATTTTTAAATCCCTCCTGTATCTACTTTTTGTTTTTGCTTTTTAAATCAGCTTTATCAAGGTATAATTTACATATAATAAAATCGAACAATTTTAAGTGTACAGTTTGATGAGTTTTGACAAATGTATGCAATCATGTAATCACCATTTGACAAATGTATACAATACAGGCTTTATGACACTTTCGTTACGATGCTTAGAACGTTTCTGTCACCCCACAGCTCTCCCTCCAGGTCCTTTACTGTCAGTCACCTCTTACCACTTCCTGGCGCCTGGTAACCACGAATCTGCTTTCTGTCACTAGGTTTTTGCCTTTTCTAGAGTTTCGTGTAAATGGAATCACAGTATGTAGCCTTGCACATCTGGCTTCCTTCACTTAGTGTAATGCCTTAATAATTCATCTGTGTTGTATATATCAGCAGTTTATCATGGAGTAGTGTTCCATTTGTTTATCCATTCACCAGGAGATGGACATTTGGGTTGTTTCCAGTTTGAGGCTTTTATTAGTAAAACTGCTGTTAACATTCAAGTTTGTCTTTTTTTGTGAATCTGTGTTTTTATTTCTCTTTGGTAATACCTGGGAATGGGATTACTAGGCTTCGCAGAAGGTATGTATTTACTTTTATAAGAAACTGACAAACATTTCCTGTTGGGGTGTTGGAGAGTTCAGTTCCAGTTGCTCTATAGTCTCAGGTTTGTGAATTTTAACCATTCTAGTGGATATGTAGTTTGTCACTGCAGTTTGTGGGTTGTATTTGCCTTGACTTATTGACTGATGATGGTGAAGATATTTTCATGTGCTTATTTGCCACTTAGAGATCATCTTTGGTGAAATATCTGTTCAAAATTTTTGTCCATTTTTTTAATAAGGTTATTTGTCTTACTGTTGATTTCTGAGAGTTCTTTATATATTCCACATACAAATCTTTCATCAGATATTTGTTTTACTAATAGTGTCTCCCATCTGTGACTTCCCCTCTCATTTCCATAACAGTATCTTTTGAAGAACCAAAGTGTTTAATTTTGATGAAGCTTAATTTATCATTTTCTTATAGTCTCTGCTTTTTGTGTCCTATTTAATTACTTTTTTTGCCTAATCCACTGTTACTTAGATTTTCTCCTCTGTTTTCTTCCAGTTTTATAGTTTTAACTTTTATGTTTCAGTTTATGATCCATTTCAAGTTAATTTTTATATGTGGTGTGAGGTAAAGGTCAAAGTTTTTTTTTTTTGCATATGGATATCTGTTTATCGAAAAGAATATTCTTTCCCCATTGATTACCTTTCAATTTCTTTCAAAAATCGATTGACCATACTTAGGTGGGTCTATTTCAGGACACACTATTGTGTTCCATTGATTTACATGTCTGTCTCTATACTGTGACCACACTGCTTTGATTACTGTCAATGTAAGTGCTGGAGTCAGTGTAAGTCTTTCAACCTATTCTTATTTTTCAAAGTTGTTTGACTTTTCTAGAACTTAGGCATTTCAATATAAATTTTAGAATCAGCTTGTCAGTTTCTAAAAAAAGAAAAAATCCTGTTGGGATTTTGAATGAGATTTCTTTGACTCTAGATCAATATCAAGGACTTGGTATCTTGAGTCTTCCAGCCCATAAACATAGTACATAGGATGTCTCTATGATTATATTACCATACTGTTTTCTCTCTTTTTACATAGGCTTGACAATTTTCAGAATAAAAACTTTTAAAAATTTAAAAAAATCAATTATAAAGAAATGTAAAAACGAGAAAACATATATATTTATACACATATTTTTCATTTATGATGTTTTTATTCCTTTGTGTAGATCCGTGTTTCCATGTAATATCATTTTTCTTCTGCTTGAGAACTTCTTTTAACATTTCTTGTAGTGTGGGTCTATAGGTGATAAATTCTCTTGGCTTTTGTGTGTCATTTTTTTTGCCTGAATTTTTTAAAGATATATTGCTAGATTTAGAAGTTTATGTTGAGAGAAATGCCTAAACCAGGAAGATGGGGCTAACCTGAAGAGATGGTCTTGCTTTTCAGCAATTTAATTAAATTGTATACCTTTCTGTGGTTGTCCTTGTGTTTACCCTGATTAGGTTTCTTTAAGCTTCTTGGTTCTCCAGGTTGATAGGTTTTAGCAAATTTGGAAAAAATTTTTGCTTCATTTTTTTCTTCTCCTTTCCCATTTCCTCCTGAGATTCCGGTTCCATGCATGCTGGACTGTTTGATGTTGTCCAGTAGGTCTCTGATTTTCTGTTTTTGTTTTTCCAGTCTTAGTTTCTTTCCCTGCTTCTTTTTGGTGAGGAAGATTGTCCCTGAGCTAACATCTGTTCCAGTCTTCCTCCATTTTGTATGTGGGTCGCTGCCACAGCATGGCTTGATGAGTGGTTTGTAGGTCCACATCCAGGATCCAAACCCACGAACCCCTGGCTGCTGAAGCGGAGCGTCCAAACTTAACCACTTCACCACTGGGCCAGCCCCCTCTACTGCATTTTTGATAGTTCTGTTGTTACTGTGTTTAAACTCACTCTGCGTTTTTTCTGCCATGTCTCATCTGCTGTTAATCTCATACAGGATATTTTTCATTTCAGATATTGTGTTTTCCATCTGCATAAATTCCATTTGGGTCTCTTGTATATCTTCCATATTTCTTCGTCATCTTCATGTTTTCCTCTACCTTCTTGAAGATATTCAAATTGTGTACAATGGCTGTTTGAGAACTCTACATGATGCTTTGTTTATTAGGAGTCTTTCCACAAGCAGTTCTAGCCATGTACGAGTTCCAGGGATTGCTCCACCTACTTCTGCTAGTGGTTCTTCCTGCAGCTTTGAATATTGCCCTCACACAAAGATCCAGGTCATGGCCCTCTCAGAGACTCAAGGGACTCCTCTGCGTATCTCCAGAGCCTCCTCTATGAGCAGCTCCTGCCTCTCTGGTATTTTTGCCCCACAAATTCTAAGTTCTGTCCCCTTAACTCAAGAGAGACCACTGGACCCTGTTTGAGTTTCTTCTCCCTGTGCTGTGCCTGGAAAGTGTCTGCTAGGGGTAAGATAGGGTGGGGAAGACCAACCATTCTGGTTTGCCTGGAAGTAAGGGGTTTCCCAGGATTTGGGACTTTCATTGCTAAAACCAAGAAAGTCCCAGGCAGACTGGGAAGAGTTGGTTACCCTAACTGGGGCTGTGGTAGAACTTCCTTCATTTGTTTCATTTCTTTGAGGGATCACTGTAGCAACTGCTCTGTAGTTATACCCATTCTGCTATTGAGTCATTGGCCAAGTTATTTTTTTCTTTTAAATTTCAGTAATAGATTACTTTTCTAAAATTGCTAATTTTTTTTAATAACCATCTTTTTTGCATTCTGACTTCCTGCTTCTATTTCATGAAAACAGTATTTTATCTTCTTGAGAATGTGATGATGTCAATTGTATGTGATATAAAGTCCTATTCAGATTACTCTACCTGTTTCCTTGGGTGAAAGTTTGTCTTTGTTGATTTATTCTCCTGTTGGAGATCCCTTAATGTTTGATTGTTGCTTGTGAGCTCATCTTTGTAGTTGGGTTTCCCTGCTTCACCTTCCATTGTCTCTGCTTGTACAGTTTGCTGAAGGAGAGGGTCAGAAGCAGCTGCTGGGACTTGTTTTCCATTGTGTTGAGTGAGAATGGGGAATTGGTGAGAACTCTCTATAGGCAGAATTCATTGTCATCTGCTTTTTTTCTTCTGTAGTCAGTAAGAAAGGGCATCTTTCCAGTTTAGGGACTGCTCTCCCCAGGAAATAGATACTCGCATCACAGCTACCTTGCCTTTAGGAGAGGTAGGACAGGCAGAGACCTGCCAGTTCTCACTTTATTGCTCCAATATTATCTGTGTTTGTAGCCCTGGACCCACTTTGGTTTCCACTACCAGGTCCGCCACCATTGAGCTTGGAAGCCCTCTTGATGGTGCTCCCATCTTTTGTGCTAATACATTCACCTGTCACTTCGCTTTTCAGATTGATTCCCTCTGTATTGTTGTTTAGGAATTCCTCACAGTTTCTCCTCAACTGAGATTTCTCCTAGTGGTTTTGTTCTGTTTTAAACAGGGCTGTATATTTCTGAATTGTTTCTTTGCGGCACATTTCCCGTTCTCTCCTAGATTTGCAGCAGAGTGGTTCAGGATGGGGGGAGTCTGTAGGGGTAGAGGGGTGTCAGCTGCTCTGTGTGCTCAGTTTGTCATCAGACATCAGTACATCATGTCCTGTGCTCAGTACATCAGTCTGTACTCAATTAGAGATAGCGATTTGATCTATACGTCTTTTGTATCCTCCCCTAAAATACAGCACAGTACTGAGTACTTAATGGGGACTCAGCAAATACCTGATTGGATTCTACTGAAAAATGGGATTATTGAGAATATTTCTTAAACTCTAGTTGAAGTCAAATTTTAATTGTCTACACATTCATTTTTTTTCAGCTACATGGTAGGAATAGGCAGCAACCATCATTATGACTTTATGATTTAATCTCTTTGAATTGTTCTAGATTTCATATAGGAATTGGCTATTATTTTAGCAAAGGTGTAGTTTGGGCCCTACTTTATATAGGCTTCTTTCAGCCTGATTTTCTCTTTTGAGATCACAAATCTTTTTTTTCTTTTTTTCCTGCACTTTTTCTTTTCTTTTTCTTTTATTATCTCTGCCCCATTTCTTCTGGTTGCCATCATTACCTTATTCTTGGCCCAGCTAGCCCTCTTATCTTTTTTATCTGCTAATCCACAAAAAGAAATACATTTTGGTATTTTCATCATCCTTTTTTGAAAGAAAAGATACATTTGTAGGGATTTTTTAAACTATGTAAGGGTCAAGTGAAGTTTTGTTAACTCTTTAGGATTATAAAATAAAATTGAAATTCTGCAGTGATGCAGACATGAGTTTAAATGGTACTAAAACTCTTCAAATATGCATTTCCGGGATATTTGAGAGATTCACCTTACTGTCATGCTGCTCATTAAATGTATTTTTAGAATTTATTTTAGATAAATTGTTTTTATTAAATTTATCCATTGAACAGGGGCTGGCCCCGTGGCCGAGTGGTTAAGTTCGCGCGCTCCGCTGCAGGCGGCCCAGTGTTTCGTCAGTTCGAATCCTGGGCGCGGACATGGCACTGCTCGTCAGACCACGCTGAGGCAGCGTCCCACATGCCACAACTAGAGGAACTCACAACGAAGAATACACAACTATGTACCGGGGGGCTTTGGGGAGAAAAAGGAAAAAATAAAATCTTAAAAAAAAAAAAAAAAATTTATCCATTGAACAGCAGTAAGACCATTAGAATTTATATCATGCATGAGATTAAGGTCAGTATGTTCTTTAGCTATATTTGACTTATTAAAAAATACTATCCATTGTTTTGTGTATCTCTCTGAAGATTTCATACTATGGATATGGACTATAAGTTTATGCTGATTTTCTCCTTGGGAAATTTGTCAGGAACACTTTGATACTAAAATCCTCTCTTGGAATGCCTACTGTTTTTTACCTTCTAGAATTCACGTTTACCAACCAAGAAAACTTGAAAATGAGCAGCCGACGGAAACGTGCTCCTCCGGTGAGGATAGATGAAGAAAAGCAACAGCAGCTCCGTTGGAATATGCATGAGGACAGAAGAAATGAGCCCCTCCTCTTAACTGATGACGAGCACTCCTGCCCTGGTTCAGATTCCTCTTCTGCTCATTGCATCATCCTAGATGATAGTCTGAAGGAAGAAGTGGCTCCCAGAGATAAGAAGAGGTGTTCGGAAGTGGTGAGAGTCTCAAAATCAATCGACAGAGAAGAGACTGGTGGCACTTTTTCCCCTCTCTCTGTAAAGCTGAATATTGTGATTTCTCCCTATCACTTTGATAATTCTTGGAAAGCATTTCTAGGAGAATTAACTCTTCAGCTTCTTCCTGAACAGAATTTAGTTGAAAATTTTTCTGAAAGGAGTTTTACCTTGATGAGTTCCGAGTCCAGCAATCAGTTCCTGATCTGTGTTCATTCAGAATGCGAAGATGTAGAGAAACAGGAAAAAGGCCTCAATGAGCCAGTCAGTGTTTATGACAAAGGTATTCGAGTGGAAGCATCCTTCAGTGGAGAAATGTTAGAAGATTTGGGGTGGCTGCAAAAGAAGAAAAGAATAAAACTTTACCAAAAACCAGAAGGAAATCGCATAATCAAGGTACTCGATTTCTGTGATGTCTTTTAAGGCTCTTCTGCGTTGGGCAGTCCATTTTGAAGTTAACTTAGAAGGAAGGTCTGAAAAGCCAGAAATAAGTCTCTCATTATCAAGTTTCAAAGTACACTTTATTTTGGGCTTTCAGTAACCAGTAAAAAATATTTTTTTATAGCTAATCACTTCCAGGCTGTACTCCTTCAAGGAGGTCTTCCTGATTCCTCCTTTCCAGCTCTGCCCTCAGTGACTTATTTTAGTCTTCATTATCTCCTCCTCTTCCTGTGGCAGTCCTTTAACCATTTCCCTGTTTGCCTTTTCAGTTCCTCCCTCTACTTTGTCTCTGGAATGGCATATGAATGCAAATAGAATTCTCTTCTTTACTGCCTGCAGAATTGAGTATAGTCTGGCACATAAATTCCTCCTTTAGTAGTAGACAAGTAGCGCTTGTCAGCTTCTCCAGCCTCATCTTATGTCATTCTGCTTTGTTTTCTGTCCCAGAAATTCCAGATTGATATGTTTCCTGCACGTTCCCTGCCATCTTTCTGCATCTTTGTTCTTTTGCTCTCACAGTTCTCTCTGCCTGGGTTGTCCCCTCCTCTTCCCTGCTGACGCCTGCTCATTCTGTAATATTCAGCTCAGAGTTTGCCTCATCTAGGGAGGGCTTTTCTTAAACTCTGGATGCTGTTACATGCCCTTCCCCCGTCATACCTGATGCGCATGTTGTTTTTGCCGTGGTCACTTGTAGCATACTTAGATTTTAGATCTTTCTCCCTCACTACACTGTGAAGTCTTTTGTCTTCACAGCCTAGTAAAGCGCTTGATACTGAAAAGATTTTCAGTAAATGAATGAATAGATTTATAATTCATTTCAGGCTCTGCTGTGTAGTAGCCAAGTAACTTTATGTAAATCATTTAAATGCTCTAATTTCAGCTTCTTTCTGTATGAGATGTAAATCATACCCATTATTTTTGCCTCATACAATTGTGTTGAGAATCAGGTAAGAGAATGTAAGTAAATGTACCTTATAAACTATGAAGCAGGTTAATATGCTTTCATGCTAAAACTTGAAAAGAAATTCTAAAATGTTAAATTCACCTTTGTTCAATTGAAAACTGTCCTATACATTTCTCACATTAAAAATAATTACATCAATAGCCATGTTTATAGTTTCAGAATTGACAGGAGGAAAGGAGAAATTTTAGAAGTATTAGATTGTAATTAATTCTTCCCTGGATAATGAAACTGTGCAGCCAAATATTCCCTCACTTTGCTGATTGTGAGTGCCAAAATTGTGGCCCAAAGATAATAAGTCTGTAATGGCTTGTGTGCGTGTGTTCTATCCACCTGCCCCACACACCACGGCAGGTGGATAGAACACACACACACCACGTCGTGATCTCTTCTGTGTTCTCTGATCTTGATTTTTATAAATATTGCAACATTTATTGCTGCTGTAGTAAGGCCTCTCTAGGTGAACGCAAAGTAGAGTACAGATAATAATGGAATATAATCTGTACTACTCACTCCTATAGGAAGCTGTTCGATTCTTGTTCTTTAGGGAAAGAATGAGCATCTCAGTGATTAGGGCTTTAGGTCCCTGATAATACAGAGAAATGAAGGGAACTCTGTTTATTGAGTATCTGCAATTAGGAAATGTTAAAATTGTATTATCTAGGCTGTCTCATATAGGCTTCTCTCCATTTTGCAAATGAGAACTTCTCTCTAGGGTCGAAGTAAATGTTATGTTTCCTGTTTATTTAGCTCCTAAATATCAATGCCAGTATTTAAATTCAAATGTTTTAACTGAAATACTTCATACTGCATTGCTTCACCAGAATCAAGATATATAACATTAATCAAGGTCTGTTTTCCTAACCATTTTAGTGTTTGATCTGATAATAGGGATTCCCAAGCCTAATTGTGCTTAAGAATCCTAGCATATGTCAAAACCTCCTGGGAGAATCTGCATTTTTAACCAACTTCACTGATTATTCTGATCCTCATCAAGTTTGGAAATCATTGACTTGCTAGATAGAATTGGTGTTCTCATCACATTCTCCCAGGTTCGGTTCCAGTTAGGGAAGTATTTTTTTCTGGCAACTTGAATGGTGCATCGACCCTAGCAGACCCTACATTTGTAGACTGAATTTGTTATTGCAAGTGAAAATGTGTGAGGGAGATTTGGTAGGTATATATTTAGTGTTTGTGGGGCAAGTACTCTGAATACTTTTAAAAATGGTGATGGTAAAAAATGTTTTTCTTATATCCTCATAAAGAATGGTATAATACCATTAAAACTATTTTTATGTTGATTAATTCTTTCTAGGTTGGAATTTATCTTTTGGAAGATGGCCTAGCAAAACTAGACTTCTTGAGTGATGCAAATTCGAGAATGAAAAAGTTCAATCAACTCATGAAGAGAGTGATGGAAAAGTTATACAATTTCATTATTCCAGGTAATTTTTAAAGTAAACTTTGAAATTACTATTACTTAAGAGTTGTGGGTTTTTCCCTAACTCCTATAGATAACAAACAGAAAAACAGCTAATAAAACCATAATAAAAATTAAACAACCGGGGCCAGCCCCAGTGGCCACGTGGTTGAGTTCAGCATACTCCACTTCGGTGGCCTGGGTGCAGACCTCTACTGCTCTGTTAGCAGCCATGCTGTGCTGGTGGCCCACATACTAAAAAATAGAGGAAGATGGGCACAGATGTTAGTTCAGGGCGAATCTTCCTCAGCAAAAATTAAAAAAAAAAAAAAACCTCTGTAAAATCACTATATGACAAAATTATGTTTATCTGAAATGTTCCCACTAATATATTGTCTTTATTTACTTAATATTGTGCTTAGCTTATAGTAAGTAGTCAAGAAATATTTGCAGAGTCAGTAGGCAGAGTCTAAAGGAATCTGAGTGGTTGGAATTTTTGCATTATTCCTGTGCTTTTATTTGGCCATGGCCAGAGATTCTTGGCTGGCCTTTATTCCACCTCTCCTTTGCATTCTGACAACTCATCTCAAGAGTGTGCTTCCCATAAAGACCAGTTCATTTTGCTACTGTTCCTTGGCAAGAAGTTGCATCCTTGCTCATGACTGCAGGTTCAGAGTTGTCTGCCATTGCTTCCCAAGGGAGAGTGTGGATGGCTTGGCGCAGCTCATCAACACTGCTGGGAAATGGTTTAAATTATCCAGGTCCTGCTTATGGTCAGTCAGCATTATTTCAGGTGCAAGTTATAGAACATTTCATACTGGAATATTCGGGAAATGAGCTTCTAAGCTTGCTTGTCGAATTGTTTCTGCAGTACGTTCTTTGCAAAGCTTCATAATATACTAATAATAGTAAGTCATTTGTGTGTGTTTTTGCGTGCATAAAGACTTAAAAGGAGGAACATCTCTGGTTTCAGAATTGGATGAAATGCTTTTAAGTACGTCTAGAGCTTTTAAAGTTATGGTAAGAACTCCATTATTCTGCCTTTTAAAAATGAAACAGTTTGAACTTTTCAAAGGAAAACTTCAAAGAATTTTGAAGGAAAACTTCAAATTTAGTTATCAATGCTAGATTATGCAACTACAGTAACAGTTTGAAATAACCAAGCATTTACACATCAATTGTAAAGTTTTAAGAATCTTAACATGGCATATTTTTTATTGAAAAAGTAAGTTATGTATTTTGTGGCTGTGCATAATCTTTTATATGGAATAATCTTTTCATTCTAGGGCCTATGAGGTATGTCCTATAAAAGTGTATAGGCCTTTTTGAAGCAATTCAGGAGTAAATCATTAGCTAAAGAGGGTTTGTAAATACAAGATTCTGAGTTTTTTCATGTTATATAGGCACAAATCTTCCACAGGGCAGTTGTGTCCAACAAGTGAATCTGATATTCTTACAAATTTGTATTAATGGCAGAACACTTATCTGCTAATTGGCTGATGCTGCTATCCCCTATTCTTTTTTAGCACAGGAAATAGAATGGGAATCCTCGTCTTATTAGACATAGAAAAATTATGTCTGCATAGGGATTTTTTTATGTTAAGATTTAAAAGTGAAATAAATTATGCTTTTATAAACTGCAAAGGATATTCACATTAAGTTCCTCAAATGTTTATTAAATATGTACAATGGGCAGAGCGTGTGCCAGTTGCTCTGAGGAGCTATAAAAACAGAAGACGCCATTTGCTTTCAGAGCATTACCGTTCAGTGCGGAAGGGATGAATACACGTAAATGATTGTGCTGCCAGACAGACTGTGACTTATTGCTGTATCCAAAGTGTGAGTATTACAGGAACACAGGAGAACATTAATTCTAACCGAGGAAAACAAAAGAAAATGCCATGGAAAAAGTAGCAGTTGAACTATCTTGCTGGATGGATGGGTAGATTAATCAGGGAAGAATTAAGGGTAGGGCCTTCCAGACACACAACCCACTCAGCAAGACCCCAGAGGTGGGAGAGTGCATGTATGCTCTTGGAATAAGAATGACTTGTAGGAATAAGAATGACTTGTAGTTATAAAAGGTGGATTGGGTTATTTTGAGTACATTTGTTGTTGGGTGTACAGATGTGTTGGAAGAGGATGAGGAAGATTCAGAGAGTGAACCAGAGGGACAGGACATCGATGAGCTCTATCACTTTGTGAAGCAAACACATCAGGAAGAAACACAGTCCATCCAAGTGGATGTCCAGCATCCTGCATTGACTCCTGTGTTGAGACCATACCAAAGAGAGGCTGTCAATTGGATGCTACAACAAGAGCGTTTCAAAAGCACTCCTGCTAGTGGCAAGTATAAGATGCTTAAAGAAAGGCAAATTGATCAGATGGATTATATGAGAGAAAGGGTGGGGGGGATTGATTATTAAATCATATTGAAAAGATTGATTTAGAATGGGTGTTACTATGAATAAAATTATTTTCTAAGAAATCCTTCATCATTGAAATCTGGAGAAATTCATTTGTGAGTTCCTTGTCCATAAAAGTTTGAACTGATTTTTCATGTCAAAACATAATGTTTTGAAATCCAGTCCATGCCGTGTGGATCAGTAATTCATCTGTTTTTCCACAGACTGGATTTTTTTGATGAAATCCCGTGTGTCGTGTGGTAGTTCTTCTGTCTCCTATAGTTCCCATAAATTGAAGCTTTTTCTCTTTAATTTTGTCATTTTATGAATCCTATGTATCTGTGTTCCTACTTCATCTGTTAATCCCTAAAGAAGGCAACAAGAAATTACTTGCTGTTTCACTGACGGGTGGAGACATACTTCCCATTTGGCAGTTGCTTTAAACAACGTGAAATGTTAAGAGAAAGGACAGTGGAAAATTCTGACTGAAACAAACTTAGTTCTTGAGTGTTAGAGTTTTACCTATTTTTTCCTCGGTTAATAAGCCTTCCCTCTTGCTCTCAGACTCATGCAAAAGGTTAGGTCTGATCTGCGTTGATGTCTTAGCCCACTGGCCTAGGTCTCTTGAGTTATCTAAAGACCTCACGTAACTTTCTGAAGGATTTATAAAAGAGAAGCTACTTTCCTTTACCGTTAAGAGTTTGTGATATGTGTTAGTTTTCTTCTTAATCCTCTGTAGTTCACTCTGCTTTGTTTTCTGTCTTATCACTTGCTTATATGGAAAATATTTGTGCCCAAAGCAAAGGACGCTAAAGAATACTATCTGAAGAAAAGAATGAGAAGAATCCTAGCCTTTTTCCCACGTGTATGTGGCTTTGCAGGGTATCCTGACTGTTAACTTATTTTTGTTTTAATGTGATTATCTGGCAGAAAGGGAAACAAACAAAAACTTGTGCTTACAGTTATATTCTTCTTTAGAAAATGCCCTGCACTTCTTGTGGCGAGAGATTGTTACATCTGAGGGTGTGAAACTCTACTACAATCCATATACAGGCTGGTAAGATGAAACTTTATTTATGTGCTTGATAGTAAAAATAAATGTTATGAAAACCTGTATGAGATTGGTGACGGGTCTTTAACCTTGGCAGTCCCTCGAGAAGGAATACTAAGTTAAAGTCTCTTTAGCCATTTTTATAGATAGCATAGATATAGGATTAATAGCACTTGTCATTTTTCAGTAAATGAATGCAATATAGTAGACTTCAGATGCTTAGTTATTGATAATTAAAGAGATTATGGGTCTTTGTAAAAATGTCGTGATATTACTATGGGCCAGTGTTTGTATTTTTCATTAAGTTGGTCAACTTCTATTCTAACAAAGTTTTCGGATCATTAACCGTAATTAGTGAGTCAGTAGGTATTGCCCTTCTTATTTTTTTATTCACAGATTCATAAAGGTCACAGAAAGAAGGCAGACATGTTTCCTTTGATTTATAGAAGAGAAAAAAATGATGGGTGTTTACCAATACCACTCCTCTTTCTGCAGACTTAGTTGTCAACTCGGGCAATTGTTTTTTAATTTTTTGTTTTGAGGAAGATTAGCCCTGAGCTAACTACTGCCAATCCTCCTCGTTTTGCTGAGGAAGCCTGGCCCTGAGCTAACATCCGTGCCCATCTTCCTCTACTTTATATGTGGGACGCCTACCACAGCATGGCTTACCAAGCAGTGCCATGTCCACACCCGGGATCCGAACCGGCGAACCCCGGGCCGCTGAAGCAGAATGTGCGAACTTAACTGCTGTGCCACCAGGCCAGCCCCCAGTTTGGGCAGTTTTTTGATTATCGCAGTTCTTAATACTCATGACTGAGGGATTTGAATTGTTTAAAATGTAGTCTCAAAAAACTTAAACTTTTATGCATTTCTTCCAGATCTCTTTGGAACAGTATCATTTTGATTTGCATTCCTATGATGTGTTTTTCTTGTTTATTCCTTTAGCATCATCCGCGAGTACCCAAGTGCTGGGCCCCAGCTGCTTGGAGGAATCTTAGCAGATGAGATGGGTCTTGGAAAGACAGTAGAGGTGTTGGCTCTGATTCTGACACATACTCGACAAGATGTCAAACAAGATGCTCTCGCTCTTCCGGAGGTAGGAAGAGTACTGTAGGGTTGGGAAAGCAGGAGACATATGTTCTCAAAAAGCATCATATGTCGAACATTTGCTTGGCAGTTAAGCCAACACTTTCCGTTTACTCTGCAGCTAATGATTTATATTAGTCATTAGTTAACTTCAAGTGGGCACAGAGAATGGGATGTTTGTGACCCGGCAGGGTTTTTTTAAGTGATGTTGGCCAACTAGGAAGAAGATAGGCTGTCACCAAGCTTCCTTCTGGTTGGCAGAGAAACTCCCTTAGGAAAGTACTATTATTTCGTCAAATATTTTGTCACTACTGCAAGTCTCCGTATTACCACTAAATATTTTTGAGAGCTAGTTTTAAAAAAATTGTACATATCTCAGATACATAAATCCTAGAATCTAATAATTAGAACGTTGTTAGTAATTAGATTGCTAGATGAAACAAACTCTAGGTCCTTGTTCCAAAATATGTATAATTGTGTTTAAAAATATAAATTGTAGAGTTTACAAAAAAAAAAACTCCACTGAAGCAAGGATAGCTCATAGCACATATTTTCCAATAATAAAATCTAAAATCAGCACATTAAATCCTGCTGAAATGAGGCCACTAGTTAAGGGTATAACTAGTTACCTGTAGTGCCTACCATCCTCGCAACCTTAGTAATTATGTGACCTGTGATCTTTTGATAGGGTCAAGTTTGCAGAAGTAGCCTTTCCAATTTGAGTAGGGAATAGAAAATAGCTATTTCCTTTGCAGAAAGATGAGTTGAAGTATGCAGTTTTAACTCTCATTAACTTCTTTTGGGATTTTCTGCTCATTAGATGTTTTAACTCTAAGTTATTTTCAATATTATTATAAGTTCACTAGGTTAATTCAGTATTTAAACAAACCTTAAAAAGTTAACTTCAGAAGTTCCACACTTAACATTTAGGTAATTCCAGATAATATGCACAATTTTGAAAAGTGGTGGCTAGCTATAACCCCTGAAATGAAAAATAAGTTTTGTGTGTATGATAGCATATTTAGCCCTTTTGTTCGTGATTTTTTACAACTCTTTTGCATCTCCTTAATAGAAGGAGGATTCATTTTAATAAGCAACTCAGAATACTGAAAGCAAAACACTGTGTGACCTCTGAATGTTGTTTATGTCAGGGAAAAGTGGTGAATTACTTCATTCCATCACATCATTCTGGAGGAAAAGTGAAAAACACAGAAACCCAGAATATGGAATTTGAACCAAAAGAAAAAGTTCAGTGCCCCCGTAAGTATGAAAGCTCTTAAAGAAAATACCTTTTTACAGTGATCTTTGTTACAGTTCTTGTGATCTTTGTATGGAGAAATCTTGTAATTATTATGAATAATTGTTTTTACAGTTGTTTATACTTTGCATAAATTGATTCCATTGCAAGCCATATTATCTTAACAAAAGTAAAGATTTATTCTTTCATTTGACTTGGTCCAGGTAGTTCTTGCTCAATCCATTATATTTCAGTTTCTTTAACTTACAATTTAAAGCAGGCTTTGTTTATTCTTGAGTGTTGCTACTTCAATGTCTGCTAGCAAATGTATATTACCCTTGCTAATGGTAGCATATACATAGATAATTGTGAGAGCTTTTTTTTAAATAATTTTAAATGGTAGTTGTTTTGTAAGAATAACAAGGTGTAATTCTTCCTTAAATTGTTTCCATTACAATAATTTATTTCTTAATGTGTTGAGATAAATTTTTATTACGTTGTCTTCTAAATGACAATATACAGGCAATGTATCTTCAATAAATCTTTGATTTATTTTTTTCTTAACTTGGTCCTGAATGCACATTAAGATTAACTGCGTTTTATTTTCTTTGAATTTTAATTATTTTGACTGAGTTAGTGTATCGTTTTTGCATTTAGCTACACGTGTGATGATCCTGACAGCTGTGAAAGAAATGAATGGAAAAAAAGGAGTTTCTATCCTTTCCATCTATAAGTATGTCAGTTCTATATATAGATATGATGTTCAGCGGAACAGGAGTCTTCTGAAACGGATGCTGAAGTGTTTAATCTTTGAAGGTCTTGTGAAACAAATCAAAGGCCATGGTTTTTCTGGGACTTTTACATTGGGGAAGAATTACAAGGAAGAGGATATATATGATAAAACAAAAAAGCAGGTAACAGAGCATTTATTAAGTAGCTATATCTGATACCTTACAGAATGAGTTGACAGTTCCCACCTTGACCCTGAAGCTCTCACAGTCCGAAGATAAAAACAAACTAGTTAGGAAAAGCACTTGTGGCTGTGACTTTGGTTTTCTACTTCCTGAATGTAAGTTCCATCCCAGAGAAGAGGGCTTGGTACATAGCACGTACTCAATAAATATTTATTGAGTGAATTAGAAAATTAGTTAAGCATATTATAATTTAAAACAACTTTTCTATCCTCATCATGCTGTTTGTTGTCAGCAGTTAAAAAGTTTGGTCCATACTTAAAAATGTTAATGATACCTTATATTTGCCTAGCTCTTTATATACATTTTGAATCTTTTATCTATAAACTTTCATTTTTCTCATGTCATCATCTTATAAAATTTTTACATTTTGTTATGAAACGGCTTTTTTTGGGCTAGTAATTTCAATTTGCTTTTAAGAATATAGTTATAAATTTGTAAACATAAATCTAGAAAAGACTAATGACAACAAGTCAAAGTGTGGAGCTACTGGCTTGGCTGCTGTGAAAGAGATGGCAGACAAGAAAGTTCATTTCCTAGAGAAGGGGGTCTAAGATTTTATCCCCGGCCAGGGTGGAAGACTGCAGCGAACTTGTGTGCTCTCCGTAATCCTTTTCCCACCAAGAAAAGAAAATCTCCTTCAGTTGATGCTATTCATTCCATGCTCAGTGTCCCAACTCCTCTGTTCCACCTTGGCTCTGACATCACTTCTGGGAAGTTATGCTGGTACCTACCTCTCTCTCTTATATACCCCTCTCATGCATCTATAGTGTCATTTTATTTTTTATCGTTTTCTCTTTTCCAACAGACCCCTTTGAGACCAGGAGCTAAATATTCCTCATATTTGTATCCCCAGCACCTAATACTGTGCCTGGCACAGAAATAGCATTCAATAAATAATTTGCAAGAGTGGGCACAGGTAGAAAGAAGAAAGAAAGAAGAAATTTGTTTGCTAATTGCAGTAACTAGTAGATTAACTTTCACTTTTTTTAATGCTATATTTTAGTACTTGGTATTTTTATAATTGCCCTACTTTGTGTATTTGTGTATTATAAACTGCTAGTCTTTTATTGATTTAGGCAGACAATAAATTATAAGAAGTTGGTAGCAAAATATTAGTAGCTCCTTTTATCTTTCTAATTTTTATTCTCTCCAAATTTTAAGTATACAATAGTAGAGCCTCCTTTTTCTTTTGGACCTGCAGACTGCAGGGAGGGTTCTTACAGAGATGAGAATGAAAGCCACCGATCAGGAGTGATCCTCCTCAGGGAAGAGGGCAGCAAACACTGGCTACTGGATTTTTATGTAAAGCGCATAAAGTTGGGAATTTAATTTCAGAAATCTAACTTTGTTGAAATAAACTCAATAAATAATATTTTTCATAGGCAATAGGGAGTCCAAGGAAAATTCAGAGAGAGTCAAGAAAATCGGGGAGCAAGGACACAGATTCTGAATACTTGCCATCAAACACCTCTGATGATGATGATGATCCTTACTATTATTACTATAAGGCCAGGAGAAATCGTAGTAAATTGAGGAAAAAGCCTGTTCCACCCACAAAAAAGGGAAAAAGTCAGCATGACATCAATCTCAACTCACAAGATCACTGTCCAGCTACCAGTGACTGTGGAATTATTGATGTTACCACAGCTAATAGTACATGTGTATTTGACGTCAAGCAAGAACATGAAGCAAAGGACCAAACTGAATCTCTAAACCCAGCAGGTGGTGATGTCCCATTTACTAATATCATGAGTCCCTATAATTCCTCAGATTATCGCTTTGAGTGCATATGTGGTGAACTTGACCAGATAGACCAGAAACCTCGTGTTCAGTGCCTGAAATGCCACCTGTGGCAACATGCAAAGTGTGTGAATTATGAAGAGAAGAATCTGAAGATTAAGCCGTTTTATTGCCCCCACTGCCTTGTTGCAATGGAGCCAGTATCAACAAGAGCAACTCTGATCATCTCCCCCAGTTCCATCTGTCATCAGTGGGTGGATGAAATCAACAGGCATGTGAGGTCGTCATCTCTTCGAGTCTTGGTAAGGCGGTTTGGGCTCTTTAAGAGGATAGGAAAATGTAAATGTAAATTTTTACTTCTTTATGATAGTTTTTATACTCTTCATTGCTTTGTTGTTTATCCCCTAATTAACTCAATGAGATAATAATAGTAAATGAGAACTTGAAGAGGAAATTGAGAATAAGAAGTAGAACAGTAGACTGTTTATTCTTTTCTGACATCAGAAGTTAAAGCATTTTAAGTGGAAAGATGTGAAAGCTTTTGAAAAACTTTGTATAAGCATTTATACGCTTAGAGAGGAATACAATCCAAAGGCAGCGTTGTGTAACAGTAGCTGCTTGTCTGATTTGCCACCTCTTAGCTCCAGAATCATCCTCTGAAGCATCAACTACCTCATCTATAAAATAATTTAGTCATTCACCAAGTATTTATTGAGCACCTGTTATGTGCCAGCAACGTTGCTAAGTTCTAAAAATAGTACCTCTCACAGACTTAACTGTGAAGATTAAATGATGTGGTAAAATGCTGGCACTTATTAATGGTCATTTGATGTTACTGTTTACTAATAGTACTCTTCGCTCCCTCAGTTCTTTCCACACATACGTCGTTGGGGGTTTTCTGTATTTCAGCCACTATAATAGGCCTGGAGAATATAGTAATAAGCAAAACACCTTCTTTGCTGTTGGGGAACTCTGTTCTGTGGGGCAGGCAAACCTTGGTTTGACTCTTAACTCTACCAGTTTTGAGCAAGTCCCTTCATGTTTCTCATGTGTGGGATAGGAATAATAGCTACTCACAGGGTTGTTGTTGAAGGAGATAAAGCGTAGCCCAGTGTCTGAAACGTGAAAGGCATTCAGTAAATACTAGTTCTCACTGTTCTTTTTCATACCATTGTGCTTTTGCACATGCTGTTTCTTCCAGCTTCTTACCTGCCTGCAAGTCCTTTTCGCCTTTTCTCCACCTGCAAGAACTCCTAAATATTTTTCGAGGTCCACCTCAAATGTTAACTCCTCTCTGATGTACCTTCTCAACCATAGAATTGGTCTCTCCCTGTGATGCTGTCACAGTTACTTCTGTTACCATTCCTTTCACATTGCTTATGTTACTAGTCTCCACGCTAAAATGTGTCTTTATCTAGACAGGTGTAGGATGTATCTCATAGCATGTTTGGTCCTAACCAAATAGAAAGGGCCCAGTCAGGGTATAGATGAATAAATGCTTCAGTTATCTTTGATGAGCCTTTCCGCAGTGACTATGTCTGTGCTGACTGTTTCCTAGGTATATCAAGGAGTGAAGAAAGATGGCTTTTTACAGCCTCATTTTTTGGCAGAACAGGATATAGTTATCATTACCTATGATGTCCTTCGTTCAGAACTAAACTACGTGGATATCCCACACAGCAACAGTGAGGATGGGCGTCGCTTTCGGAAGCAGAAGCGCTATATGGCCATTCCCAGCCCCCTGGTCGCTGTGGAGTGGTGGAGGATCTGCCTCGATGAAGCCCAGATGGTTGAGTGCCCTGCTGTCAAAGTGAGAATTTCTGCAGAATCTTTTGTGGGCTGGAGAAGACACAAGGGGAAAGGGGTTGAGGGAAGCTGTCCATGGAGAATTTAATAATTATGGGGTAGTTAATCCATAGTATTGATATTGGCCAGAAGATGGCTATGAAACACTCTACATTCACTTTTCTCTTGTAGTTAAACTACATACCCTCAGGAATTATCTTGGTACTCTGTGAATTGTTGCTTTATATGCAATGCTCATGTACATATGAATAAGATGGCAGTTTGTGTGTGATGCAGATCAAAGTAAACTCTATTTAGGGACTTTTCTAAGCATTTCTGCCAAATTGAAAGCTCATCATATAGGCTCTGATAGCTTTGGGCCAGAGTTGACTTTAGCAGTTTTTTTATCAGAGACCAAATGGTGACAGGAAAATACTCCTTTAGAGCATAGAATTTTGATTCAGTCTTTGTCTGTCATATGTCTTTATTCTGTCCTCCTTGGCCAGTCTGTAACCTGAACTGAATTTATGAATCGTATCTATTGTCACAGTGGTTGATATCGGAGGATGGGCTGTTGGGAGGATGGGCTGTTGGGAGGATGTAGCAGTCATTCAGGGAGCCATTTCATTCTACTCATACTGAACTACCTTTTCTCTTTGGGGAGACACGTGGCAGCCCCCTTCTCATGAGAACCACTGTACTAGAAGATGGCCCATTGAATATGGCATTCAACACTGAGTGCGATAACACTGAAATAAGAGCAAGTGCATCTGACCTGAAGTAGGGCTTTTTGTAGGCTATTTTCATGAGTAAATTCCTGACTTCTCCTTTTTTCTGTCTTTTTCTCCTTTCTGTTTTATTTCATGTTTCTCTCTCATCAGGCTGCAGAAATGGCTCAGCGCTTGAGTGGGATTAATCGCTGGTGCATCAGTGGCACTCCAGTACAGAGAGGATTGGAGGGTAATCTGTGGTTTCCTCCCATATTGCATATGTTTGAAAAGCTTAATTTTTTTGAAGAAAATGTATTGTTATGTTTAACGTTTGCTGAAATGCTTAAGTGTTTATACATGTAAAAATTTATATTTGACTCCTAATGATTTTAAGCATTTGTCTTTTTAAATGGATTCAGATGATTTTTGTTTGTATGTCTGAGGACAGCTGTGCAGTGAGTAGTCTCATTCTTCTAAGTTGAAGGGTTCTTGTGCCTGCCCAAGCAGTGTACATACACGTCTGGACCGAACTCAGAGTTCCAAAGTGGTAGGGAGAAAACAAAGAGAGAGAGAATGAGAGAGGAAAACAGAATGAGTTTGAATTGGCTATGTCTACAAAAATAAGGACCATAGTTTTTATTGGCTGAATCCATAAATAGTGAGACCATAATTTTACTTATTGTGAAAGTTATAAAATATTAACAGCTTTATAATGTCATACCTTACGCGTAAGCCGTTACTCCTTCACCCATTCCTCTTGGGCATTTAGATCGTGTCTAGTGCCCGCTCGCTCCCACGCACACATTGGACTCCTGCTTCCACATTATCTCACTCATATAACTTACTTTTTCTGTAGAGCAGACACTGCATTTTTAAAACTTTTATTCAAGCTTTGAATATTTAAAACTAAAAGTTTAAGTAAATGTTGTTTTGTATAATAAATTCCCTGAAAAGCTGTCATTAAAACGTAGTTAAATTATAAATATTCTTGGAGTCCTCTGGCAAGCATTCATCCTCAAAACTTATTTTTCTGAAAATTCAAGTTTTCATATATTGTTTTCAGCGGGGTGACTTATTCTGCTACAATAAAAATATCAACATCCATTACTGTGACCTGAAAAACAGTACATTTTTTGATGATTATTTTTAGGGGAAAAACGGTTTTCTAAGAAGATTTTAAGTATATATTTAAATATTTGCATAATGTTAGTAAGTTACATTGATACATATTTATAGAATAATACCAGGCTAATTAAAAAGCCACGTTTAGTGATCTGCTGTTACATTTGGAAACTGCCGAATTTGGGCAGTTTGTAAATATTTAGGAGTTAATAAGATCTCATTCAGCTCAAAAGTTAGCTGAGAGGGTACAGAAAAAAGGAAAATGCCTATCAGAGTTACTTTTACCTAGTTTTAATGTTGAAAGAATATGAGCAATAATTCCTCAGTTCCCTGGGTAGGTTATTTTGGATATATAGGATGTTGGCAGATGTTTGGAGCACTTATAATCATTCAACAAATTCTTGAGTAATTTTTTTTAAAATAGCTTTATTGAGGTATAAATGACGTGTAATAAAACTGTAAATATTTAAAGTGTAAAATCTACAAACTTTGGGCATATTTGTATACCCATGAATCTCTTTCCACAATCAAGACAATGACCCTCCAAAGTTTCCTCATGCCCGGGGCTGGCCCGGTGGCACAGTAGTTAAGTGCGCACCTTCCGCTTCAGCGGCCCGGGGTTCACTGGTTCGGATCCCAGGTGTGGACATGGCACCGCTTGGCAAGCCATGCTGTGGCAGGTGTCCCACGTATAAACTAGAGGAAGATGGGCATGGATGTTAGCTCAGGGCCAGTCTTCCTCAGCAAAAAGAGGAGGATTGGCAGCAGATGTTAGCTCAGGGCTAATCCTCCTCAAAAACAAAAAAAAGGAAGGAAAAAAAAAAGTTTCCTCACGCCTTAGTTACTTACAAAAGAGCTTCCCAAACTTTCTGGAATTTGGGTTTCTCTTTCCTTTCTGATGTCTTTAACACTCTGATTCTTGCGATGTATCTGTTCTTTGTGTAGTTGCTGCGGTGCGAAGTTAGCCTGCCAGGACTTACTATGTTGTATTTGGAAGTGGAAGTCTCATTTGTTTTCCTTTTGTGTTAGACCAGGGTTTCTTAGCCTCATTGACATTTAGAGCCAGAGAAATCTTTTTTGCTGGGAGTTGTCCTGTAAATGTTGCATATTGGCTTCTACCCACTAGGTGCTAGCAGCACTCCCGCAATTGTGACACCCACAAATGTCTGCAGACGTTGCAAATGGCCCCTGGGGGGCAAAGTCACAGCCCTGCACCCCCACCTCAGTTGAGAACCACTGTGCTAGACTGATAGAGATAAATCAGATTTGATGATTTATTAATTAGCAACAACGTAGAGATCTGGTGAATCCCAGGTTGGCCACATATTGAGCAAGGAAGTGAGGCTAGGATGTTTTCATTCCATAGTTTGCCAGGCCTTAGTATGTTTCTCCCGTCAGGCTGAAATAATGTCCATCCACTTGGAAAGTCAAATAGGCAAGGACACTGCTCCTCTCACCCTCCACACCCAATGTCTGTATAATATACTTGTTTGTATAGTAAACAGAGCATTGGCTTTGGGGGCTATATGAACCTGGATTCACATTCTGACTTACTAGCTATATATCCATAAACAAATTATTTAAACATTCAAATCCTTAATTTCCTTATTTGTAAAATAAGATGTTTTAAAGATTCATTATAACAAAGTGTGCAAAGTGTTTAGCACAGTACCTGGCAGATGTTAAATATTCACTGAGTGATAGCTGCTTCCACTGCTGCTGCTGCTGTTCTTATTTTCTATTTACGTATTCATGTTTAGTTTCTTTGAAAGCGTTGACTTTAAAAAACTTAAGTACTTTGTGGTGCATTTATTGGTTCATTTATTCTTTGTGACGTATAATAGCGAGCGAAAAATAGACAAGGTCCCTGACCTCATTGAGCTTACAGCTTGGAGGGGAAGATCTATTTATTAAATACTTAAACAAATACGAGATTGCAATGAAGATAACTTTCATGTATGAGATAAATATAAAATTCTAACTATAACAGGTTTCAAAGAAAGAGGTCTAGTTCTGTGATGTCACATAAGAGGGATGCAGAAGGAAGTGACAACTGAACCAAGATCTGAAACATTAACATGAGCTAGGTAAAGAGGAGGGGAAAAATTCTCTATTATAGAGGAAACAGAAAATGTGAAGATCATGTGGCAGGAGGAGACCCAAAGAATGTCAGGGTGGCTAGAGTTCAGACTGCTGGGGAAAGCATGGTGGACTGAGAGACTGAACAGGTGGATGTAGACCAGACCGTGGACACGTTGTAGGCCATGATAGAGAATTTTATTTATTTTCTTAAGAATAGTAGGAGTTATCGAAAGGATTTTAAATGGTTGGGAATCATCTTGTGGTTAGAGTTATATTTCAAAGATCACTCTCTGGCAGTGTGGAGGATGGTTTAAGTGGGCAGAGTGGATCCTAGGACATCAGTTGTTGGCTACAGTAAGTTATCTAGGCCCATGCCAGCACTTTTGTTGGACTAGGATTGTCCTGAGGAAATGGGAAAGTGGTTAAGGAAAAATTAACAAGGCTTGTAGAATGATCAGTAGATGTCCAGGACTTCTGACTTCGTGGCTTCATGGATGGTTACAGAATTCACCAGTGAGTAGCACTAGAAGAGAAGCAGGTGTGGCAGAAAGATTATGAATTTGATTTTTGCAAGTTGAGTTTGAAGCAACTTTGAACCTCAAAGAAGAGGTAGCACATAGGCAATTGGATTGATTTGAACAGAAAATATAAATCTGTGGATATCTGCGTATAGGCAATGGTCCTTTCAGATGTTAATAACTCTCAGGAACCATCAAAGTCATTTAATTCAACCTAAATATTTGTTAATTGTCTTCAGAATAAATGCTGTAGATAGGGTCATAGCACAAAACATACAACAAAATAAATACTCAAAGGATGTAAGTAAGAGCCTATACAATCTGCATTTTAATTCATGGAAAGTTCTGTGTGCTGTGTAATGTCTATGAAAGTGTTTATTCAAAATAGTGATAAAGACATATAGAAACAGTTATTCTCAGTGTGCTTTTTTCTTTTTTTCTTTTCAGATCTTTTTGGGTTGGTGGTCTTTCTTGGTATTGAACCTTACTGTGTCAAACACTGGTGGGTTCGACTTCTCTATCGCCCTTACTGCAAGAAGAACCCTCAGCACCTCTACAGCTTTATTGCCAAGATACTCTGGAGGTCCGCAAAGAAAGATGTGATTGACCAAGTCAGTAGGATAAGTTTTTATTGATTAAGGGTACTATAAGAAAAAGAGAAGCAGCGTTGGGATGGGAAGTTACATTTCCAGGTGAAATCATTTTTTTTTTCTCTTCTTACAGATCCAGATACCCCCTCAGACAGAAGAAATACACTGGCTCCACTTTTCTCCAGTGGAAAGACATTTCTATCACCGTCAGCATGAGGTGTGCTGCCAGGATGCAGTAGTAAAACTCAGGAAGATTTCCGACTGGGCTCTGAAGCTCAGCAGCCTGGACAGAAGGACTGTCACTTCCATCCTGTACCCATTGCTGAGGCTCAGGCAGGCCTGCTGCCACCCACAGGCCGTTCGTGGGGAGTTCTTGCCACTCCAAAAAAGGTTTTCTTATAATTTCCTTATGCTGCGATTGATCATATGGTAGTAATAAACAATATTTGAGCAATTAGCTTCCTAGCCCACAGTTGGATTCAGAGTCTTATAACTGAGTTGTCATTTTTAGCAAGGTGGTGGTTTTTCTTTGGTATGGAACCCCATTTGTGAAAGAGAATCACATCATCCAAATCTTCTTTTTGGTTTTGAACGTTGGTTTTAAAATTAAGAGTATTATGGGATTTGTTGTTTTGCTTTATGTTTTTGCTGCACTCCAGATATGAAAGGCTTTTGTTCTTATTGTATTTTTTTGTTCCCACATCAGGTAATTAGATGGATTAGATATTCATTGAATATTTTCTTTATAATGTGCTAACTTTGTCTCTTCGATTATTTCTTCCTAATGTGTTAAGGTATTTATGTCCACAATACTCTGTTGTCCCAGAAATTTTTTTTGGTTCATCAGATTGTGACTCAGGAACTAACCATTTTTTTTAGCACCTGATATTAAAAAGATACCCTTTCAGGTGCTGTAAGAGAAATTATATTTTTGTCCTTGCCTTTAAGCAGTTCATAGACAAATAAAGGAGATAACAAAGATTATAGATTTCTATAATATAAGGCAAACATGATATATTTCACAAGAGGTACATATAAATTGCTGTGGACAATTAGAGTATGGAAACAATTTCTATATAAATGGCTAATGTTAGCCTCCTGTAGAAATGTCATTTGTTCAGATCTTTGGAGAATCTTCATTTTTAAAGATAAAAAAAATTCAGGCTTGTGAAGGTTAATTAAGTTTTGATGCTGAGATTCAGACTCAGTCTTACATTCTAACATGCATACTGCTTCAAATATGTTGTACTTTGTGCTTTAGGAAGATTTTTCTAGTTCCATTCTCCATTGACTGAAATGGGAAAAAGTTAAAGAATGATGGGATCAGACAGAAGATTCTTGCTAGAATAGTAAGAGATAATTCAGTTAAAATTGATAGTGGTAAAATGGAGGTGAAGAGAAAGATGTTGAAGATATCACAGAGTCTGTAAGAGTCTGGCACTCTTTTTTTTTTTTTTTCTGGTCAGGAAGATTGGCCCTGAGCTAACATCTGTTGCCAATCTTCCTCTTTTTGCTTGAGGAAGATTGTCACTGAGCTAACATCTATTCCAGTCTTCCTCTGTTTTGTATGTGGGACACCACCACAGCATGGCTTGATGAGCAGTGTGTAGATCCATGCCTGGGATCCGAACCCACGAACCCCTGACTGCTGAAGCAGAGCATGTGAACTTAACCACTATGCCACCAGGCCAGCCCATGATAGTCTTGATCTTATGTGATATAATACTCTCACTGAAATAACACTTAGAGTTTTCTTTCTAGTTCTAAACAGTCTGCCTTTTCTTTTAGCACCATGACAATGGAAGAGCTGCTGACATCTCTGCAGAAGAAGTGTGGAACTGAGTGTGAAGAAGCCCATCGGCAACTAGTTTGTGCTCTCAATGGCTTAGCAGGCATCCACATCATTAAAGGTAGAAGGTGATTGCTTTGTTAGCTCTGATTCTTCTAAATACTTAATGAGGAAGATTACTTATAACAGAAATCAAAACCCCCCCCCAAGAAAGACACGCTTACTACTGAGCGTAATTTAGATGGCTTCCACTTAATGGAGAGCAGTTATGCAGACCATTTCAAACCTTCCACGTTTATATATGCCTTCATCAACTTCCACTTTTAGAATTTATTTTTTTAGAGAAATTGGGATTTGAACAAAGATTTGGCTATAAATTATTAATCTTAGTCTGTAACAGTGAACAACTGAAAACAACCAAAATGTCTAGAAGTAGAAGAATGGTTAAATTTTGACATTCAGGGGAATATGTTGGTCATTGATTTACAAAATAGTATTGTTTGTAAATTCATTCTTTCAACTAATATTAAGAGTGTCTGCTGTGTGCTGGGCATGATCTCGGTAGTGAAGATGATACAGTAAAACAAAGTCAAGTCTCTCATTTGTGGACTTGAGATTCTTAACAGAGGAAGACAGACAAATACACATACACACATAATGTGTATGGGTATAGATATAGTGTTATATACAATGCACAAAATTTAAGCTGGTTGGAAAGATAACCTTATGTTTCACAGAAAGATGTTTACTTGGTGTTTCCCATCTCTTATTGATCACTGTTTTTCGTGGCCTGATGTCCAGGATCTTACAGACTGTTGTTTCATATATATTTTGTCTGCTATTTTAGTTGTTTCAGGAAGGAGGGTAAATCCATTGTGTGTTATTGGCCAGAAGCAGAAGTTATATAACTGGCTTTTCCAATGAGCACCATTTAGTAAACACCTTTCATATAAATATGAGAATCATTATAACTGTATTACATAGGTTCAAGAATGAAGATTGAACATGTTAAGTAGAGACATTGAAACACAAATTCAGACTTCTAGAGATGCACATTTCAGAGCCTGATATGGAAATTATGCTTAATAAATAACAATTTAGACACTGCGGAAAAAAAATTAGTAAAGTTGAAGAATAGAGTAGTAACTATCCAACATGAAAAACAAATAGAATAAAGACTGAAAAATTTGAAAAGAGCATCAGTGAGATTGTGGACAACTTGACGTGGTGTAATATAAATGAATTGGAGTCTCTGAAGAAGAAAAATATGTGAAGAAATGTGTATTGTGGAATTTATAACATGTAAATGTAAAACGTACAGTAACAGTGGCACAAAGTCTGGGAGGGGACAAATGGATATGTAATGTAAAGTGTTTATACTGTATATGAAGTGGCATAATATCACATGACAATAGACTGTGACAAGTCAAAATATGTGCTCTACATCCTAAAGCAACACAGGAAAGAGTTAGAGGTAATAATCTAAAAGAGGAGATAAAGAGGAATAATAAAAAATCCTCAATCTAAGACAACAGGCAGAAAAAAGAAAAGAGAACAAAAGACAGATGAGGCAAATATAAAACAAATAGCAAGACAGTAGATTTAAACCCAGGCATATCAGTGATCACATTAGATGTAATGGTCTAAATATCCTAATTAGAAAGCAGAGATTTTTAGAATGGATAAAAAAACAAAAAACAATATCCAATAATATACTGTCTACAAGAAACCTACTTTATATTTAAAGATGCGGATATAAGAGAATGAAAGAAGATAATACCATGTTAACTCTAATCAAAAGAAAGTGGAGTGACTATGTTACTGTTAGGCAAAGAATATTGCCAAGGATAGAGAGTGTTATTTCATCACTGGAAAATAGCAATCCTAAATGTTTATGCACTTAAAATCAGGGCTCCAGAATAAATAAAACAAAAAGTGACAGAACTGCAATGAGAAATAGGCAAATCCGTAATTGTAGTTAGAATTTCAATATCCCCCTCTCAGTTATTGATAGAACAGGAAAGCAGAAAATAAGTAAGGATGTAGAAAACTCAACACTGTCAACTAAGTGACATGATCAATAGTTAAAGAACATTTTAGCCAACCAATGAAGAATACGCGTTCTTTTCAAATGCACATGCAATGTTTACCAAGACGGCATATTCTAACCTGTAAAACCAGTCACTAAATTTAAATGGATTCAGGTCAAAAGAAGAGCAAAAAAATACCAAGTCAGCAAAAGACAGGAAATAGTAAAGATCAGTACAGGAGTCAATTAAAAGGAAAACAGAAAAACAGAGGAGAAAAACAATGAAATGAACAGCTGATATTCCTGGAGAAGATCAATAAAAATTTATAAACCTCCAGTCAAACTGTTCAGAAAAAAAGAAGACACAGATTACCGTTATCAGGAATCAAGAATAAGAGAGGCGACATCACTACAGATTCTACAGATGTTTAAAAGTATCATAAAGGAATATTATGAGCAACTTTATGCCAAAAATTTGACAACTTAGATAAATGGACAAATGCTTTGGAAGACAGAAGCTACTAAAACTCACTCAGGAAGTCAAACCACCAAAACTGACTCAGGAGGAAATAGATAACCTGCATAGCCCTCTGTCTAGTCAAGAAGTTAATTTTATAATTAAAAAGCTTACCCCAAAGAAAATTCTAGGCCCAGATGACTTCATTGGTGGATTCTACCACACATTTAAGGAAGAAATAATATTAAATCTCTATAAACATCCAGAAAACAGAAAAGGAAGGAATACTTCCCAACTTATATTATGGCAACATTATCCTGATTCCAAAACCAGAGACATTTCAAGAAAACAAAACTACAGACCAGTAACACTCAAGAACATAAATGCAAAATTCTTTAAAAATGTTAAACAAAATTAATCCAACAACATATAAAAGGGATAATACCTTATGACCGAGTGAAGTTTATCTGGGGATTGCAAGATTGGCTTCATATTCAAAAATCAATTAATATGATTCACCAAATTAACAACTAAAAAGGAAAACTTTGTGATCTACTCAATAAATGTAGGAAAAGTGTTTGGCAGAATCCAACATTCATTCCTGATAAACACTTTCAGCAATCTAGGTATCAAAAAGAATTTTCTCACTCTATAAAAGGTGTCTATAAAAAACCTACAGCTAATGTTACACTTAATAGTTGAAAACTGAATGTTTTCCCTCTAAGATCATGAACAAGTCAAGAATCTTCTGTTACCACCTCTATTCAACATTGTACCAGAGTTCTCTCCAGTGCTGTAAGACAGCTAAAAGAATAAGAGTTATCAGATTGAATGGGAAAAAAAATAAAACTATCTTTATTAGCTGCAATATGATTGTCTATGTAGGAAAACTCCTAGAACTAATAAGTGAGTTTTGCAAGGTTGCATGATACAAGGTAAATATATAAAAATCTAGTTAATTCCTGTATGTTAGGAATGAACAATTAGAAATTCTAGCAAGAATATCATTCATAGTAGTATCAAAAAATATGAATAACAGGCATCAACTTGAAAAAGAGATGTATAATACCTATACAAAAATCACAAAAGCATTGAAAATTACATTGTTGAAAGAAATTAAAGAATACCTAATTGTTTCATGTTCATGGATCAGAAGACTTAGTATAATTAAGGTGCTGATTCATCCCAAATTGATAAATAGAGTCAATGCAGTCAAAATCTCCCAGTCACAATTTCTGCAGCTGTTTCCTGGAAGTTGACAAGCTGATTCTAAAATTCACCTAGAACAGCCAAAACAACTTTGGAAAAGAACAAAACAGTTGAAAGATTTATACTACCTGAATCAAGACTTACTTTAAAGCTACAGTAATTAAGACAGTGTGAGACATAGCCATAAAGATAGGCAAGAAGACCGGTGGGACAAACTGGAGTCCAGAAATAGTCGCACTTATTTATGATCAGTTTATTTATTTATTTATTTTTTTTAAGATTTTATTTTTTCCTTTTTCTCCCCAAAGCCCCCCGGTACATAGTTGTGTATTCTTCGTTGTGGGTTCTTCTAGTTGTGGCATATGGGACGCTGCCTCAGCGTGGTCTGATGAGCAGTGCCATGTCCGCGCCCAGGATTTGAACTAACGAAACACTGGGCCACCTGCAGCGGAGCGCGCAAACTTAACCACTCGGCCACGGGGCCAGCCCCATGATCAGTTTATTTTTTAACAAAGATGTAAAGGCATTTCAGTGGAGAGGTTAATGTTTTCAGTAAATGGTGCTGGAATAATTAGTTATCCAAGTTCAAAAAGTAAATTTCAACCTTGTACTACATAAAAATCTCAAGATAAAGAGAATATTAAACTGAAATTAAAACGATGAAATTTCTAGAAGAAAACAGAAGATAAATATTTGGGATTTTGGATTAGGCAAAGACTTCTTAGCTATGACACCACAAGTACAACCCATAAAAGAAAAAGTGATAAATTTGATTCCAGCTAAATTATTAACCTCTGCTGTTCAAAAGCCACTCTTAAGAAAATAAAAAGATAGAGCCAGCCCTGATGACCTAACAGTTAAAGTTTGATGCACTCTGCTTTGGCAGCCCAGGTTTAGTTCCGGGCACAGAACCACACCACTCATCTGTCAGCAGCCCTGCTGTGGCAGCGGCTCACATAGAAGAACCAGAAGAACTCAGAGCTATCCACAACTATGTACTGGAGCTTTCAGGAAGGAAAAAAGCAGGAAGTTTGGCAACAGATGTTAGCTTAGGGCAAATCTTTCCCTGCAAAAAGCACGAGAAAAAGAAAAAGATAAAGCATGGAATAGAGAAAATATTTGCAAATCACATATCTGAGAAAGGACTTGTATCTAGAATATAAAAAGAGCTATTAAAAACCAATAAGAAAACAACCCAATGAGAATAGGCAAAATATTTGAACAGAGACTTCGGTGAATATATAGAGATAGCAAAAAGCACATGAAAAGATAGATATTCAACATCATTAGTCATTAGGTTTATGCAAATTCAAACCATAAGGATGCTACTATGCCCTGTTAGAATAGCTCAGAATAAACAGATCAGATGTTGGCAAGGATGTAGAAACAATAGGAATTCTCATTCATGCACTGATGATGAGAATATAAAATTGTACAGCCAGCTTTCTATTATTTCATTTGCTCATTAGCTTCATTTCTATGACTCAATTTACTTTTGTAACTTGGAATTAACTCACTGCCTCTACCTTTGTGTTAGAATCGTTCATTCTTTGCAGAAACTTATTCTAGATTTTCTTCCTGATAACTTTCCTGGCTATCTGAACTCATGTTACTTTTTTGCAACTTGAATGAATCATTAGTACTCTTTTCAATAACTGTTTCAATCTCTTATTGCATTTGTAATATAATAAGAGTTTTGTAGTTTTTATACCATAGAAACTCTTAGGTGCTTTCTTATAGTAATGAGGAAATTACTGATGTAAATGTACCTTTTTATAAAGCTACTTTAAAACCTTGTCTAATAGCTTTGGTTTAGATAATTTGATCTTAGCTCTCCAAAACTAAGTAGAATATAGTCCTTGAAATCATTATGTATTTCTTAATGGTGAAATTTGTACATTTTCCTGCACTTTGATAACTTAGGGTATACAAGGGCTGCTCTATTTCTACTTTCCTCACAAAATCTGTGGAATGAGCTCATCGTTACAGTGTTACAGCTGGAAAGGCATTTCATGATAAATTCCACTTCCTTTCACCTTCCCACAAAGATTACTGATCCATTAGTCTACTTGGGTACACAATCATGGAGAGAATTTAGCATTATTCTCATTTACCTAAGACCTAAAAGAAATCAGTTGCCCAGGAAAATGTGTGCTTTTGTAGAATATGAGGAGGTGTTCTAAGCCTCTTGGAACTGAGTGGCCTGTCTTTAGTTATTAGCTCTTCAGCATAACAGAACCAGAACTAGAAAGTGTCTTCCTGTCCTGGATAAGTGGATAGAGTTTGACTCACAGAGGCCACGTAGAAGTCACTCTAGACAAGAACTGGAAAAGATGCGGCTTCTTACTTGCTGTCGTTGTAGCCCTGTGAACTTGAGTGCATTTTCAGCATTTCTGAATCTCAGTTTCTTTATCAATAAAATGCAGATAATACTGCATGCTTAGCCTCCCTTGAAGTATTGCTCTTAATGTGAATGTGTATACACATTGAAAAAACCCTATAGAAACATATAGATGAGGAAGGATGTTATTGATTATGGTAATATGAAGTGACCTTAGAGTCTTACCACTTTTCAACCTGCTGACAACACAAATTTTATTATCAGTACCCAATAAGAGGAGAAAGGGCATATTATTACATAATATTCCTGATAAATTGTTCAAATATGGCACGGGCAACTTTGTGAGCAAATCTCCCCCCTGGGGCATTCCCTAGGAATTCTGCAATTTAGCTAGCAGTGTTTGCAAGTTCGGATTCTCTAATAATTCTTAATCTCAGTTGCTAAGTGCGCCTGTGACACTAGTATTCCAGGCATCAATCTACAATCTGAAATGATCTGTGCTTTACAATCCACAGTGAAAGACTAAGTAAGGCAACTTTTCAATAGAAAATTTTTTTAAAGTTACACTTTCCTTTATTTCAACTTAGAAATAATGAGGCAAAAAGTAGGAAATTATGTGTCATATCTGATACCAGTTTCTCACAGTCCCAAATTAATTGAGTGGAATAATTGTGATTAAAATCTACAGAATACTTGGCTAATACAGATAAGAAAGAATGTGTGCTTGGTCTTTAAAATACTTGAATAATGAATATACTAATTAAAATATTTTCAGGTCAGTAAAATCTAGCATCGTATCTGAGAAATGATCATTTTTCTACAAGCGTTTTATATTATACATAACACTTTCACGTATATATTGTTTTATCCTCATAATTACCCAATGATTGAGGTATTATCATCCTCATTATACATAAGAAAACTAGAGCTGAGAAGGCTTAGTTGTTTTCTCAAGATTATAGCTAATAAGTGACAGAATTTGCATTGGGCCTTTTAATTTCAAATCAATCTTTTTTTATTATACTATGCTTCTTTATCAAATAGACATTTATAAACCTCAATATTATGCTGTCTTTAGTAAGTTGAAACCCTCCATCAAAAATTCCTAAAATAGGGGCTGGCGCAGTGGCGTAGCAGTTAAGTTGGCATGCTCTGCTTCAGCAGCCCGGGTTCGCTGGTTCAGATCCTGGGTGTGGGCCTACGCACCACTTAGCAAGCCATTCTGTGGCAGCATCCTGCGTAGAAAATGGAGCACAGATGTTAGCTCAGGGCAAATCTTCCTCAGCAAAAAGAGGAGGATTGGCAGCACATGTTAGGTCAGGGCTAATCTTCCTCAAAAGAAAAAAAATTTCTAAAATAGAGTAATATATTACTTGTAGATTGTCACATTAATAAAAACAAATTTCAGATTTTCCATCTTCTAAAAATGCATCCCTCATTTATTCTATGTTGTTATCACTCAGAAGCTTAGACAGTGAAGGAATTTCTTCACTTGCCCTGTTTTCTACTCTCCTTTTTGGATTTCTTGACCCCTTTTCCCTGCTGTGAAGTTATGCATGATGTGGGGATTGGGGAGAAAAGGTTATTCATCTGGTCATTTCCAAACACCGGAGCGCTGTAGCAGGCTCAGTGTGTAGGTGGCTTCTGCGTGGCAAAACCCCGTGTGTGGCATGTCCGTCACTGCATTCCCACTGTAGTTCTTTGTCTTGCTGTGCTTGGAAACTACTGCTCTTTGTTAAAAGAAATCCTTGTCAGCAAGTCCTAATAAGGGATATGTGCATTCTTAGTTTAACTGTAATTATAAACTTAATTGTGACGGATTTACTGCTTTTAGTTTCCATTGCTTAATTTCATAGTGGTATGTTAAACAATAAACAGTTTTTAAAGTAACATTGCATATTTAACTTACATAGTTCAAACTCTCCCAAAGTGAGATCAGGCAGTGAAGATCTAATTTCTAAAAGAAATCTAAGATTAATTTTAAACTCTAGAAGAATTTGCTTATATTATGTGCAAATGTATATATATGATAGACAATATACACTCTAAGGTCCTCACTGATTATGGTGTTAAAACGTGGTATTATTCCAATTTTGTACAATGTTTTTTGTACATATTGTTTGGTGAAGATTTGCCTGGCAGTATCAAATCCAGTATGATTTGTTTATTTGGAGATGTTAGTGCCCTCAAGTGGCAAAGAATGAGTATTTCCAAATTTGGCTGAAACTTGCATAACTTTATTCAATATGCCTATTTTTGTCTTTCTCAGAAAGCGTGTCTTTTTTTGTTTGTTTGTTTTCAAGTATGCTTTTTGGTGAGGAAGATTGGCCCTGAGCTAACATCTGTTGCCCATCTTCCTCTTTTTTTCCTCCCCAAAGCCCATACATGGTGGTATGTCCTAGTTGTAGGTCATTCTACTTCCTCTATGTGGGATGCTGCCTTAGCGTGGCTTGGTGAGCGGTGTGTAGGTCTGCGCGTGGGATGCAAACCTGTGAGCCCCAGGCTGCCGAAGCAGAGAGCGTGAACTTAACCACTCAGCCATGGGGCTCGCCCCAAGCATGTCTTTTTTTAATGAGCATAAAAAAACATATTATAATGAATAGTTCAGATTCAACTGCTTATATTATAGTCTAGTCATTGGACTTCCTTCAAAAGGTAAAGTAATTATGAAGGGAGAATTGTTAAATGAATTATTCTCTATAAATGATAGTATAAATACTAGAAATAAATAATAGAATCCATGTCTTTTGAAAAGCTTTACAAGAATCTTCAAAACTAATAAAAGAGCTCATTGTGTGAAGATAATTGTGTTACTCCTACATTATCATGTAACTTTATTCTCATGAAAATAGTCTTCTCCCTTATCAATGTGAATAGAATTTGGCTGACTATAAAGTATGTGAAAATGTGTGCTTTAGAAGCTATATATAAAGCAATGGTATATAAGCAAGTATTTGCACAAGAATGTGAATGTTAATGCCACTGAACTACACATAAAAGCGATTGAAATGGTAAATTTTATGTATATTTTACCACAATAAAATATATGTAATTGGCTTTAACAAAAGGAAGAGAGAGAACCAATAACAAAATTTGCAAAAGTATATATAGAAAACTCATACGGCTGTGAACAAAGTCCTAAATCCATGATATTAATGAAACCAGTATGAAATTTAAAAAGAAAACCAAGTGTGTGAGGATCAGGACAAAAGCTTTCTTAGTAAACTGAAACTAGAACATCTCTATACCATTTCTTTTTTTGTATTTCATGATTTTGCCACCGTTAGATTTTTATGTTAGTTGTATTTATAAATTACCAGTTTTGAGTTTTTCCCCAGGTGGCAAATAAGATAGCTTCCTTATTAAAAATGTTTCACCTCTCCTTTCATTGCAGTGTCATCAGACTTTTTCCAAAAGAACAAGATAATAAATATTTTAGTCTTTGAAAGCCATAAGATCCGTCGCAACTGCTCGGCTCTTATTCTAATGCCAGAGCAGCCACAGACAGTACATAAACAAAGGAACGTAGCTGAGTTTCAGTAAAACTTATTCATGGACCCTGAAATTTAATCTTGTATAATTTTCACATGTCACAGATTATTATTATTCTTTTGAATTTTTTTTCAGCTATTAAAAATCTAGGGGCTGGCCCTGTGGTGCAGCGGTTAAGTTTGCACGTTCTGCTTCAGCGGCCTGGGGTTCACCGGTTCAGATCCCAGGCATGGACCTATACACCACTTATGAAGCCCTGCTGTGGAAGGCATCCCACATATAAAGTAGAGAAATATGGGCATGGATGTTAGCTCAGGGTCAGTCTTCCTCAGCAAAAAAGAGGACGATTGGCAGATGTTAGCTCAGGGCCAATCTTCCTCAGCAGCAGATATTAGCTAATGTCTGATCTTCCTCAAAAAAAAAAAAATCTAACAACTATTCTTAGCTTCTAGACCCTACAGAATGCAGAGGGTCAGATAGGATCCATGGACCATAGTTTGCCAACCTGTGTTTCAGTTGATACTTTTTGAACTATTTTATTTGAATGAACTATTAATTGTGAACAATAAAAAACAGCATAAATCTCAGACTAATTGTGATTCGTGTGACCAGAAATAGAAAGAAGAATCCCGAAGTTTTTTTTTGTGGGGGGGGAGGTGAGGAAGACTGTCGCTGAGCCAACATCTGTGCCAGTCCTCCTCTATTTTATGTGGGACGCAGCTACAGCATGGCTTGATGAGCATTGTGTAGGTCTGCACCCGGGATCCAAACCTGTGAACCCCCGGCCACTGAAGCAGTGTGTGTGAACTTAACCACTATGCCACCGTGCCGACCCCTAGAGTCTCTAAATTTTTGAAATGCAGTTTTTAATTGTAAATCATGTTGGCCTAATACCAAGAAGTATAGTACCTATCAAGAAGAGTAAATTATTTTTCTGAGAATTATGTGTAGGTTGGTCATAATGTTTTGCATATTTGTTTATAAATATCTATAATTACCCCAAATTTGTCCTTAATTTCAAACATCGTAATGATTCCTAATTGGCGCCCTTTAACTTCAGTAAGAGGAAATCATTTATCTAAATTAAAAGTTAATCCAGAATTTTTCATTATAATTTTTAAACATTATAAATTTATTTGTTTGGTGTTCTATTCTGTGGAATAGGGAAACAAAAGGAGCTATCATCAGCTTTTTTACTAGAGCAGTCTTATTAATACTAAGTTAAATTCCTTTTCTTAAAAAAAATAGTGAGTTGTAATCATTGTGACGTTTTTAAGATAGATGTTTTTAGGTAATAGATTACTAGAGGACATGGGGAGCTAAACACATGACTTTCTTGGGCTTTAAATACGTTTTAATTCCTCAGGTGAGTATGCCTTGGCCGCAGAACTGTACAGAGAAGTGCTGCGTTCATCTGAGGAACACAAGGGAAAACTCAAAACCGATTCACTGCAAGTGAGTAAAAAGTAAACACTTTCAGGTATATGTTCTATTTGTTTTTTACAAAATAACTTTTCTGAATATTTAAGAGGATAAAGGATAACAAATGGACTGAGTCATAATCTCTAAGGATGAAGCTTGGGATTCAGTTCTGGTAAAAAGCACCCAAGGTGATCTGTGTGTACACAAGAGTTTGAGAATCACAGCTGTTCCATCTGCACAGGCCAGTATTGGCCACGAGACGGGCTAGATATGTCTCACCTACACTGGAAAAACGGCTCAAGGTATTTGTACTTTGAAGATTGAGGTCAGTTTTATCACTTTTGCATATCAACATATTTATTCAATGATATTCACCAAAAAGAAAAGAAAATGAGTTAAACTCAGCAATGGAATAGTAATAAAACTTATCCAATGATCTTCTATTGAACTTCTGGAGGTCTTTTAGGGAGATTTGGATGTTTGAATTATAACGCTTACTTAAGTGTGAAATATCTTCCCCTCCTTGGCTCTGTCCAGTGGATCATTTAGATAAGGCTTTCTTGCTAAGTGGCAAATAAGGACCACTTTTATTGATCTTGGTGAGGTTAGGCCTGAGTCCCAGGGGAGGCTTTTTTACCATTCAGAATCTAGACCTTGGGACCTCCGAGTTCACGTGTGCTTCATCGAGTGTGAGGAGATGTGTCTGCAAGAGAGGAGAGGAGAGAAAATTAAACACGAGTCTACTTATATTCTGCATGGGTAAGGATTACAGAAGGCGGGCCCTGGACCTTAGGCAAGTGTGCTTACCTTGTGGGAGAAGCAGGAAGCGCAAAGATGCCATGCCCCTGAATAAAGCAAACACAAATAGAGGTGTTGGCAAGAAGACAGATAGGTCCACTATTCCTGAGCTCAAGAGTGAGGAGTAAGCAGTCAGCCTGGTTCTGGCTTTGGAGTCACACCTACTGGTCAAGCGTGGCCTCCTGAACGTCTTGCCTTGTCCAGTCAGGTGAGCCGCTCTCTTCCTTCTGGATAAAGCGTGTGAGGGGGTGGAGGGAGGCAAGTATTCCTCACAGTGTATTCTTCCCTCTTGTGCGTAAAGAGGCAGAAGTTCTCTTGCCCAAGAGTGCACATCGAGCAGAGGAACACGGTTCTGCTGTGTTGTTTCTCCAGTTGTATTCATACTTTCTCTTGTTGCTGTTGAATCTGGTAGTCTTGCTGATTATATTATCTATGAAGCTGTGTTGGAGAGACCTAAGACAGTTGAGGTAGCTCTTCAAAGGTTGACTCCACAAAGATCCGTACAGTTGCCAAACAGAGTAAACCTTTATGCTCTCAAGTCACTGGCAGCAAATCAGATCTTACCAGGACTCTCCTGATCAGCCTTTAGCCTTAACTATCTTCCCAAGGAAAGACTCAAGTTAGATAGAAAATACTTTCAGTTTATGTCTTCTCATAGCCCTTGACTCCAGAGGGAGCCTCTAACCAGCCACAGACTCAGTATCACAGTGAGAAGCCTGCCTTACGTTGAATGCAGAGATAGAAGATGGAGTTTTGTCTTTCTTCCTACATCATCTTCACCTCTAGCTCCTCCCCTTTTCAGCCCTAAGTTCAACAGATTCAGGTCATAGCCCTGATTTCTTACATATTTCCTCATCCTTATTTTTATCATAAGGTAGTTGCTCGGCTCATCCGGACTCATTTCCCAGGAGAAGAGGACTCAAGGCTGTGCAGTCAACCTTTCTACTGTACTGCACTTACCTAGCATACTTAGAGTTCCTCATCTAGACAAATGCATGCATATTAGAAGTATACCTATATTATATGTTCTGCAAAATAAACAGACATATTTCATGAGACTGTATATTTTTAAGTGAAGAAAATTTATGTCATGAATTAAGACCTTTACTCTAAAATTGACTTTGGTTTTCTCTGAGAAAGTTGGTACTCAGATTGGTTTAGAGGAAAAGTATTCAGTGATCTGATCTTAAATGTAGTGTTAGTGCTGTGTATGGCAGATTAATAGTAGTTTCTCCCTTTAGTGTCCCCTGCATTGGCCGTCATAATTATTGCCTTCTGTGTGTTTGTAGAGACTTCATGCTACCCATAACTTGATGGAGTTGTTGGTAGCCAAGCACCCAGGGATACCTCCTACCTTGCGAGATGGCAGACTTGAGGAAGAGGTAATTATTATTTTTTCATTCTGTCTGTAAAAGAATATTTTTTTCAGACTTCATGCTCCATCGAATTGATGTTTCCTAGGGCCTACAACATTTAAAGATAACCGTGTTTTCCTCCTGCTTTGACCTTCCAGACTTTGCTCTGGTGATTTTGGGTGGCAGAGAATGGCAATGCTCCATATTATTTTGATTCTCTGGTGATCTGCTTGTGTTATATGGTAACTGCTCGTTGTAGATATGGCTGTTGGTAGCCAACAGCACAGAATGTAAATAAGCAACAAATGAAAAAAGGAGACCTTGCTGATCTCATGAGACAGATCTGCAAAGGGTGTAGTTTAGTAAAAATAAAAAGTTTTGTACTTTCTCCATCTTTCTGTGTATTATTTAAGGCAGTAAATAAACTCAAATTTTCAGTGGTGTTTCTTATGTCCTCCCAAAGAAGTTCCCTCTGCAATGAGTATTGACTCTCATTGGAAGGAAAGAGTGATATTTAAATATTTCATTATAAATTGTTAATGTTTATTATGCTAATTCCCCCATGGATTTTTGCCTTTTTAAAGATCAAAGAGAGATAGCAAAAGTAGTAGACGTGTTTGACATGTGTTGAACCTACAAATGGAGCCTTTATTTGAATCAACAAGATAAAAAATGAGATTGTAGGGCCCAGCCCTGTGGCCGAGTGGTTAAGTTCGCGCGCTGTGCTTCCTCAGCCCAGGGTTTCACTGGTTCAGATCCTGGGCGCAGATGTGGCACTGATCATCAGGCCATGTTGAGGCGGTGTCCCACATGCCACAACTAGAAGGACCCACAACTAAAATATACAACTATGTACTGGGGATATTTGGGGAGAAAAAGCAGAAAAAAAAAGCAAAAAAGAAAATTGGCAACAGTTGTTAGCTCAGGTGCCAATCTTTAAAATAAATGAGATTGCATACATATGTCCAGCCCTTTCTTGATGTTAGATGACAGTCTAAGTGTTGGAAACTTTTGAGTGAAATTTTATTCCCAGTGTAGGCGCCTCATCCTTGCATAATTAGTTACTCTTTGTTTAAATACCTTCAGTGATAGGAACTCTCTAGGAGACAGTCCGATCTGTTAGTAGGCAGCTCTAATAACCAAACAATTATAGCCAAGGAATTTTAATAGAAATTAATTGGAAGCTTGTGACAGGAAAAGGAAAAATGCATCATAGAGAGGAGGGTTCATACTATATAGATGTATTTCTGAGGAGGCCTCATTAGCACTTTTTCCCAGGTCTCATAGAATATGAAGCCACAGTATTTCAAAGCTGGACAAGATCTGAGAAATCATCTATTTCAACCCCTCCTTTTGCAAATGAAGTAGTGGAAGCCCAGAGAAGTGGACTGGCTGGTCTAAAGAGTTGTATCTGTTCCGTTGAACATCGTGACAGTGCCATTTTTGTAGGTCAAAGTGGTCTAGTATTGGCAGTTTCATACGACTCAACCCGCTGCTAAGTGGAAGCGTTAGGATTTCCAGTTCAGTAGTCTTTCCACGTTTTCTTCCACAGCCTCGGATCCCCTCTCTTCATTCATAAAATAGTTTCAAGAGCCAGTTAAGTATTTCAGTTAAATGGAAGAAAGTGAAGAATTTTCATAAGCTTCTTAATGGGAATTTATAAGAATAACATTTTTCAGTATTTCTGTTGCTTGCAAATGCAATCCTTCTTGTCTTGAAAAATTGAAAGGGGAAGAATTTTTAAATCATTGTACTAATCTGCTAGGGCTGCCATAACAAATTCCACAGACTGGGTGGCTTAAACGACAGACGTTTATTTCTCACAGTTCTGGAGGCTGGAAGTCCAAGATCAGGGTGTGGGCAGGTTTGGTTTCTCCTCTCTTTGGCTTGTGGATGGCTGCCTTCTCTCTCTGTCTTCACATGGCGTTTTCTCTATGCACTTGAATTCCTGGTGTCTCTCTTTTCATTTAAGGACACCAGTCATACTGGATTAGGGCTCTGCCCTTATGATCTCATTTAACTGGATTTACTCATTTAATTACAGTCATGTGTTGCTTAATGACAGGGATATGTTCTAAGAAATGCATCCTTAGGCTATTTGGTCGTTGTGCAAACATCATGGAGTGCACTTACACAAACCTAGATGGTACAGCCCACTACACACCTGGGCTCTATGGTACTAATCTTATGGGACCTCTGTCATATATGCAGTCTGTCATTGGCCAAAATCTTATGCAGCGTGACTGTACCTCCTTAGAGCTCTGTCTCCAAATACGGTCACATTGGGGGTTAGGGCTTTACCACATGGGTTTTGGGGGAACACAGTTTAGTCCATAATGTTGGTGTTACTGTAAATTCTCAAGTATTATTTCTAAACTAAAGTAATTCCAAGAAATCGTAATAAACGAGAAATTCTAAAAGATATCCTTGCTTTGCCTCATAATTTAAAATATTAGTATTTTTCCCCCTCCCTTTTTTTTAAATTTAAAAATGATAGAAATTTGGAGGGGAAACCCTTGGGATTTCTTAAATTTTGTGACTTACAGGCAACTATATTCTCTTCAATGTATGTCTTAGGAATTTCTTGCATGGCTTTTATATTCTCTACAGTGTACTTGTAGAGTTTTATGTTTACATCGAATTAAGTAACTTTAAATTTATAAAATAATCACTTTCTTGAAGCGTACTAAATTATTTTCTAGACCTGGAGTGAAGGTTTATACTTGTTTCCTGTTTCAACACAGGCCAAGCAACTGCGAGAGCATTATATGAGCAAGTGTAATACGGAAGTTGCTGAAGCCCAGCAGGCTTTGCTACCTGTACAGCAGACCATACGTGAGCTCCAAAGAAAGGTATGGCCCCAAAATGACTTTTCTTGTGTTTGTTTCCACGTAACATTTTAGTTTGGGGAGAAAATTGAACTTTCTTATTCATCTTGGAATTCTTAGCACCTGGTACAATACCAGGCCCACAAGAAAAATTTATTTTCCATTAGCAGTGGTATTGATTGAATGAACAGATGCACAGACAAATCACCTATTTTGAGGTTATTCTCTTTCATCTCTTGTAAGCTATAATGGGTTTCCTTACCTTGGTTATATAACAAATTGTCCTTTGAAGAAAGTAAAGACTTCCATAACCTCCGTTTGATCTTAGAGGTACATATTTCCAAAATCTTTGCTCTTAAGATATCAAAACGTTAGAACACGGGTATTTTTCTTCTGGAATGCATGCCGTTTGTCATTTCTAAAATTTCTCTTTTATGAAATCAATAGCAAAAGCTAAAGAGGAGGCTACACAGTATGCTGTCTTTTGCTTTTTCATTTTAGTGAGTTACTCTGCATTTTATTCTTCCTAATCCATTAATTACTTAATATTCAGGCATATAATTTTGTTAGTTATCATAGGTTATTCATTGAGTAGAATCTAGTTCAGTCAGTTGAACATTAGTATGAGGTCTGTCTTTATTCTGAGAAAGAAAACTATTATCTTTTCAAATATATAGAGTGAGTACTGAATTTTCATTTTGATAAAGTACTTAGCAGAGCTTTGTTATACAAGTGTATACAGTAAATTCAGATTTATCCAGAGTAGTCAGAAAACAGGTGTTCTCTTTAATTATACATGCAAAAGTTACTCACTCATGTATGTAGAGTATGTATATTTGTCTCCTCACTATTCTAATTCCCTTGAGAGTTGCATTTATTACTTCCTTTGAAGTTTTCACAGCATCTTTCCCAGTGATAGAAACATAGTGAGTACTAAAAAAAATTAATTCATCAGCGGTTGTGTTTTTTACAGATACATTCTAATTCTCCTTGGTGGCTGAATGTGATCCACAGAGCAATAGAATTTGCTATTGATGAGGAGCTGGTTCAACGAGTGCGAAATGAAATAACCAGCAACTACAAGCACCAAACGGGCAAGCTTTCTATGTCAGAAAAGTAAGAAAATTCTACAAAATAGAATAATTATATGAGTAGTCACCCCAAATATTTAGGTCGTTTGGCATTAAGAGGTGCAATTAAATATAAGAACTCGTCGTGGTTATGACCATCTGGATTTTACATATTGTTAAGAGTACATTTCAAACCAAAATATTAAGTATAAATCTAAAAGAAAAATCTCTTTCTCTATGTCTTAGCCATTTTTAAACGTTCTCTTTTTATTGTTGGTTTTTTTGTCTGCTTTAAGTATTTTCTTTTACTTTTGTTGGACTAAGTTGCTTAAAGCCAACTTTAAGCACGGTTTTTTGTTTGTGGTTTTTTTTTTCCTCAGGGGGGCTTTTAGTTTATTTTTTTATTTTATTGCAGTAACATTGGATTATAACATTATATAGCTTTCAGATGTACGTCGTAATATATTTTGAATTCTGTGTAGATTACATCATGTTCACCACCCAAAAACTAATTAATAGTCCGGTCCCCTCACACGTGACCCTAATCACCCCTTTTGCCCTCCCCTCTCCCCTCTCCCCCATGGTAACCACCAATCCAATCTCTGTTGCTGTGTGTTTGTTTGTCATTGTTTTTATCTTCTACTTATGAGTGAGATCATACGGTTTTTGACTTTCTCCCTGTAACTTATTTCACTTCACATAATACCCTCAAGGTCCATCCATGTTGTCACAAATGGCTGGATTTCATCACTTCTTATGGCTAAATAGTAGTCCATTGTGTATATATACACCACATCATTTTTATCCATTCGTCCCTTGACGGGCATCTAGGTTGTCCTGGCTATTGTGAATAATGCTGCAGTGATCATAGGGGTGCATGTATCTTTATGTCTTTGTGTTTTCAAGTTCTTTGGATAAATACCCAGCAGTGGGATAGCTGGATCGTATGGTAGATCTATTCTTAATTTTCTGAGGATACTCCATACTGTTTTCCATAGTGGTTGCACCAGTTTGCACTCCCACCAGCAGTGTATGAGGGTTCCCTTCTCTCCACATCCTCTCCAGCATTTGTTGTTTCCTGTCTTGTTAATTATAGCCATTCTGACCGGAGTGAGGTGATACCTCATTGTAGTTTTAATTTACATTTCCCTAGTAACTAATAATGTTGAGCATCTTTTCATATGCCTGTTGGCCATCTGTATATCTTTTTTGGAGAAATCTCTGTTCAGATCTTTTGCCCCTTTTTTAATTGGGTTGTTGATTTTTTTGTCGTTGAGATGTATGAGTTCTTTGTATATTTTGGATATTAACCCCTTATCTGATATATGGTTTGTAAATATCTTCTCCCAATTGTTAGGTTGTCTTTTTGTTTTGTTGTTGGTTTCCTTTGCTGTGCAGAAGCTTTTTAGTTTGATGTAGTCCCATTTGTTCATTTTTTGTTTTGTTTCCCTTGCCTGGTCAGACATGGTATTTGAAAATATGCTGCTCAGACCAATGTCAAAGAGTGTACTGCCTATGTTTTCTTCTAGCAGTTTCATGGTTTCAGGTCTTACATTCAAGTCTTTAATCCATTTTAAGTTGATTTTTGTAAGCACAGTTTTGAGGTAGACTTTGTTTTGGAGAAGTTCGTCCTTGGGGTAAGGCATTTATACTTCCTGTGGGATGTTCCCTAAGAGCTGAGCATAGTGCCCTGGTGGCCCGGTTTTATACTGTAGAGTTACCTGCTCTCTCTTCCCCATCTTTCTTCTCTTCAACACCAACCGTTCTTCAGTGTCTTCATAGGTAAGTTGGATTATTACTCTTGTTGTATAAATGGTGAATAATTCGTCCCAAAGAACAAGTGTACTCTTTATCAAAAGTGTCCTCGGTGATTTAACCCAAAGGAATGTCTGTCTAGTATGGGAATTTTAGATGTTGTGGCAGAACTGTTGGTTCTAGGAAGGGGAACAGAAAGAGGATCTTTTATTGCTTCTCAGATCACATCTCAGTGTGCGGTCAGCCTTGGATTAGTGTTAGTTTTCAGTGAATATTCAGCATAAGAATATTTTTGAAGTGTTGCAGAATATTTTCATTTACCCTTCTAAAAACTTTTCTAAATGTCTGCGAAAACCCTAAAGAGATATGCTAAATTTCCATGTGTCATTGTTATCTTGGAGGTACCTTATTACAATCATCATCTTTTTCACCATACAATACCTGATGAGCTTCTCATTTCTGAGATGTATGCGGTATATTCTGCTCTTGAATGCACTTCCTTTGTCCCTGGTAAGCCCAAGAGTCACCGTTCCAGAAGAAGTTGTCATTTAAGTCGTGATTCATTTTATCCAGTTTGAAGGTGTACCCTAATGTGTTGTGTCATCTCGTGGAATCAGTTGATAAAATATTTACAATATCTTGAGCTTGTTTTTCTTAAGTCACACACAAACTACTTAAAAGTTGTACATCCCCGGGGCTGGCCCCGTGGCCGAGTGGTTAAGTTCGCGCGCTCCGCTGCAGGCGGCCCAGTGTTTCGTCGGTTCGAATCCTGGGCGCGGACATGGCACTGCTCGTCAGACCACGCTGAGGCAGCATCCCACATGCCACAACTAGAGGAACCCACAACGAAGAATACACAACTATGTACCGGGGGGCTTTGGGGAGAAAAAGGAAAAAATAAAATCTTTAAAAAAAAAAAAAAAAAAGTTGTACATCCCCATATTAGGACATATCCCTTATTAAATGTTTTGAGGTCCCAGGGCTGTAAAACGACCAATAGGAAATGCAAAACGTCCATTCATTACACACGTGTTCTTTTAAAAACATTAGGAATAAATAGAAGGTAACAAAACGCATTTTCAAATGTGTAAGTTAACTATAGGTGAGTTAATGTTTTTTGTATTACATATATATTCAGAGATCATTTTGACACAGCGCTGCCATGTTTTTAATGAGATTGCCATTTCAAAAGGCAAATTGCTCGCATGGGCTTGTTATTGATTCTTGGGAAAGGCTGTGTAGCTCAGTGGGTAAGAGCACAGGCAGGTTCTGCAGTCAGACCGCCTACGCTGTGTCCCAGCTCTACCACTCGCCAGCTCTGGACCATGGGACAGTTACATAAGCTCTCTGCCTTAGTTTCTTCATCTATAAAACCACACAGCCTTGTTGTGAGGGTTAATAGATTAATATTTGTAAAGTGCTTACTTAAAGTAGTGCTACCATTTAGTATGATGTTTAAGAATTACCTTCTATTAGTATGTTTTCTTCCCTTTCATTTATAGGACCTGCAAGAGAGACCATTGCTAAGACTTGTTAGATGCTTGTCTGTGACAATATTTTTCAGCCCCTCGTCACGTGGCTCAGACTTGAGTTAGTGGAGAAAATTTTCCCAAAGCCGCTTCTTCCCTGTGGTTCAAAACTTAACTTCTGAAGAGCAATTTAAATTTCTAATAAGTTAGAAGTAAAAAACTTTTTGTTTTCCTGGGTAATATTTGATACCTACCCTAATTTTGTGCAAGCATCTGTGCAGATTGCTTTAGAAGTTACTGAGTAGCTATTCTGTGTCTGTTACATAGGTTCTCAAAAAGGACATGATCTGATTCTTAGCTTCTGAAAGTTAGCGCAATGAGAAGACGAGACCCATGAGTGATTTGAGAAATAGGAATGTGTGCAAAAACTGAACCCAAAGGACTCAAATGATATTTTTAATAAACTCCATGTACAGAAAGAAACAGAGATCGGTGTTGTGAAGCATTGGGGAAGCCTTCAGGAAGGAGCGTGGGCTCTGGAACACTTTGGAGAGAAAGGCGTGTGGCATTTTAGGAAGGAGAGGAACATGCTCAACTTAAAAAGCAAACAAATCCTGTTTGTATTTTCCATTTTTTAATTTCTTATTATTCTAGACTTTCATTTTCCTTTCATAAACTCCTAACACACATTCATACATTTTTTTCTTAGCTCATTTCATTCAGTTTATCAAAATGGTTAAAGGGGGTCTGGCCCCGTGGCATAGTGGTTAAGTTCGGCATGCTTGACTTTGGTGGCCTGGGTTTACGAGTTCAGATTCCAGGTGCAGACCCACCACTCATTGGCCATGCTGTAGCAGCAACCCACATACAAACTGGAGGAAGATTGGCACAGATGTTAGCATAGGGCTAATCTTCCTCAAGTTAAAAAAGAGGAAGAGTGACAACAGATGTGAGCTCAGGGCTAATCTTCCTCAGCAAAACGAAACAAAAAAATTGATTAAGAGCATTGTGTTTGAGTTTAACTCCTAACTCTGCCACAAAATAACTTTGTAACTTTAGTTAAATTACTTCAGTTCATTAAGCTTTATCCATAATGTGAGCACAGTAATATCTATTGAGATTGTACAGGAGAACTACTTGACAAAATTCCTGGCATATAGTAAATGCTTAATAAAAAAAAAAGAAATATATATACATGTTTATGTATATTTCTCACATATATATAATCTCCTTGTAACAAGGAATATAATTCTTGGCTATTTTTCTTCTTTCTTCCCAATATTCTTTATTTTTCATCCTGCTGTCACTTCTCCACATAGAACAAGTATATCAAGCGGGACATCTGTAGTTAGTCAGCATTAAGAAGAAAGAATGTGGCACTCCTGGTCTTTCAAAGACATCTGAGACAGAGATTTTGCATCCTGTTTTTCAGTCCCCAGGAGCTATCAGACTTTTCGTTGTCTTTTATAGTAGACAACCCAAAGTTATTACTCCTTGTCTACTAGTAGAAACCAATTGAATACACTCCTAAGGCAAACTCACTCAAGTGTGAGTAGGTAAAATGTTGCAGTTTCTTTAACACTTTATTTGCAGCCATTTTCTGAGTTTGAGGAAGTTGACCTACTGTCCTTTTCTTTGCGTTGTGTGTGGTGCTGGTGATGGGCATCAGGTTCCATGACTGCAGAGGTCTTCAGTTCTTACTTACAACGCAAATGGAAGAGCTCAGTAAATTCCAGAAGCTGGTAAGAGAGTCTGTGAAAAAACTGGAGGGACCTCCGTCTCGAAATGTTATTGAGTCTGCAACAATCTGCCACCTGCGACCAGCCAGACTTCCTCTCAACTGGTAGGTAGTGGGAGACATCACAGTGAGAGGGCATTGTTCCACTCTGCGAGAGTTCTTCAGAGAGAAGAGACAGTGGCTCATATAAGAAACTTTTTTCATCTGAATTCAGACAGAAGTAGACATGTGTTATTAATCTAACTTAGAAAAAAGAAACTCTCAAGGACCACATACTGAAAACCATGTAACTTTTTTTCTAAAATGGCATATTTTTGTAAAGAAAAAGTGAAGTATAAAATGCTAAGCCTCTCTTAGGAAATCCTAATTGCTGGTTATGTTTGTGAATATTTCTCTGATAATTTCTTCTTTTCCAGCTGTGTCTTTTGTAAGGCTGATGAGTTGTTCACAGAGTATGAATCGAAGCTGTTTTCTCAGACGTAAGTTCTCTGATTATTTCTCATCAAGAAAATGAAACATTTTACAAGACTTGGTGTTTTAATTTATAAGACTGTGTTTTCCTCATAGTAACCTTTCTCATATTTTTTCTCTTACTAAATCAATTCGGTCAACTTCAGCGTTTGGTCGTTCAGCATGCTCAGTTTCACCTGTGTGGAAGTTCACCCCAAATGCTCATGTCACATAGTTCTGTGTCATTGAGAGACTGTCGAGGGGAGTAACACTCTCCAGTCCATCACGTTTGAACTCAAATCCCTGCCCCACTGGCAGGCAGATGGCCTCTCTAAGCCTCAGAGTCCTCATTCGTGAAATGGAGATAACAACATGCCCTCATTGAGTTCTTTATGAGTAGTAAATAAGAAAATGCACATAATTGCTTAGTTTAGTGTATGATACATGGTAAGTGTCCTATAAAATGTTAGCTCTCATTATGGATGCACTTTCTCCAACAGAAATTTGAGGTCTTCATCCCTGTGTTGGAGATTAAGCTACTTAGTGAGTGCGTATAGCCATAGCATTAGCAAGATTATCCCTAATTTACAAAGTGGAAATTGAGAAAGGGCTAAGTTCTGATTGTCTCCAAAAAAAGGAGATTGACAGTATACTTAAAGATCATCTGGTGGTTTTTTGTTTTGTTGTGTTTTTGTATGATTGATGATGGTGGTTTGTGTTTTGTATTGTTTTAATTCTCAGAGTGAGAATTTATTTTTATAAATAAATTTATAGTGTGGAATTTATAGCCATCTTTCATTATACTAGAGTGCGCTCAAGAAACACTGGTCAAATTTATGGTGCCTCAAACATTTTCAGAGTTGCTGTGGTTTTTCCAAAGACTTGTAGGCGTGATCTTGGAGACGTGACGTTGAAAGTTGTTGATGAAATTTTTGTCACTGACCTTGCTTCCCTGTTGGCTCTGCCACTGTGACTTTCATAGTGCTTGTTAGCCACTCACAGTAGTTCCTGTTTTGTTCTCGTGTGTCTTCAGAGTCAAAGGCCAGACTGCAATATTTGAGGAGATGATAGAAGATGAAGAAGGACTGGTGGATGATCGGATACCGACCACCAGCCGGGGTCTGTGGGCAATAAGTGAGACAGAGCGATCCATGAAAGCTCTGCTGTCGTTTGCAAAATCCCATCGATTTGATGTTGAATTCATTGATGAAGGAAGTACTTCCATGGATCTCTTTGAAGCTTGGAAGAAGGAATATAAGGTACAGTATTTTAAAACTTCCTTCCAGTATTAAAAATTCTCCTCCGCTACATTAATTTTAATTGCTACTTTCCTTTTTCTCTCTTTAGTTTTTAAAAATCTACTTAAGAGACTTCAGGTATCATAATTTCTTTCCCTAAAATATAATGATTGTAATGATGAATAATAAATACAATAATACTGAACAAATAAGGAACTTCTATTTATTAAATTGCTAGAAGAAAATCATTAAAATGAAATTTACATGAAACCTTTTATTTAGCTGTGAAATTGTGTCATTCTATTCTTAGCTTGATCTTACACTGTTATTTTGTGAAATTAGAGTACCATTTTGTTTCGAGTTTGGTTTTGTTTTGCTTGTGCTCTGTGAATAACAACCAAACATCAACAGCTTTGAAGATTGGAGAATACGGTAAATATTTCTCAACATACAAGACTGGAAACCATTGAAATCAATAGTGCACAAAATAACCTTTCATACTTATACTTTAATAATTTCATCAAATTATAACTCTGTACTTGAGATAAGATTCCAGAATTCTTTAATTTTGAATTATTCTTTATATTTAGATTTGTTAGTCCATTATCCTCCTTTGCAAGTGAGATGAGTAAGGGAATGAAAGAAGTGTTTTATTTATCATGTTATAATTACATTTTATGTCTTTTTTTTTTTTTAATCTGAAGTTCTTGCCTTTTAGAGCAGGGTAAAAGTTTCTATCCAGAAAGAAGATATGCTATCTGTAATATCAGCTCACACATTTGATAAATTGGGAAATGATACTTTTATAGATTCAAAATCATTTGTTGATAATTTTTTTTCTTTTCACATTGCTATTCTAAATGCAAAAGCACATTACCACAGTTAGTTACAGCAAGCCATATAGGAAGACAGCACTACATACGCGGTCCATTTGCCCCTGCATTCTTCCTTTGGGCTCAGTTTGGCCACGTGTTCTGTGTCAGAGGAGTGCTCATCGTCAGTTCTCCCAGGTCTTTGTGCATCTGTTCTCTATAACGTGGTAGACTGTCCCCTTTTACAGCAAAGCAAATGAATGAGCTACTGCTACACACAAGAATCAGGATCCGCCTCAAAGCATAATGTTAGTGAAGAAAGCATATCAAAACTTTTATACTGGGGGCGGCCCCGTGGCCTAGCAGTTAAAGTTCCACGCGCTCTGCTTCAGCGGTCTGGGTTCCTGGGTTCAGATCCCAGGCACAGACCTGCTTCACTCATCAGCCATGTTGTGGAGGCATCCCACATGGAAGTAGAGGAAGATGGGCACAGATGTTAGCTCAGGGCTAACCTTCCTCAAGCCAAAAAAGAGGAAGATTGGCAATGGAAGTTAGCTCAGGGTGAATCTTCCTCACACACAAAAAATTTATACCAATTAATACCATTTCAGTAAATTTTAGAAATATATACAACCAGGTTATTAAGGATGTATAGATTAGTATAACTCCAAGGAAAAGTATGGAATAATAAGTCCAATTCAGAAGAGCGGTTGCCCCATTATTGGGAGCTGAAGGAAGAATGCGTGAGGAAGGAGGGTGAGTCGGCTGAGAAAGAACACTGAGGCGTTATAAGGAGTTGGTATTGTTCTCTTTCTTAAATTGGATGATGGGGACTCAGTTATGTATTTTAGTATCCTCATTATCATATATACATATTATTTTGAATATTTGAAATATTTTATAATAAAAAATATTTCTTTAAAAATGAAAGCTGAGATTCCACCAGCCTAGTATTAATATATAAAATATCTTTAGCCCACCAAGAAATCTTGGGGTATTCGGTTCCTAAGAGTCTGAAGAGGCAGTCCTCTGCAGTGTCCTGTGGAGATTGTTCAGTCGCACTTCCTCATCCTAAAAATGGCCCAAGAATTGCTGATACCTTAGACAGTTAATGAAGAAAATGTCTATGTCGTAAGTTGTCACTGAAGACTTTTGACCAAGGTACATCTTGGTAATTTTAAGCAATTTTAATTAGATGTTTTACCGCTGTCTTTGTCTTTGCTGTTCCTCCAGTTGCTTCATGAGTATTGGATGGCTCTGAGGAATCGTGTGTCTGCTGTGGATGAACTCGCAATGGCCACAGAACGATTTAGAGTACGTCATCCTAGGGAGCCAAAGCCCAGCCCGCCTGTGCTTCACATCATTGAACCGCACGAGGTAATTAATTTGCAAGTAGATCTCAGAAAAGAGCCCAGCAAGTAGATGTCACAGAAATCCTAGATCCATAGAAGAGAGAGAGTCAGGGCAGTGGTCTCTTCAATAAGCATGTATTTAATCTTTATTCTTAGTTTGAGCCATAAGAAGCTTGCTTTTATAGGTCAAAAAATGGTCAAAGATGGGGGCTGGCCCCGTGGCCGAGTGGTTAAGTTCGCGCGCTCCGCTGCAGGTGTCCCAGTGTTTCGTTGGTTCGAATCCTGGGCGCGGACATGGCACTGCTCGTCAGACCACACTGAGGCAGCGTCCCACATACCACAACTAGAAGAAACCAAAACGAGAAATATACAACTATGTACTGGGGGGCTTTGGGGAGAAAAAGGAAAAAATAAAATCTTTAAAAAAAAAAAAAAGGTCAAAGATGAGCAATTTCATATCTACTACATGCTTAGCATTCACTATCTTGGTGCATTTGTTTGTTTCTCTCCCGATTGCATATTCATTTATTTTTGAGCACCCTCTATGTACCAAAACCTAAAGATATTCTTGGTTAGTTTTTAGATGTATATCCTATTACCTCAGCTTTTTCATAACCAGAAAAACCTTCCCTAAGAACAACCAAAAACTTTTTTTCCAGTGTTTCCTTTGCTAATAATGAACAGATATTGATGACTTATCTTCTAATAAATCCCTTTTTGTATCTCAGGATTAAAAAATAACTCCACCAACTTTTTCTCTTTCACATTAAAAATATTATTTCTTTTATAATTTATTTTTATTCCTGTGTATGTCTAATTTTTAAATCTTTTTCTTCCTATAAAGCTTGGAGACTGTAACTTAGAAAAACTTACAAATATTTATTATATACTATTTCACTTTTAAAATAGAATTCTCAATAATTTTTTTCTTTGGAAACAAATTCATCTTATTTTTATACTCCTTTCTGTCTACTATATTCTACTAATGGGGACCATGGAGAGGAGGTGGGCAGGGAAATTGTTTACTGCATTTCTTAAAATCACTTTGACCAAAGTAGCATATCATTTTGTTTTTCTTTAGCCCTTGGATATATTACTAAAAATGGTACAGAAGTAGAATGTGGGTTGATTTTTATTTGACTTCAGCTGTATAGAGAAGCTTCCTATTTGAGAACTCTGTGTTGAATTTTATCTTTTATAAAGCAAAAATATATATATTTCCTTTAAAGTATATTTTCTAGTATCCATTTTGAAAATTTAAGTTTTCACACGTAGATGGGTTTTTTTTAAAGTAGGACACATTTATATTATTGAGGAAGAATTATGCATATTTAATATAATTTTATCTTTCTGAGAGAGTAAAGAAATTATTTTGTTTTGTTTTTTAGGTAGAACAAAATCGTATAAAACTACTGAACGATAAAGCCGTTGCCACATCACAGCTTCAGAAAAAGCTTGGGCAGCTTCTCTACCTAACTAACCTAGAGAAGGTAATATTTTTAACAGATACTACTTTTTCCCATGCCATATTATCAGTAAACCACTTTGGCGACTCCTTCCATTTAATCTATTAGTCCTATAATTAATGCTACAGGGGTTTTTTTTTTAATCAATCTTATATTTGTATGTGTTAGTTATATGAGTCAGAACACTAGCTACGTCTGCAATAGCTACACAAATCACAAAAGAAGATGGTATGTTTAGAAAATATTACATAGATAATATAAAGGGTGTGCACTATATAGTACAGAACAGTGTCAATAGACTAAAGTTCAAAGCCTTGAATAGTGGAAGTATCACAGCTTACCTCTGGGCAAAGACTGCAGTATTTAATGTACATACATGCATTCGTTAATGCATACATAGATTTTTTTTAATTTGTTACTTGAAACCGTAAAAGGTATTTGGAAAGTTACTAAATCACAGGACATGGTAATAAATTATTTAATGTAATTCACAACACATTTTCTGAGTTGTGAGCAAAGTATTATATTGGACATTGATGAATCTAGTGCCATTTTATGGTGAGAATAAGAGGCAGTTGGCAGAATGCCTTATTAGAACAAGAGGTAATAGTAGATCTTTGGATGGGGCAAACAGAGGAAAGCGGTAGACTAGCGTTTGTCCTGAGCACTGGTCCAAAATACAGTGAAGTGAATCATTAAATCCCAATGATGACAAAATGCAAAGGTTACAGTTCATCATAGGTAAAATAGCGTGGCGGTTAAGAAGATCGACTTTGGACCCAGACAGTTCAAGTTTGAATCGTGATGCCACTATTTTCTAGATAGAGGACTTTATTCAAGTTATTTACCTCTTGCCCTATCTGTAAAATGAGAATAATAACACGTCTTGGCAAGGCTCTCTTGAGGTTTATATGAATTAATATATGTAAAGTGCTGAAGTAATTCCTGGCTTATTCAGCATTTTCTAGATGTTCGCTATTAATATTATTATCGTATTATTACTATGATGACTACTACTGTTATTCTGGCAGAATAAAAACTTTTTAGAAGTCAGTATCATGCAAAATGCTCGCACTGGAAAAATATTTGAGGAGCCAGCCCCATGACTGAGTGGATAAGTTCACATGCTCCACTTTGGCGGGCCAGGGTTCACAGGTTTGGATCCTGGGTGTGGACCTACACACCGCTCATCAAGCCATGCTGTGGCAGCATCCCACATGGAGGAACTAGAATGACTCGCAGCTAGGAGATACAGCTATGTACTGGGGCATTGGGGAGAAAAAAAAAACAGGAAAAATTGGCAATGGATGTTAGGTCAGGGCCAATGTTCCTCAATAAAAAAAGAAAGAAAAATAATAGTTGGGAAACAAAAAGTCTTGACATTCCTGAACATGAGCTTTTAAATATAAGATTCTTATACTTTAAATGTGAGTCAAAATTAAGATAGTTAATCATGTCTTAGTTATAGGACAGAAGTTGATATTCTCTATATGTTGAATTGTTTTTTAAAAAATTAAAATTTTAAGGATCTAAATATCTGCCTAGGAAAACCCAATTTGGCCAATAATATAAGAAAAAATGTTTAATCTGTAAATGAAGGAAAATCAAATTAAGCAGGTGTCATTTTCTGCCAACAAGTAGGCAAGGATTTTTTAAAAACACTCCACAGTGGTGAAGGGGCAGTGAATGGTATTTTATGCATTATGATGAAAATATATGGGCCAGCCCTAGTGGCCTAGTGGTTAAGTTTGGTGTGTTCCACTTCGGTGGCCCAGGTTCGGTTCCTGAGTATGGACCTACACCGCTCATCCATCAGTGGCCATGCTGTGGTGACGGCTCACCTACAAAGAGAGGAAGATTGGCAGCAGATGTTAGCTCAGGGCAAATCTTCTTCAGTGACAAAAAAGAAGAAGAAAATAGAAATTTATATGGCCTTTCCCTGAAATCACTTTAACGATGTATTAACAATTTTATATACTTTGTATCCTTTGACTCAGTAATTCTTGGAAGTTTTCCTAAATATTCTAAATAGATAGAGATTTGGGAAGTGAATTAGGTATTAAGGATATTTATTGCAGTCGTATTTATAATAATATTGATAATAAACTGGAAATACTAAAGGTCCAACAAAAAGTACAATGTTTATATAAATTATGGGTTATTACAATGAGATTATGATATAAATACTTTAAATGGTGTTTTCAGTGAATAAATTGAGCTAAGAAAATGCTCATGTTAGGAAGTTCAGAGAAAGAAATAACTAAAATTATAAGTGGAATATTATCCCAATTTTTTGTGATTATGTTTATTCAAAATAAATAAAAGATAATGAACTAAACTTCTTTAAATAATTAATTTTTCTGACAGTCAACAAATGTTTATTGGGCACCACCTATGTGCACTCATTATACTGGGAGTTTGAAATAGGCAGACTTGGTCCCTGGCTTCAAGCAACTTTGAGTAATTTGATGTGGACATATCATAGGCACTAGATCAAATAGTGATTAATAAGACGTTAGTGATTCAACCAGACTTGACAGATTAAATGTAAATTAATCATTTGAGAATGCTGCAGAAATTCAAAGATGAACGTGTTCTATTGTCGATCAGCATTTTTCAGTGTCAGGCGCCAAGAAGCTGATAAATTTCCAGTGAGAGTCCAAAGCACAAAGAATGTCTGCAGAAGAAATGTTCTGAATAATACTAGGCAACCAAGAGGATCTTTCATAAAGAGTCTACCACTTACTGGGGACTGCTGCTTCTTTATAGGAACAGCAGGCAATGGCAAGCCATCACTGCTCCAATAACTAGGGAGGGAAAATGATTATAAAAGCCTCCTATTTTTAAAGACAGTGGAGACTTGTGCAAGCAAAAGGTTGAGATGAAATGACATTCCAGAGAAGGAAGAGCCCTTTCCAGGTGAGCTGAGATTGCTGGCCATTGTCCTGCCTGAAAGCATTTGCTGAGTGAATGCGGGCTGAGATTAAGGCTGGCTTTGCAGAGGGACTCAAATAGGGGAAAGAGAAATCAGTAGAACTTTTAATGGCCAGGTGAGTTGGTGTTACATTTTGAGACCTAGAGGAGCTTCAATGCACAACAAATTTTACTCAGTTGCTAAGTGATAGGGTTGCTTGACAGCTGGGCCTGAACTGGGAATACAGAGTGAAATTTTTCTCAGTCTCGCGCAGCGTTTAGGAGACAGTTTCTCCCCACAAGAGCAAGGGACCTCAACAAACACATAACAGGTCTTACCCTTAAGACGTTTGAAAGCACAGGTAGACTAATTTTGAACTAAATTTGCAACAATCCCCAAAACCAGCTCAATTTTTTACTGGAACGAGGTGATCAGCCACTCATACCTTAACCTAACTGCCTGTGAAGGGTAAGGATAATCCTCTCGGGAAGAAAATAACATCTAATTTTGTCTCTGCAGTTGTTTGTATAAACAAACTAGCAAATCTGGCATATAATTTAAAAATTATAAGAAATGTGAAGGGCAGGAAAATGTGACCAATAATTAAAGAGGAACAAGTGGACAATAGGTCCACGTCCAGGATCCGAACCTGTGAAACCCTGGGCCGCCAAAGCAGAGAGCACACACTCAGCCACTCGGCCATGGGGCTGGCCCCCAATTTTTTAAAATGCCTGCATACTTACATTTTAGTTAATGGAATTGTTTTTGAACCCTTAGAGTTGCTGAATCCATGTACAATTTAGCTTTTTTTTTTCCTACTTAAAAACGTCAAAGGATAATCAAGAACCATTTTTTTTTAATGTTTAACTGTTTGGTTAGTGAAACCACAGGCTTAAAATCTTTAGTGATCTACAAGTCTAATTTACTTTTCTTTACGTTTTCTTCAGTTTTAAAACCTATTTGATGACTTTTTTGAAGCTGTTTCAATTTTTAAAATAGTTTTAAAGAGATTTTGAAAAGCTGTTATACTTCACTGTAATTTCCGGGCATAGATAGGTCTCAGATCAATAATATTTCTGCTTTCAAGTTATTTGCTTTGCTTTAATGAGATTAGACCAAGGATACTGAGAAGAAACCAGTATTAATAAGGAGTTCGGTAGATAAACGCTGCTTCTTCTCATGTCCGTAATCCCATGCCAAGGGGACATGCAGAATATGTATTTCTTTGCAACAAAATCTAGCTTGAAAGTAAAATTTATCTAAGTTATATCACATTTTGCTTTTCATTTTGCCTTCTGTGATAATCACAAATGCAGTAATATGATAACTTTAACAAACTGTAATAAAAATTGTTTCCACTTTTTTGTTCTCTTCTTGAATAAATGTTATTTCTAAATCCCAGGAATGATAGTATTAGATAATAGATAAATTATTCGATCATCTCAATTATTAGGTTATTTAAATTGCAATTGCCAGCATTTACTTCTATAAATGAGTTATAAAACATGCATCAGGTTTTAAAATGTAACTAATGTACGCTTGAATTCTTTTTTGGATAGTCTCAAGACAAAACATCAGGAGGTGTTAATCCAGAACCTTGTCCAATCTGTGCTCGGCAGCTGGGAAAACAGGTGAGATTGGAATAAACATCACATGCATTTATAAAACGCTTTACAGTTTTCAAAGGCTTCTATAGACAATCAATCAATATTTCCTTCTCTCTCTCGACAACTTTGTATGCAAGGCAAATATTATCTCCATCCTAAAGATGGGCCAAAGGTTAGCTGACATGCTTAGTGCCACATATGTTTGAGCAGTGTTTTTCCTTAAGTGATAGGTGAAACATATTTCTAGAATAATCGTATTTTTTTCGTTAAAGATGCATGGTTTTGAATATTGTTTGTAGTTGTAAGATTGAGTCTAAGTAATTTAACTTTGTTGGTTTAACATGCTTATTTGGTAATTGTACAGAAATATAATACAGTACACATGGATTTACTTAAGAAAGTATTACAAAGGTACAGTAACATAGCTCTTACTTAGCATTATTAATATCTAATAATACCAGGCTGTAGGGGCCGGCCCGGTGGCGCAGCGGTTAAGTGTGCATGTTTCGCTTCTTGGCGGCCCGGGGTTCACCGGTTCAGATCCCGGGTGCGGACATGGCACCGCTTGGCAAAAAGCCATGCTGTGGTAGGCGTCCCACATATAAAGTAGAGGAAGATGGGCATGGATGTTAGCTCAGGGCTAGTCTTCCTCAGCAAAAAGAGGAGGATTGGCAAGAGTTAGCTCAGGGCTGATCTTCCTCAAAAAAAAAAAATAATAATAATAATACCAGCCTGTAAAGTACAAATAACAGCAATTCTAAGGGAATTTAAATGTGATTTTTAGAAGACCATTTTATCAATTGCATATATTTCTTTGTGAATATTAGTATACAAATGTCTATGAGCTTGATGGTATTAGTTCTCCTCAAAGAGATTCTTATTTTTATCCTGCTAGCTGATTTATGAAACTATAAATTCCTACTTTATATGATAAATATATACAATATCAGAATATTCATTGCTTTTCAAAATTTGAAAAATAAGCCTATTACTGTTAAATGAATAAGAATCTTCTCAGCTGTTTTTTTTGTATGGAACCAAGTACAGAAAATTAAATAGATGAATTCCACATTCTGTCCTCTCATAATCAGAAAGAAAGTACCTTTTAGTTTCCACAGTTTATGAAAAAGGTGAGATTTTAAAGGACACTTTATTGGTAATAAATATTAAAAGGATAGGTATTAAATTGGAAACCGAGCAGAAGAATAGTAATGTACAGATACTGGTGATTTCTGATAAAAGTGATAAAAATTTTGTGAGAAAACTTATGAAAAAGTGGAAAAGATCATGATATAGGTAGTTTCTAATTTGCTTTTTGTTTTGATGAGATGCCTGCAACTGGATTGATTGTCTCAGAAATTTTATCTAATTTTTGTCTTAAACACTTTGTTTTTAAATTTCTTTCATATACATTATTTCATGTAATTCTAGCATAACCCAAGTCTCCCACACTTAGGGGAACATGGATTACAATAAGAGTAACAAAATTTTACTTTTCTAACTCTTTTTTTTCTTTTTTTTTTAAAGATTGGCACCTGAGCTAACAACTGTTGCCTATCTTCTTTTCTTTTTGTTTTTCCCTGCTTTTTTCTCCCCGTATACCCCCAGCACATAGTTGTGTGTTTTTAGTTGTAGGTCCTTCTAGTTGTGGCATGTGGGATGCTGCCTCAGCGTGGCTTGACGAGCGGTGCCATGTCCGCGCCCAGGATCCAAACCAGCGAAACCCTGGGCCGCGGGAAGCGGAACGTGCGAACTTAACCACTCGGCCACGGGCCTGGCCCTAACTCTTCATAACTATAGTCTGTAGGAACTCTAGATCCTTTCCCTTTAGCTTCCCAATTCTCCTCCTCTGTTCCTAATTTAGAGACTGTCTCGGAGTTAACTCACATATCCTGGCTAATGCCCTGGGAGGCATTGCCGTTTGTCTCTTCTTCTATTTAGGCCATTTTATTCAACTTCCTGTCACTCTAGTGCGCTCTGGTGCCCAATTTCTCTTTGGTTTCTCCTCCATCACAGATGTAGATGGACCCATCTTGCTGTTCAGCTTGTCCATTCTGAGCTTTCGAGAGCTGCACAAGTCCTCTCAAGTAGAGGAAGTGCCCTCCTCCCCCGGAGCACTAGAGGTACACTGAGTACAGATCAGTGCTGCTACGAAAATGCCAGAGGTACTTCTCTTGCAGCTGCAACTCATGAGGACTCCGGCACAAATCCTTGAGAGCAGAGATGCAGCTAGAGAACAGCCTGACCGACATCAGCCAGTAGAACCCCAAATAACCCTCCCCCTTCCCAATAATTGTTCTAAAAGCATATCTTTCTCTTCCCTTAGTGTGAATTCTTTTCCAAGGGGCTTCTTAGTCTGTCCTGCGAAGTACCTCGGGTAGGCCCAGCTGCACACCTTCTTTCCATGCAAGTCCATGCATGTCCAAATCCTAGAAAAAACAATAGCTCACAGCTTAGGAGACTTGTCACTCACAACACCACTCAGTTCTTGTTGGTGGTGGTGGTTTTTACCACGTAAAAAAGGTTAAATTATGAGCATAAGATGCCATAGCTTTTAGAACTGACATGGAGACTAAATCTAATATGCTTCTACACCCCTCTGTTGCCAAAAAGGGGAGACATCTCCGTCATATGCTCCAGAGATTCAGAAGATTATTGGACTTTTCTTGAAATAAGACAAGGAGGTTTTAAAATATATTTTTATCAGTTTATTTGGGAGTTTTTTAATGTATTCAGAACCACTTTTAAAATAAACCTGAGATATTAGCCCATCTCATTTTGTATATCATAAATGCTTTAACATGTGAAAATGTAAATCTGTTTAATAAATTGTATAGAATATATTGAATATGATATTATCTCCAAATTAATATTGTTCTCAGTCTCTCTGTTGTATTTGCTGTTAGAGTGCTGAGGAGTAATTTGCATTTTTCCTAAATACTGAAGTGAGAACACCAGCTTCTTACAAAATAATGGTGACTGACTGACTATGAGGGTGAGCAGGGCTAAAGACTAAGAGAGCTTACTCTGATTGGGCTAAAAAACAGTTAATTTAAAAGTACAACTTATGACTTTTTAAGCTTTTATGACTTAAAGAATATTAATGTCATGAAATATTTGGGAAGTGGAATTATGACACTCTTCTCCTTTTAGCATATTTCTAGACTGGAAGGCATCTTTGAGCGCATCTCACTGAGGCATGTTCTCTGTGTTTTTTTTTTTTTAGTGGGCAGTCCTGACATGTGGGCACTGTTTCTGCAATGAGTGCGTCTCAATTATTATCGAGCAGTACAGCGTGGGGTCTCACAGAAGCTCCATTAAGTGTGCCATCTGCCGCCAGAACACGTCTCACAAGGAAATCTCGTACGTCTTCACCTCAGAGAAAGCCAACCAGGAAGAGGACATCCCTGTGAAGGTAAAGTAGGTTAAGAACGTGTAGACACCTAGTCAGGGCAGTGTAACAGGAGTCGGTATCTGGCAATGAGAGCATCGGCATCAGAACAGGCTGGCACGGTGAACGTGTAGAGACCTCTCTGGTCGGTCCATAGATCTGAGCTGAAAGCCTTGGCTTCACCATCTGCCTTTCCGCTGGGAGGAGCCCAAGGGTACTCTCTCAGACATAGGTAGCACTAGTCAGGCCCACTGTGGTAAAAAGCGCCGTCCTAGAATTCCAGTTCCCTGTCACGTTCTGTAGCATCTCTGTCCGCTACAAATACATAGAGCTCTGGTTGAATTAGAGATGTATGTAAAGAAAGCTTCTTCCTCATTCTTTCATTCAGCCCTGGATGTAAAGGGAAAAGGGTGTGCACAGCCAGATGGGTTCCTGAATTAGTGAAGGTGGCCTCAACAACACAAGAAAGGTGTAGTGCGCTTTGTAATGGCGTGGATGGACGTTTCAGGGTACAGCCCAAACTTGGCTTGATTTTCCTAATTTTTTCCCCTGCTTCATTCACAATGTTAAGAAAGTGACTATAATTTGAAATCAAAACAGGATCCGTAACTGGACTTTCTATTTAAGGGCCATTTATTTAATGAAAAGCCTTTACTAGACATTTTTTGTTCTTTGTTTTCCTTAAACATGCTCTTTTTTCTAAGCAAACTTAGACAAAGGACAAATCGATATATGAATGTAGAGGGAACATAGGGAATGTAAGGAGCAGTTGAGAGAATGGTGGAGCTGGCTCTTAAGCAATAGGTAGTAGAATCTTTTTCATTAATTTCTTCTTCTGGCTTCTTGATGCTCTCTTCTCACTTAGTTATTTATTTTTTCCTTGGTGAGGAAGAATCACCCTGAGCTAACATCTGTTGCCAGTCTTCCTCTTTTTTTTTTTGGCTTGAGGAAGATTGGCCCTGAGCTAACATCTGTGCCAGTCTTCCTCTATTTTGTGTGTGGGTCACCGCCACAGCATGGCCACCGACGAGTGGTGTAGGGCCATGCCCTGGATCCAAACCCACAAACTCAGGCTGCTGAAGCAGAGTGCACTGAACTCAACCACTAGGCCATAGGGCTGGCCCCTCTTCTCACTTATTTTTGAGGATTGTATTTGATGAGTAGAATTAACTACAAGTTGAAACTGCCAAGAGTTAGGCAGTTATTAGGATGCCCCTCTCCCAAGAAAACTACAGTTGAACTAAAGAATATCTAATTGCTGTTTATTCTCGCTGTTATTTTAATAAAACCTGAAAATCTCAGTCACGTTGCTCTTTAGTGTGTTGAGACAAACAGAATCTCAAAGTTGAAATGAACTTTCATTCATTCATTCTTTGCATACGTGTTTATTGGACACACACTGTGTGCCAGGCAGTGTTCAGGCCTCATGGCTGCAACATACAGTCATGAATAAAACAGACATGACTGCTGCTCTCATGGATTTTACAGGTTGGCAGTGGAGGGAAAGAGTTTGAGTTGAGGCAGAAAGCACAGACATTAAACAAATAATTAATGTGGTATGATGGTTGTAAGCACTACAAAAGAAAATCAGACCTAGCCTCTCTGAGAGAATGACAGTTAAGCAGGTGTCCAAAGGATGAATGGATGATCCCGCCTGGGGAGAGGGTAGAAGTGATCTGATGGAGAGGAGGCTGCCAGGCAGAAAAAAACAAACAAGAGCTCAGTATGTGCAAAGGTCTGAGACAAGAAGGAACTCAAATGGAACGGAATGGCTGTGGTGTAGAAAACACAGAGGAGAAAGGAATGAAATGAGCCTGGAACCTGAAGAGGGGCCACGTGGTAAAGGGCCACCTGGATATTTGAGAATTTTTGTTTCAGATAAACAGAAAGCCGTTACATGTTAGAAGCAGAGAAGCTTCGTGATCACATTGGGATTTTTAAAAGATCCCTCTTGCTGCAGTGTGGAAATGAGATTAGCAGGGACAGAAAAGAATAGAGTAGAAGCAATTGGAGAGCTCGGTGTAGGAGGCTACAGCAGTAGCAGTGGTGGCTTGGATTAGGTTGGTGGCGGTGGAGATATAAAGAAGTGGATGCAGTCAAGAGATATTTGGAGTAAAGTTGATTAGTAAGATAGAAGGTTGGAGGGCTTGAGGAAGAAGGAGATTTCGTGAATGACCCCATGGTTTCTGACGTGAAGAACCGGATGGATCATGGTGCAGTTACTGATATAAGGTATTTGGAAGAAGGGTACATTTAGACATACTATATTTGAAGAGCCTCAAACATCCCGGTAGAACAATCCAGCAAAGTGTTAATATGTGGAGCTGGAGGTAGAAAATTCAGAGTCATTGCATAAGTGGTCTGTGAAGCCATAAGAGTGAATGAGATTACTTAAGGAGAGAAACATAGCAGTTAGCTCAGATGAGGTCCTGCTGAAGTCCACAGTTTTTAAAGGTGGAATAAAGGGAGAGGAGCTGCAAAAGCAGACCAAGAAAGTGCAGCTGGAGACATAGGCAGCCCAGGAGGGCATGCTGTCCACAGAGGCCCCAAGAAAACTCTGCTTCAGCCAGGGGCCACTTACCAGCTGTGACCAGTGAGGCTGAAGGTGGTGTCACTACAGTGTGGACTGGTTTGGCTAATGAGGGTCACTGGTGACTTCAGAAGGACCGCTCTCAGTGGAAATGTACAGGCAAAAAGCAGATTGGGAAGGAATGAGGAGTGACCAGAAAGTGAATAAGCAGAGAGAAGAAATGCCCAACTATTGTATAAATTTAGCTGTGAAGTAGAAAAGTGAGAATTGTAGCCAGAAGGAGATAGGAAGTGCAGAAAGTCCCTGTGTTGTTTTTTCAGTTTTATTTTGTTTAAAATAAAAAATTCTTGAGTATGTTTAATCTCCAGGAAAGAAGAATGGACTGAAGATATAGGGGAGAGAAGAGATAATCTGTAATAAAGTTTTCTTGAGAAAACGGGAAGGGTGTCGGTGGACAGAGAGAAAGTCGAGATCTCATTGAAATCAAGGAGCAGGTGCAGATTGGGCTGTTGAGCAAACAGACTGTAAGGGTAGGCGTCCGTACCAGAGAACAGGAGACCTTAATTAGTCCTCTTCAGAGAGGACAGGTATTCAGGACTCCAGATGTGACTGTGGGAATGGGTGGTCCAGTGAAGGTGGAGGAGGAAAGATGCTGGCAGATGCAGTGGTGAGACCTGCGTGTTGAATGGGTTGTCCAGGTGGACAAGTGCATAACGTGCAGAGTTAGTTATACTTTATGCTACTCCCCACACGAAGAACTGCTTTCCTTCTCAGTGCCCCCTCCCCCTTTCTTCCCACTTCTGTAGTTTCTCTCTTTCCTTCCCACAAAAATAGTCTTTCTTCGCCCTTTCTTCCTTCTCTTCTATCTCTTCCTCTGTCCTCAGGCACCCCAAGGACCACAGATGGCGTCCTTGGCTAGGAAGGGCTGCTGACCCTTAGGTGAAAGCATTCATCCCCGCACAGGGACGGAGCAGAAGAAAGAACTGCTGTGTCAGGCTTCATGCAGCTCATGCAGTTGATGCAGTGAGGTTTAGGAAGCGATTGCTCTGGCTACTGGTAAACAGCACAGCCTCTGTGAAACTGAGTCACTGGGCCCATCAAACCCAAACACCTGCTCATTTTATGGCAGCTTTCCTAGACACCAGGAGAGAGATCAGGACAGTTACGTTTGTTGTCCTGTTGGGACAGGATTACCAGTCATCTGTTTATTATGCTCTTTCTTTCTGTCTTTCATGGGTATAGATGAACACATGAATTAATTGAAGCATCTTGTAAAAATTTTGTAAGGTACAGAATTACTAAAGTTAATTTCCCTTTTGTCATAGATGCATATATACTTGCATTTCCTTTTTATTAAATACGTGACTGAATATTACACCTGTTATGCAAGCAAGTTTGATCCATCTTCCACATTCTCATGGTGCTTCTTGCCACATTACTTTTGCTTCTCACTGCCTTTTCTGTCACTGTTTGTGTCTGCCACTTCTACTTTCTGCCTCCTGTTCCATTTTCTGACTTCTGTCAAATTTCTGCCCTACCTGCCACCTTCTCCTTGAAGCATCTGCTTGTTGTTTTCTCAGAGTCTCACGACGCCCTTCTGACTCTCTGAAACTGTCGCACTAAATGGTCAGATCATGTATCTCAGAACTGAGGGAGTAATCATGTGTAAGGTAAAGATAGCTCTGTGTGAATAATGAAAGCTTTGAAAGTTTTATGTATTAGTTCAAACTGTTCCTAAACTTAGGGTGTTTTTCCTTTTGTGGTTGACTATCAAATCCCTGATCTTTATTAAACAATCCTGAGAAGTAATTTTTTATTTTATTAAAGTTTTTGTCTTATCTGAAATGTTTATTTCACTCTAAGCAGTCACGTCGACTCTCAGACGTAGCAACCAGCATAATATAATATCATACGTAGTGCTTCATCATATGGCTGATCTCAGAGAAAAGCTATTTGGAGAACATAAAAATAGCATTAAATAATATGACATTTTTTTCTGCTAGTGTTTCACAATGTGAGGAATCCTACTGATTGACCGTAGAAATAAACCGAATGCTGAGATCACAGTGTGCCCTTCAGTGGATACATTTGCGTTACAGACTGTATCTGCCTAGCGGCAGTGTGACAGTATTCCTGAATGACCCTTGGAACCTACTGGGCATTTCACAAAGTAAACAAAATTCCCCTTGCAAGTTCTGACAACTGCCAGGCATTTGGGATGGTGAAGTAGGCCTTCTGGCAGGACATAGGCCCCACGTGGCATGTTCTCTGTGTCCTAAGTTGGCTGGGTTTCATATAAAGCATTTTTGTCACTGGAAACCCTGACCCTATAATGGACAAGATTGTTACGTCATAAGAAGTTTCTGTCCAGGAGAAGATCGACTATATGGATTTATAGCCACAGCAAAACAGCAGCCACACACAAGTGCAATGCTTCATCTTCTCAAACTTTTGAGTGACTAATAACTGGCATGCTTTTTAAAATAAAGAGTTTTTTCAAGCCCCATTCCTATAAATTTTAACTTATTAGATCTGGGATCTGGTCCAGGAATCTGCATTTTTAACGAGCAAATCTGTTGATAATAGAGATGTTTTATACAGTCCTTTTGTAGAGAAAAAAAATACTGTATTTCTATATTTACTTCTATAAGTTCCCAGAGAAGCCTAGGAATGCCATGTGTCAAATTCTACAATGTATAGAATCCTATCGTTTCCTTCCTTTTCTTTTTTTTAAGTTTTTGTTCAGTTGATTCAAAGGTGACTTGTGAAGTCTGTCTTGTACTTTCTAAATATAATTAAAATAAACTTCTAGGTGGAAAAAGAATGATTACAAAATTCTGAGTTTAAAGTTGGCATAAAATAATTTGGTAAATATAACCCACAAGTAATTATATTTAAATACACTTAACTAAATGTTTTTATATAAGATGCTTGCACGTGAACATTGCTACATTTAGAATGCAATTGTTTTTATCAGAAAATGTCATGAGTAAATATTATAATTGTAGAAAACAGTTTCTACTCACTGGCCAAAACTTGTAATTCTGAACTTAGTGAGTCAACTTGTGTTGAAGTTAGCAATAGCTTGCCATAAATTGAACTTGCAATAGAGACTTCTAAAATGAAAACTATAAATTATCTTTATGAAATTACCTTTGTGGAAAACTTATACTTTGTAGAGTGTAAATTCCATTAAAATGTGGAAAGGACATTACTCATGAGATGGGGCCTTTGTTTTATTCACTACTGTATCCTCAGCATCTAGAACAATGCGTAGCATGTAACAGGTACTCAGTAAGTGGATGCATGATGGATGGATGCATAAATAATTGAATAGTATTTCCATATAATATCCCTAACGGGCTTTGTGTCCAAATAAAATTTTTAACCTTTTTGCAATTGCTAGCTTATCTCTTTGAAATCATATGCAAAATGTTTAAAAGAATAGGGTAATATTTTGTGGCCTAGCACACTCGTAAGATTTCCCACACCCTAGGCAGAGTTTCCATTGAACTTTATTCAGGTAACATGTGAATGCTTGAAAAACCCAGCACTTGCCCCAGGAGTATGCTTGGAAATTATTCCTACTTTGTGAGACCAATCACACAAGCTGCATCACTGCGCTAAATTGTATCTGTCACTACCAACATGGGTTTTTAGCATGATGAACAGGTGCAGACTGAAATAAAACAATGTTAACTGATCTTACTCAGCTGGAACTACTATGGACAGCACAGGCACATTGAAAGAGTTAGCTCTACTTCAAAAAGAAATGTCCAGAATAAAAGTAGTGAAAGTGGGAAAATACCAAGACAGGAAATGACTTCCTCTATGGCGAACAATAATAGGAAACATTCAAGTTATTTGCAAGTTACAAACCACCAAGGAAAACTAAAGAAAGATCTACTACCTATCACCGAGTTATAATCCCAGTTGGTCATATTACTGATTACAGAACGTGGGTCTGTTTTGGGGGGAGGGGAGGGGAAAAGCTAAGTTGTGTAATTTTGTCTTCTTTAAAGTGTTGGTCCTCAGTGAGCTGAATCTTCAAAAAAATCTCTAGTCTCAAGACCTTTGATTCTTTCTTTTTTAATTAATTCTTTTCTTAAGGAAGATTAGCCCTGAGCTAACATCCGCTGCCAATCCTCCTCTTTTTGCTGAAGAAGACTGGCCCTGAGCTAACATCCACACCCATCTTCCTCCATTTTACATGTGGGACGCCCGCCACAGTGTGGCTTGACAAGCAGTGCATAGGTCCGCACCCGGGATCCAAACCAACAAACCCCAGGCTGCTAAAGTGGAGCGCACGAACTTAACTGCTCATGCTACCAGGCTGGCCCTTCAAAACGTTTGATTCTTATAGTATGTTTAAAAAACTGTAAAAATCAACTCAAGTAATAACTGGAAAGATGCAAATATTCTTTGTGCTCTGTTTCAGATGTGATTGCCCCACCTCTGACAAAGCTGAGACTCGGCGTCTGTGGCACAGGTAGCACAGATTAGGCACCCGTTTGACCCTAGAGCAGTGAGAGACTCTGCAGGTACAATGGCTTGCAGCACGAGGGTAGTGACGTAATCCGAAGACCAGCTCACTTGTGCTGAACAATTCCGATTGTATCATTGAGATAATAAGTTTAAAAGGGGCCAGAATTACAGGCCTCCCACCCATTCCCCTAAAACCCTCGTTTATCCATAAGAAATGAGGGTAGACAAAAAGCATATTGTTTATTTTTTAGTAGAAATAATTCATTCAAAATAAAACAGAACACACAAAAGTAATGCTCTGCTCCGTTCTCCCTTCTTTGCCTTGCCACTGTGACCAATTTCTATTTTTAGTTATAGACATCGTGTATGACTTTCAGTAATATATGTAAATTTTGTTTCTTGAAATACTAGCTTTAGACAGTATCTTCTGATGCCTCACTTTAAAATATGAGGAAATTAATGCATCTGTTCCTTCTTCACTCTTTCTTCTCCCCTCCACATCCTAACCTGTGTTGTAGTATCATTTTTATATTATAATGTTTATAACATTCACATTTGGTTATCTAATTATAGACGTGTCTTCCAGACTAGAGAACATCAGTAAATGGTGTGTACAGCATTATAATATAAATACTGTTCACTGTAGAACCAAGTAAAGTGATTGAAGTCGTGCAGACGGGACTGTCATCCTAATCCTGTGTCATTTAAACTTTGCTTTTCAAAGAAGACTCTTCCAAGCCCCCCAGTCTAACAGAATTTGTTATTTTTTTAGCCAGCTTCCCTCATTTCTGTGTCAGCTTCATCTGGCACCGTTATCCATGTAATCCTCATTCTACAGCTCTTTTTTCACTACGTTATACTGCTTCAAGAAATTTTAGCATGCTGAGTATGTAAATGGCAAATTTCAGAGTTTTTACACTTCTGAAAATGACTTCCTTCTGCCTTCATTTTGGAGTCATAAGTGACTGACAACCCCCTTAATGTAAGACATTATTTGACATGTTGAATATGTGTATTAGTGTGTGTGTATTTCATATGTATGGAATATACATAAACTCTCTAAAGATATGGCCTGCCTCTTGACGTAAGATAGTCTGTGAGCATGAATCGTCTGTCTCTCCAATGTTTGATGAAGAATGTGACTGAGTACACTCACGGACTCCATTGTGTTGACTTTTTTCTGCTGCTCCTCAGGACACAGCAGCCACCTTCGCCCTTAATTCTACCAGTGGAGCTCAATAAGCACGACCCTCAGAATCCACAGATTTTACAAAGCGGAAGGGCTGGGAGGGGAGCGTGGACACATTAGGTAAAGAGGGAAGATAGACGGGGTGGAAGGAGGACGAAGGACTAGACCAGGGATGAGGGACGTACGGCAGCAAGCTTCAGGCTCATGGGCTGCCACGCCCTCCTTCCAGCTGCCCTAGTTTCCACTTTTATTGTAGAAGTTATTAAAGAAAAATGCAAAGCAACGATAGCTTTTCCGTCGTAGAGAACCATTTTTCTTTTATTTGTGTAAATCAAGTGTAAGTAGCCTTTGCTCTTGCAGTAGGGAGATCTCACATCTGCTCTCCTTCCTCTCCTTCCTTCCCTAAGTGAGGAATCTCAGCAGACAGGAGGTGGAGGGAAAGGAATAGAGTGAAGTCAACTACGGTGTATCCTCTATGCCTTACTCAAGGATTTTTCCTATCAATATTATTCTCTCCTCTTTCTCCAATAAGACTTCAGGGAATGAAAAACAGTACCTCACTCTAAAAATGCATTGGTAAAATGTTTAGGCCCAATTTGGAGGGGAGGGGTTGAATAAAGTCTAAATTAGATACTACTTGATAGCTTTTTATTATAATTCTTCCAATCTACTAAATATATGTCAAGGAAACAAAACTGAGTTTTCCATCCTTTTAACATGTTTAACAACTTTTCACTCAAAGTTTAGGTTCTCAGAATTTTATAACAGGAACCTGAGACTATAGAGCTGCCTTGTTCCAATCAGGGTTAACTTGGTGATGAAAATAAGTTTGTTTACCTATTTAGAGTAGACAAGAGCTTACATGACATTTCTCATCTTTAGCTGTGCTACTGGACAACCTCTAGGCCAGCTTCACGAGTAATATTCTTTGTTTGCCTTTGTTGCTAATGGCTCTTAATTGTTCTCTCATTGTCTTGACTTCCTACCCAAAAGTCTGGAGCTTTTAAGTTTGTACTTAATTTTCCAGAAAGTGAAAGACCTCTGGTTTGTGTAGCTTTACAACCTTGTTTGGTTTTTTGTTGATTAAATTAAAAGCAAGGGAGCAAAGATCTTCATAAAGAACAATTTTATGTGATTCTTTTGTTGTAAGGAAGGAGCATTCCATCCTTTTTCTTCCTTGTTGACTATAATAGGGCTCTTGGCTGCTCACCTCATGAGTGGAAAACCAGGAGAGGCACTGACTTGATCTGAGTGGTCACACTGTGTATCTCCCTTCCTGATTCCCTTGTTGACCTTAGAGAGAACTAGTGCCTCAGAGAGAACATCTACGAAGATATGGTCAAGGCAGGGCAGAGGACAGACGATGTGTCTTCACTGCAAAGCTGAGCCTTGGTCATGGATGTTTCAGAAACATGAAGAAAAACCAAGCGTTGATCATGAAGTCAGGGTTGATGGATGTATATCTGGAAGAACTGATAAGATTCGCAAGAAAGGATGGGAATGAGGAAAGGGACAAGAACTTCAGAAGAGAACAGAGGTTCTTATAATTAAATGCAACTTCATTAACCTAATATATTGTGAAATTATCTGGCAGTTTTGTGGGATTTCTATTCCCATGCACCCTCCTTCCTGATACATGTCATTCCAGCTTAACTTTGCATCTGTGTTTTTACTGGTACAGCTAAAAAGTAAGCTAAGTTAGACTGAGGCTACCAATTTACCTGTCTTGAGAATATTCTTACTCTAACACCTTGCACAGGGATAAATTGATGTCCACATGTCCTCATCCTTCTCTTGTTTGCCTTTTCTGTGATCCCCTCCAGGCCTGTCTATATATAACCCATCTCTTTCTTCCTGTTTTAATCTTTTTTAATGAAGTGAATATTTTTTTCCTGTAGCAGTGACCACATTGAATAGTCTTCTCAGAAGCAGGCAGATTTGAGCCCAAGTTCATTTATGTATTTGAGATGGAGAGAAACAGTTGAAAAAGCTGTAGAATGTGTGTAGTGCTCATTAAGATGGTATAGTCAAGCATGCACTTCAATTGCTTCCAAGCCGAACCAGCAGTGCAAACCATCCTTTGCTTTCTTCTGTGCTCTAACATGCATTCGGCTGTACCTGTTTGGGAGCAAGGGGGTGTGTCTTTTCATCTTTGGATGTCCAGTGCCTGATGTAGTTCTTGTTATTTAGGTGGACAGTAAGTTTTTGTTGAGTGATAAATGAATGATTTGAATAATCAAACATGAACTTCCTGAGACGTTGGAGGGACTTGAGTGATGGGGGAAATGCGGAAGAAAGTCTGCCTACGTCTCTTCACTTTCATTGACTCTGCCCTTAGACCAACCATGGTCTTTTCAGTATTATTTTGGGACTCTCACTTTTCACTTGCAAGTGAGAAAGCGCAAGCAGGAAAGAGAAAAAAACTTCGTGAGTAAGGGCCTACGTGGTAGGAATCCATGATTCTGAAGATTGAGAATAAAAGCCCACCGAGTCTGCTGACTTTATTCACCTGTCCTATGGCTGCTGATGGGTAGGTGACAAAATGGTTGATCAGCATGAATGAGGTGGCACCGCCCTCCATCTGACAGCTTCCTTTAAGAGCAGTTCCAGTGATTTCCTTACACACTACCCAGCACAGAATCCACCAGGAGCTTGCTTCGTGTTAGATCGCATCCGTTGTCTTTCATGGCTGCTCTTGTCTGAGTCTCTCCAGCTTTTATAAGTGGGAAAGCTAGAGATTAATCACAAGATTTGATTTATCTATTGTTAACCATTCTGAATGAATGAAAAATATGTTGAGAATTTTAAACTGTCTTTTAACCCTCTTTTATTTTTATTTTGTTTATTCATTTGTTTTACTCAGGTGTGTTTGGGACTGAGAAGCCTAAAAGTAAATATTAAATTTTTTTGCATTAAATAAACTGAGTGTGTGTGTACTATTTACAGAGGACCATGCTAAGCTCTAGGTGATATAAAAGTAAATGCCATTTTCTCCTTGTTTTCAAACATTATATTGACAGATGAGTGACAGAAGTGTACTATACTCTGAGGTATGGTATTATGTGAAATCATACTAGACAGGACTATGGCCGGGCAGTTGATTGAGGAAAGAGCTGTTCTTCTCCAAATAAAATCTTTGATTTTCCCCTTATGAAAGACAAAGTTAAATCTCAAGCACAGAAAAATCTAATAAAATAGTAAAGTCAAAAAATACTTACTTTTAAATCCAGATGTCATTTGTTAAGCAGTTGAGAATTTCTGTAACTAATATAATGTATTAATAGAGCGCTTTTCCTTACGTTATTGCATTTAGTACAATTAAATGTGAACTACATACAGAGAGGTAGGAAAATATTTACAACATAAATTTAACATGTAACAGTATATGAGAAGTCCTACAAATCAGTAGAAAGAATAACCCCTTTTTTTTTAATTGGCAAAGGATATGGATAGACAGTTCACAGAAGAGGAATAGAAAATGGCCAACAAATGATGTTCAAACTCACTGTCAGGAAAATGCAGACTAAAAGAGAATTTGGTTCCTCATTTTGCCTATCAGATTGGCAAAAAATTAAATTTCAACAAGTGTGCAAAGAAGCAGGCACATTTAACTGTTGATAGTTAAAAGTTCTAGCATTTTTAGAGGGCAGCTTGATAAGGAATCTACCAAAATCCAGATATCTAAAAAGTTCCTTTAACCTTTGACCAACAATTCCATTTTGACATGCCTATCCGACACAACTATTTGCAACTTGTACCCAAAGCTGTAGGGACAACCATAGTCACCGAAGTATTGTTTGTACACAAAAAAGAATGAAATCAGGGGCCAGACCTGTGGCCTAGTGGTTAAAGTTCCATGCACTCTGCTTTGGTGGCCCAGGTTCACTGGTTCAAATCCTTGGTATGGACCGACACTGCTTGTCAGCCATGCTGTGGAAGCGATCCACATACAAAATACAGGAAGATTGGCACAGACGTTAGCTGAGGGCAAATCTTCCTCAGAAAAAAAAAATGAAATCAATCTAGATATATTTTAATAAGCAAATATTTAATGAAATTGTTGAACCCTAAATATTGTGCAACCATTGAACTGAGGTAAATAAAAAGGTCCTACATGAAAAGATTGCTAAAAGACAGGGTTAAATGAAAAGGCCACGTTATAAAATATGTTTAAGAATGTTTGTGGGGTGTGTGTGCATTTTTATGTAGTAGGCTTCTAAAATATATAAGAAGGTCTAACAGGATAAATGCCAAATTCTTAGTGGTTTTCAGATAAGGAAAGGCATAAAAAATAGATATAAATTTTTTAATCCTATATACTTCTGTTAGCTTCGTTGTCAAATAAACATATATTGCTTTTTTTGTAATTTTTTTAGAGTTATCAAAAAAGTTCTTGTGATATATCTAGGAAATAGGACAGAAACCAGATCTTTACCTAACTTCTATTCAGTTTTTTTCCTACTGTTTACTACCTTTCTGTGTTACCTTTTTAGATCAATAATCCTTCGTTGTCTATAGCATTTTCTTTTCATTTGAAACAAATTATGAATTCTTGTTAAAATAGACTCGTAGAGGCAGTGGATTTTCAACATAGCATCTTGTAACTTGAAGCAATTTTTAAAGATAATTTATGATAATTTAAATGTCTTCAAATAGTCTAAAACATGAAATCTTTTGTCGTGGAGAAACTGCCTTAACACGTTGGTCTAACATAAGGATTATGCATTTGTTGGCTTTGTTTTCAAAAATTGTACGGGGCATGCATGCTTAAACCAAGAGCCACGGACATATACGGGCCACCCACTTTCTCCATTGTTCTCATTCTCAGTAGCCACTTTCTGTCCATCTGGAAGAAAAGGGTATTAAGCTCGGCTCACTGCCTTACAGAGCTCCTGCCAAGCAGAGTTGTCCGTGCCTCGGCTTCCTTATTCTTCTGTGATCGTGGAAAGTAACTGGACTGGGCCCAAATGAGATCATTGGGAACTTCCACTGAACTGGTCAGACTTTGATAAAGGGGAATGTTTTGGTCTTTTTCTTTGTAGAGTTAGCATTCCAGCTGGGAATTTTCCCCACAAAAGATTATTCTGTTTTCTTTTCAACTTTTGTAAGAAGTAGCTTAATAGATGGAAGGGTTCATAGCTGTCCTGGTATTTCACTTGAAAATATTTTTGAAAATGAGACCTTGCAAAGAACATGGATGTTTCTGTCTAAACTCCTAAATGATCATTTTATCCATGATTTCCTGTTTTCTCTTGAGATAGTTTTGCTCTTTTTTTTTTTTTTTTTTTTGAGGAAGGTTAGCCCTGAGCTAACTACTGGCAATCTTCCTCTTTTTGCTGAGGAAGACTGGCCCTGAGCTAACATCTATGCCCGTCTTCCTCTACTTTATATGTGGGACGCCCACCACAGCATGGCGTTTGCCAAGTGGTGCCATGTCCGCACCCAGGATCCCAACTGGCGAACCCCAGGCCGCCAAGAAGTGGAACGTGCGAAGTTAACCGCTGCACCACTGGGCCAGCCCCAGTTTTGCTCTTATTTAAAGTAATTTTTAGACTGAAATAGGTCCCTTATATTTTTTAACTTTTCAAGTATAATTGAAAGTCTACATATCCAGAGAAATAAGTGTAGACTCAGGATTTTAGTATGAGAATTTTTAAATTTTTCCATAATGCTATCTTGCGAACTTAAAATTAGTATAGCTCTCTTCCTTGGTTTGTTTCTCTTTTTACCTTTGAGTATCTCTTCCTGTAATGGGGCTGGGGCTTGAGGAGAAGAGTAGTGCTGCTGTGAGAATATTTCTGCTTCTTTCTGGTTAGATCTGCCCCCTTGTGAGTAGTCTGTGTCATTATAGTGCTCATGTTTAAGGTCTCAGAAAGATTGTAAGTTGCTCTCTACTATTTGCCGGGTGTTGGGCTCAACGTTTGTATGCATTTTCTCATTTAACCATCACAACAACCGTTGGAAATGAATATAATTATCATGCTGCTTGGCAGCTGCGGAAACTAAGGCTTAAAAAAGTTGGAATTTGTAAGACTTTGAGATGCAGAACTGGCAGTTGAATTCAGATTTGTCTCACTCAGAAGTCCGTGCCTTAATCTCCGTGTCATACCATCTCCCAGAGCCTTCCAGGAGGGACACTTTCTCAGTGAAGCCTACAGAAACGCTTGCCTTGGGGCCGGCCCGTGGCCGAGTGGTTCAGTTCATGCGCTCTGCTTCTGCGGCCCAGGGTTTTGCCGGTTCAGATCCTGGGAGCGGACATGGCACCACTCGTCAGGCCATGCTGAGGCGGCATCCCACATAGCACAACCAGAAGGACCTACAACCAGAATATACAGCTGTGTACTGGGGGCCTTTAAGGGGGAAGAAGAAGGGAAAAACAAAAAAGATTAGCAACAGATGTTAGCTCAAGTGCCAATCTTTAAAAAAAAAAAAAGCTTTATTCATTTTCTTATTTTCACACTCATAGTGGAAATGGATTATTGAAAATGCCAAGAGCACTCTTTAAATATTTATCTAGCTTTGTATACATCTGCTTCAGTCCACGGGGACATCATTTGTCCCTCTGTCATTGTCCTTTGTCATGCCACTGTGAGAAAGGATTCTTTGTGCATCAGATCCTGCGCTGTTTGCTTATGTAGGAGTTTTGATTCATTGTATTCTTACCATTTCCACCACCATAATAGCTGAAGAACAGAGTGTTTTTGAATATCAGATCTTCTTATCTAAAGTAATGAAATTTTGTAACTACAAAACCTAACCGCTTCACTAAAAAATTATATCTTCAGGGTCATAGCACTGTGTGCCTTTCTGGTGTACTTTTATAGTTGATTCTCTCAGGGTATAAATTTTGGAACTTCTGCAATTTCAGACAAAAGAAAATTTCCAGCAAATACAAAATAAAAAAGGATAAACACATATGCACCTGCCCTATACTTTTGATAATAAAGTGTTTTATGTTGGTTTTCCATTCCACTGTTATCTACATTTTATTTGATAGTAATGTGTCTTCTCCCTTGTGTTCAAAGGGCAGCCATTCTACCAAGGTGGAAGCTGTGGTCAGAACTCTGAAGAGAATCCAGCGTAGAGATCCAGGGGCTAAAGCGCTCGTTTTCTCAACGGTATAATCATTTGCATTCTGTCTTAACTCAGACTGGCTTTCTGTCTCTGACCAGTTTATATCTGAGAACTAATTGTTACTGTTTGCCAGAATACACTTGAGACGCAGAATTACTAATAGGTTTTTCCACGTTACCTTTTTTTCTATGTTCATAGGTCAGAATTATCTGTACAGAAATTTGATGCTGCTTCACAAGGCAATTCCTACAGCTGCATCTCATGTTTTTCTATTAATTTTACTTAGGGATTTTCTTATATTAATATTTTTAAAATTGAAAATTGTAACCTTGGAAGTCTCATTTCACAAATGAACATGATTGTTTAAAAAAAAGAAAATCTACTGAATGAAGTATTGAGTAAAAATTCTAGTTTTCATTTTTGAAAGATAAGTAACTACATCCATTAAGCACTTCATTATTTATTTTCTACTACTTTTGTTTATCTTAATTCATTTCTTGAAGACAGTCCTGTTTTTTACTCTATCTTTAACCAGCATTTAATTTAAAACAAAAAAAAAACCCACAACCGTTTCAAGATTGAACTAAATAATATTGATGGTGCTTCATTTGAAGGTTTTGTTTTTGTGTTTGTTTAGTTCTGAGATAGAAAGTCATTTTGATTTAATCCCTTTTCATATCCGCTTCATATGAAAGCTGTGTGTAAATATTTGTTTTCTTATTGTTTTCTGTGCTTTTAGTGGCAAGATGTATTAGATATTATTTCAAAAGCTCTCACTGACAACAGCATGGAATTTGCACAGATCAGTCGTGTAAAGACATTTCAGGTACGTCCAGAGATTTTACTCATATTTTCGGAGTGGATTCAGTTGCAGATTAAAGCTGCTGTTAACTAGCTTACTTGAATTTATTGTATTGTGTTATATATAGACATAAACTCCAGGATTTGAGTTCTTGAGTAACTATAAAATTAACATTCAAAAGCAAAGTAGGGAAACTGTAGTTATTTTCTTCTATTCGGTTATACCCAGCAGCAAGACCATTTGTTAAAGATCTCCTGACTTGAGGTGCTTTTCTTTAATAGAGGAAAAGATGGCCTCTGATCTGCCTTTTGAATGGACAGGGGCCTCATGCCCCTGGGATTGGGTTCTAAAGACACTGTATCAGGCAAGACTGCCTAAGTTCAGGTTGTCCTTACATGACACCAGCACAGTGACAGGTGCACACCCTAAGAGACAAACACAGAAAGACCAAGTGACAATTTAGCAGATCCACGTCTTTATCTCATACTCATTCTAACACATTCTTTCGCTTTCTGGCTCTCTTTGTCCTCTAAGCTTGTATAGTTTAATGTTTATACATCCCATACACATATCTTGTGATGCCACTATATACTGTAAAGGACAAGAGAGCTTATGTGACACTTTTCCTCATAAAGTCCAGCAGACAGTTTACATTTTATAAAATTGGTATTTTACTTTTTATTTTCTTAGTTATTACATTTCACAATGACCTGGATACCATTAGGCATATTTAATATGAGCTATAATATACTGCTCTTATTTTTAACTGATCCAGCTAAAATTTAAATGTACCTTTCTTTTTTAGGAGAACCTTTCAGCATTTAAATATGATCCCCAAATCAATATTTTGCTGCTGCCCCTGCACACAGGTTCTAATGGATTAACCATCATCGAAGCAACTCACGTTCTCTTGGTGGAGCCCATACTGAACCCTGCCCATGAGCTTCAGGCCATAGGAAGGGTGCACCGAATTGGACAAACAAAGTAAGGACTATAATTAACGTCAGTCACGTTTGCTTCACGTTTCTCCGATACGAATCAGCATTTAAACTCTTCATTTATGTTCATCATAACCTAATCATTTTGCTTACCTCCTTATTTAATTTTCAAGTATTATATAACCAAAAGACATCTTGAGATCTCCAACCCTCCCTCCTCCAAGCAGCAAACACCCCACATTCTCCCAGATTTTTGTCTTCCCTCCTTCAGAAACTACCCTGATCACTTCATCAAAACAGTTCTTAAAATGCTTAAGACAACTGTGTGGTGGAAGGCGTCCATCATGACTCTGAGAAGAGTTGATGTCTGAATACCTAACGTAGCCCGTATTTGCAAGAAGGCATATGTCAGGCACGACTGGAAACAAATAGCTCCATTTTAAATTCTTCCCTTTAGGAAAAGACAGCCCCCCAGGTCCACTCTGAGAGAGAATTAGATTTAGTTTAAGGCCCAGAGCAAACCTAAGGTGAGTATTTATAGTATATGTTACTTTTATTAAAGTATCAGAATGGACAATTATCTTTCATAAGTCATTTCAGATGTATTACCTCCTGGATGTGCGATACCTTGAGTGTTTAAAAAAAAAATACATCCATACTGAGCACTCATTAAATAAATATTGACTGAGCACCTCCTATATAACAGGCATTATGTTAGATAACATTCAACTGAATAAGACGTAATGTGTTGCCCCAAGGAGGTTAGTGTGTAGGATGGGAAACAGATGACTTACCATGTTACTGCGGAGTGTTCAGACATGTGGCTAGAAGTACTGTGGTCACAAAAGGAGGGAGTGATGGGTTGTGTGCCAGAGAAACAAGAAGGGCTTCATTAGGTTCAGTCTTGAGGGAATAATTATTTCAAAGTTGGGCTAGAGAAGGGGGTTCATGCAGCCAAAGAGAGTTGCATGTGCACAAACACAGCGGGGAGAGCAATGTGGTATTTCTAGGGGCTGTGAGGAGTTTGGAGCTGCTGGAGTATAAAGTATGAGGAGAGGAGTGGCAGGAGATGAGGTCTTGTGTGCCCTAATCAGCAATATAGACTGCTCTGTAAGCCATAGCCGGGAGAGCAAATGATGAGTTTTCATTTTAAGCAGGAAAGAGACCTGTTCTTCAAACAAACCCTTAGCACATATGGCAAAGTAATATAATTGTAGTAAATGCAAGCTTGTTCTAAAGTATTGCCAAGTGTCATGGAAAATGCAGTCACGTCTTAGCTGGTTGTGTTTTTTGTGTGTTTGTTTTGTCTTATATTTTTAAACACTGACTTCTTGTCTTATCAGTGTTTCTAAAGCATGTACTGGACTGATCTCAGCTGTGAGGCCACAGTCTAAACAGGCCATTCCACACGGCCCCCCAGCACCGCTGTGCATCCCTAGTCAGTGGATTGTTCTGCCTTCTGAGGAGACTGTCTGAAGTCTTTGTATCTTCCTCCTCCCCGTTGACGGTGATCTTGCCTCATACGGGGAAACATGCCGTCAGATTAGAAGGCCCTCATCTTTCATCACCCCCTTGCACAGTCTGCCTGCATTAATGCTCACGTACTTCATCCAGTACATTTTTGTTGAGCGCTTCTGTGTGCCAGGCACTGGTCTAGGTACTTGAGATGCCTTCATGGAGCTCAAATTCTAGTTGTAAGGGGTTGGAAGACGGACAGATGGTAAACAATAAACATAATAAGTAAACACAGGCCATGTTAGGAGTTGGAGAAGTAGAGCAGGTGAGGGGATTAAGAGCACAGGTGGCTGGGCAGGAAGGCATGGAAGGTCGTATGGGGAAGGTGACATCTGAACAAGGAGATGAAAAATGAGATAAAGAAAAGAGAGGAAGTCACGCAGAGGTCTTAGGGAAGAGCGTTCAAGTCGACAGCACGCTCGGTGCAAAGGCCCTGAGGCAGGAGTGTGCCTGGTGTGTCTGAGGACTGGCACAGCGCCGACTCGCTGGAGGAGAGTGAGCGAAGCGGGGAGAAGTAGGAGGTGAAGTCAGAGGGCTTGGAATGGGGCTGTTATATGGGCCCAGGAGGCTTTCGCTGCGTGTGAGATGGCGAGTCCCTGGAAGGCTCGGAGCAGAGGGGTGACTGTGATCTAACCTAAGTGCTGAAAGAATCCTTCTGAGTGCGATGTTGAGGCCTGGGGGAAGGGCAGCATGGAAGAGGAAAAGCAGGGAGAATGGTTAGGAGGCTGTTGCGGTAGTCCTGGTGAGAGATGAAGGTGACCTGGACCACGTTAGAAGCAGCGGATGGAGTGAGAAGTGGTCAGGTTCCGGATAGAGTTTGAAGGTACACAACCAATAGTATTTGTTGACAGGCTGGACATGGGTGTGAGTCAAGGTTAACACCATGGTTTTTGGCCTGGACAACTAGAGGATAAAGTAGCTTTCAGTTGAGCTGGGAAAGACTGCAAGGTGGAGCAGGTTTGGTGAGAGAAGAACAGAGTTTATTTTAGATAAAAGTTTGAGATGTTTATTAGACGTCCAAGTGGAAATTTCTCTTCTGTAATTGGACACACAAGTCCAGAGTTCAGGAGAGAAATCTGGACTATAGAGATGCATTTGGAAGTCACCAGCAAGTAATGGTATTTTTAAGTCATGAGACTGAATGAGATTTCCTGCAGAGTGAGAGTAGATAGAGAGGAGGACCAAGGACTAAACTCCCGAGCCCACCAAAGGTAAAGGCTCTGGGAGAAGAGGAGGAACCAGCAAAAGAGACAGATAAAGATCATGCGGTGAGTTAGGAAGAAAACCAGAAGAGAGAGGTGTCCCGGGAGCCAAGTAAAGGCTGTAACTCAGGAGGAGGATGTGATCCACTGTGTCATCCTGTCGAAATGTCAAGTAAGTGAGAATTGAGAAGTGATCATTAGATTTAGCAGCATGGGGGTCAAAGCCAGTTTTGGTGGAGTGGTGGGGGTGATAGCCTGATTTGAGTGTGAGAGAGAATAGGATTTTATTTCTTTATTAACAGACACTTATGTAACAGAGAGAGTAACTTGCCCCAGGTCACATAGCTGGTAAACGTGGCAGGCTTCAGACACAGCCATTCTGCCTCCACAGTCCATGCTTTTACCCACAATGCACTGCTGCCTCTGTGTCACTATAGGACTAGTATTTTGAGGAGTTTTGCTGCAAAGTACAGAGGAAAGGAAGAGAGTGGGATCAAGAGAGGGGCTTTTTTTCCTCTCATGTGGGAGAAATAATAAGAGAATGATTCATTAGAGGCAGAGAAACTAGTGAAGCAAGAGAGGAGGGAGAATGCTGGCGCAGTGTCCTTGAGCAGGCGAGAGGTCTGAAACTCAGGGCTGGGGATTGGCTTTGGGCAGGAGCATGGATCTTCCTTCTGCAGCAATAGGCAGCAAGGCACGCTGTATTCCTTCCCTTTTATTGTGGTGGAAGAAGTGTCCCTTTTCTTTCAAAAGCCAGCCATTCCACTTGTCCTGGATCCCATCCCTTCTCATCTTCTCGAGGATGTTCCTTTTGTAATACATTACCATATTCATATGCCTTAATATCTATCTTTAAAATAAAGTCACTCCCCTCCATTCCGCCTCCACCTCCACTTCCTTACCTCTCATTCTCTCTCACCCTTTCTGGTTGGGTTTTTGTCCCCACCATGCCACTAAAATGAGGCTCCCAGTGTTATTAATGTCCTACTTCTTGCCAGTGGTTCCTGAGGGTTCTTTTTCCCTCTGTACACTCTTTAGGTGAACTCCTCCACGTCCAGAGCTTTAAGTAGCATTTATATGTGGATGCTTCTCTAATGGATGTCCCCCAGCCCAGACATGCCCATTTAGCTCCTGTCCCAGATTCATATATCCAGTTCTGTCTCTGCACATGAATCTATGAACTCTACACCTCCCTTTCCATACCTATCTAATAGAAAACTCGAGATTAACAAGAGCAGCCCAAGTCTTCCTCATCTTATAATGTGGCACTGTCATCTATAGTTTCTCAGACCGGAAATCCAGGACTCTTCCATGTTTCTCTCTTCATACGTCACATCCAAACCATCATTTAAGTCTTGTTGGCTGTACCTCCAAAAGGTATTCCAGACCTGCTGACTGCCTGCTGTCTCCACAGGGACAGCCGTGGTGCAGTCCACCCTCTTGCCTGGACGACTACGAAACTTTCTAACTGGCTTCTCTGCCTCCACCCCTGCTGCCCCACAGTCCATCATCCCACAGCAGCCAAAGGGATTTCGAAAGTATAACCAAGTGCAGCTCCAGTCATGCATAAAACCCACTGATGGCTTCCCCTTATAACCACAATAAAATCCAGATTCCTGCCGTGTCCTACGAGATCCTCATGATCTGACCTCTGCCCCCTCTCCACTCTCATTGGCACCTCTCTACCCCTCATTTACAATAGGCTGCTGCCATGCTCGCCTTCTTTCTGTCCCCGGACCATTTTCAGCTTGTGCCCAGCATATTCTCTTCAAGTCCTTCCCAGGACTTGGCATGTATTTACTGTTTCTTCTGTTTCAGTGCTCTTCCCACTCCTACCTTGCTTAGCGTCCTCATTCCCATCAGTCATGTTTCAACTCATGTCAGCCTCCTCATGGCATTATCTGGACCTGACACTGTCTCAGTTGTTTATGTGTTCATTGTGTGTCTCCCTCATTGGACTGTTAGTTCATTGAGATTAAATAGTTTGTTTTATTCACTGCTGATCGCCCCCCAGCACCTTGATTAGTACCTGCCGCAGAGAGCACCACCTGACTGACAAATACAGCATGTAATAGATGAAGTCTGTTTGTTCTAACTCGATGTTTTTAAACTTCTCATTGTTACGTACCTTCTAGACCTACTATTGTACACAGATTCTTAATTAAAGCAACGATAGAAGAAAGAATGCAGGCCATGCTGAAAACTGCTGAGAGGAGGTAGGTGGCAGGGGACTGCACGTCCATGGGGGGTTTTCAGTGTGTGTAAGATGCTGTCAGCGTTTGGAACTTCTCCGCTCACATCACCACTTAGTAAACCAATAGATATAAGTACCAGTACTTTCTGAAAGCAGGGTATGACATTTTACCCATTCAGTGCTTCCCAGTCAGTGCTCGGGACATTTTAATTTTTGAGTTAATTTATCAATAGGGATTGTAATGTTTAAAAGTATCCAGACTATCCTACATTTCTTTGCCACATTGAATTACTTTTTAAATGAGGTCTGTCTTTATGCTCCACCTAAAAGCCTTAGTCTGATATCTATAAAACCAAACTTACACTGCTCTATACATCACTCTTTTAGTCACGTGCGGATGGGAAGGTCTGGCTGTAAAACTCGGCTGGTCATCCTGGTGTTAATTCCAAAGGCAGAAGAGCAGCAGAGAGACCAGAACAGCATTTATTTTAAAAACTTAACTTTGGAATCATAAGACTTCCTAGTATTTATTCCATAATTTTTCTTTAAAGTCATTTTGAAAACATAAACAAATGTCTTACTCCCTCCTTGTGAGATGGATGCGACTGGGAAATGCACACAGGGGACCATGGCCTTAGAAGGGACTGCTGCCGCAGAGCTACTGCGCGCAGCCAAGAAGCAGTTTGAATTCAGAAATTGTCTTCCGTGGGTGGCGTCTGGGAAGGAAGGAGGCTACCACAGAGCTTTTTGCCTCAAACGTGAAGGCTTTTTGTTATTGATGTTTCCATATGTAATGGAATTCAGTGATTATATTTAAACTGCCTCGATAAAATAGCAGAAGAGCTGTTGAAATTCTCTCGAAACAAATTAACTTTGGATAGTAAGAAGGTAAATTGTAAGGTGAGAGCCTTTGTAGCAGTTGGCAGGGGTTTTGTTTCTTTGTTTCATTAATGGCGCAGAGAAAAAACATTTTACGACAAAGTCTAAAAATAATACATAGAAGTCTTCACTAATTTAACTGGCTGTCATCATGATCCCATCCCCTCCTCTCTTCTGCGAGTCTCTCCTGGCTCACTCACACCACTTAGGAACAAATGTGTTCTTACATTCTTATAAGAATATAGCATTCTTATATTGGTATATGACTAGAACAATAGATAAGGCAAATATAGTAATTTATTCCCTGGGGTTTCTTTCTGACTCTGCTCACCTGGGAAATCCTGCAGTCACACAAACTCGTCGGCGAAGCATTCGGAGGCCTCCGTCTTGACCGTGGCTGATCTGGCAGACCTGTTTACCAAAGAAACTGAAGAACTTGAATGAAGTCCCCTTGATTCAATCCACAGACTTTTATGTATCTCAAAACATTCATAGCTTCTAGAGCAAAGTTATAAGAAAAAAATCCAGTAGATGTGAGTCAATGCCGTTTTCATTTGAATGAATTTCTCTTTTTTAGTTGTATAATGTTCTAGTAGTTGAGTCCTTTTCAATATACTGTTTCCAAAAGATCTATAAAGATTTTTAATTTTACTCTCCTAGTAAAACATTTATTTTTGTTCCAAAGAATATCTATATCTGAGGGAATTAAGAGAGGTAATGTGTACTTTTCTTTTGCTAAGATCAGTCTTTAAAAGGGTTGGACTAAGAAAGTAAACTAGTCTAGTTTTATATGACCTGGTATATTTAACCAATATAGATCTCACTTTGGGGAGGGCCTTCAGTGTCTTTAGCACATGATTCACCAATGTTTCGTTAGTCATATTTTAAGTAAATGGTGAATTGTATGAACTCCTAGTTATTTGAGTAGGTTTAGACCGTAGCTCCACGCATAGTAACTTTACAGTAATAGAACTCTTCACAATAAGTTCATATTAGGCAATTTGTTCTTTTCTCTGTACCTTGCTACTAAAAATCAAACCACTGAATAGTTTCCTGTTTCTATTACATGGTAAAGAGTGTTGATGTAAGCAGTTTAAGTAGCTTTTTTAAGGGTATTAATGTTTACCTTAAAATTATCTAAACTGCTTCCTCTACTTTTGATTTTTCCTTTTGTTAAGTTTTTACATGTCTTAAGATTGACGTATCTGTAAATATTGCAATTTTTGTAATTTTAGTTCTTATCGTTATAACATGGAAATATGGCGGGGGGTTTTTAGTCATCATTATACTGATGTGTTGGATTCTTTTCCTTTCCCACATTCCTGTGTGACTAGACTTTAAACTACTAACATCTAAGTTGATGATGAGGTTTGTTATGTTATTCCGCTAGGACTTCCCTCAAGGCCTAGTATTTGATGTGTGGAACAGAAGATGTCATATTCACATAAGCAAATAATTGCAAATGATAATAACCTAGGTTTTCTTCTTCTGTGAAGAATGAATGGACTTTGAAATTGCTAAATAAGGAATAGCTTGTGTTCTAGCCCTTTGATGCAATACAAATGTGCTTGTTTTGTTCTCTTTGAGCTTCCGAGTTTTAAATGGCCCTCAGGACTCATTAGCTCCTACTTAGCTGCCCAGAACACTGTAGTAGAAATATCCCTGGGTCACACTGTCCAAGAGGCTCTGGTGCTCAGTTAAGGTGCATTTTCTTAATCTAGGTTTATGGGGTGACATAATTCAACTGAAGAAAACACATGTTTTTTGGTGCTTATTCTTCAGTTAAAGGGAGATATGCATTGATTCTTTTATAGGAAATTAAACAGAACTATTATTTTTGTAGCTCTTGACATATTATAAAGAGCTTTCCTATACATTCACATGTTTAATTTGCCTAACAATCCTGTGAAGTTGGTATAATTAATATCATTCCTGTTTTAAAGGTAGAGAACTAAGGTTCGGAAATACTGAGAGACGTGCCTCTGACACGTAGCAAGTAAATGGTGGAGCCCAGGTCCCCGACTCCAGCTCTCATGTTCTTTTCTCAATCATATGTCATGCTGAGACTCAGAAGGTCCATGGTTATAATTTAATGATGAGCATATTTCAATATTTCTTTTTGTTTTTTTCCTAGGATTCCTTTTTAAGCTCAAGTTTTAGGGAAAACAATTTGATATGTTTCAATTTTGTAAAAAAAAAAAGTATATATATAAATATGAAAATATAGCTATCTGTATTAGAGAAAAACTGTTCTTATTTATTTCTGTAAGATATCAATTAAATAAATATTTTAGTGGAAATTGAAATTTGGGGATTGATTTAATTTCTGAGCTGTAGAACGTGCAGCGTGGGTTTTTTGTTTTGGTCTCTCAACAAAAGATGTAAAAATTGTTTCTACAGAATTTTATATTTCACAGCCTTCTGTTATTTCTTCAAAACAGTTGTGACTATTCTTCCACATAATTGTTGGAAACAAATACAGATCTAATCCCCACATGTCCTTGGCTGCAAACAGAAAACTTTTCTGTTTTCTTCCTCCATCACTTTATGTTCTCTGAAATATCACTGTGCTCACAAGTAGTTGTTCTTCAGTGGGTGCTGGACTGACGAACCAGCGAGGGAAAATGACGTAATCCCAGTCCTTAGAGAGCTTGAGCTCGTCTGGACCTGGGGACGCACTCTCTGCTGATGAATCCAGGTGAGCTTACTTGGCCTGAGAACTGACTCATAGACGATGTAAAATACATGTACCTAACTCCATGGTCTTTTGCCTCAAACCCAGATAGTTTTACTATGCTAATTGCAGCTTCAGCTTTTCTCTTTGATGTGCTCTAGACAGAATGATCCATGCGTTTAGTTTCAAGCCTTAGTCCCTTTCATATCACCTTAATAACAACAAACTAAAAACTCTCGACAAAATGATTCGACATGTAACCACAAATTCTTTACAAATAATTATGAAACGTAATACTTATCAAAATACTTAGGAATTGAATTTAGCAATGCAAGGTTCATCATCAACTCAAGCTACTCAACTCAAGCTACTCTTTCAAGTGGACAAACTTCTCTTGCTCTCATTTGCTGGTTCTCCCAAGATTTAGTGTGCTAGAGTTCTTGATGTTTATTAAACTACAGGATAACCTTTGAAAATGCAAAACCACCTATGCTAAAGGACCTCAGGCTTCGTTAAACTGAATAAAAAATCTTTCAATTTTTCTAGAATTTAAAACAAAATCCCACAATAATATGCCATTTCATAAGGTTTAACTGGCATACCACTGTGAAAATGAAGTCATTAAAACAGTACAGTACAAGCAATGCATTTTAAGCCTATGTACTCTGATAAAGGAAATCTTCAATAATATTTCTTCAAAGCGAGATGAATTAACTCTGTGTTTTATAAAATTTGCAAGAATCTCCGTGTACCTCTGTCACGTTGTGAGGCCCACATGAGTGCTGTCACGTATAGGGTTGAATGTGACCCACTTGCAAGCCTCCCTTTAGAGGAGGGCTGGGTGAGTAATTGATCACCCCAAAGGGAATTCAGGTCTCACAATAAATAGGTTTGTGGTGTTGCCTCCGAGTTATAGAACAGATAATGTCACATAGAGAAAACAGCATGAGAACTTGGCAGGGACCGAAGGTGGCATCCCCAGCCTTCCCTGGCCTTCAGTGAGCCTTTCAGAGCCACGCATATCTAGTCTTTGAAGGGCCCACACCATCCCTGGGATCCTAGTCCATTGTTTAATATCAGTGACTCGTTTGTTTGTGAAAACTGACTTTGTTATATTCAAACCAAACCCTTTGTGCTGCAGCTTATGCTTTTTTGTTGCAAAAGAGAAATCAGATTTAACCTTCGTTCTCTGTCATAATCCTTTGTACAGGTAGCTATTGTTATGAAATTGTTCACTAACTTTCTTTCTGCCTATCAGATATTCCATTCCTTCAGCCTTTTCTTAAAAGTCTTCCTGTCCAAACCGCTTTGGTGTCTTTGTAAACCTGCCCTGATGCTCCATGCCCCCACAGAGCCTCTTCAAGGAACAGTTGTGTCCAAGGATGTGTTTTCAACGTGTGGATCCTTCCAGATCTGTGAATTGTGTGCCTCACAGTTCTGACCCCTGACCCCTGACCCCTCCAGTGCCTTAAGGAGCTGACATTTGTACCCAGATTTCCTTAGGAATCTAGTTTCTCCTCACTTCATTAATAACTTATTTAGGGTGTATCTACTGAGATTACCTGTGCTGTTTTCAAGACCTAAATTTAGTTTGTATTTACCACATCTCTAATTCTGTACTCAGAACTGTAAAGGCACCCTAAGCCCCTTCTGTTTCCCAGCTTCCCATAATCACAGTGCTACATCCAGTTGTTTTTCCAGACTCTTCATAAAAATTTCCATTGACTAAGATGAGGGCATTGCTGCCTCTTGGTCATGTTGAATAGCTTTTCCTTTTACTGTCACAGAATGATGTTTTCTCGGTAAATGCAAACCTATGTTTTAAAAGGGAATGTATTTTAGTTCCTGATCTTGCTTTATTGTATCAGAATGTTTATCAATGATTGGCTATTAAACTGGTAAAGCATCATTGTAGAATATTGTATTTCCTTTACACATCCTCAACGCTTTTCACTTTTTAAATCCTTAATTGATAATCACATTACTACTTATATCTGCAGGTGACCATTTCTACCCTGCACTCAGGCTCAGTTTCCCAGAGCATTGCCTCCCGCGTGAGATGGTTCAAGTAAAGACATCACATGGCATTTCTGTCTTCCTCTTAAGTTGTTAAGGACAACTCAGTTGAGCAGACGCCTATTAATGCAGCGAGTAGTTTCCAGGGGATGATTATTCTACTCATAATCTCCATGCACACAGCAAAGATTAACACATTTCCTTCTTTGATGGCTTTGGCCTTTCAAGCATCAAGGTAAAAATCTTTACTGATTAAATCACTTTTTTTTTTTTTTTTGAGAAAGATTAGCCCTGAGCTAACATCTGCCGCCAATCCTCCTCTTTTTGCTGAGGAAGACTGGCCCTGAGCTAACATCCATGCCCGTCTTCCTCTACTTTATATGTGGGACGCCTACCACAGCATGGCGTGCCAAGCAGTGCCATGTCCACAGCAGGGATCCAAACTGGCGAACCCTGGGTGGCTGAGAAGCAGAACGTGCAAACTTTGCTGTGCCACCGGGCGGGCCCAGTAAATCACTTCTCAATTCTCTCTCTCTTCCTATCTGTTCTTTTCCTCCTCGCTTTTTAAACTGTATGTCTAGATATTGGAAAAGCAGTTTATCCACCTTTCCACGAAGGAGTGTTGTCTCAGACCCCCGCGCCAGCAGGGGCACAGATGTTCCTAACCTGGAGGCAGTGGGCCCTGGAGGACGCAGCTCCTCAGATGAGCCTCGGAAGGTGAGCGCCCCGATTGTGGACAGTCTGCCGCTCCCGGGAGAGGGTCCGCCTGTCTCTAGCAGCCCAAACTGACAAAGACATAACTTGTAAACAAAAGGTCTTTAGGGTCTTCAGTAATTTTGATGCATAAAAAGGTCCTGAGGCCAGATTTTTGAGAACAACAGTAGCCTGTTTGTAAATTATCTTCAGTGTCTCCTCATCAAGAACAAGGCAGGGAATGGGCAGACTTTTCCTAGCCATGCCCTAGTGAGTTGCTGTATGTGCATTTTTATTGACCACTGTCAAAGGCCTGGTTTAGAGAGAATCTACCCACACGGCAGCGACAGTATCTGCGGGCGTGGTGGACTTTGTATAACAAGTTCCTTTTCATTTTGCATCTTACACTTTGTTTAAAAAAGAAATTAAATGGTTGACGTTGCATATAGCAGCTGACTTTTTAAACCACTCACTCCATATGAATGTAAAATAGATGGTGATAGTCTGTGACTGCTCTGTGACCACAGAATTGTCACCTGTGATAGTTTTATGAGTCACATTGGCTAGGCTGTAGTGCCAGTTACTCAATCAAACACTAGCCTGTGTGCTTTGTGGAAGTGTTTTGTAGATATGATTAAAGTCCATGAGCTGCCTTTAAGGGAGATTATCCTAGATAACCCGGTGGGCTAAACGTTGCAACAACAACAACAAAAAGAGAGAGAGCGTTTGGAATAAATATCACTGGTGTCCATTATGGCCTCCAGTTTGGCATATACACATTCCAGGAAATGCAAGGAGATCACTGAGGTGTGGAAAGAAGATAGTGGAACTTGTATTGAGTGGGGGATTATTTATAAGACAGAAATTAAGCTTCCCCTTATTTCATATGCAGATCAACACTAACACCCTTATTCCCATCCACTTTGTAGGGCAGTCACATGTCAGTGACTCATAAGTGAATTTGGGAGCTACTCGTAGGATCAGGCAAAGAAGGCGTGCTGAAGAATTTCATCCTTGTATCAAGACATCAGTGGGGAGGAGCTAGTCACCTTTTCTACTGAATGCAGAGCAGAAGTGGCCTAAAGCATCCAGTACGATTTTAATTATCCATGAGAAAACAATTTTAGAATGCAAAGTGAGTTCTCAAAGGAGATAGTGAAATTGTTTCTGAAAGATCTTAAGAAAAGGCCAGGATTTTTTTTAAGTGCAAGTGAACTTTAAGGCTAAGTCCTGTAGTGAAATAACTATGGTATTTCCCATTTTAGGGTTTCTTTCTTTCTCCCAAAATGTGTGGTGTTAGGTTCCACAATCTCCTTAGCCAAAAGAATAATAAATACAAAAAAAAAAGATTTCGTTTTCTACAAAGTTAGTAAACATAGAAAATGCAAGTATTTATTTTTAAATTATCAAGGAATTCAATGAGTTCAGTAGAAAAGGCATTCACTTCCATTGGGTGTGCAGTAAATAGTCATTGAATTTGATTGGTTGGCATAACTGATAAACTTGGTTCACATCAGAGTTTTGTGAGTTACTAAAACATTTGCAAGCATCCCGCCCAGTAGAGACCCAGCTAATAAACACCAAGAAATCATTTAACATTTCTCCTCTAACTGCACTATGTCTATGTTTCATATTTAATAGTAAGAAGTACTTATTTGTTGATTTTGATATCAGTAATTAAGTGTTACACAAGAATAGTAAAATCTATAGAGTCAAAAAGTACATTTCACAGTTGCCTAGGCCTATGGGAGGTGCTGGGGTATGTGGAGTGACTGCTAGTGGGTATGAGGTTTCTTTATAGGATGATGAAAATGTTCTAAACTTAGATGGTAGTGATAGCTGCACAGTTCTGTGAGCATGCTAAAAAAAAACATTAAATCATACACTTTAAATGGCTAGATTTTGTGGTATGTGAATTATATCAATAAAAATATTCTTAAACATTTTTAACATAGCACAAAGATTTTTTTTGTCATTTGGCATGCAAAGCTTTGGCAGAGCCTATTCTAGATTAAAATGAGACAGATGGTCTTCAAAATATGAGACATACATTGTAAAGAATATTGTACTTGGGGCCTGTGAATCTCATTGATATCTGGCATCCACAGTTAAAATGTTGTAGCTTCTAGAATTGCTGGCTGTAATTGACACTCAGTTGAACAGACAGCCATGCAACAGGGGTACTAAATAATGTATGAAGTTCTTAGTCGTGAAACAAAAGAGACTAATTTTCTTTCAAAAACTTATTAATCATGATATTCTTACACAAAGCCCTAATCAGGCACACTTCCCAGGTTCTAACAAAGAATCAAAGGGTCTTCCAACTCAAGTATTGACTAGCTATAACATGTAACCTCAAAGTAGTATGTTCTTTCCATCCTAGAAATGTGTTGTAGTGCCAATCTTCCTTAGGCACTCAAACATTGAATTGAACAATTGAATCTAAATCCTCAAGAAGGTGGAAGGCCCCGGCCATTCTGGGCCTCTGTGGCTTCTGTGTCCTCATCATCCACACTCCCCACTATCCCTCCGTTCCCCTCTCAGGGAGCTTCCTGTAACTAGAAGATGCCAAGCATGCTTCCGCAGGGCCTGTTCCCTCTGCCTGTATGCTCCAGGATCCCCCAGATACTCATGTGGCCCACTGCTCTGCTTCTTTTGAGCCTCTGCTCCAATGTCAACTTATCAGTGAGGCCTTCTTGAGCATCTATTCAAGATTGCACCCTTCCCTCCCACCACTGTTGTTCTATCCCCGATTATTTCCTCGAAGCTCTTATCGCCATTTGATGTATATTCATTTAAAAAATTCTCTCTGGGGCCGGCCTGGGGGCACAGCGGTTAAGGTCGCACATTCCGCTTCGGCGGCCCAGGATTTGCCAGTGCGGATCCCGGGTGTGGACATGGCACCGCTTGTCAAGCCATGCTGTGATAGGCGTCCCACATATACAGTAGAGGAAGATGGTCACAGATGTTAGCTCAGGGCCAGTCTTCCTCAGCAAAAAGAGGAAGATTGGCAGCAGTTAGCTCAGGGCTAATCTTCCTCAAAAAAAAAAAAAAAAATTCTCTCTGTCTTTCTCAATGAAAACAAACTCCATAAGAGCTGAAATTTTATTTTCTTTACTGCTATAGCCCCACACCTGGTAAACAGTAGGAGCTCAATAGATATCTGTTGAAAGGATAAATGAATAAGATGGAGTAAAAACTAGTACTATTCTAAAAACTTCCCAAAGAAATTGTTTTTTCTTTAAAAAAAATAATATTAAAAGCTTATAATTTCTCTCATTTTCCATAAAGTAGACTGTGGGCTATATTTTAGATACCTATGGATTTCAGTTTTTTGGACTAGTTGCTGCTACTTGAGGCTTTGCCTCATAATCTTGGCTTCAGCGTCACCTATGACATTTATAAATGATCCCCTAATTTTTATTTCCACTCCTTAACTCTTTTTTTCAGCCACAGATCCTTCATTCTAACTTACCTTTGAATATACCCAGCAGCACCTAAGTTTGGAGTAAGGCCATCTGAGCTCTTGACTTGATCTGATTTGTCACTAACAAGCTGGGTCTCCTCAAACAAAACATATATTCTCTCAGCTTCCTCACGGGTAAAATAGAGAATTGGGTTAGCTCAGCAGCTCTCAACAATATATTGGCGTATTTTGATCACTTGAGAGAGATCTGGGATGGGATGAGAATCATGCTTAACCAAAGCCTTTATTTTCTATACTCCAGTTGGACAGTCTAAAGCTGCAGATGAGTGCAAATATTAGTCACAAGTGGAAAAAAGTAACTGGAGTAGATCATCTCTAACCATTCTAGCACAAACATTCCATGACTCCTCCTTTCCAAACAAAATCTTCATCCTGCTTGCTTTCAGAGTTCTCTTCCTCTCTCACCATTTATCAAGCCTCCAAGGCTCTTTATGAACTTTTTTATTCCTCACTTCCTACATAAGTTCTGTTAATTTTGTATACAAAAGATGTCTCTCAAATAATCATCATTATTCAAATACACATCTTCATTCCTTCTCATCTCAACTTCCCATGACCAGACTCCTTCTGAATTTTAGCTCCAAACATGATCAATAGTTCCTCTTTGCCTGTAGAATAAAGTTAAAATTCCTCAGTTTAGAGTTCAAAGTCCTCAGTGATATGCTCCCAAGCTACCCTTCCAACCAGTTAATCCGTGGTGTTGAATACATCCCATCTAATTCTCCAGCTCCACTCTCATCAGAGCTCACTGGTCTTCTAATTTCACTTTGGGCTTAGCCCATGGGGAGCCTGAACAAGAGATTGGATGGAGGAAGGAAGTGAGGTCAAGACATTTCTTCTCCAACTGCCTCTCTGCAGAGTCCACAAGGACTAGCTGCTTTCCTCTACCAACGATCACATCTCTCATCCAATGGCTCTATCTAGTTTCCTATAACTGCTCCTTCTTCTCTCCCCTCAGGTAGTAAGCTTGCCCAGCTCTTACTAGAATCAGAATGCTCATTATTCCTTGTGCTTTCTCTCCACTGTGCCCAACCATTTTTAAATCACTCCTTTATTAATTCTTCCTCAGATTACCCAGTCTGAGTGTGCCTACAGGGACCCTGGGATGCATCCGCTTATCTGTTCTTTTCTGTCATCTTATATTTTAACTACCATGATCATTCTAGGTGCTTAACTGACTGCTCTTCTGGAACAAGCTCTAAGCAACACTCTCTGCCTTTGCACCTTTGCCCCTGTTCATTCCCTAAGATGGAGTAAAAATATCCTTATGCCCATGACCAAGTGGGAATTATCCTAGGTATGCAAGGCTGGTTCAACATTCAAAAATCAATTAATGTAATCCAACACATCAACAAGCTAAAGAAAAATCACATGATTGTATAAAGAGATGCATAAAAAGCATTTGACAAATTCCAACTCTCGCTCATGATAAAAACTCTCAGTACACTAGGACCAGAAGGGAACTTCTTCAACTTGATGAAGAATAGCTACAAAAAACCTAAAGATAACATCATACTTAATAGTGAGAAATTCAAAGCTTTGCTGCTAAGATCAGGAACAAGGGCAAGGATATACCCTCTCACCACTGCTTTTCAACATCGTACTGGAAGTCCTAGATAATGCAATAAGACAAGAAAATTTGTTAAAAATGTATACATATTTAGGTAGAAATCCAAAAAAAAATATGTTAAAGATCTATATATAGAAATAAAGATCTATATGTATAAAGAAAACTATAAAACTCTGATGAATGAAATTGAAGAACTACTAAATAAGTAGCAATATATTCCATGTCCATAGATAGGAAGACACAGTATTGTCAAGATCTCAGTTCTTTCCAACTTGATCTGTAGATTCAATGCAATCCCAATCAAAACATCAGAAAGCTATTTTGTGGATATTGACAAAGTAATTCTAAAGTTTAAATGGAGAAGTAAAGGGCCTAGAACGGCCAACATAACGTTGAAGGAGAACAAAGTTGGAGGACTGACGTTACTCAATTTCAAAACATACTCTAACAGCCACACGCAAAAGAGTGAAAGTAGACCATTTCCTTACACCATGCACAAAAATCGACTCAAAGTGGATTAAAGACTTGAATGTAAGACCCGAAACCATGAAACTTCTAGAAGAAAACATAGGCAGTACGCTCTTTGACATCGGTCTGAGCAGCATATTTTCAAGTACCATGTCTGACCAGGCAAGGGAAACAAACAAACAAAATGAACAAATGGGACTACATCAAACTAAAAAGCTTCTGCACAGCAAAGGAAACCATCAACAAAATGAAAAGACAACCTAACAATTGGGAGGAGATATTTGCAAACCATATATCAGATAAGGGGTTAATATCCAAACTATACAAAGAACACATACATCTCAATAACAAAAAACCCAACAACCCAATCAAAAAGTAGGCAAAAGGTCTGAACAGAGATTTCTCCAAAGAAGATATACGGATGGCCAACAGACATATGAAAAGACGCTCAACATCATTAGCTATCAGGGAAATGCAAATCAAAACTACAATGAGGTATCACCTCACTCCGGTCAGAATGGCTATAATTAACAAGACAGGAAACAACAAGTGTTGGAGAGGATGTGGAGAGAAGGGAACCCTGGTACATTGCTGGTAGGAGTGCAAACTGGTGCAGCCACTATGGAAAGCAGTATGGAGTATCCTCAGAAAATTAAGGATAGATCTACCATATGATCCAGCTATCCCACTGCTGGGTATTTATCCAAAGAACTTGAAAACACAAAGGCATAAGGGTACATGCACCCCTATGTTCATTGCAGCATTATTCACGATAGCCAAGACTTGGAAGCAACCTAGGTGCCCATCAAGGGACAAATGGATACAGAATATGTGGTATATATACACAATGGACTACTACTCAGCCATAAGAAATGATGAAATCCGGCCATTTGTGACAACCTGGATGGACCTTGAGGGTGTTATGCGAAGTGAAATAAGTCAGAGGGAGAAAGTCAAATACCGTAGGATCTCACTCATAAGTAGAAGATAAAAACAATGACAAACAAACACATAGCAACAGAGATTGGACTGATGGTTACCATGGGGGAGGGGGGGAGGGGGGAGGACAAAAGGGGTGATTGGGCACACATGTGAGGGGATGCACTATAATTAGTTTTTGGGTGGTGAACATGATGTAATCTATACAGAATTTGAAATATATTGTGATGTACATCTGAAAGCTATATGTTATAATCCAATGTTACTGCAATAAAAAAAAAACTTACTCTAAAGCTAGAGCAATCAAGATAGTGTGGTATTGGTGAAAGAATAGACAAACAGATCAATGGAACAGAAAACGGCCCAGAAATAGACTCAAATAATATAGTCAAAGGGCAAAAGGGGTGATTAGGCATATGTGTGTGGTGACAGATTATAATTAGTCTTTGGGTGGTGAACATGATGTAATCTACACCGAAATCAAAATATAATGATGTACACCTGAAATTTATGTAATGTTATAAACCAGTGTTACCAAAATAAAAATAATTAAAGTAAATTAAAATTTAAAAAATAATATAGTCAACTGATCTTTGACAAAGGAGCAAAAGCAATACAACGGAGGAAAGATAGTCTTTTCAACAAAACAATACTAAAACAACTGGACATTCACATGCAAAAAAATAAATCTAAACACAGACTTTATACCCTTAACAAAAATTAACTCAAAATGAATCACCGGGGTTCGCAGGTTCAGACGTGGCACCGCTTGGCAAGCCATGCCGTGGCAGGCATCCCACATATAAAGTAGAGGAAGTTGGGCTTGGATTGTTAGCTCAGGGCCAGTCTTCCTCAGCAAAAAGAGGAGGATTGGCAGCAGATGTTAGCTCAGGGCTAATCCTCCTTAAAAAAAAAAACACACAGATTGCTGGGCCCCACCCCAGAGTTTCTGATTAAGTAGTTCTGGGTGGGGCCTGATAATTTCTAACAAGTCCCCAGGTGATGCTGAACCTGCTGGTCCAGGGATCACGCTTGGAGAACCCCTGCTCTGTGAGTACAGTGCCTGCAGAGAAACCTTCCAAAGGTGTGTCTCCTTTTTAATTGTGAAGACCTTAGGTTGGTCAGAACTGTGATTTGTCAACATTCTAATACTCTATGATGTTAAATGATATTGAAATAGAAAGACAAGCTGCATTTGTGTACCATCCACTTAAAAGGATCAATGCTTTGATCTTCCCTTGCCACCAAATGAAATAAGTATAACTTCAAAGGGTCTGAGGAACCCTCTTTAAACAGGGAGTGAAAGGAAGGGTGACATAACTGTCATAGGCCTTGGGGCAAATACATTTGCAATTTAAGTGAAGGCATGCCTGGAGAAACACTGAGTGTGGATGTTAGTCTACTTATGTCAGAGAGCCCTAATGCAAATTCCTTTACAGCCGGGTAAGAAGAAACAGGATGACACTGAATCTTTAAACATGGTTGAAAGATAGAAAATTAGCTATGCCCTAATAATTTTGTATAAAGATTTCTGATAACATTAGCAGCAAAATAACACACGCTACTTACTAGTGGGTCATATTCTGACCTTCAACGTTAACTCTCACCCAGAAATCATGAAATCGTCATCTGAACCAAAGATTTGATTCAGGGAGAAATTCCAAGAAGTGTTTGTTGTTTTTGTTTTTTACAAACTCCTCAGTCTTATTAATATGGACTTATTTGAAATACATAAATGTGCAGATTTTTCTCCTGTGTAGATACCACCTCTTTAACAGGTGTAACCAGAGCAATCAATCTCTAAGAGGTTCCAAACCGTTATGGTCAACCAATTAGACACACATATCTACATACAATTAGGACAAGGGATAAAATGCAAGACTCTTCTATGACAGCTATGGCACCTACCTTCGGATTCTTTACTTCTCATTTACTCTTTATATTCTCAAGTACAAATATTAGAAGTTCAGATATGTCAGTCTGCCTTTAATTTCATAACACACACCAGGGGGCTCTCTCATTTCCATTGACTGTCTCTGTGTCCTAACTTAACTCTGATGACCTTATCTCAGCCTGACTGAAAATGGGTGACCTTATCAAAACTTTCTAACAAGAAATAATATTCAGCAAAAGTTAATTCTTCTTGAAATAATTTATTCCTGTTTTTCTTTTCTTGTTAAGAACTCAGTAATGAAATCAAGCGGCTTGATTTCAAGTCCAAGCCTATCAGTTGTGTTATATTAAGCAAAGTTTTGGGCTTTAGTCTTTCCTCATGAGTAGAAATGGAAACGATGGTGTTACTTGGTGTTTTGGGCTGAATTGTCTTCCCCTCAAAATTCATATGTTAAAGTGCTAACCCCTAGTATCTCAGAATGTGACTGTATTTGGAGACAGGATCTTTAAAGAGGTAATTAAGGTACAATGAGGTTATATGGGTTGGTCCTAATTCAATGTGCCTGGCATCCTTATAAGAAGAGGAGATTAGGACACAGACATGAGGGGCCGGCCCCGTGGCATAAATAGTTAAGTCCTGTATGCTCTGCTTCAGCGACCCCGGTTTTGCAGGTTCGGAGCCAGGACGTGGACCTACACACCACGCATCAAGCCATGCTGTGGTGGCATCCCACATACAAAATAGAGGAAGATTGGCACAGATGTTAGCTCAGGGCTAATCTTCCTCAAGAAAAAAAAAAAAGAGGAAGACTGGCAATGGATTTTAGCTCAGAGACAATCTTCTTCTTCAAAAAACAAAAAAGGACAGAGACATGAGTGTACACAGAGGGAAGACCAAATGAAGATGTGGGGAAGAGACAGTCATCCATAAGCTAAGGAGAGAGGGCTCAGAAGAAATCAGCCCTGTTAGCATCTCAATCTTGAATTTGTAACCTCTAAACCTGCAAGAAAATAAATTTGTGTTAAGTGACCCAGTCTGACCACAAACTCATTGGCTTAAAACAAAAGAAATTGACTCTCTCCGGTCTGGAGGCCAGAAGGTCAAAGTCAGTTTCACTGGGTGAAGTCAGGTGCTAGCAGGGCTGCACTCTCTCTGGAAGCTCAGGGGAAAATCCTTTCCTGTCTCTTATAGCTTCTGGGGCTGCCAGCATTCCTGGCTAAGCCTACATCACTCCCGGTCTACGTGGATAGAGTGCCTTCTCCTCTTCTCTCTGTGTCAAACCTCCCTCTGCCTCTTCTACGATGATGCTGTGATTGCATTCGAGGCCCACCAGATTAATCCAGATAATCTCCCTTTGTCATGAGCCTTCGCTTAATCACTTTCATAAGGACCCTTTTTCCATATAAGGTAGCATTTACAGATTCCAGGGATCTGGACCTGACGGCTTTGGGAGCTGTCCTTCAGCCTACTCCAGTATCGGATGCATTCCGTGCATTCGAACACTCACCTCATGAACACAAGTTGCCTTCCTGTGCACCTTGAGTTAGTAATGTTTAATGAACCAGATTTTCAGCACACCGATTTACTTTGAGATCAGGGAGAGACAAAGAGAGGAAAAGTGAGGCTAAGAATGCAGAGACTGTTAAAAATCCTATTTCTCCAGTGACTTCTATTGTGAGCTTTAGCTTCCTATTTTAAACTTTTAGATTTTATATTTTGGAACTGAAATAAGTAAATTAAATGTAAAAGGAAGGATTTGGATTCAACCATTAAGTGTTTTAACAAACAGTTACATTCACTGCAAGATTCTGCATACCAGAAATCTTGCTCTCTACCCCTTCTCTGTCTATCCTCCCACCTCAGTCAGGACAAGCACAGGCCAGGAGAAGTGACAAGTAATTGTGTGCTAGAGCAGCTGATGTTTGTCTAGAGAAAGCACTTTTGACCTCTGAATCCCTGGTGGCAGGGGGCCCAGAGAGGAAGAGGCAACTCTTAAAGTCTCCTTTAACCCCTTCCTGCCACCAGGGGCCTCTTCACCGGAATCAGAAACCATTGGGTGTGTCCATGTCCCCGTTTTGCTTTCGGCGCTTTGAATGCTACCTAAGATGAACCAGCTGGCCACTTTCAGAATGAGGTCAGAGGTTGCCGGCTCCTGTGCTCCCAGTAATGTCTGACAATAATAATAATACCTGATACATAATAATAACAATACTTCCTATTAGTCTAGTATTTTCTAATAAAGAGGACTCTTTCCCAGATACAGGAATACAAAAGTAGATAAGATACATTTTCAGCCCTGAGGCATCATTTCAACCCAGTTAATTATAACTCATTCAATGCCCAAAACTCAGGGAGGAAGTGAATTGAAAATAGAAGCAAAACTGGGCACAGGGGGGTAGGGAGGTTGGGGTAGAGGGTTGGCAATAAAACTCACACCAAGCAGGACCCAATTTGTGTGCCTGTTACTTGCAGCGCACAGAGTTGTAAAATGGCTTGATGGAATCAAAATCAAAGAACTCAAGGGAAGATGCAGAGGCAACACAGAGGGCTTCCCACTTAGGGCCTGAAGGGAAATCTTAGACTCGCTGGCACCAAATTCAGAGTTTGTTCTATTCTACTGCGTGGTCCCAGCTTCTGGGCAAGGTACTCCTTTGTCGCCTTGATTTGGTGAAATAAAGATACCCCCCAAAAATTGCAAATTAAATCATAAAAGGTAAACCAGTTAAAGACTGCCTGCTCTCCACAGTCAGTTCTGCTTTGTCTTGAAATGCTCATTGAAGCAGCCCAGAAACCAAGATGCAGCCAAACCCAGCTCTTGGGGACAGTGCCCAGACCTCTCCTCGTACCAGGCGCAACCCCTGACACGAAGCCAGCTTTGAGATTTGCTCTAGTGTGTATTGCTTCTCACTGCAGTTGGAACAGCAGCTTAAATTGGAATAAAAAATAAGCATCTGCTTCCTTCCAAAGTCAGGTGGGAAGAGCATGAGGGATCAAAAGCCTCAACGTGTGAACTCAAACAGGGACTTACGTGGAAGCCTGGGATGGTCAGAACCACGGGGAAGAAAATATTCAGCCCAGGGTAGTAAAACTATCTCAGTTTAGGAAAATGCGACAGCTTGTTCTGAACGTTCCATCCTAGAAATAAATAGAAAGGCACCACAGTCTCAAAATATGTGTTTGTGTTTTAAGTTTTATTTGATTCTTTAGATTCATGAGGCTAAACAAAAGGGCATTAACAAAAAAAGACAGTGGCATTAACAACTTTGCCTACCACTAATGACCTAAAAAAATGTGGCAACTCAAAAAGAAACAAACAATCATTTCAGTGCAGACTGTCCCCAAAATCTAGGACATCACATCAAACCTTGCTCCTTTTGGGCTTTTCACTTGGAAAGAAAGCTGTGCTTTTTTCTTTTATACTTGCCTTTATGCTCCAAGCCTTTTAAAATCTTGTTTATAAGCTAAATGATTTTTAAAAACCCACACCTATCTTTGCACCAGATAGCAAAATGCTACCTCTTTGCAAGAGGCTTTGTTGTTTGTTCTGGTTTTTGTTTTGTTCGTGTTATTGCTGTTGGTTTTACTTAAAAAAAATCTTCCACTTCTTTTTCAAGGATCTTTTTCAGCCTTACGATGTTTGGCATGAGTAAAAATAGTGGAGGTTATTCAGTAATGAATATCCTTAAGGAATAAATGTGAAGACCCCCAAGTTAAGGTCCAAAGCAAGGAAAGATGAAAAATGAAGAGAGTAGTGAAACAAGGAGATGAGACTAGAGGAGATAGCCCAGAGGGGCTTGTCTTAAACTATAGTCACACAACAAGGAGAGGAGAAGCAATCTATTTGTCCACAAGATGAAAGGATAAACCACTCATGTAAACAATGCTTTGTAACTCGTGGAACCACTGCCCGACACTCTTATGATTCAAATGACTCATGTGGATAAATACCAGGTAAAAAAGATTATCACAGAAGATTTTAACACAATCCATTCAGCAACAATTTTCCAATAATACATCACAAATAACTGTAAGTCCTCAATACCCTGCATCCTGCTGAGTGTGGGTCCTGCTTCCTGACAACCAGCCACTTATGAGTCACTAAAGGCAGCAGACAGCAACAGCCAGAAGATGCTGCTTGTCAGTAACCTTTCTAAAAATACTTTGATCATGTCACTTCGCTACTTAAAGACCTTTACTGGCTCCTTGTGACATTGGAGATGTCCTGAACAAGACAAAATTTGTCCTTTACTAGCTGGCCCAGCTCTACATGTCTAGTCCCATCTCAGCCACTGCTATGAACGGAATTGTGCCCCCCTCCCCAATTCACATATATTGAAGCCCTAACCCCTCCAGTGCGAGGGCATTTGGAGACGGAGCCTTTGGGAGGCAGGTAGAGTTAGATGAGGTCAGAAGGTTGAGGCTCTCATGATGGGATTAGTTTCCTTATAAGAAGAGACACCAGGGGGCTTGCTACCCGCCCCCACCCCACTAAAGCCTGCACTGAGGAAAGGCCAGGTGAGGACATAGTGAGAAGGCTGCCACCCACAAAGCAGGAAGAGAGCTCTCACCACAACTTGAATCAGCTGCCAACTTGATCAGGCAGTTCCCAGCTTCCAGAACTTTGAGAAATAAATTTCTGTTGTTCCAGCCACCAGTCTATGGCATGTTGTTATGGCAGCCCAAGTCAACCCAGACAGCCACTTTCTCCTGACAAAACTCTAGTCACACTAAGCTCCTATTCACTCAACCCATGAGTGCCTTTGCATATACTGCTGTCTTTGCCAGCATGCTCTCCTTTGCCTTCCCTGTCTGTGTAACAGCAGGCAACTGTTGCAAAATGAAACTCCCGACTGTCATTTTCATCCAGGTGCCTTAAAATATTCGTTGCTTATGGAGGAGCTACACAATTTAAACTCAGGAGATCCATTACAATATATTTGCATTTATCCATGCATTTCTTTGGAAATTTGGTCTTATCTGTGTCTACTTTTGTATAGCTAGTCTTGGTTAAGTTATTTCAAACACGTATTCTTAAGATTTCTTCCTTGGTTAACTTTAATTAGAACTTCTGCAATAATTTCTCTTATTTTTAAGTCCCAACACAAGTAGCACTTCATCTCGAAAACCTTCACCCCTTTACCGCTGCTTCCATAGATCTTATTTCACACTTTAGCTGTTGCACTTACACTGTGGTATTATAATTGATCTATTTGCATATTTGCCTCCTTCTGGCTGAGTGGGTCTGCCATATGCACCTTTCTATCCTCAGCACTAATACAGAGTCAGACGTATACTTGATGCTCAACACCTGCTATCCTTAGGGTCAGACACCAGTCTAATGAGATTTAACATGACACGGAGTTTGGTCTTATTCTCATGTCCATTCATTCAACCAAAATTAGCTGAGCATCTAGTATGGGCCAGACACGGAAATACAGAAACAAACACAACATGGTCCCTGCTCAGCACTCCAATCCAGGAGAAAGGAACAATCTCACACCTGGGCTGCACGTGAGAGGGGGTTTCCTAAGACATGGAAATGGTTTGATGGAAAAAATAGGAAAATAAAGGCAAAATGTTCTATGCTACTTCATCACTTTTCTACAGACATGAAAACACTGTTTCAGAGAGAAATGCAGCACCTCACACATTCTGAATATAGAGTTTTATTCCTACAAATGTTCTTGAGCTTTGTTCTGAGATGCAGATAAATTACTTTGAAATCATTTGATCCTTTTGGGTCTTGCCTTTAAGATTTGTTAAGCAGATCTGAAGCGGTGCTAGGCTGAGGGCTAATTATTTCTCACCACTGAGGCAAGACTTTCCTGAGTATCCTACCCAAGGCCTCATGAATTATAAGAATTTCTACTCCGGCTGGTTGGAATGTGCACCACTCTCAGCCCTTGTGAGTATCAGGAACTGTTCTCACTAATTCTTCCAGACTTTTCTCCTGGCCTAAGGTAGTTTGCTACATGTAAGCACTGATCTGTACTCTGCTTAATACCCAAGGAGTACTCTGCTTATCTCTGGGGGTTTTTCTTGGAGCAGTGCTCCTCTCTTTGGTACTCTGTCCTGTGAACTCTAGCCACCTTGGTCCTCCCAGACCCTTAATTCCCTGTCATCAACTCAGGGTGTCTTCCGGGACCCCACCAATGATCCCCATCTTTGTGCCATGACCTGTCGATGCTCTCAAGGTAGTAAACTGAGGCAGTCATAGGGTTCACTTTGTTTCCCATCTCTGTGGGATCACTCTCCTACACAGCCTGATGTCTCCTGTCTAAAAAGCAATTGTTTCATATATTTTATTTTATTTTTTAATTTGTTTCATATAGGAGCATAAATCTAATCCTTATTTTCTTAACTTGCCAGAAAGCAGAAGTCTTTGTCACCGAGTTTTGCAGCAGAAAAGGATTGTTGTTGAAGGCCTATTTATCCCTTTCTAGATTTTTTAAACATTTCTACCTAACAAATTATTCTTGTACATAACATGTTCTACTATGACCGAAAAAGTGGATGACGTCAGGCAGCATCAGTTCACTCTCAGGGGACACAAGAAAGTAACTACTCATGACCTCTGCCTGGCCAAACTTGTCCTTAAGAGGATGCTGGCACATAGTTGCCTTTCCTTGTAGAATCTGTGTACTAAAAGTTTCAAAAAAGACAAAAAGTCAAAGGATATTCTACAGTTTGGTGCTGTATATATTGAGGAATAAGGCAATTTGTGGGGCTGGAAGTTTCCAGCACCACCCGTCTCTGTATAAAAAATTGCATTTCATAAATTGACTTACCAATCTTTTGCAAATACTATTAATTGCCTCTGGTAATACTGCCATTTGAAAAATAACAACAACAACAATAATGATAAATGGGTACTAAAGACTTCCTATGTAACAGGATACCAGCTCAGACCAGGCTCAGAAACGATTCTGAGCCAGTGCTGCATAGTGCCAATTCGACAAAAAAGGCAAGCTGATTAGTAATATTATTAACTAGTACCAAAATCTTGTATTATCCACCAGGCACTGTTGTAATTCCTCATATATATTTATTTATATGAACTTTTTAACAGCCTTATGGGAAGGGACTGTTGACTCTCTCCTTGACCAAACTTTTGTCAGGCTCCTCTGAATCCTCTTCCCAACTAGCCTTCAACTTTAAGACTTCCATGTTCATCTTTGCATCCCCCAGTTTTAGCAAGAATTCTGCTAAGTTGCATTAGCCAGAATCCCCCACCCTCAATCGCTAATCACCCTCGATATCTGATCGGGTTCCTCATCGTCCACTACAAGGCAACATCCGATTAACCTGCCTGCCTTCAGCAAGAATCCTGTTAGGTTGGTTTAGCCAGAATCCCCTCTTACCTTCATGTTTCCTCTTAGGAAATTTCCATCCACCAACACCATCCGTCTCCCCGCCCCCCTATCCTTGGCTATAAATCCCCACTTTTTTCTTATATTTAGAGTTGAACCCAATTTCTCTCCCCTACTGCAAAACCCCATCTCAATAGCCCCTATACCTGTCACGATAATCCTGAATAAAGTCTGCGCTACTGTTTTAACAAGTATCATGAAAAATTTTTCCTTGAAAATATTCCTTTTACAGATAGAATAATTAAGGCATTAGGAGGTTCAGTTATTTTTCCAAGCCATCCCACCTCATAAGTGGCGAGGCCAAATCTGAGCCCAGGAGTGTGACTCCGCAGTCTTTCTTTTATAACGTCTTTCAATTAGCCTTTACATTTGTTTTCAAAGTGAAAGCCAGGCACTGTCACAGCTCCCCGCATGGCAGGAGTTTGATTTTATTCGGAAGACACAAAGCCAGTCTCTGCCTTATTTTGCAGCAGTGCCCACGTCCAGTTACTGAGCGTAGGCCAATATTTTCTGATTAAGTTCCTTGCCAAGGTTCTTTGTCTTCTTCAGGGCAGAAGTAATATAGTGAAAGCTGAGTTGTACATTTTCCATTCAGTGCTGTCCAATAGAACGTTCTGCAGTGACCGAAATGTTTTATGTCTGCACCATCCAATACACTAACCACTAGCTCAATGTGGCTATTAATGCTTGAAATGTGGCTAATATCACTAAGAAACAAGGGTTTAAATTTATTTTAATTTTAGTTAATTTAAATTTAAATTAAACGACCACATGTGGCTACAGGCTAATGTATTGGGCAGTGCAGATCTATCATGGAGAAGTTTCATTTATCACATGAGGTAGCATAAAAAATCTTTGTAAGATATTAATTCAAATCTATGAGAACTAATTAAAGCTCTTCCAGCCACGCTCTGTGGTTTCCTTCCACTCACTCTATCTCATCCCTCTTCCCCTTCGGATAAAACACACACACACTCAATCTCTCTTTAGCTATCACACTAGACAAATAGCTGTTTCCTGAGTATATCCCGCACTTCCACGTTGCCCGTACCCAGACCATGTTGTCGTTATTGTTTTATCTGCCCGAAGTGCCCCTCCCCTCTTGTCTTGCAAATGTCTCCCTCCTTCTCGACATGCCACCCTGCTTTCTTGCTCCCCTGGCTCCCCTGGACAGAATTGATTGTTCCTGTGTCCCTAGGTATAGATCACCTCTGTGATGTAACAGGGGGTATCTATCTATCAAGTCGTGCACAGAGACTGGATGGATGAGGAAGGAAGACGAAGAGAGAGAGACCGGCGTCAGGAAGACCAGAATCCAAACTGATGTCACATAACTGCAGGGGGGCATGGAAGGCCCCTGGTATTACATCAAACATTTTTTTTTCCCTAACAATCTTAGCTTTGCCCCAGCTATCCATAAGATGGTTTAGTACATGTTATTGTTTTGGACAGCGTTGCTATATTTCCTTCAGTTGAGCAATAAGAAATTGTGTCATAAATGTACCTCATTATCTTGCATAGAGCACAGAAATGCCAGTTTGAAGCTTTTCACTAGACAACTAGGACCCACAGAGTACTCAGATATGACATCCATGAGTGGGTTGAGTTCAGGAGCCTAACTGCACGTACTCTTTTACTATTCAATAAGCCCAGGGTGCTCCGTAGTTGGTAAGGATAGTGCAGACTACAAGAGACATCTTTAAGGACATTTTTGAAGGACTTTAAACATAAAACTTAAGCTATATCTCATTCCTAATAGGACAGCCAAGATGTGCCACTCACACAAAGAATTTGCCCTCCAGCTGGAGGAGTGCAGTTGGCTGACAGCCTAGTGCCTTCAGGAGCCTGGACAGCTCCCAGCCACTACTCGGGATGCCACACTAGGGCCTCGCCATCTCTTCCCAATGCCAGACTGCATTTCGGTCAGTCTTTGCTCCAGAGCTCCCTTTCGGGCTGGCCAAGATTTTCCCAGAGCTGTAAGTTGTTTGAGCTGTTCCTGCCCAACCCTCTTTCCTTCCTACTCTCCTTTCACATGGGTCAGACACACCAGATGTCAGACCTGAGGCTCCCTTTCCCTTTATCTTTCACTAACATTACTCCTGATGAATTTCTTGCACTTCCAACTACATCTTGGTGCCTCTTCCCAGGAGACCTGAACTAATACCATTAGATAAGTCACTTCCAAATGTAGAAACAGGAATCAGGCCCATTTAAGCATAGGGCGTGCCTCCATGGCCTCCCCATCCACAACTACATTAAAATAACAAGAGAAACAGAAATATTTTCTCCGCTGTTTTTGGGGGGAGGCGGGGCGAGGAAGATTGGCCCTGAGCCAACATCTGTTGCCAAACATCCTCTTTTTGCTTGAGGAAGATTTTTGCTGAGCTAACATTTGTGCCAATCTTCTTCTGTTTTGTATGTGGGACACCGCCACAGTATGGCTTGATGAGCACTGTGTAGCTCCACGCCTGGGATCCGAACACACGAGTCTGGGATGGCCAAAGTGGAGCATGCGAACTTAACCACTATACCAGCTGGCCAACCCCTGTTGTCTACTATTTCTCACTTGTTTTTACTAGAAAAGTCGGTCTTTCACGGAACTGTTTTCCTGAAATAGAGATAGGTTCAATTACTGCCAAGAACATTTTTCCCACCAGATCCATAAAGTAAATAAGGGATAGGTCACTATTTGTCACTGCAAATGACAAAGTGGGATTACCACGTTAGCCAACCAGAACAGATTAGGCTAATTTTTTTTTTTCATAGGAGAACACACAAACAGAAATTTATACAAACATGTATGGGGATTTCTCTACTGCCTGAAACAGATCTATGATTCTGTCTCTTAGAATATATGCTTTCCATTTGCCCAAACACAAATGTGGAGGGGAAAAAAGTATTCTGGAATTGATCCTTTAGTGGAAGGATTTACGATCTATTTATACTTAGACTGATTTAATCTTAAATTCACTGTCTAATGCAGAATTCTCCTGATTCCTTTGCCTGTTGTAGACACAGCTGGAACATTGTGATATTCAAAGTTTGACTTCTTAGAATGACTATACCTCTATTAAATCAGACCATCTTGTGGAAATTTAGATTATATTTGGTGATAAACCATAATGCTTTGGACATATTACAAAATTTATAAAGCTAGATGAGATTCTCCTCACTTATTGAAATAAATAATATGTTGGTCTAAACTGGTTACAACTTCTCTTTTGATAGCACTTTTCAAGATTGTTTTTTAAAACACCATCCACACTGACTTCACTGGTTTATAGCTATTTCTTAGCATTTTATGGAAAAAGTGAAAAATGGGGTTACCTGGATTGCTCACAAATTAACTCCAAATTACTCCTAGTTTATTTTTTAAAGTAAAATCCCTCCTCAAAGAACAAATATCAGTCACGTCCTTATTGCCCTGGAGAGGCTGTAAATAAATACTGTCGGGTTAGATAGCCTTGGGAATGATGCGTTAGGTACATGTAACTCAAAGACACACCTGGATGACATGCTGTTCCACAGGCTGACGAGATCAAGTGGTGAAAGACTAAGACCCAAAGTGGGGGTCTGGGGAAAGATCCCAGGACACCTGGATACTAACCCTGACTCCGCCATCTTGGAGGAGCCCCTTGACCTCTCTGGGCCTCAGTTTTCATTACCTGTCTTGTGAGTAGGCAGCTCTCAAGGATGTCTAAGGTCCACTCTGGGATTAGCAAGGCCACTTCCCTTCTTCCCTTCTACAAGAGGCACCAGAGGTGACAATAAAAATGGCCAATGTGTAAAGTTGGAGCACAAAGAAAATCTAACCAGTTTTTTTCCACATTCACATGGAAGGTTGATTTAGAGAAAATTGTCAAGTGCAACCCAAAAGATATTTAACTAGGCATAAGATCTGCAAGTGTGGTTAAATGCTGGAGTCCCTGGAGGCAAGAGGCCAAACAAAAAATGGGGTTCTTTGGGCCATTTCTAATCTTTGATCTGCCCTTTAACACATCAGGTGCTTGGGGATTACAACAGAAAACTGGTTTTTCCTCCACAACACACTTTTATGTACATGATGATCAAAGAAATTTAGCCCATTTGACTAAACGGAGCTATTGTCTTCTGAGCCATTATTTTAAACACATGAGGTGGAAATTTTCAGTTTTTAAGACCATATCAATAGCATTCCTTACCTAATCTGGAAGACACATTACTATCTTAGTTGATATGGCATCTACTCAGGTACATTCTTTATTTTCAAGTTAAATTCTTCTTCTGGGTTCAGATCATTACACAAGAAAGAGTTGAGGATATGAAATATTATTTATGAAGAATTCAACATCTAACTTTCATGTCATATTTCTTTCTTTCTTTTAGTCAAATTTTAGGTCTATAATTATTCAATGTGAAAACTGCTGGAGTATCCTTCACATAATGCCAGGTTTGATATCATATGCAAAACCCTGTTAGCGAAGAAAACAAATGAGAAAACAGACAAGTACCACATACTTCATGAAGCTCTGTAATAGAAGAAATACCTAAATCCAGTTTGGGGAGATTAAGAAAGTAGGATATGAATTGAAACCTAAATGACGAGTGGGAATTAGGTTTTGGCAGAGACTGGGAGAAAGGAGAGAATCCTCAGTCAGAATAAACAGCTTCCAGAGGCAAAAAGAGATCAGATAGTATTTAGGATTAAGCATAAAGTTTGAAGGGATGCGGGCAGATAATGGTGAATGATAAGACTAGAGAGGGAAGTGGGACCAAATCATGAAGGAAGGACAGGAGTGTTGAGCCTTAATTTCTAAACACTTTCCACATATCTACTGGATCTTCATTTATCCTCCACAACAAACGTGCTTAGAAAATGTATTGTCATTTTTATAAAAGAGAAATTAAGGCTCAGAGTAAAGTATTTTGCTAACATGTGTTTAACAAACGTGCTCTATATTCTGTTCGTGGACTGTCTTCTTGATGCCACAATGTCAGGTGGTGGTGGGAGGAATGTGGATAGCAGGTGTTTTTTGCTTTTCATTCTGCAACTCACAAGTTGTTCCCAAGCCACAGATTTCCACGCCCTTCTGCATAACCCATTAGGAAGTTCATCCATGACTCTTGTGGGATTTAGACCTTAGACTGATTCCCTAGGGGGTCGTTGGCAGAAATAAAAAGTGACTCATTGGACAGAATTAGGATCCTGGGATTCTTGCTTCTATTTTTAAAGGTATTAGATCCAGAGAATTCACGTTATAACGACAGACTTCATGGGTAAGTTAACTGAGTGAGAATGACAAACCAGATTTTCCCTGGAGTGTAAATTGCACAGTCACAACGACTTGGCAAGGTAAGGAGAAAGCTTGTACAATGGTTGAGTAATGTGGTGACCCGGGTGTCCTCTCCACATGAGTGACTGGTCACCAGGTGTGACATATGCTAAGCTAAAGCCAGTCAAAAGAGGCTTTTAAGTAATATAAACTTAATATGGACTCTGGGTCTTTACATTTATTGTTCATTTGTTCAAGGGTCCTTGCTTCAACCTTACGAAACAATGCTTAAGACACTGTAAGTTAGTATGTGACAGCAGCAGGATTCTTGATCTTCGATCAAGCATAATCCATGGCTTTATGTCCTCTCAATCCTTTCTAGCCTCCCTTAAGTTGGGAAGGATAAAACACTACTGAAAATAATGAATAAAAAACTCTAGAAAACAAATCCAGATGTTCAGTTTTGTTGAGATTTCTGATAGTGATCTGTACTCCACATCATAGTTCAAATATACCACAGTTCTGCTATTAGCAAACTGGTAAGCTTCCCGTCTAGAAAAGGTTTAGGGTTGGGCGTGCAAAAAGAAATAAAAATCATATTCTGTCTTAGAACTAATATGACTCTGTGACACTGCATTTCAATCAGAAATTAATGAGCATGGGGCTGACCTGGCGGCATAGTGGTTAATTTCACTTGCAGTGCTTCGGAGGCCCGGGGTTTGCAGGTTTAGGTCCCGGGCACAGACCTACACACCACTGCTCAAGCCATGCTGTGGTGGCATCCTACATACAAAATAGAGGAAGATTGGGACAGATAGTAGCTCAGGGCCAATCTTCCTCAAGCAGAAAGAGGAAGATTGGCAGCAGATGTTAGCTCAGGGCCGATTTTCCTCACACACACACAAAAAAATTAATGGACATATTGGAACTTTCTCAAAGTTAGGCTAGAAATCTATCTTAAACCATTTTAAGCGAAAAACCAAAAGGAAGGGATTTATTTATTGTCTTAAGTAACTGGACAGTCCTTCATAGGTCAGTTGTAAACAGATTCAGGAGACCATGCAGTGTCATCAGGTTCTTTTCTTCATTTCTAGCTGTGCTTTCCTTTGTGTTGTCCTCATTCTTAGGCTCCTTCCAAGTGCTGGCAAAGATGGCACCTGGCCACTCTAGGCTCCATTATCCTTAGGGCTACAGATGCCAGTAAAAGGGAGCACCTCTCTCCCTGACAATTAGAATTACAATCAATAACCCAGCCTGAATTGCCTGCCCCTCCCTGAACTGATGGCAGTGTGCAGAGCAGTGAAGGACCCTTGACTGATCTGGCCTAGGTACACACCACCTTGGACTTGGATAGACAGGGAGTGGGAAATGGGTTGGTTCTCCAGAAGGGAAAAGTACAGAGTGAGAAAAAAATAAATGCAAATGTCCTCTACACAGGCACCCAAATTGAAAAAAACTTTCTTTATTGACAGCTAAAATATATAAGTATCTTTAGAAAATGATCTTCCTGGGGCCAGCCCGTTGGCGCAGTAGTTAAGTTCCCACGTTCTGCTTTTTGGCGACCCGGGGTTCGCAGGTTTGGATCCTGGGTGCGGACATGGCAACGCTTGGCAAACGCCATGCTGTGGTAGGCGTCCCACATATAAAGTAGAGGAAGATGGGCATGGACGTTAGCTCAGGGCCAGTCTCCCTCAGCAAAAAGAGGAGGATTGGCAGTAGTTAGCTCAGGGCTAATCTTCCTCAAAAAAAAGAAAATAATCTTCCATAATACTTGCCATATATTTGAAGAATATGTTATAATGCTGTTAGAAGGAAAAAGATTATTTTTGTCTCCCTTTTACCCACAAAGACTGTTTAAATGACACAAGAGAATTTCCCAGGACACTATAAGTATTAAAACATTTTAAAATTGACTTAGTTAATTTAAATTTAAAATATCAGTTGACATTTATTTGCAGCGAAAACAAAAACAAAACTTTGCTCAGAATATATCTTAATGGAAGTTAATTGGCTGACACAGCACGCAAAGAAAACAAAGCAAGGAAGAATCAGAATGACATTTGGGGAACCGACTAGTCTCTGTTTCTGAAACTTACACATTGTGCTGTATGACCAAAATCCCCTAGCTTACTGCTGAAAATTCTTAGGATCATTCAGAACTTTCTTTACATAAAATACTTTTAATAAAGTATTGACAAATATATCTTTATACCTAACTTAGGAAAGAAAGCTTTTATTCCCTTACTGTTAAAAAATAAATAGTAGCTGGCCCAGTAGCATAATGGTTAAGTTTGAACACTCTGCTTTAGTGGCCCCGGGTTCGCCTGTTCAGATCCCAGATGCGGACCTACACACTGCTCATCAAGCCATGCCGTGGCAGTGTCCCACATACAAAATAGAGGAAGATTGGCATAGATGTTAGTTCAGGGACAATCGTCCTCAAGCAAAAAGAGGAAGATTGGCAACGGATGTTAGCTCAAGGCCAATCTTCCTCACCAAAAAAGAAAAGAAAGAGATGTTAACTTAATCGATTGTTCTTGTAGTCAACTCTGAGAATGGAGGCAGGGGAGAAGCAGGGGTGGTGGGAGGAGGGAGAAAAGACTGCAAAGATGGAGAGCAGTCAGTATTTCATGTTAGACCAGAGAAAGAAAGAAAAAGAAACGGCATTTGTAAAAGCTGGCACAGTATCAGACTGTAAACGAAATACCTTCCAGAGCTGATTGTATACAAGGCTTTTCATAAGTTAAACATTCTCCCGACCGTCAAGGTTGCGAAAGAGACAGAGACTAAAAAGGAAAGCGGTCTTTCTTCTTTCAGTATCGGATAAGGCAGAGATTCCCATATCTTTGAAGCTGGATCTCAATCTCATCATGAGCTTGATTCTGTGGCATCCTCTCCAACCCCCATTCCTTCTAGAACTGTGATTAAAATTTATTTCTTATGAAATTAAAGGGAATTTTATTCTTAACACATTTTCTTCCATTGTTTGATTAAATTGGGCTACACTGTGGACTCTCCCCAAACAGAAAGTGAGTTTCCTCCAGCTGGGAGACGAGAGCAGGCAGGGAGGAGCCCACTCGGGCAAGGTGGTTTTCCCGTCCACCAGCACCACCTCCGCTGGGGAGACCTCAGCATGTTCCAGTGCTGTTTCCCTCCACCTGAGCTTCTCTCGTCAGAAGCATGGTCTGTGCGGACCACTCGTCCTCTGGGGGATGTTTGGCACATACAGGCTTTGATGATGACATTTTGTCTTTTATTTGAACAGTTCTGAGCAAAAGACAGTTGGCTGCTTGGATATAAAAGAACCATAATACCTTCTCAATCACAGAGCAGCTAATGGTATTACCAACAGAAATTTGGCTGACTGTGGAGAAAGCAGGCAAATTAAGAGCATAATAACTGGATGTCTGCATGTGCTGGTTTGCCTTAAATAATTATCAATAGTGCCCCTTTTAACTCTCAAAGGAGTTCCAGTGTGGGTGATAAAATAGATAGTCACCCTACAAAGAGCCTATACTTCTAAAGGCACTGTTGCAGTATGCAGACATGGTTAGATACCATGACACAGCAAAAGCTCCTTGATGATACGAGTAGTGGACTTGCAATGAATCGGGAGTATGAAAACTTAATATGAAATAATTAGACCCATTATCTTGTCCAGTTCTAGATTTTCCACTTAACCTGCATGTTCGCTCCCTGGAGCCCCTACAGGGGACCTCGGGCATGCCAGTTCTGCTTGGGAACCAGGGGGAAAGCTTGCACCAACCAGAGGAACAGGGAGAGTATCAGCCCCTGGAAGGAGCTCGCATGTTCTGGAACACAGAGGTCATTAGAAAAGTAATAAGTGGGGAGGGGCGGGGAAGGGGTGATAAGAAATCAAAAGTCGCCTTTGCCCAGCTCTGCTCCTGCCCTTTTGTCATGCCCTGTGGTGAGGGGCTTGCATTGCCTCAGCCAGGCTCGGAATAGAAGCTGCCCACCATCACACCAACTGCTCAGGACAAACCTCCCCTCACGTCCCCCAGCTTGCTCCCTCCATTTGTTTACTTCCAAGAGTAGAGGGACCTGGAGTGCAGTGTGTAGGTGAGAATGCTGGGACACAGTCCTGCTAGAATGATGGCTACGTCAGCGCATCTGGTCTGTTGTCTAAATTGCACTTGGACACGAATAGTCACACTCAAACCTGAGAACTTTTAAAACCATAATCATCACTTGAATTGCAGTGTGGAAAGAAAAGCATGCAATTAATAAACACTTGTGAACCTAAAAGAAAGAACAGTGGTCAGTATACATGCAGTTACCTGCTCCGTAGCAGAAATGTGCAATTTTTTGAATAAGTAGATTAAAAATTATTCCTGGCTTTAAATAAACTACTTCCCCTGGTGTTTAATACACTGTAACACATTGTGAAAGCAGATAAATAAAACAAAGAAGCCCACCTGGCATCACCCCTTGAGGTTGTTCAGATTCCATCGACCAAATAGAATAAAAGGCCACTGTATTAGTCAGGCTTCTCCAGGGAAGCAGAACCAACAGGAGATAGATAGATAGATAGATAACTTTTATTATAAATATATGTAATATATAAAGTTTTATGTATATATAAAATCTCTTCTGATATATATATATATATATCTCAGAGAGAGAGAGAGATTTATTTTAAGGAATGGCTCACGTAACTGTGGAGGGTGGCAAGTCCAAAACCTGAACAGTAGGCCAGCAGGCTGGAGACTCAGGAAGGAGCTGCAGTTCAGGTCCAAAGGCTATTTGCTGGCAGAATTCCCTTTTCTTCCAGAGAAGTCAGTCTTTTTCTACCAAGGCCTTCCACTGATTGGGTGAGGCCCACCCACACTAAGGAGAGTTAATCTGCTTTCCTCAAAGTTTACAGATTTAAATGTCAATCTCATCTAAAAAAATGCCTTCACAGAAACATCTAGAATAATGTTTGGCTGATTCTCTGGGTACCGTGGCCCAGCCCAGTGGACACATGGTATTGTCTCTCACGGTCGCTGTCCCTTTGTAATGCTACTTTGGTCTTGTTTGTGCCTTTAAAGCCCAATTAACAACAGTCAGAGGCAGGAAAGCATCTGTACCTGAGAGAGTATATTGTAATGTAAAGAAAAGGAAAACACCCATGGAGCATTATTTGAAATTAGTAACACAGAGCAGAATTCTTTCCTAAAATAGTAAAAAAGATAGAGAAATTAATTCTCTCAAGCTTTTGCCCAGGTGTCCTGACCTACATTTTGGATGATACCACTTCTAGGAAAATAATCACACCAATTCATTCCTTGGACCAGAGATGTAGATAAATACGGTAGGTAAAGGTTACATTGACTCATTCAGACTTCCTGCTTCTGACCTAAATAAGAGAGTGTGTGCTTGATTTATGGTCAGGAAATCAGAAAATTGTCAGGAAAGAGTTTCTGGAACTTGGAAATGCAAAGTATTTTTTGTAAATCTTACTTGAAAGGATATGGCAATATGCTTCACCACTAGAATGTACTTTCTCTTTTTGATCAAGGATAGATCCTTAGTGCTCAGTAGCCACCACTGTGCGCAGCCCAGGGGCAATCTTGCAGCAGAATGGAGCCCAGACACTGACTGCCCCAGGGGGCTCTCTAGGGGCCAGAAAATCTGAACCCCAAACAGAGCCTCCTGGGCTGGCACATGGGCTGACAATGACACAAGACACTTGAAGAAGAAACTTGAAACCTACCATCCCAGAAAACTTTCCTGGCTTTTATTTTTCTTTCAGAGAAAAATAGGTAGAAAAAGGATTTAAAAAAAAAAAAAGAGAGAGATAGCCAGACATTTACAAAGTGAACTTAATTCTTGTGTAAGCTATTTCCCTTTAAATGCAAGACATCCTCCTGAGACTAAGTGCTCTTGACAAACGAAGTAAACCTGCTTCTTGGAAATGAAAACAAAATACCATTTGTGGTGAATAATTTCTATTTACATTTTATTCCTGGTAGTAAATAATTATTTCTATGTTTTTACCTCTTGAATTTTAGATCAATGAAATACGTGAAATAGTCACTCAATGATCTTTTCTTCTTGCTATGCTGAGGATATGCTTAATAAACATTATTGCTCATTCATTTATTCCTTCAACATACTTTGAAAACCATGTACTAGTATGGTGAGATGTGCTGGGGATTGGGAGAGGAGTACGACACAGCTTCTAACCTCAAGGAGCTCTCATTCTAGTAGGGGGAGCAGGCAGGCAAACAGGTGTGGGTGTCATGAAAATGGATGAACAAATACACAAAGGACCGTCAAGCCTTCTTCAGAGAGAAGAGGTTAACGGCGATCTCAGTCAATAAGGAAGGTGTAAGTTTTCTCAATGTCTACTATGTGTCTAGCCTAGACACGGCCTTCCTCTGTCTGCTGTTGCCTTCATCAGTGGACACCCTGAATCAAGTTGAAGGACTGACCCCGTGTTTCTTCCTCATGGATGGCAGGTGATGGGTTGCATGGAATACAGGGACTGCAAGACAGGGGCGCCTTTCATGAAGCTTTTCCAGAAGTGAGAACAGAAGCTCCAATGCAGAGTCACGGCCTAAAGGGTGACCTTCAGGGAGCCAGGAGCACAGCGTCCAACAACCGTCAAACGTGAGGACTACTACCCGCGTACTCCTGGCTCGGCCATTCTCCATTTGAGGGTTGCCAAAATAGCATGGGCCTTTACTGCGTTTATTGTTCATACCCTGCTGCCCACTTCCAGAAAGAACTTGAGAATGCTTACTTAAGTCAAAGATACTCGTACAATATGATCCTTGAAATTATAAAATAATAAATGTTAAGTAATTCAGGAGGTAGTGAATAGTTTAACCTAGTTTTATGCAATTGAGCATTAAATTTAGCTCTATTCTCACAAGTTAAGGGGAGAAAAAAGGAAAGAAAGAAGGAAGATGAGTGATGGTGAACAAGATGAGTTCACATAGCTTTTATCATTGGATAAAAAAGAAAATCAGCAATTCAGAAGTGTCTTTATTCTTCCTTTAGGGTAAAATCTTAAGAGGGATATATTATAAGGATATTTCTACAAAGGGAATTATGTAAGTAATAGTTGTACAAAGGATGTAGACACATACTTACAGCTTTGTGTGTGTGTGCTTGTGCATGTTAAGATAGCTGAAGGCAAATTACTAAAGCTCTTTACAGGTCTTTCTTTTTTAAAAGATTTTATTTTTCCTTTTTCTCCCCATAGCTCCCTGGTACATAGTCGTACGTTTTCAGTTGTGGGTCCTTCCAGTTGTGGTATGTGGGATGCCGCCTCAGCGTGGCCTGATGAGCGGTGCCGTGTCCGCGCCCAGGATCCGAACCAGCGAAATCCCGGGCCGCCGAAGCAGAGCGCACGAACTTAACCACTCGGCCATGGAGCCGGCCCCTCTGTAGGTCTTCCTATAGGAGCCAACACGGTGATAATAGCTCCTACTTGTTACATGTTGACACTGTACACGGGCTTTACGCATCTTTTCTCACAGTGTCACAGGTGTATGCTACTATTCTTCCACAAGTTAGCTAGGAAGGAACCGAGAGAGACTGAGGCACTTGGCCAAGATGGAGAGCTAAGACATAGCTCCAGGTCTGCCTGATCTAAAGTCTGTGTTCTTTCCACTGTACCCACCTATGCATGTAGAATTTTGCTGATTTGATACAGAGATAGGAGAACAATCTGGAAAATGCTAATTATCATGCCCCCATATCTCCAATTACTATTGTATGAGTCCAACTTTTTTTTTTTAGGGAGAGATTCACCCTGAGCTAACGTCTGTTGCCAATCTTCTTCTTCTTTCTCTTTTTTTCTCCCAAAGCCCCAGTACATGGTCGTATATCCTAGTTGTAAGTCCTTCTAGTTCTTCGATGTGGGCCATGGCCACAGCATGGCTACTGACAGACAGGTACTATGGTTCCATGACTGGGAAATGAACCCAGGCCACTGAAGCAGTGACAGTGCCAAACATTAACCACTAGGCCATCAGGGCTCGTATGAGTCCAACTTTTGACACCATCAGGAGGGCAAACAATCTGAGTTTGAGGTTGTTGACAAAAACCTGCCATACTGGTATTTTGCAAAATAAAATTCAAATGTTTTATGCACCAGATCCATAACAGGTGTAACTGAATGTCTTTTCAATGAAAATTAGAGTCAGATATATACTTTCCAAGATGAGGGGTAAATCGTATCTTTGTGCAAAGGTAGGCTGTGGGACTGACTACGATTAGGGCCAAAGCTTTTCTTTGTAAGCAGGTTGATGCTCCAGATTTTACACAACAAAGCTGGAAAGCAAAAAACACCAGTAAGCACTCTTGCTTGAAAGTGACAGAAACCCAATTCAAACCAACATGGAAAAAAGGAAAAGAATTAGCTGTCCTACAAAATCTAAAGAAGGAGTGAATAACCAAACTACATGAAAGGCAAAGACTCAGTCGGGGCCCACCAGCCAAGAGAACTGGGAACTTGAATGCTGTCAAGTCTCTCTTTTCTCTCCCTTGCTGTCTCTTTGCTCTGTGCCAACTTTTTCTCACACTAGGCTAGGCTTTCTCGATGTGGCAGGACATATGATCACTCACAGTTTCCAAGTTTTATATCTCAGTTCCATCATAGGATAGGACTCTCTCACATGTACCACACCCCCCTCCCCAACAAACAACCCAAGAAATGAGTAGAAGAGCTTGGTTTGGTGCCCATCCCTGGAACTCTCAACACTTTCTAGGAAGCAGAGTTGGTCAGAGAACCGCATGATTGCAGTGGAAAGAAGAGCAGTTTCCAGAAGAAAGAGCTGTTTTTTCCAGAACAAGGCAGGAGGTGTGTGGTAGAACAAACAGTAAATATGTTCCATAAGATTCTCTGGTCTCAGTGGCTTTGAAAAGCCAACTTGAGTTGAGATCACCAACTATCAATTTCTTCTATATAATCATATTATACTTAATTGAAGGATTAAATTTTTTATTTGTTAATACTCTTATTGCAAAAGAGATTTAAGATCACTTAAAGGGACACATAAAATATACTAATAAACTACCAATAAAATAGACCAATAAATCATAAACTATAAATTATATGAGAGTGAAAAAGAAAAAAACAAATATGGGGGCAAAAATAAAAGTAGAAATGAATTAATTGTAAAATGCAATCATACTGTCATTTTGAGCTACAAATTTTGCTCTCTGATAGGGAATGGGAAAAGGGAAATCTGATTGATAACACAATTCCTGGTATCCATAAAATAAAACAAATCAATGTCTCGAGATGAACAAGACTATTCCTCATACTTGGACCAAAAAGGAAACATTATTGAGGTGCTTCATAAAGGAAAGAGTGTATATTCTAATAACACAAGTTCTGTAGTAGGATTAATAAAGAAATTCTCAATACAATCCTAGGGTTTCACATCAAATACAATTCAGAGGCAACAATTCTGTAGGGGATAAAACAATATTCTGGAAATACATCTCTTAGCATTTGAAAGACTTAATCCAGTGATAAATTTCATGCATTCATTCAAGTAACAAATATTGTGGATTACCTACAACTTGCCAGACAGAGATGCTGGGAATACAGTGGGAACAAAATAGGAAGGAATGATCTTTCCTAAATCATCCACGGACATTGTTTCTCTTAGCTGAGCTTTTAATAGATTCTTGAGTAACAAAGAATTCAAGAATGTACTCCTTAACAAGTAGCTAGCGACTCTTCTACGTTGCCAATTAAGGACACAATCATACAGCTCCTGCAGGGAAGAGGTGGGATTAGAACAGATAACTTGTGAAAAATACAGAATTTAGCAACGACATTTTCCTGAAGCCATTCCACTTCGTCTTGGAGGTGAGTGAGGGAGTTTCCACAGGCAGAACCAAGATCATCCTTAGAAAATAAGGAATGTCAAAGGGCCCCAAGTTTTTCTTCCAGGTAATTTGACAATGATTTTAATTGACAAAACATTATAAGGCAGTATATCTGAACGCCAATCTCAACATAGTAAACGTTCCCTCATAAAATCTCAACATAAAACGCTCAAGAACACCAAGTTTTGAACTACTCTCTGATAGCCTCCAAAAGGGGCTATTTTTCAAATGTACAGTCTAGGTCAGTGGACAAGATGTCATGCTACATTGATTCCTAATAATAGTTTAAAGACTGAGAGTTAATAACTAAAAAACAATTTTGAAGTAGTTGTTCCTTTCTTTTCTTTTGGAGGGAGGCAATAGTTAACAAAATCAATTGTCTGTTAAAGGTCCTACATTAAGATTACAAAAGTGTATCAGGTATATCTATCAAAGCACTTTCCAGGAATCCATACTGCGGGCCTGTGGACCAGTTCCTTTCTGAGCAGAGTGTATCCAGATGGGCCTGCCTGGATTAGGAGGCACAAAGGAAGTATCCCAGAGAACTCACCCGGTGGCTAATGTTCATTCATCAGAATGAGGTTATATAGCATTGGGTGTACACCAAAATTACAATTTGGTTTTGGGTATCATTGATATTGATCAGGGGATATTATTATTATTTTTATTTTACTGTCACCAGTCAATAGGTTAAACAATCTATGAAACCACTCCTGTATTTTCTATAAGGATGCATCCCTTATTATTCGCTTTGTCAAGAAAGCATGTATTGGGCCAGCCCCATGGCCAAGTTCTTAAGTTCGCATGCTCCGCTTCTGCAGCTCAGGGCTTCGCTGGTTCGGAGCCTGGGCGTGGACATGGCACTGCTCATCAAGCCATGCTGAGGCAGCGTCCCACATAGCACAACCATAGGCACTCACAACTGGAATATACAACTATGTACTGGGGGGCTTTGGGGAGAAGAAAAGAAAAAAGATTGGCAACAGATGTTAGCTTAGGTGCCAATCTTTTAAAAAAAAAACAAAGAACATGTATCTAATTAATACAACCATTGTGCCAATTTACTAACTCCATTTAGGAATGAAGTTAACCTATCAGTTCCTATCTACTCTTATTTTTACAGGTAGTTTTGTGATAAATTATATAAATCCACATTGAAAGCCTGTTATTTATATTAAAATTATAAAGTTTGGCTCATGTAGCCTTATTAAACCAAAAGATGACAATAAATCAGAAATGACGCAAAAATTCTGAACTTGTTTCTAATCTTTTTCTTGGTCAGATATGTGAAAGAGAACACAGGAGTGGCTCAGTCACAGCCCAGTTCTACCTAACGCTTGTCTGTTCCTCTTAAAGGAACAGTCCTAGCGCGGCAAATGGAGGCACTGGGTACAGGAGGCAACAGTGAACGTCCATTAAATGAACTCCACTGAGCAGGTGACTATAATTTAGGAAGATGGAAAGTTTCCCTCTTGTAAATACATAGGCTATTTTTGAGCCCTTGCTGCAGAAATAGAGGTGAATTTGACTTCAAATTGAGAGTGCTCCTGGGGATCTGTGTTAACTTAATTGATTAATCAAATGCTCTAAGAAGTATTGCTGATTCTGTTTAGGGATAATTCTACTATAAATTTCCAAAGAAAACTTGACTATCCAGAAACCTCTGGGAATTAAATATTCTAAAAAGTCAAACAATACAGGTAACTAAGGGTTACTCTTTTTAGCTTGAAAATGATTTGGCTGCACTTTTTGTTTTGTTTTAACTATGTCAAACAGAACTTTTGATAAATACGCATGCTTCTATTTTCTTAAACAGAATTTACTGAACACACCCACTTTTTCTTACATGCTACAGAATGTTATTATAAACATCAGGTACAGCACTGCTCTCAGCACCAATCAAATGTGTAGTCACAGAGCAGATATGTGTTTTCAGTGTTTCTGTCTGAATTTTCCTCCTTTCCTTCCTTTCACCAGAATCGCAGGCAATTATTTCTTGCTGCTTTTCGTGTATGTGCTTATTCCAATCTTATTACCATACTTCAATTTGTGGCCTCTATTCTGTTGTAGGTTAAGATATGAAAAGCCACATTCAAAAGTACTGTATGGAAAATAAGAGAAGTTAGGTTTTAAATGGTTCAAATGGTATCCTCTATGAACAAAATGTGTGCATTTTTGTTCCTGAGCATTTGGACATATTTGACTGCTCTCTGAACATCTATTTTAGTCTTTTTTGGCTTCTGGGATATTGGCTGTTTTCCTGACAGGTGAGTTTTAAAGACAGGTTCAGCAGAAATGTAGTATGGATGTATACATAAGACAAGTCATTAGTTGACTAACAAGTACATATGTTTCATCCATTCTGCTATTTCCTCACTGTTGAAGAGAGGTTACATGTGTGTTGAGGAAGATACTTCCTTCCAATTTCAAAGGACAGGAAAAATATTCACTTCGTTGCTAGTCTAAGTTCCATGGGGTATGGTGGCAGCAAGATGGAGAATTAGGCTAAATAATAATTTGAGTAATTTTTTTAAAAACTGTTATAAAACACAAAAAAAATCTGAGAGCATTTAATCACAGGAGGTACTAATTATGTATTTATTGATCTTATTACTTAACGTCCATCTCTCTCACTAGACTGTAAACTCGAAGGCAGCAGAGACAATGTCAGTTTTACTAGCCACTTTATCTTTAGTGTTTGAACAGAGTCTGACACTTAATAGGTGCTCAACGGAAATTTTCAAATGACTCAATCAAGGAGTCGTTTTATATACAATTGAGAGGGAGGCCATATTTTCTGATGTGAAGGACATGGGATCCAGATTCAGAAGGCTCCCTCACCTCTCTACTGCACATGATTTCAGACAAATCACCTAACATCTCAGAACTCCAGTTACCTCGTGTGAAAAGTGGAGGTAAGAATAAAGCCTGCCAAATAAGTTGCCAGGAGGGTCAATGAAATGCTATATTGAGAGTGTTTCTTAAACAATAGGGTATTGTGGTAATATTTTTTTGTCAAATTATAGTAACAGATGAATAAAATTCTTGAGAACAAACTTGATATTTTCTTACAGGTTCTGTTGCTTGATAAAAAATATTAACAGCTATAATTCTCAGTGGCAGCTAATATTCCCAAAAGTCAGCTCATCAGACATTGTGATTCTCCTGGCTGCAGTGTACCTGTGAAGTATTCTTGCTAAAAAATTGAACTTGATTCTCATCAAACCAGATCTAATTACCAGTTTACAGGAAATATGGGGGTAGCTGGCAATCAATAAGTTCCAGACTAAGAAAAACCCTCTTGGACAAATGACCTGGTTTCTTTAATGAATAAATTTCAAAGAATAAAACCAAAGTGAGAAAAAAAGATGAAGGAGCCTCCTGGAAATTTAAGGTGATTTAAGAGACTCATCAACCAACTGCAATGTGTGGTACACAACCTAGTTTATTCAATAAATAATTTTAGGAATTAAAAAAGTGAAAGTGAAAAGAGAACCCAGAGATTAAGATGAACTTCATCAAAATTTAAAAAATTACTTGCTCAAAAGACATTTTAAGGGAATAAAAAGACAAGCCATAGACTGGAAGTAAATATTTGCAAAACACATCTAAAAAAGGACTTTTATTCAGAATATAAAAAGAATTCTCGGCACTCAATATTAAGAAAACAAACTATTTTAAAATGACAGTTAAAAAATGGGCAAATGAACAGATACTTCATCAAAGAACAGATATGGATGGCCAATAAGCCTATGAAAAGATGCTTAACATCGTTACTCACTAGGGAAATGTGAAATAAAACCGTGATGAGTTGCTGCTATGTATCTACTAGAATGGCTAAAGTTAAAAGGAAAAAACCCTGACCATATCAAATACTGGTGAAGACGCAGAGCAGCTGGAACTCTCATACACTGCTGCTGAGAACGCAGACGATACCTTGGAAGACAGTTCAGCGATTTCTTACAAACTTAAACATGCACTCAACATGTGACTTACCAATCCGACTTTTAGGTATTTACCTAAATGAATTAAAAATTCATGTTCACACCAAAAACCTATATGTGAAGTTTACAGAGGGTTTAGTCATAATTGCCAAAAACTGAAAACAACCCAAAAGATTTTCAACAGGTGGATGGTTAAACAAACTGTGGTACATCCACACAATGGAATGCTGCTCAGCAATAAAAAGGAAGAAATTACTAATACATACAGCAATATGGGTGAATCTCGAATGCATTCTACTAAGTGGAAGGATCCAGACTCAAAAGGCTACACAGTATGATTCTATTTGTGTGTCATTTGGGAAAAGGCAAACCTATAGGGACAGACAACAGTTGAGTCATTGCCACGGACTGACGATGGGGGAGGAGTTGACAACAAAAGGGCACAAGGAAAGTTTTTGAGGTAATGGAAATATTTATATCTTGATTGTGATAGTGATTACAGGACTGTATGTGTTTGTTGAAACCCATAGAACTATACATTTAAAAGTGTAAATTGTGCTATAGGAAAATTACAGCACCGTTTCAAAAAGGAGAAATTTAGAGACATATCAACCAATGGCAATGTATGGATTTAATTTTGCCTCTAATTAAAAAAAACTTTAAATATTTTTATAAGACAATATTTTTATAAGACAATTGGGAATAATTTGAACACTGACCTGATGTTTCATGATAATACTGAGTTATTATTTCGAAGGTGTTGTGATAGTGATATTGTGGATGTATTTAAAGAAATAGTACATATCTTTTAGAGAAACATAAGGAAATGATACAATGCCTGGAGTTGGCTTCTAAATAATCTAGATGCACAGAGCAGGGGTACTGATACTACAAGGTTGTCCACGAAGTTATAGTCATTGAAGCTGGGTGATGGGTATACGAGGGTTTACATTCTAGTCTCTATACTTTTAAATGTGTTTAAGATTTTCCCTAACGTAACATTTATTTTTTTTTAATTTTAAATCTTGGGTTTTTTTAATACTAATTAACCTAACAGTTTATAATTCTTACAAACGCAGAAGTATATTATATACTGTTTACGTAAGTAAATACACTAATTTAAAGAAATTTAAGTTGCGTTACTTTTCTTATTAAAGACTTTTACTAAATATTGAGTAACAATGCAATCTACCATTTTTGTAATACTCACTATGATCTTTCTGCCCAGGCTCTGAATACTGCTCTCCACAGTGAGGAGATTTAAAACTTGTGGACTGACTCCTTTGCATAGATGTAACTTGCAAAAACCTTTAAAAAAAAATAAAGATGGTTTTTTAAAATTGCGATAAGAACATTTAACATGAGCTCTACCTTTTAACAAAATTTTAAGCACACAATACAGTACTGTTAACTATAGGTACAACATTGTACAGCAGATCTCTAGAATTTATTCACCTTATATAACTGGAACTTCATATCAATTAAACTGCAGCTCCGGTTTCCCCCTCCCACAGCCCCTGGCAACAACTTTGGGTATATAGCCAAAAGAATTGCAATCAAGATCTTAAAGAGATATCTACATTCCCATGTTCATCACAGTGGTATTCGTAATAGCCAAGATATGGAAACAACCTAAATGTCCATTGATGGATGACTGAATAAAGAAAATGTGAGGGAAATCCTACCATTTGCAACAACATGGATGAACCGGAGGACATTCTGCTCAGTGAAATAAGCCAGTTGCAGGACAAATACTCATGATTCTACTTATGTGAGGTATCTAAAACAGTGAAAGCTTTTTTTTAAATGCACGAAGATTTTTTAAAACTAGAACTCCTTCATCCTATGGAAAAATTTTTTAAAAAAATCTTTGCCAGAGAAGCCAAGGTCAATATGGAAACTCATAGCATGAGTTGAGTTGCTTTTTAAATTCCCAGATGGTTTTGATGGCACCTGCTGACATCTTAATTGGAAATCCATCCTGTCTGGCATCAGTTCGCATTTCCAGATACTTGCTCCACCGCTAAACTAGTTCTAGCTTGATATTAAAGCATGAAGTCCTGAGCTCCTGAGCCGTTATTAACGTGGATTCACACAGTCCTACATTAACCTAAAAAATTTAAGGTGTTCAGTACCAACCATGGACTTCTGTAAATTTCTGTCACTTCTACTATTAGAAATGCTCATTGCCTTCTGGTTTTAGATCTCTCTCTTCTATTTAGTATGACTACACTGACTGCATGAATTTCATTTCATGTAATCTTGCTTCAAACTCTTGAAAATGCAAATGTATTCATGGGGAAGAAAATAGACACATACATAGGATCTTATTACACAGTACTTAATGATTTCATGCTACAGGGTACTATTATAAAGGGGTTTCTTTTATTAGTTAAAACAAAAAATCCTCCCAGTGTATATAGTCTTCAGGCTTTTAGTATGCCTCTGTTCTTCATTATCAAGAGAGTTGGGGAGGACAAGAGGCTGAGCAAGAAAGCCAGGGCCCCAGGCCGAGTCACCAGCAAACCAGTGGACCAGGGCCAGCCTGGCTCAGGCCACAGCAGGAGGCAGCTGGCAACAGCCATGCCAGAAAGAGCTGGCATGCGAGTGCTGGCCACGCAGCCAGAGGCCAGCAAGTTGGGGAGGTCAAAGCAGAATGCGGCCTCCCAGAGTTCACGGCACAGAAGTCTGGCCCACGCGTTCTTAAAGTGGTTGTATTTCAGGTGCCGACTCCAACTGCACTGCTTTTCCCTCCCGGCCTCCAGCGCTTCTGAATGACAGTAAATTCCTTAGTTTTTGCCCCTTCGGTAACTCATTCTGAGTCTAAAGTTAGTATTAATACTAACCAAATATTTAACTAATATTAACTGGGGTAAATTGCAGAAGCACTATTGGTAAACCATTTGGACTGACTGACTTCTATGAGAGATGTTGGATTTTGTTCTTAAAGCTTAAATGCCTTATTTCCAAATATGGTCTCAAAGATTTTTTTCTTGTATTAAAAAATAGTAAGTAACGCTTCCTTCCTGTGTGATTTATAGTGGAACTCTTTTATGGCATTCTTCATTATTTAAATGGATTTGTGAATGAAATCAGATACATGACGCCACTGTTCTCTAAATCACAAATACAGCAAAATATTATTATAATATAGATGATTTTTTGCAGTGCCATTCAATCTAACATTAGAAACTATATTATCTTTCTACCCACCTCGATCTGAGCACCATTGTAAAAATATGAAGAAGCATTTTGTTTGTTTCCCCTTCTAGAATGTCCTTATCCCCACAATCACCATGGTACCTCTCTCCTTTCACCAAACCTCTTGTCCCTGACCCATGAATCCTTGAGGCCTGCATGGGTTCAGGCTCTAGTTCCGAATCTTTCCATCCCGCAAATCCTCTATAATTCTCTCTCCCCGTTCCTCTTCTCTCCATGCACAAGGAGACTCCAAGTTTTTAACGATTTCCACCCATTGCCACCCTGAGAAGTTATCATTTCACCTCCAGGCAAGGAAACTGGATCTTTTATTAGCCTTACAGCATGTATAGCAACTATGCAGAAGTAGGCCGTACTGGGCCACCTCATTCAGAATTGCTGGCTGGGAGCCATACAGCTCCAGAAAGAAAGCATCCCAAACGCTCTGAAAGAGAGTTATCAAGAGAGTTGGGGAGGACAAGAGGCTGAGCAAGAAAGCCAGGTATCAGCTCTGCAGGGTATGTTGCTCTTTTTAATGTAAGCTGCTGCATCGAAATCGTGTGCGTGCCGGACAGTAGGCTTGCTGAGTCCTGGCTGTTCTGACCCTGCAATGATTAACACCGGGCCTTGGGCAGGCATTTGGTGTCTGCATTTGTAAAATGATGGGTTAATCATCTCTGTGGTGCAACTTGTTTGCTCATATTCTTCCTGAAAGTGAGCCAAGGCAGAATCAGGAGATCCCAGCTCTAGTTCCCGTTCTTGGTTGTGCGGCCCAGAGTAGGGCTCTCTTAAATGCTCTCTGTGGGGCCGGCCCCATGGTCTAGAGGTTAAGTTTGCACACTCTGCTTTGGCGGCCCAGGGTTCACTGGTTCAGATCCTGGGCACTGACGTATGCAGCGCTCATCAAGCCATGCTGTGCTGGCATCCCACATACAAGAACCAGAATGACCAGGATATGCAACTATGTGCTGGGGCTTTAGGGAGAAAACAAAAAAGGAAGATTGGCAACAGATGTTAGCTCAGGGCCAATCTTCTTCTCCAAAAAGCATAACTTAAAAAAAATATATACTAGAAGATTTTTTAAAAAAAGTTCATTAAAAAAAAAAAGCTCTTTGTCCCTATTTCCTCAAATGCTAAGTAGGCATAACTTGAGTAACTCACAAGATCGACAGTGAAGCTACAATAATTGGTTAAAAATGGTTTTAAATAGTTTTAAATGTTTTATGCAAATGTAAGGTACTCTTCACTTAAAAATTAGGCCAGTTCAATTGTACTTATCAAAATGGACTCCTGTGAGTTTTAGGGGAAGGACTTGCCTCTGCTATTGAAAACAAGGCAGCAAACCACAGTGTCCAAGCCAGGACTTCAAGGGTGGAAGACAGAGCACAGGATGGAAAGTAAGGAATATGTTTCCTCACCTGTTGTGTGGGACAGTCCCATCCCTTCCGGCTCAGGGCACATACTCCTACTGAAGCAAAGTCTGGCTGAGGCAGGAAGTTGTGGGTATTCACAGGTTTGCTTATGCCTTGGGGGCCCATAGGGAATAAAAGGATTTCTTGACCAGCTCCCCTCTCCATCAATTCTTTTATTTATTTATTTTTTTGGTGAGGAAGATTGGCCCCGAGCTAATATCTGCTGCCAATCTTGCCCTTTTTGCTTAAGGAAGATTTTCACTGAGCTAACATCTGTGCCAATCTTCGCCTATTTTTTTTTTTTTTTTGTATGGGGATACTGCCAAAGCATGGCTTAATGAGTGGTACATATGTTCGTGCCCGAGATCCAAACCCACAAACCCAGGCCACTGAAGTAGAGTGCACGAGCTTAACCACTGTGCTACTGGGCCAGCCCCCTGTCAATTCACTTATTATCCACCCCTTATCCCTGATCCTGAGATCCATTTTTTTTCAGACATCTTAGGTCAACTCAAAAGGATGCTTTGGTGTTGCTGTTCATATCACGCCAAGTCAGGGCCTTCCTGACCATGAGCTCCTGCAACAATTAGATCAGGTACATTTACTCTGATGTACTTTTCATTAAGGCCAGCCCTGAAAAGTTCCGTTTGCGTCCTGTCTCTTTCTGAAGCCTGCTTTCCCCTATTTCACAAACATTAAAAGCATCTTACCAAATGTGGGAAGCAACTGAAAGTTATTCCAGGGCTGAGGCATCAGGCAGTTCTATTTCTCCAAGGAACATTATTGTGTGGCCTCACTAAGGAAGGGAAGAAATAGAAACATATGTTGTTCATCGTATTTCTCTGCATAATATACGCTGAGCAGCGGTCATTGCAGAATCAGGGTGTGGTCAGTTCAATCAACTCTGGAATGTTTCAAAGAGACTTGGGGACAGATTAGGCAACTGAAAGAGATGATAAGGTTTTGTGTTGTGGTGACATAGGCCTTAAAGAATGACCAATGTGGACCTGCCTTAGATCTTTCCATTTCAAGCTGGAAATGAAATTAAGCATCTGATAAGTGAACTACAAGTCAATTTAGCATTAATTTAAGTTTTTGTATGAGTGTGTTTGTTTTCAATATCTTGTTAATTAAGTCAAAGTGTGTGGGAGTCAGATCCTAGACTTGAGTCCTGGCCCAGAAATTGATTTTACTTGTCCTTCCTACTTAGAAAATATGGGTGATATGAAAAGTCATAATGCCTTGGGGAACATAAAATGTCAGGGAAGCCAGCTCCAGAATTTCTGTGAAAATATCAAGGGCAATTGACTTTGGTTCTTCATTTGTGTCCAAAAACTCAATAAAACTTCTACATGGAGAAAAATTTTCCCGAGAATATCAAGGCAAACTGAGGATGTTGATGTCAGAATTGCATCCTGTGCAGTTCTGACTGTACCACCCCTTAATGCGCAATTCTTATGAGAAAAAGAAACAGATACCGAGCTAGGCCTAGATGGCTGGGTGGGAGATTTAGCTTCTCATCAGAGTCCACAGGTGGAACAGATAGGAGGTCAACTTCCAGAGTTCAATTTGGAGGTCTCTACCTCCACTTGCAATCCTTTTGCCATCCTGAGGCCTTGAGAATCTCCCATTCTCATGCTTCAGATCTTCTTCTGCTACCAACTGTCCATAACCCTTCTAAATAATGTCCTGCCTAGTCCAGGGTGATCTGTCTTTTAATAGGTGATTCTAGAAGACCTCATAATCATCAGAGGAGCACACTGGTAATTTTGTGTTCCACCCAGAAGACCTGTCTTTCACACAGGTGATTAGAGCTCAGACCTCCCAACCTTGAGGGAAAGGGCAGAAAGACACATATCTTTCCTAGAGTTTTGTTTTCTTCAAGGGAGAGTCAGTCCGGAGAGGAACCAGGGGGCCATTTGCCAGACACTAGCTTCAGCTTTGTAAGCTGATAGGGAATGGAGAGCACTCTCAGCCTGTAATCCTTTGTATCCTGGAGGAGAGAATTAGAAAGGCCCACTCTTGCTTTCTAGGTCTTACCATTCTCTCATCCATGCTCTATAAGACCTAATTCTTCTTTTAATGGGAAAATTCCTCTCAGTCTGCATTTTCACTTTCGAGATTTATGTGATAGAGTCTTTCCGAATGCAACGAATTGACCTACATCGAGTGATCATTAATGTCAACTCATAATTATTGCTTTGCTGACACATATCTCTTTTCTCCAACTCCATCTTCCATGTTCTGAACACAACCTGAATTGTTTGTATAACTAAAGAGAAATGGAAGTAATGCTGGTTAATGTATTTATTCAGGAAATATTCTGTCTTAGCACAACAAATTAACTTAGCTTGTCGCCTCAGATATTTCACTGGAGTGAAAGATAACCCATTACTTTCAGGACCAGTTTGCCCGTGAAATGTGCCAAGGTAGCTGTGGGCAGGTGAGGTTCTAGCGCAATGTCATTAAGCATCCTCTTTCCTTTATTATCAAAGTGTAAGGTCAGGCAAGAGAAAGGTCTGTTGAAGAAAACTGTGCTGCCATCTCAAAGTATGAAGTTCTTGAGGTAACACAAATGTCGTTTAGCAAACATTTAACTATATCCTACTCCCCTGGGTCCTGAGGATACAGGAATAAACAAGATAGACAACAGACCTTGCCTCTGGGCCATTTGGGGTTACCATGTTGATACTACAAGGCTTAATGGAATAATTCAGCTACAAATCTTAGTGTCAGGACCCACTACCCTTCAGAGCCTCGTCTCACAGGCTGACTCAGCTGTTTCTGGATTTTCCCAGGGAGTTTGTCACATGTGCTCAGGAATAAATCCACTCATGATCTTCTGCTTTGGCGTCTTCCTCATTGCCCAGTGCCTCAAGGGAGAGGCTGAACCTCTGCCCTCTGTGAGGACATTCCTCCCGGCTTCCATATGTACCCCTCAGCTCTGTTAGGCTCTGCAGCAAAGTTGCCCATGGTAGTACAGAAATGGGAACAAATTCCCCTCTGCCCAACACGATGTCACAATTTGTCACTTGGGCCTGAAGCAGCACTGAAACAGGTCTCTCAGCTGCCTACTGCACCTTCCTTGCTAAGATGCGTGACTTCACTTCTGCGATCTGCCTGCGGACAAGACGCCCAACACTACTAAGTGCTCATGTGCCTGGCATTGTTCTGAGCACTTTACACGAGGAACTCATTTAAACCTCACAATAGCCTGTGTTGGGGGGTGAGTGGGCAGTGCTATTATCTTTCCCATTTTAGAGATGAGAAAAGTAAGCTGTGGTATATTAGTTATCTATTGCTATGCAACAAATGACAACAAATTGAGTGGCTTAAAACAACTAACATTTATTATGCCACATTTTCTATGGGTGGGGGCATGGCTTAGTGGGGCCTCGGTTTCAGTCTCTCACACGGCTGCAATCAAGGTGTAGGCTAGGGCTCAGGTCACATCTGGAGGCCCAACTGGGAAAGGATCCACTTCTAATCTCATGTACATGGTTGTTGGCAAGATTCAGTTCTTTTGAGACATTGAATTGAGGATGCCCAGCTGGTGTTGTCCAGTGGACACCCTCAGTTTCATGCTCCATGGGCCTCCCCAACATGATGACTTGTTTCATCAAGGTCAGCAAGGGAAACTGCCATCAAGACAAAAGTCACAATCTTTTGTAACCTAATTGTGGAAGAGATAGCCCAACACATTTGACATATTCTATTTGCTAGAAGCAAGTTACAAGGAGAGGAGAAAACACAAATGTGTGCATACTAGGAGACATGGGTCCTTAGGGGCTATCTTGGAGTGTGTGCGCCACATAGGGAGAGGTTAAGTGACACTGTCTTAGCCCTTTTGGGCTGCTATAATAAAATACCAGAGACCGAGTGGCTTATAAATAACAAACATTTTTTTTTCTTCTCCCCAAAGCCCCTCAGTACATAATTGTATATTTTCCGTTGTGGGTCCTTCTAGTTGTGGCATGTGGGAGGCCACCAGCATGGCTTGGTGAGCAGTGCCAGGTCCACACCCAGGATTTGAATTGGTGAAACCCTGGGCCGCCAAAGCAGAGTGTGTGAACTTAACCACTCGGCCACGGGGATGGCCCCCAATAGCAAACATTTATTTCTCACAGTTCTGGAGGCTGGGAAGTACAAGATCATGGCGCTGGCAGATTCAGCATCTGGTGAGAGCTTGCTTCTCTATAATCTCACATGGGAGAAGAGGCAAGGGATCCCTGTGGGGTCTCCTTTATAAGAACAACTAATCCCATTCACAAGGGCTCTGTCTTCACGACTTAACCATCTCCTAAGGGCCCCATCTCCTAATACCATGACCTTGGGGATTAGGTTTCAACATATGAATTTTGGGATGACACAAACATTCAATCTATAGCATTTAACTGAGGATTAACAACTAATAGACAATTAAGCTGGCATCTGAACACAGGAAATCTAGCTCAAGAGGAAAGTGAGACTCAAATGGTTTGGAAACCAGGCTACCTATAGAAACAAGTATGTCTGTCTGTTTTATTACCTTTTGGATGAGACACTAAAACAAGGGTTGGTGAAGACGTGGGCTTTTTTGTGGTTGTTGATTTTTTTCCCCATACAGGTTTTCAAAAAATTTGAAAACAACGTTATGTGGCTTTAACACAGTTATCTAGATTTCCAGGAGCTTTAAGAAAAACAATCAGAAAGTATGGTAACACTATTCCCTCCATTTTAAGATAGTAATAGCTATTGACTAGAGCTAAGGGACAATTTAGTAACAATGTGCTTGTCTGATTTCAGCAACTCCCTTTGGGCCGACTTCTTGTTACCAGTGTGGCATTCAGCAGTAGGCATTCGACTTTGCTATCACCGCAACTGAACAGAGAGTACGGCAGGCCTGAGAACTGAACAGTCAGCTCATTTATGGGATAAATTAAAAGTGGTTTCTCCCAGGTATCTAATCTATATCAAATTTCTTTGAAAAGTGTAAAATTTATACATAGAAATTAAGTATTACTCCCCAAAAGGGCTGCTAGCTTAACAAAGTTACATACACATTTGTAGGCAATTAAGACTACATCTGTATGACTCCCACCTGAGGGAAGCTGCCTGCTTATCTGCTCACGCGCACACTAGTTCCACCTAATGGTAGCTACCTGAAATAGAAATACAATGCCTTGGCGGCTCTCAACAGCCTTTTTGGGAATAAAATTATTCATTTGTTCCTTTATTTGGTCAACGGACATATATCTGGTATGCTAAGAACCATATTAATACATCTAATTATAATAACTCAAATTGTGAAACACTGAAATGCACACGATAGATAATTTCAACAATGTCCTAGAGCAAGTCTGTGGTGTACAGGAACAAATCTAGGTCTTCTACTTTTCCCAACATTCCAAGCTGCCTTGGTTCAAATTCCCTTGATTATTTATATAAAATTGCAAGGTTGATTTGGGGTTATGAACATTATCCTTGGCGGGTTGTTTCTAAATTACCATATAATTGTATGTTAATTGTCATATTCTTCATACTTCAAATAAACATATATAGGCAATATAATAACAGCTATTAGATTCTAAACTCAGGCAATTAGGTGATTCAAACTGAGGCTTTCTCTCTCGTAATTCCTTAGGAGCCTATTATAAAAGAGGAATGGTATTTCCCACCGCATCCCAGCTGGTAATTCCGATAGCCCCATGATTTCACAGCTGCAAATCAGCCCCCACTCTCTCACACTGGTTTCTGGCCAATGATGCTTTCCTTAATTAGCCCATGACTTAAACTTTAGTCCTAACTTATCTGTTGCCTGGGTCCCTGGGCTACCTGAGTGTAGGCTGATCTAATTGGGAAAGAAAACCTGCTTGTACCCTGATGCTATTTGCCCTGACATTGAACAAAGGAAAGAGCAATTTGTCTGGTTGTAGAATTAGCTTTATTAACTGCATTTGCTTTCTCTGACAATTTCTCTCTCCTACAATCTAGTCCTGTGTCTACGCTTTGTACTTCTGTTTGTGGTAATAGGGCTCTTACACCTTCCCCAAATTGAAAATGGCTTCTAGAAGAAGCCACTAGGAGCTATGTCCTGTCTACGCCTGTGTGAGGCGGCCTGCAAAGTGTCATTGGAGGAGATGCAAGGCCCTCTTTTTTAAGGCAGTAGGTAGGGCAAACAGCCCTTTCTTCCCTTTTTCTTTTAAATTCCCAGGCTCCCTGTCACTCCTCTGGGTGGTTAAGCCACACAGATGATAGCTTTGCTCTAGAAATTTGTGTCCAATACTTGTATACTAGAGAGGACATCATGTTTGAGGAAACATGATTCCTGGCATTCTCTCTGCTTGCCACTGAAGTTTTAGATACATTTCCTTGAAAAGGCACCAAGAGAAGGTTCTCTGAGGAGTTAGAATATAGGACAGAAAATGAAAATGGGGCTAGGATGAAGTGAGAGAATTATTCACCCTATTTTTGAAGTGACAAATATTCACTAAGCATCTACAATATACACAGAGGTGTACTAGGTACCAAGGGGAAGACACAAAAGCACTGCAAAGCATGCTCCCGTGGGCTTGGAGGTAATCCGCAAGGTGACGTGGATTTGTGAGACAGGTGACATGGCATAAGGTGATGTCAAAGAGCTGAAAACAGACAGCACGTGCTAGAGGAGCCCCTCACGGTGGACGTGGAGTTAGAGAAGCACAGTTAAGAGGGAGGAGCTTCAGGCATTACCATTTTACGAGCACAGGAGACTTGCAATTGGACCGTGTATAATATTTGGTGGAGAAAAGAAGGAAACTAATCAGGCCAGAATGAAAGATTTACTTGGAGCAATTGAAGACAGTTGAGACTTGACCTAATGGGTATTAGACAGCCGTCAAAAGATACCTGAAATGGATGTCTTAGGAAGAGCTGTGTTGGTGGTGGGTTTGAGGTGGGAAGCACTCAAGGAGAAAAGACCGATAAGGCAACCGCGGAAATCCAAATTTGCCTAGGATGGTAGCTAGGATGGAAAGAATGTGGAAGACAGGAAGAAAGGCCTTTTCTTTTTTTTTTTTTTTTTGATTGCCAGGGCATGGAAAATTATGGAGATGCAGAGGGCAAAGACAACTGTGAGGTTTACAGCCTGAATGACTCAGCTTGAGGGAGTGGGAGTGACCTAGGGCCAGCTATGTGACTTAGTGAAGAGGAAAGCCCCAGATTTCAATAAGTCCAATTGTGGAATAATGAGATTTTAAAGCTGCAGGGGCTACAGAGAGCATCTATTCCAGCCCCTTCATTTTTCAGGAGGGCAACTGAGGCAAGGGAAGACCTGTGACAGTCCAGGACAGTGAGCAGAGTAGGACAAGAGTGTAGCAGCAGCCACGTTCCGTCCCACCAGCTCATCCTGCCTGCCTCACTATCCCTTCTAACTAGTTTTCTGGACAGTGGCTTTCAAACTCTGGACTGAGGACCAGGGTCCAGCTGCAGCCAAATTAAACAAAATAAGAAAAACAGAGTGAATTTTTCAAAGCTTAACTTACTCATTTAAAGAACTGACCCTTTGGGGCTGGCCCGGAGGCATGGTGGTTAAGTTCACACCCTCGAATCCTGCACCTCTTCGCTGTGGCGGCATCCCACACAAGGGAGAGGAAGATCGGCACAGATGTTAGCTCAGCGAAAATCTTCCTCAGCTAAAAGAGGAAGATTGGCAACAGCTGTTAGCTCAGGACCAACCTTCCTCACCAAAATAAAGAACTGATCTTTACTCTGTGATTATGTCCTTGCTAATAATTGGTGTTAAAATCTCCTTTGATTTACGAAATGAGGCACTAATATGAGTGATGAAATTTTTGCTGCCTTAGCACAATAAAAAACTAGTAATGTAAGTTCCTTCTTCAGCTTTCTTTTTCAACTGGTCTTTAAAAATGTAAAGCCTGAGAGTGATTTCTCTGCAGGATGGCAAGTTATATGTGATTTGTCTTTCCCAAGACACATGAGTTGAGGGCAAAAATTTAGCCACAAAAAAGATGACAACAGTGTTTTCCTGTCTCCGCCCTCAAGGCCAGGATTACAGGTATATTCTCATTATCACAGTTGTCTTGTGAGCTAGGACTGGACAGGAGCCCGCAAGATAGACATTGGGGTAGGGTGAGAGGAGGGCCTCCTACCACCCAGCACTTTGAATCTGTCCCTTCTGTCCTCGGCCTTAGACCAAGGCTTGGTGGTAGCATCGGGGTCACGGACCCCAATTCTTTGAAATTGCCGTGGGACATTTCTTCAATCCTCGTCCTATGTAAATTACCCTGCAAAAGCGGCTTCAAGCCACCTTTCGGCTAGACTGAGGGGCTGGCGCGGGCTGTGTGAAGGCTCCAGCGCCTCCCAGGAGCGGAGCTCGGGGACTCCCCGCCGCCCGCATCCCGGGCTGAGCTCGGTCCCCCGAGGCAGACCTACTGGGTGCGGGCGCCAATCGCGGGACTCGGGCGCACGGAGTCAGCGGGGACGGAGGGGCGGCGGCGGCGGCGCCCATCAAAGCCCCAGCGGGAGGCGCCGGGCTTCCTCCTAAATAGGACCGAACGGGACGAGCGCTGCGCCTCCTCCAATCCAGGGCGCAGACAAGTCGCTCGACCTGGGCCTGTTTCCTCAGTGCCAAAGCTACGGGTCTCGGGTTCCTCTCCGAATACACGCTTCTAAAACCCAACAGGATTCGGCGGCGCCGCCGTGGGACGGCCACCGAGAGCCCAGGGGAAGCCACCTCGCAGGACGCACGGAGCACAGACCACCGGACGCCGGACTCTCCGCCACGTCGCTTCTGGGGCCCGTGAGCGGCGTGCGCGTCTCCGTCGGGCTCGGCGTGCGCGCCCCCGCCGTGCTTACCGCCGCCAGCGAGGAGAGGAGAGGCGAGGCGAGGCGAGGCGAGGCGAGGCCAGGCGGGCCGGGTGGGCGGGGCGGCGCCGAGCGGGGCGGGGCGGCGCGAGGAGGGCGGCTGCCCGGGGCGGAGGCCGGGGAGCTGGAGGCGGAGGCGGAGGAGGAGGAGAGAAAAGGCGGCGGCGCCGGACAGCGGCCGACTGCGCGGGGTGCGGGGCGCCGGCGGCGGACAGCGCGGGCAGCCGGGCACGGCGGCCACGGCAGCCAGGGCCTGGGCCGCGGTCCGGCCGCGCCGGCCGGTGAGTGTGGGCGCCCGCGGGGCGGCGGCCGGGGCGCAGCGGACCGGGCCCGCGGGCCTGCGGCGCCGGGAGGGCGTTCGCGCCGGGGCTCCGGCCGGGCGGTCAGCAAATGGCGCCCCGGCTGGCGGGTGTGTGCGGGGAGGGCGAGGCAGGAGTTGGACTTGGGGGAGCCTCGAGAGCCCGGCCGCCCTTCCCTTTGCCTTTGGAAACCGGCGTTGTTGGGGACCACGGGTCGAGTGGGGCTGGAGGCATCCTCAGCCGGCCCCTCGGACGGGCGAGCTGGCGACTTGTCCATTCATGGAAGTCGGGATCTTCGTGGCCGCCTCGGGCCTGTTCAAGGGGAGCGTCGGGATTTTCCGGACCTGGGGGGCATGCCCGGTTCCGAGTTACCGTGTCCTGTCCCGTGGAAGCGCATCGCTCGGAAGGGGCCACGGCTGGACGTTGAATTCCGGGGAACCTCCTTTGCGTCTGTTTTTAACGTCAGTGTTGGGAGAATAGACAGACGGCGGAACGGTGTGCGTTCGCCGTGGCTCGTACCCCGTTCCCGGTCCCTCGTCTCTCTGTTTGTCTTGCTGAGCCGTGTCGTCAGTCCCAGATAAAAGATGCCTGGGAAGCACTTGACCTTTTATTCCGTAATTACTTTGTTGAGTCAGATCCAAGATGAAGTTTTTTATGACCATTCTGACATCAGTGTAGATTAACTTAAGACTCTTTAAATGCAAAACCCCAAACTTTCTAAATGTTAATTTCCGTTTGCTACATTTCAGTGCTGCGTTGTGCCCTTTAGAGACCTAGTAAATTTACATTAACAAATTTTGCATTTGCTCATATTCGTTAAGGTCTTCCACAGCAGCCCAATTGTGGACGCCGCAAAAGGACAAGAGTAACATGTACGTTTAGGATTTTTCTAAAGGTTCGGCTCTTCACTATGCAGTTTTCGCTGAATCACTGTTCATTACGCTTAGTCACTGTTTCTTACTACCGAGGTTTAATTGGGGATAACGTGGTGTTTAGCTAACTTTAAATGGATTTGTTTTTATCTGGTACTTTGATGCAGTGACATAGCTTTTTTTGTGATTGTGGAAATGTTAGTGGGTGGAGCCTTGTGAGTGTTATCAGAGAACTGGACTTTCCGATATACGCAAACTTTGATGCATTCCAAGTGTACTAGATGTTTAATTTCAGTCCAGTATTTCTCCATGTCTAGCATTGGAGACTTTTAAGAAAAAAATACAAAATATCCTAATAAAATATACTACTTGGAGATAATGTATATAGTTAGGTTCTTTAAGGTCACCAAAATAGGCATTGGTTAATATGTGTTTACTGTATGATATAGTGTTACTAAAATGTAACTTTTAATGAGATAAGCCCTATCTATGCTATTCTGTATAGTTTTGGATAAGTCTTTCAACTGAATTCCTGTGACAGCCTGTTTCATTAAAAGGAGTTAGTACATGCTGTGGAATGACATTGTGTTAGTAGAATTCTTTGATGTTAAATTCTTCAATCAAAAGGCTAATAAAAATGTAGTTTCAAGTTCAGTTTGATGAAATAAGTGAGATTGGCCTTGAACTAGTTTTATATTGTATCTAGATAAATACCTCAATTAAAACCCAGTCTGAAAATCTTTTATAAAAAGTGTGTCTTTTTGGGGGATGGGGGGTAGGTAATATTACCATTAGATAGTTCCTCATATGATTGCTTTTAATAATCTTTATGAGTATAAATAACCTGGTATTAAAATAATTATATGTAAAGCTTTGTGTCTGTAAATGTGGCTGTCATGTAGAGTGAAATACATCTGTTTCCTGAGGAGTACATGTTTGTATCCTATTGGGCACACACGTAATTATAACCAACCTTTGTAGAGTTCTGGGTTATTTTCACAGCAGAGTAATTGCCTCAAGGTCACAAAGCTGAGATTTCTTGGAAGCCCGTTACCCCATGCCATGCTGTGCATCTTAATAAGCTGAGTTCCGCCATTTGGGTGGGTTATTTTTATCTAAGTTATCAATTCAAATAGGTTCTGGTCTGAGTCGTAAATATTTATTAATAGTTATTTCAATTTTGGATGTAAGTCTATAATAATTTCATTTGCTTATTTAGTGGAGAACACTGCAGGTAGTTAGACTTTCACTTTGAAGAAGCTATTCATGACCATATTTAGAAATGGAAGATGTATTCATTGTATCATAACTGGAAGGGGTAAAAACTTGAAAAAAATTTTCGGTATAATTAGGTTATCATTCTATACATAAAAAGAACCAGAATTTAATAAAGCCTGTATACAGTGTAACCCATTTGGCCATTTTGGACTCATTAAGAGGGCATGTGCTTTGACTTGAGGGTTTAATGACAGTGGATTTCCATCCCCCAACTCCCCATTTCACTTTTTAAACCAGTGAAATAAGATGAGCAACTGAGGTGGTCGACTTATTGTGGTCTTTAAAATTGGGTGCACCTGATCAGCACAGTAGCCAGCAGGTGTGTGTATTTATGTACCTCCGACTTTAAAGATTTTAAAGGGCCGGCCCAGTGGTGTAGTGGTTGTTTGTACACTCTGTTTCAAGTGCCTGGGGTTTGCCACTTGGGATCCTGGGCGTGGACCTACACACCACTTATCAAGCCATGCTGTGGCAGGCATCCCACATATAAAGCAGAGGAGGATGGGTACAGATGTTATCTCGGGGCCAGTCTTCCTCAGCAAAAAGAGGAGGATTGGTGGGGGATGTTAGCTCAGGGCTAATCTTCCTCAAAAAAGAAGAAAAAGATTTTAAAGCAGTAGAAGATTGAAATTAATTTTCTTTGATTTGCTTTTTGATAGACTATTTGTCTTACTTCATATATAATGCCTAGAACTTAAGACCTAGCTGCTCAGTAAATATTTGAGCATTATTGACTTTTTATAGCTGGTACAGTGAGGTAATTTTGACTCAATCTGATTGTCTGGTACCTGCTAGATCTATAAGGTGGTATCTTTTTGTGAAGTATGTAGTTTTCTATGAAATCAAGAATTTCGTTTTGGGATTCATCGGGTTGCTTCTTGTATTATAGGTCTTTTATTTCTTCATGTTTTTAAAATAAAGGAGGCTCTAATTGAGGCACAGTTTTGAATACAGAGAACAGGAGAATGAATGAAACAAAGATCATCCTGCCTTCTTCATGGAGCTTATAATTTTCCTGTGGAAGTAGATATTAAACAGGATAATGATTTACTTACACTTGTGACTAGTATTACCAAGGAAAAATGCAGTGTGTAATGAGCACATAATATAACATGGGATCCACACCTTGCCTTTGAGTATGTGGAGAAGTAACACTTAAACTGAGACGTAAAAATTTGAGGCAGCAGTTGGGGAGGGAGAGAGAGGGACGCGTGCGCGTGCATGCCTGTGTGCGTGTGTGTGTGTGTGTGTGTGTGTGTGTGTGTGTGTGTGTATATGTATGTGTCTCAGAGGCTGAGGCAGACGTTAAGAACAGCCAGGGGTAGCAAGCTGTGTTGAGTACTTTGGGCGACTTAACATATTTTAAAGTTGTGCTAATTTGCAATGCTTTGTTTATTTATCTCCTTATGTATTGCAATGAATTTGGAAAAATAAATGCTTTTCTGAGGGCAGTATCTTTATGTCTAGACATAGCCTAAATGACAACCCTTATTTCATTGTATCAGGAAATGTCATGTCTTAAAATTATTTTTATGGATTGCTAGTCAGCCACAGGGTATGTGTTGGCTGTAAATTTCTGTTAGAGAAAATTGCAACTGTATTTTTATGTGTAAATACTGTAAAGGATTTAATCATTTACAGATATTTTCTAGTCTAGTGAAACTTTTCCAGGCACTCAACTTGAAGTGTAAATTAATAGAGATGTTATTTGGAATGTTAAGGTTCTTTCTCAAGAGAGTTTTTAAAAAACTTAATATTAAGGAGTTTTAAATTAAGCTCATCTTGAATTTGAAGCCTCAGTTTTAGCAACATGTTTTCTGCTGGGCCTGCTGTGTCACTGTGCAACTGATAAATCGGGGATTGATGTTTTCAACCCGTTTCACAGGATTTATGAGCAATTGTGAAATGCTTTGTGAGGCATATTTGATAGTAGCGATCTTGATTAGAACTTGGAAGTTGTAAATTCTGAAGCTGAGGATTCTCTCCCTAGAATACTCGTTGGGTATTGTCTAGTGCATTCTCTTAACTTATTTCTTAATATATTTAGTTATAAAATGGAATTAAGCTTCCTTGTGTAGCTGTTTTGAGAATTGCTAAATTTATATTGTTCCATACATTTATACTGAGCATTATAGATGTAAATTACTTTTGAAATAATTTAAAACACTTATATTCAAAGCAAAGTAATGTGCTATTATAACTAGAAAGGACCAAAAAATGTTTCTTGACCACACGGGTGATTAAGTGTTGGAATAAACTACAAGCAAAGTTGTGTAATCTCCATTCCTCAAATAACATCTTAAAATTGGATCACCGGGCACTGAAGTGCTGCCTTATTTTCTTAAACTTTTATAAGTAAACATGTTTGTTATTGTCCATGTGCATTGATCAGATACACATGTAAATCCTGGCTCTGCCACTTACTAGGTACCTGACCTTGGGTAAGTCACTTAGCCTCTCTGAGCCTGGGTCCTCTGGGTGAGGATTAAGTGGCGTGAAATAGGTGAAGAAGGGTAAAATAGGCCCGTGATTAGTGTTCCCTTGTCCTTAGCTCTAGTCGACTTCACTGAGTAATATTGGGGACTCATTGCTGTGGATGCTTTTATTTTTATTTTTTTTAATATTTTTCTTATTCAGAGCAGAATAAAGTGAAAGAAGCTACTTATTTTGAAGCTTGAGAGCCCTCTGCTTCTACCTTTCAAAGTTGTTGCTGTTTTGCATTTAACTCAGTTGTTTGTCGCAGTTGCTATTTTAAATGCTTTTGAATTAAGTAATGTTTTTGAGATGTGTTCTGCCTTGTGTGGTCATGTGATGTGCACGTAACATAAAGTGTCCCTACAAGTTCTGAGGGCAGTGGTCACTGCTGTCGGACTGCTTGTATTTTTAGGTTTCTCTCTTAGTAACAGTCAAGCTTATAACCTTCAGTATGTGAGTCTGGTTGTTGCAAAATAAGAAAGCTACAGCTGTTTGTACAATCTAATCACTCAGTGAAATTTGTCTCAATTCTTATTAAAGTTTCTCTTTGAATATCTACTTAATTTACAAATGTTTGTCATCATTAGTCTGCCATTTTTTCTCTTATGACTCGTTTAACATGTTTACCTTTAATTCATATGTTCTGTCCTTACCTATAAAATTTGTGGGATTAAACACTCAAAAGTATTAACTCATAGTCTTTTAAACATAATTTAAAAATAGAGTTTTGTTGTTAAATGTGTGAGTTCCCCCCCCCCCCCCGTTAAGCACTGTAATACCAACCCAGAACCTCTCTAATCAACGAAAGCTCTGTCAGTAATAGATAGACTTTTGTTATTCTAGTTTGAGAGAAATCAAGCCTGGACTGGAGAAAAAGAAATAGTAATTTAGGGAGTAATTAGGTTACGTTAGCCGCTTGGAACCAAGATAGAATTTATGGAAAAAATATGTCAGCTGGCAATCTTTTATGCACTGAAGTGGAGAAAATAGGCTAAGAATTGGCTTCTTATCCAGACAGTGATTATCTGCTATAATGTTATTTAATTGAGGAAATGTTGAGGTGAGTTGCCTGTGCCATATACAGGTAGAGATATATATGGTAAGTAAGTAGCTGCAGAGATCTGAAATCTGGAAGAGAGATCTGGGCAGGAGGTGTGGATGAGTTTTCAGCCTATGGGTCTCGTTGAAGCTTATGAGAAATTGAGAGCACTCAGGGAGAATGTATAGAATGAGCAAGAAATCACGTGGATCCCCGAAGAGCAATATTATAGAAGAAAAGATGAAGGAATAACAGGAGAGGTAGGGGGACACCCGGGGAAATGTGACATCATGAAAGGTAAGGAAAGAGAATAGTTCAAAGAGGAGTCAACATGATGATGTTTTGGCTGTGGAAGATGAGATCTGGGAAGAGTGCCGTTGGATTTAGCACTGAGGGTCTCGGGAGAGCAGATTTAGTGAGGGATGGTGAAAACAAGCCAGATTAGAGGGCTGGAGAGTAGGCGAGGTTAGAGGGGCTTTTTGTTTTTCTTCTGAAAGCTTGACTGAACAGGAAAAAAGAACAGTACCAAAAAGGGGATATTGTTCTATTCTCTAGGTTTTTAAAGATGAAATAGTCCTGTCAGCTTCCCCTGCTAATAGGAGCAAGCTAGTAAAGCAGTTAAACATTACGGAAAAAAGACACTGAATAGGCTCAAGTGATTCTAATTAAACCAACATGTGGTGATGCTTTCTCTTATTTTTGTATAAAACTTTTCTTGATCAAAGCAGGAAAGACCATTAGATGTCTGTAATCCCCTCATGGAATTTGTATGTAGCTATGTGGATGCTATTTCTCTACTTAAAATCCTCAGTGACTTCCAACTGAAGTCTGAACTCCTTAGAGGGGCAGATAGCACAGTCTTCATGATTTGCCTGATTCCTGTCGGGCCTCATCTCTCACAGCACCCTTGCATTTCACCCTGTGATCCCGCATTATTAGGAAACTTGAGGTTCCCTGAGCATGTTTTGCCAGTTCTTCCTTCTCTGCATTTGCATTTGCTGTTACTTCAGCATTGAATGCCTCTTTTCCTTTCCAGCCCCTACCTTCCTATACTTAAGACTTCTCATCTTTCAAGACTCCTGTGAGTTCTTCTCTAGCCCCTACCCATACTGATCATTATCTTCTCTGTGTTTGCATTTTACTTCTGTCATTGATCACATAATGTGACGTGATTTTTACTGTTGTCTCTGACCTCCTGCTGTAGCTCCTTGAGGGAGGGGCACCATGTCTTACTAATCTTTATGTTGCCACACCAGACGCAGTGCCTCGTATGTAGCAGTTAATAAATAGGTATTTAGTGAGTGGAAACTGTGGCCCCCAACAGTAAATGATTTGCCCACAGCCACAGAAATGGAGCTAGAACTTATATTTTTAGGGTGAATTCCCTATATGTTTTAATTAAGGCTTACTCTGTTGATTTTTTTGTAGAATTTATTAAGGAATATGTAGAAGGAGAGATCAATAGACAAAATTGTTAATGAATTCATATATTTAGAGGGAATAAAAAGAAAACTAATAAAGTTTTAGTTTAGTATATTCATGAAATTCAGAATATTCTCTTAGGAATATGATGAAATCTCTGCAATGTAGGGTACATCAAAATCAGTTTAGTTGAGCCCCAGCCTGGTGGCACAGCGATTAAGTTTGCATGTTCTGCTTCGGTGGCCTGGTGTTCGCTGGTTGGGATCCTGGGTGTGGACATGGCACTGCTTGGCAAGCCATGCTGTGGTAGGTGTCCCACATATAAAGTAGAGGAAGATGGGCATGGATGTGAGCTCAGGGCCAGTCTTCCTCAGCAAAAAAGGAGGATTGGCGGCAGGTGTTAGCTCAGGGCTAATCTTCCTCCAAAAAAAAAAAAAAATCAGTTTAGTTGAAATTAAAAAGGTAAAAGCTAAAGCATTCTCTGAAATCTAAAAGTTAAATATGCATTGACTTGTTTAGGCATTAATTTGTATACTACACAACGTACTAGAATTTAAGTATTATATTTTGAAGCATTTGGCCTTTTAGGTGTTTTGCTATATGGTATGTAAAAATGAACTTTTGAATTGTTACTTGAATTAAAGTGCTTAAGTTGTTTCAAGATGGATTGATTATATGTAAAATAAACTTGTGAAATGTGTTGTGAAACAGTTTTTAAAAATCGCCCACTTTTTGCCTAACTTCTTATCTTTTTTCCATCTCAACAACTAGAGCCAGACTCGTCATTATGGAGGAGGAGCTGCAGCATTCGCACTGTGTGAATTGTGTCAGTAGACGGTGTATGACCCGACCAGAGCCTGGGGTTTCCTGTGACTTGATTGGTTGTCCACTGGTTTGTGGAGCAGTTTTCCATTCTTGTAAAGCTGATGAACATCGACTTTTATGTCCTTTTGAACGAGTGCCTTGCTTAAATAGTGACTTTGGATGTCCATTTACAATGGCTCGAAATAAAGTTGCTGAACATCTGGAAACGTGTCCTGCAAGTGTGGTGTGCTGTACTATGGAGTGGAACCGGTGGCCAGTTAGTTATGCAGACCGGAAGTCGTATGAAAATCTAAGCAGAGATGTCGATGAAGTGGCGCAATTAGATATGGCCTTGGCCCTTCAAGACCAAAGGATGCTTTTAGAATCTCTCAAAGTAGCCACCATGATGTCAAAAGCGACTGATAAAGTATCAGAACCTAGAGAACAAATCTCAGTTAAATCAAGTATCCCAGAAATACCACATGCTAATGGTTTGGTGTCTGTTGATGAAGAATCTTATGGTGCACTTTATCAAGCTACTGTAGAAACAACCAGAAGTTTGGCTGCTGCTTTAGATATCCTGAATACCGCCACAAGAGACATTGGCATGTTAAGTTCGAGTCTTTGTGCTTCCCCAAATGACATGAATGAAGAACAAAATGCCAGAGAAAGCTTACAGAATAGAAACTTGAAAGACCAGGACCACCTTTATGAGGATGAGATAGGAGCAGCAGGTGGAATTGACCATAACGACATCAGTCAGAATGCCCAGTCTGAACAAAATGGTTCAAGTGATTTGTTATGTGACTTGAATACTAGTTCTTATGGCACTTCTGCTCTTTGTAATGGCTTTCCTCTGGAAAATATATGTACACAGGTCTTAGACCAGAACCAGAATTTACATGGTGATTCAGAACAAAGTAACTTAACAAATGGAGAATGTGTGGCATCGGATGGCACTTCAAAACCTTCCAGTTCACTTTCAGTAGCAGCACAACTTAGGGAAGTAATACCATCTAATGCTTTGCCTAATGGCACAGTCCAGCATAGCCTCGCGCCAGATGATGAGCATGAAGGAGAGCTGTGTGGGAGAAAAGCAGACTTGGGGGACTTGAGGAATGCGGATGTCTTATCTTTCAGTCATCCTCCTTCATTCAAATTTCTTTCTAATTCAAGTTGGGCTAAACCAAAGGAAGATAAAGCAGTAGATACATCAGATTTGGAAGTTGCAGAAGATCCAATGGGCCTCCAAGGAATAGACCTGATCACAGCAGCGTTGCTGTTTTGTCTGGGAGATTCTCCAGGGGGGAGGGGTATATCTGATAGTCGCATGGTTGATGTTTATCACATTGACTTTGGGACTCAGACTTTTTCACTTCCATCTGCAATATTAGCTACAAATACAATGGTTGGGGAAATTGCTTCAGCTTCAGCTTGTGATCATGCCAACCCACAGCTTTCAAATCCAAGTCCTTTTCAGACACTTGGGCTGGATTTAGTATTGGAATGTGTCGCTAGGTACCAACCCAAACAGCGTTCAATGTTTACATTTGTTTGTGGACAATTGTTTAGAAGGAAAGAATTTTCTTCACATTTTAAGAACGTGCATGGTGACATTCATGCTGGACTCAATGGCTGGATGGAACAGAGGTGCCCTTTAGCATACTATGGTTGTACCTACTCTCAGCGTAGATTTTGTCCATCAACACAAGGAGCAAAGATTATACATGACCACCATTTGAGGTCATTTGGAGTTCAGCCGTGTGTGTCTACAGTGTTAGTAGAGCCTGCTAGAAACTGTGTGTTGGGATTACATAGTGACCATCTAAGTAGTCTTCCTTTTGAGGTCCTACAACATATTGCAAGCTTTCTCGATGGCTTCAGTTTATGCCAGCTCTCGTGTGTATCCAGGTTAATGAGGGATGTGTGTGGCAGTCTGCTTCAGTCTCGTGGAATGGTCATACTGCAGTGGGGGAAAAGGAAGTATCCAGAAGGAAATTCATCATGGCAGATTAAAGAAAAGGTTAGTTGAATCTTAACTGTATCAACCCCTTATTTGACATATAATAGGCGCTTAATAATGTTGCTGAATTAATGAAATTAATATGTTGAAAAATCGACCATCCTTAAAACTTGATATGACCCATTTTTTAAAATAATGATAATTAATGAAAAACTAAGATAGTTAGAATTGCTTGTCATAATTTCATATTTACTGCAGACATCCTAGAACTGGATTCTAATTTAATATGGCAGAGGCCACTGCTATTTCTTCAGTTGAGTAGTCCTGTATGCATTCAGTTCTTCTGTAACAACTGCTTTGTCCGAGTCCATGTTAACCACTGAATTTGGGCTCCGTCTGAAACATTTCCACCGTAGGGCAATGGAGGAAGCCAGGAGAAGGTTTTTTACTGCTTACAATTGGCAGTTTCTCACCATTTTTAGCACTTTCTTTCTTAGAACTTGGTTGTTTCAGGTAGAACTTAAGTAGGGAGAGATGAGAAAAAGTTGTGACTACTACTACCAGTAAGTGACCAGTGGAGTGTTTGGGGGATAGAGAACATAAATGGTGGATGTAGAAATGCATCGGGCTGAAGTGAAACATAGGAGGGCAGTAGGATTTAATGTTGTCGGGGGGACTCTGGCATTGGTACAGTACAAGGGGGCACTGCACATTGGAAGCTGAGCTGGAGATTTAGGCAGATCTGGGAACAAATCCTGGCTCCACCGTTTCTCCTGTGATACCCACTTTTGCCCACCTTCTAGTTGAGGCATCGTCCAGTAGAAACTAGAGGGCATTACAGATATCTTTGATTGAAGATGTTTTTCACCTTAGAACATTTATAATATGAAACTTTGCATTTTACAAAGTGTAAAAAAATGTGATACACTTTACATTGGTTGTACAGGGTTCAAGTTTCTGGCTACTTTGTTCTTACCACCATTAGATTTTCCCTTTCTTTTACTCATTGTTTTTCAGAATTCTATATCTACTTCTGTGTTCTCTGAGGCTTTGACCAATAAATGAACACACTAAAATTATTTATGATTTTTTTTTCCAAAAGGGAATTCCAGTGGCAGAAGCTTTGCTTCTTGCTGCATATATGTGTGTATTTTTGTTTTCTGGATGATTTGGTGTCTTTCTCCCATTTGGGATGGGACACTGAGCGTGGCCTCTTTTGTCCTTGACCACTCATATTGAGCAATGAGGTGAAATATTTTCTGGGGATTCTCTTTCCTGCAGGAAATTTCATCTACTCTTGGAATTTAAGTTGCCATCATTCGTAAAAATTACTCATACATCTGTATCCTGGCCATTTTCTCCTCTGAACTCCAAACCATTATATACAAGCATCTACTGGACGTCTCTACTTGATTATTTCACAGCGTCATTAAACTTGACGTGTCCAACCTACTCTATTTCTCTACCTCTCTTAATCTCTGAAAGTGGTATTATCATCTGTCAGATTGCCTAAACTAGGAATTTGGGAGTTAGAGTTGTCCCCTGTTTTCCCCCTTTATTTCCATGTCTAGATAATTACAGAGTCCTTTGGAGTCTCCCTCCTTCCGACCTCTCAGGTTTGCTTTGCTGTGTCCTCTGCCATGTCCCTAGCTTGTCCCACGTTGCATTCTCTCCTGGATCACCACCATAGCCTCCTCCTTACTGGGTTTCTGTTTCCAGTTGGGTCCCTCTCCACATGTTCTCTGCAGAAGAGCTAGAGTGGTAAATATTTTCTTAAATAGAGTTCTTACACTGCAGTGGTTAAAAACTTTAAATGTTTATCCATTGCCATGGGATACAGACAGACTTCTTAAGGAACATTGGAGACTTTTTATAATTTTGTCCTACTCACCCTTCAATTTCCTCTTGTCACTTTATATTCCAGCCATGCTAATTTACTTAGTTGCCTGATGTTTTTTTCTTACCTTACGGCCTTTAGTGTGCTGTCTCTAATACCTACATTTGAGCACTTGTAACATGCTAGACAGCGTGCTAATAAGCATTTTACTTTTGTTAACTTATCTAATGTACTGTCACTATTTTATGGATGAAGAAACTGAAGTTGGAGAGGTTAAGTAACTTGTCCAACTAGTTGATGGCTCAGACCTAGGGAACCATCTCTGGAGCTTGTGATCTTCACCTCTTTGCTAGATCCTGCTTACTCTTCAGACTTACTTCCTCAGGAAAGCTTTCTGGAGCCCCACCCTGAAGCCTTCAGGGAGGCGCACTACTCAGTGTTGGTGTGGTGCCCCATTATATACCCCTTCTCTAGACTCCGGCTAAAGCGCTCACCATGCTGTTGTGAAATTCACTGATGAATTGTCAGTTTCTTTCATTAGACTGTACTAAGTCCTTGAGAAGTGAGACTCTCTGGGAACCAAAATGTGTACTGCCTAGCCCAGCACCTGCCATATGGCAGACACTAATTACGTACTTGATGGATCCTTTGATTGAAAAATTGGCCCATTACTAAGAAATGGTTACTATCAGGAGGTAGGAGCCATCCATTTAGGTTGTTCCACTAGACTCGTAATTTTGTAGGGATTAAGAAGGGAAGTAGGATGGGACCGGCCCCATGGCTGAGTGGTTAAGTTTGGGTGCTCCACTTCGGCAGCCCAGGGTTTCGCCAGTTCGGATCCTGGGCGTGGACATGGTACCACTCATCAAGCCATGCTGAGGTGGCATCGCACATAGCATAACCAGAAGGACCCACAACTAGAATATACAACTATGTACTGGGGGGCTTTGGGGAGAAGAAGGGAAAAAAAGAAGATTGGCAACAGATGTTAGCTCAGGTGCCAGTCTTTAAAAAAAGAAGGGAAGTAGGGAAGCTGTCTGCCACCATTGAATCTTTCAGCTAATTCGTTCTACTGAAGCTTAACAAAAACTCCCAATTCTTCTTGTAGTTTCGTGAGTATGGAGAACTGTAAGGGGGGCTAGTGACATCTCTGATGTCCGTTGGTAGCCTCTCTCTAGGCCTTCACTGACTTTTGGGGTTGACTCCGTGCAGGGAAATTGACAGAACAGCAAGTAAATACTGTTCATGCTGAACAGTGGTGACTTCTATTGTCAGCTGAGAAATCACGCTTCCACAGAATTTGAAGGCATCCGGCCCCCCTGGAAGGCATTCCCCTCCTTGCCTGAAAAGCTCTGATGAGTACTGCACTCAGATCCACTTCCACTTTCTAGAGCATCTGCTGTTTACCATGTGTTCAGTCTTCTCTAACCGTTAGTCTTCTCAAGACCTCTGCCTGTCGATGAGCTTCAGTAGGGTGCCTCGGCCTGTCCTGCTCCATTCATGCTTGTTACCTGTGTCCAGGTAGCTTTATACTTTGAGTTGTAAAGATGAGAGGGGGCCACAACAGTTGTTGCTTGACTAATAAGATGACAGTGCTTCAGGACTGGGAGCTGCTGTATGGGCAAAAGGGGAAGTAGCCCATATTTTTACCAGCAGACACATGAACAGGGATGGCAAGTGAATATTTTGCCTAGAAATGCATGTACGATGTTATGGAGTAAAGTAAGATTCATTTTATAAAAGCTCTTTTTATATAAATATTCAGAAACATTTTGAACAAATTGATGCAGTTGTATTCCTGAATATTACTAGGTACCTTTAGTACTTAAAATTGTGGAAGGATAAGGTACCTTGGCACAGTACTATAGTGTATTTTTTACTATGCTTCATAGTGTACCATACTATATTAATACACTAATACGCTATATTATCTAGTGTAACAGGAATGAGAGAAAGACTTGGAGAAAAAATTACACTTGCACTGTCAGTATCTCCAGACTATGGATAGTTCCTTCTGGCCAGTTGGATGGGATGAAGGAAGAGTGTGCAATATGTATTATTTCAGGAAGTAGCTCTGAATTCATGAGGTTATGAGTTTCAAAAAATTGCTTAATAAGCCAGGTTGGATGTGATTTTTTAATGCTGCATATTTTCTTTTTGATCATTACATTTCTTGAAGTCATAATGTCATAGAAATGAATTGTCCTGTAAATATTTGATAAGCAGATTTGTATCCAAATGGAGCTACTACTTTTCAGTTTTGTAGCTAACTGCTTGGAACTCTATACATGTTGGATGTTTCTCTGACACTCAGAATGTGTGCAGTTAGAGCAAGAAGTGTGTTTTGATTCTTGTAAATTGACTTGTTTAAATCTGAAGTAGAATTTTCTTTTAGGTATGGCGATTCAGTACTGCATTTTGTTCTATTAATGAATGGAAATTTGCTGACATCCTAAGCATGGCTGACCACTTGAAGAAATGCAGTTACAATATTGTAGAGAAACGAGAGGAAGCCATCCCATTGCCGTGTATGTGTGTGACACGAGAGCTCACTAAAGAAGGACGTTCACTTCGCTCAGTTTTAAAACCTGTCCTTTAAAAACTGTAACTCCACTTGCACATACATGCAAGCACCTAGTATAATTTCTTTGTAATGTGTGACACTTTATTAATGTAGTAAAGTTACAACTAGCTAAATTTATTGTCACTATGTATATAATGTTTTGAAGTGACATATATTTTTATAAAGTACTGTTTAGTTGGAAAAAAGTTGCCTTAATGTTTGAAATGTGTGAAATTTTTGGAACTTGCTGGACAGGGTGATTTAATTTTTAGCTACATAATTTTCAGAAGTAGTATTTTTAATGGTGTGCATATTTTGGTTCTTAAATTTTTTGCTTCTTAAACTAACAAGATCCTGACCAAACAATTTATTCCTCATGTTTTCTGTGGGTTGCAACCCATGCATTCAAAAAGCAAAACTTTGATTCAAACTTTTGCGGCATAGGTTTTTCAGATAAAAACATTCACTTACTTAAATACTTCCATAAGATCATTATACGGTTTTTATTTTCCACTGCTCCCCTTATACAGTTGATACATGGATGATCTCTAATATAGTCGGCCCTCCGTATCCATGGGTTCCACATAAGCAGATTCAACCAACTGTGGATGGAAAGGCCTATGATGGTTGTGTCTGTAGCGAACACAGTACAGTACTGAAAAAAGTACGGACTTTTTTTCTTGTCATTATTCCTTAAATAATACAGTATAAAACTACTGACATTGCGTTTACATTGTATTAGGTAATAAGTAATCTGGAGGTGATTTAAAATATACAGGAAGATGTGCATAGGTTATATACAAGTATAAGGGACTTGAACATCTGTGGATATTGGTATCTGAGGGGGCCTGGAACCAAGCCCCCATGGATACCGAGGGACCTCTGTATGTACTTCCACGATATTTAAAATCATGACTAATGTTTGGTAATGCCATTTATCATGTTTTAAAAATAATCCACAAAAATCTTTTCACCTTAGATATTTCCAACTCTACAGGCAGTGACCATGTGCAGCCTTCTTTATTGTTAGATGCCGCATCCAAAGACCCACAGCCGTGCGTTCTGTGACAGGTTGAAGCAAAAATGAACAAAAAACCTGTGACTTGACTTTAATTTGAAACTTCATGGTATTATATATTTGCTAGGTATTTGGTATTTGGAGAGAAGAAAATATACCTCATTTTAAGTTTGAATTGGACGTATTGTATGAATAAATTTCAGATAGAATACAAAGGGCTTAACTTTTTTCATATGCATTTTAAATTTTTGCCTTTTGATGTTTATAAAAATCACAATTATGTTGTTTTAAGACATTTAAAAATGTGAAATTTGGTATCTTTGTAAGATGACAATCATGAAATGTGGAAACCTGTCTTGGTTGACAATCTCTTTAAAACATTTCCAGGTTAATTTCTCATAGACTTCTCTACCAAAAAAGTAAGAATTGCATCTTTGCGTAAAGATCAAGGTATAACAGCAAAATATTCAAAGACCTAGTCTTGAAATATTTATTGTAGTTTTCAAATCGGTTTATATTATTATTAATCTGATGTGGACAGTTAAAAAAACTGAATATACTGTATTTAGAAACCAATTGCAGAGATGGGGACATGCATTTAAATTTGTTTAAGTAACTTCTGGCATTTGGTAGTCTGAAATGGTGACAAGTTACCTTGTTATAAAATATCAAAGCCCAATTGTGTCTTCTCTTCCTACATTTGTCCCTGACAGTGCTCTGTTGTTACTAGCTTCTTGATTCCCATATATGGCAGTCAGTCTGGGCAGAGGCGTTCCTTGGGCATTAAAAGAGAATTCTGAATTGCTTAAGACTTGTTTTGTTTGGATCAAGTCCTTATTACAATTGAAAAATGTAGCACTAAAGACTAATCAGTTGTTTTGCCTCACCTGTCATTTTAGTGGTAGAATACTTTAACTGGTAGAATATTTATTTCTCAGTGCTTAAAGTTTCTTTTTCAGCTGTGAGATTGAGTTCCATAAACAGCTCTCCATTTCTGAAAATGTCAGAAATAAGATATCAAATACTGTAAAATGTAACTTTGCCTTTTAAAGTTTTGCTGAAGAATGTGTCTGGTTAGGATAGCACAAACATTAACTTTCTGTTTTATGGTTGTGCTTTTTAAAATCCTTGGTGTTTAAGTTTAGACTTGTTTCCACACTGGATCATGCAATATTTAACATTTTTCCACATTCTATTTCTTTTACACATCTTTGGCTATTTTCTTTTTTGTTTGTTATGCACCATACTATTTTGTTAAAATGTTTTCTTTGTGCAACATTTGTTCAAATTCTAATAAAATTAATATTTTCCATTTATATGGCTCAGTAACTTAAAAAGAAAAGCTTTCACGTAAATAAAATTTTAATACTTGTTTGACAAATTCCAGACCATCATATTGTTTCTATAGTGTGGATTTTCTGCATGTTCTAGGAGTTTCTTGTTGATTATCACTGCTCACCTGTCTTTTACTGGTGAGCGTTAAATTTTTTTTTTATTGTGGAAAACTCATGAGGTAGTTTTTTGAGCCCCTTCAGTATCTTCTTGAAAGTAGTCCCACCTAAGGGTATTGAAAGGCTGAAGGGTTTCAGGCAATATTATTTTTCTAAAACTTGTAATGGGAACAATCTAGCCTTTTAAGCATGAAAAGGTTTCTATGTAAGCCAAGTAAATTATTTGAGAAGTCTTTGTTAATTCCTTAGTCTTTGCTAACCAGCAAGATAAAGGGCAAGTATCAGGATGGAGGGAAATATCTGATTCGCTTTTATCTTCTTCCTCCTTCCCTACTCTGCCTCCTTCCCTAGAACTGCCTGTTGGCTTAATCTCCCCGCCCCCACATTGGCTTTTGAGACTCACAGATCCCTTACAGTAGTGGTTCCCAAAGTGTGGTCCCTGGACCAGTAGCATCAGCATCATCTGGGAATTTGTTAGAAATGCAAATTCTTAGGTCTCTCTTGTAGACTTAATGAATTAGAAACTCTGGGGTGGGAACCATCTATCTGTTTTAACAAAGGTCTCCAGGTGGTTCTGGTGCACAGTAAAGTATGAGAATTTAGAGGAAAGCTTGAGATATGCTAGCTCTTCTCGTGAATGCTGTCTTCTTGGAGCAGGTATATGTGTGTATGTACATACATGGTAGAATCCAAAATTAAGAGTAATGGTAATTTATTAATATTAGTTAATAGTTAAATGATGTGTGTTGTCTCAATCTTGCAGACATATGACAAAATACATTGGCTGCCATGGTTGGTGGACATTTTTTTAAAAAATAGTATTTACTGGTATTTTAAATGTACTGTTATTACTAGTATTTCACTAGTGTTTCTTCTGTTCAAGGTAAATTGCAGTGCAACTTCTAGTTCATTAAGCACTAACATTTAGCCTAGTCTTTATTCATTCTCTTGTTTAGTAGTTGCCGAGTCATGTGAACGTTTTAGATTTCTAGGATAAGTGAAGAGAGTAGAAGTAGACAAATACTGGATTAAATCCTACAAAAATATTTGTAGAAAGCCTGTCAACCCTATCAGTTAGAGATATTAAAGATTGGGTTTCTGTTTTACCAGTAGTATAGAACCTTTTTTGGTCTTTGACCCTGTGCTACATATCCCATCAATGTTGTTATTATTAACTGTCCCTTAACATTAGATATTGGGATCTTAGTAACATTGAAGATAATGGGCTTTTCAACACAACTTCCGTATCCCCAGAAGATATGGTGTATGTTACTGTATCGACAACAGATTTTTACTTCTGGCTATTTGAAAGCAGTTTTTGGCATTTAGAAGCAAAACAGTTTTCTTCGTGTTTTGCATCCCAACCTGAAAAGACATGGGGTTTATTCATTTTGAAAAATGTTCTAAGGAATAGCTGTGCACACATTGAAAAATGTATTTGTTTCGTGCATGGCTCACCACATTGGAAGGGGATGTGATTGGAACCTGCCGAGATGGTGTTGGAATTTCAGTAGAAAGAGGGCAGTTGGCCTTCATTCTCTCAAAAGGCCAGAAAAAGCCTTGTGATGGAAAAAATATGTCTCATAGGTGTTTGGCTGGTTGTCTAAGTAAGTAGTCTTCTTAACATGCTCTTGAGGCATGGGATGCAGGAGAATATTATTTATGCCTTTAAAGACAATCACCTTATCAGTGACTTGTCCATTGTGTTTGAAATAATTCAGTGATGGGTTTTGTTAGGATTTGATCTAAATCTGATTTCCAAATGAAAAAGTTTGAGATGTATAAATAAAGGCCGACTCTAGTAAACTCCTTTCTACATAAACTAAGGGAGGAGGGAGGATTCTTTTAGTCGCCTTTTCCACAATTATTTTTTTCATTTAAAAGATAAAAGTAAGTTCAAAAGATAAGACCTTTCAAGTTTCCATTTTATGGGTGAAGAAACAAATACTCAAAGTTGAGGTACTGATGAGTGTCTTGGGGTATCTGAGAGGAGTGTGTCCTGACGCGCTCGCTCTTCTACTTTACAAATGCAGAAAGAGAACGGACGTTTAGATGTAAGGAAATTACTTTGGAAAATATTGTTGCCTAGAGTGTTTGATTCCTAATAAGTGTTTTGGAAAGAATTATTGGGTAATACCAAAAGGAAACAAAGTAGAAATTAACTAAGTATGGTATGTCGCTCTCAAAGTCCTGTGCAAAAACTAGGGTCTTGCTGGATTTTTACAAGTGTTTTGTTGCATCTGTGATTGGTAAAATTCTATAAATTCATTGTTTATACATAGATTTGCATGTATAATCTCCGTGAATTGGCCAAGTAGATGTTGATACACTTGAGATGTGTTAATGGAGATGCATCTTGAGGTGCCTTTTTCCCTTAGAATTTTTTGAAATTGATATTTTGTATTCAGAATGTTTGATGTTCCAGTGTATTATGTGGAGAGTAACTTTTCGTTAATCTAATAAACCACAAAGAAATGGGTTATAAGGATGACTCATAAACACGCTCTATAGAAATACAGTAAAAACTCATTGATATAAATCTATTTTATAATTTTTTATCTTTTTGACATGCTGGACTGAAGTTTCTATTCTTTACTATGAAGAAAAGCATTTCTGAAGCAAACTGACGACGTAAACAAGGGAAATCAGTTTCTTTTTCACTAACACCAATAACATTTTTAGCATCCCCCATATCTTTTTATTAACCTATTTGAATGCCAGTATTATGATAGAAAATGATTCTTCAACACATAGCTGGTTCTAGTGGTAGTAATAGTGTATGTGTTTGAAAGTAATAAAACTGCATTTCTGTTGAACTCGTAAAGACCGATCAACGGATCAGGTCAAGTTGTCCTTTCCTATTAAAAGCAAATTCATCAGGTTTAATTTTCATGTTTTTCTAATATAAATTGCTAGGACTTTTTTCTCAGACAAGATTCTTAAACAGATGAATACATTGATATATGTGTTGATTCGTTCTTTGGCAGAGGAACTGGCTAGTTAGCTTTCTATACCCCTTCCTGTCAAAGAGTAGCATTAATTATGTTATTGTTCAGTGGTCTAATAATATAAGAACAGTAACAATAATTTGTTATTGCTCACAACATTGAAGTTGAAAAAAGAGATCCTGCCCTTTGCTGTCCTCCTCGTTGTTTTTCATGGAAGTCCTCCTTTCCATATTAATTGTTATTTCTTGTTTATCCCATGGCTTCCTTTTTCTGACTAGGCAATCAAAAAACCTAGATAATAGAACATAGAGTTTTAAAACACTGATTCTGCCAATTAGCCTATGTTTAGTAGTTTTGGTCAGTAAGTTTAGATTTGATTAAGTAACTTATTCAGCTTCTTTTAAAGTCTCTCAGGTACAAATAATTTGTAGTATTGAAAAATTGAAGTATCAGTATTCAGTTTTAACCACATTATATGATTAAAAGAAATCATAGAAATGGAAATACTAATAGGGTACTACATCGTTCAAGAGGAAAATGATGCAGCGAATATTTAATTGCGTCAACTGGATGTCTTTTATATCAATTGATAACTTTAAAAAGCGTTACCTGTGTTAGAGATTTGAAATAAAGTAGAGAATGGTATTGATCCCCTAGAATATTCCAATAGCTTTATGATAAAAACTCTGACATATGAAATAAATTGTGTTGAATGGTTAATAATTGGGTGGACATGAATTCTGAAGATTTTTATGCTGCCTTTAAAGTGTTAAAGTTGTATTGTTCATTTGATTGGTGTTTAAGCACCAGTCAGTCCTGAACACTTGAATTGCACTCTGGAAGTGATTGCACACACTTGTTCACTTACCTCAGATGTCATTTAGTTTCCAGTGTATCTTCCTTTTCTCACGATTTACATTAATAGTTGGCTTTTCCTTAAATGCAAAAGCATATGGTATTTCTTGAAAAACATACTAAGTGAAAGAAACTAGGCACAACAGGCCATGTCTTGTATGATTCCATTTATATGAAATATCCAGAATAGACAGATTCAGAGACAAATCGGATTAATGGTTGCTAGGTGCTGGGGGGAGGGGAGAGTGGGAAGTGGCTGTTCAATGGGTACTGGTTTCCTTTTGGAGTGATGAAAATGTTCTAGAAGAAGATAGTGGTGATGATTGCACAACATTGTGAATGTACTAAATGCCACTGAATTATACACTTTAAAATGGTTATCATGATAAATTTTGTTATGTGTATTTTACCACAAAAAAAGGGGGTATTTGCAGTCATTATCAAAGCCAAAAAGTACAGTGTTCTCAAGGTTTGTGAAATAAGCTATGATTTAGAAGTAATTTATAGCATTAGTAATGTGACAGATTTATTCAGTTTAAAGGTCTAATGAAATTTATGAACCCCGTCCCATAAGTACTGCTGACAGCAGCAGAAATAAAGTTGTTACTCATCACGATTTCCTTATACTTAATACAACTGTGACAGTGAGTAATTGGCTTCCTTGTCAATGTTTATTTTTCACCTTTTACATTTTATTATGATTCCTTGTGGCACATCTGAATCATACTTTTTAAAGGTCCTATTTAAAATCATGCTTTGAAAAAAAATTTGTATAATTTTCAGGATTATTTTTTATAGTTTTATACTTTGTGTTCCTTTTAAAGAGCAAATGCAATGATGTATTAGGTAAAACTAAATTAATAAATTGAAGTGATGTATACATTTTGTATTTTGTATTGTCTCATGGGCAAAATATTTGAATCTTGGGATTGGTGGGTCCTTTAATGATCGTTTAGTTTCTCATTTTGTGTTTGGGGAAATCAAAGCCGAGTTTTGTCAGTGTGTGTTCATTCCACAAGCATTTATTAAGCACTTATGCCAGACACTGTCTAGGCTTGATTCTGGAAGCTTGTGACATGCCGACAATTACAGAATTACTGCTGCTACTACTCCCTTTTCTTCCTCTTTCCCTCCCCCCTCCCCCATCTCCTCCTCCTGCTATATTTCTGGTAACTCTACCAGATCCCTGGACTAATGGACAAGTTCAAGAGAAAGAAAGGCTTTAGGCAGAGATTCACTTTAAATGGTTCTTGCTATAACTCTTCTCCAAACACTTTAAAGAGATGTTCTTTAGTAAAGTAAAACACCCATTATCAGAAATAGTCTATTACTCGAGGAATGCGTTTATTAACAATTAAGTTTACCTTCATGACTTTGGAGAAGAGGTGTTTTCAAATTACTTTAAACCAGTTTGTTTCCTCTGTATTCTAAGGAGCTGACTTTACAAAATTGTTGATTTAAATCAGTGTAAAAAAAAAGTTAAATTGCTCTATGAATAACTATGCCTCTCATAATTGGGTATATATCTGCCAATTAAGGTATGTGTGTATGCTTCAACTTGAACAACAATAGGTAAAATTAAATAAGCTTAACAGAATGAGGTTGATAGCTTTAGTTAGTGTGGACTAAGCTATCAGGACATTAGGTAGACAAGAAGAGACTTGCACTATGATAGCTTTACTCACACACTGCAACAGGGTCCAAAGTTAAAGAGAATGGGGGGAAGGAAAACAATTATGGTAATTCATACTCTAACAAGCCTGTTGTAATTTTTTCATTTTAGTGATTTCTTATTTAGTTAATTTTGTGATATTTCTTTAATAGTTGAGACTTCTTACCGCATAGGTTAGTTGACCCGGGTCTCTTTAATCATCTCTTCTTTTCCATCCCCTTGCAGGCTACATTTCTGCACCATTTCCCAAACCCTTGGTATTCTCTGATGTCTCTGAGCCTTGAACTCTGGGTTTCCTTTGCCTAGAATCCCCTCCTCCGGCTTCTTTGCCTTGTAAATTTCAGTTTATTGGCGAGGATCCAGTTCTGCTGCCACCTATTTTTTTCCTAGACCATCCCAAGCCAATGAGTCACCCTTGTCTATGTCCCTATTTTTTTTTTTTGATAATTCCTTTTTTCACTATTCAGCACCCTGCACTGCCATTATGTATTTGCTGCTCTACATTTTGGACCCCTCTAGGTAGAAACCGTGTCTTACTCGGCTTTGGATCCCTGTGCCTAGCAGAAAGCCTTGCACACAGAGGCATTCAGCAGATGTTTGTTGAACTAATCATGAGAAATGATTGAATAATTTTTAATGCTGTTTCAGTTAGCTTTTGCTACATAGCATGCCACCCCAGAACTTTGTAGCTTGAAACGAATTTAATTCGTTCATGATTAGTTGGCTGGGCCGTTCTGGTCTGGTCTGATTTGGCTGATCCCTGTCTGGTTGGCTCACACAACCATGGTCAGCTGACGGGTCAACTGGAGGTTAGGTGATCTAAGACAGCCCTCCTGACATGTCTAGCAGTTGGCAGCTGTTGGCTGGGGTGATGGGGATGCTTAGGCCGCATGTCTCTCATCATCCATCAGGCTAGCCCAGGCTTATTTACACAGCAGGAGCAAGAACATTGAGAGGAAGCCCCAGTGTGCAAGCCCTTTGCAAGCCACTGCTTATCACATTTCTTAATGTCCCATTTTCCAAAGTAGGTACGTGGCTGAGTCTAATTCAAGGGGTGGAGAAATAGATGCTATCTCTTGATGGGAGGAGCAGCAAAGTCATGTTGCAAATGAAATGAGAGTGTATATAGGAATGGGGAGAATTGTTCCATTTAAATCTGCCACAAATGCCTAGAACATTTCCAAGTTGGGTAGTCCCTCCTCCTCTTTTTAGATCTTTCTAAAAAACACCCCTGAATGTTAAAAACTAGGGACAATTCAAAATCAGAATTATCTTCTTTTTTCTTTCTTTTTTTCAAACTGGAAATAGAGTAAGAAAGTAATGAATTTTGTTTTCCAAAAGATTCTCATAAGAATTTCTAGAGAGAAATGGAGTCAGAATAAAAGAATTACACTCTTGAAAGACCTCTAAGTTTAACTCTTTTAGGCTCAAGGGAGGACCAGGAAGTTCTCAGATCCTGTACCTTTCCTGTAGTTGTATGGTATGATGCAGAAATGGTGGTGAGGTTTTCTCTCAAGGCTGCTTGATTGAGTAGAACAGTGTACAAACCTAGGGCATGGAGAGAAGATATCAGAGCTGGACGGTGGAGAAAAATTTGGGGTCCAGGATATCTGAAAGGTAGGAGAACTGGAGAGGAGGGAAAAGGTTGTTTTGAGAAATGTTGAGGTAGCTTATGATGTGGAATCCTTTGGTGTTCTTTGGGAGAGACAAGTCAAGCTTAGAATTGTTCTAAAACTGCTTTGGCTCATGAACCATGCTTCCTTGAATGCGACTCAGTGTAGTCACTGAGTCACATAGAATTCCAATTACGTTCAGTTTACAAAATTCGAATAGTAGCTCTGAAGATATAACATTGATAAATTAGGAGACTTTGGAGGTATGTAATGAGGTGGAGAATTTTATAACCAAAATTCACGTGTGGGGCTACTTCTCAGTAGCAGAGGAGTGGAGGGGAGAGGACTTCTTCCCTGGGGGCTGCTTCGGCAGCTGCACGTGGTGGGGAACATGATGCATTGTAAGGACAGCGGGGAGGAGCTGCGTAGGGCCGAGAGGCAGCAGCAGAGGGGAGCACTGGGGTAGAAGACTGTATGAGGGAGACAGCTAAGGATCTTGTCTGGTTGGAAGTTGGAGAAGATTTGACGGGAGTAGAAATAGGGAGGTGAGAGTTTGGAAGGCAGCAGATGGCATGGGAGAGGGGTTGAGAGGAGAGGGATGTTCAAAGTGTATCTTTATGGATTTGTACACAAACTGTAGTCTCCAGTTTGCCATTTTCTCAAGAGATTAAGTAAAGTTTTGGATTTCTGTCAAACTCCTATTTCATTGAACATGAAACTAGAAATTGTACTGGACACAAGGCTTTCCCCACATTATACGTATTACATATGCCTGAAGAAATCACTTTATAATTTGCTTAAAAGCCACCTTATATTTTATCTAAATGTGTTTTTAGATGTTACTGTATTGTGTAGAATACTCTTCTGGTTGCAGATCCTTCATCAGAAATGCTCTATTATAGAAAGCAAGAATCCACTACGTGATGCAAAGAAGCCAAAGAACAAATACTGAGAGGTAAGCATGCGGAGAAAACGTTTCCCGCGACTGGAAGGAGACAGTACGAGGATGCTCCTCTGTGATATCTGGGGCACGTCAGGGGCCGCTTCAAGGAACAAGGAGATGGGGGGCTGCTGAGGAGGAGCTCCAGGCAGGTGCTTCTCCAAACTCACCGTTCACCAGATCTGCCTTTGTAGATTGAGCTTCGGCATAAAATTTTGTTTGAATAGGTGTGTGCCAAGTTTTAGTGTCTAATGTTCGGTATAAAAATAGGCAGAACTTTCCTTTTATTTTTCATTCTGCTTCTGTGAGTTTGAAGTGAAAGTTACAGGAGATATGGGTGATCAGAAAACTGATCTAGACTGGAAGAAATGGTTCCTTCTGGAGCCCAGCAGGAAGGTGACATAGGGAAGACAGGATAATTTTTTCTTTATGTAATTACAGTGGCATAGAAGTCCTGCAAAAGTGAAATAGGCCACTGCAGCCCACAGAGAGGAAAGTTCCAAGGTGAAGAAGTCCAAAATATTGAGATTTGGTGAAAAACAAGGTTGATCAAATAGTTTTGAGACTAAAGAGTAATGAGAATATGTGGGGAAATCATTAAAAAAATAGTATATTCCAAGTAATCATTAATAGAGGTGATCCCTCAAAATCAAGATTATGGGGAAAGTAGTTTCTGTATCATTTATTTTGAGAGTTTAAAAAATTTGTACAATGAGCAGGTACTTTTCTCAACAAGTATTAAATACAATTTTAATCAAGGTTAATTTAGTAAAAGATAGAGGGGGAACACAAAGTAACATTTAGTAAGTACATCGTTTGTCCCATTGTCCAGGCCAGGCTTTCTCACGGTATTCCCAATTACACCTACACAGCTTTCAGAGGTAGATTATTGATTCCATTTTACGTATAAGAAAATGAAGCTCTGAAAACTAGGGCTCTAGATGCCAAATTTTAAGTTCTGTCCAGCTCTACACCAAAGCTCCTTTCCTTCTTGTGGTTGAATATTGAATTAAAACTTATTTTGAAGAAAATTCTGAAAAGTGGCAGTTAATTTTCTTATTTCTATTTTTGAACAAAAAAGGATGTTAGTCATCATGTATAGGAGAGCTAGGGATAAAAGAATCTGTGGTGGTGAATTTTATGTGTCACTTGATTGGTCATGAAGTGCCCAGATCACACACATTTCTGGGTTGTCTGCGAGGGTTTCTGGATGACATGAGCGTTTGAATTGGTGGCCTCAGCAAAGTAGATTGCCCTCCTCAGTGTGAGCGGATCTCACCCAGTTGATAAGGGCCCGAACAGAACAAAAGGCAGAGGAAGGAGCAGTCTGCCCTCCTGCTTCCCGCCTGCTGGCTTAGCTGGGACGTCAGTCTTCTGCCCTTAGACTGGGGTTGACTCCATCGACTGTGCTGATGCTCAGGCTCTTAGGCTCAAACTGGATTACACCACTGGCTTCACTGTGCCTCCGGCTTCCAGACGGCAGACTGTGGGACTGCACAGCCTCCATAATTGTGTGAACGAATTCCTCGTAATAAATCCCTTTATATATATATTTTTATATCCATATATGGATAAAAATTCTATTACACCTATACATTCTATAATATATAGGATAAATACTATCTTGTATAATGCGTATAATCTGTATAACATGTGCATTAAGCAATGAAGAGTAGTAGAAATGGTAAACATCCAGATAAATATTAAATTTTTTTCTTATCTCTTTAAAGACAATACTCTGTTTAAAATAAAGATAATAATAATGTATTGCAGGATACGTATACAACAAAATTATATATGTAGAAGTAGAATGTATGACAAGAGCACAAAGGCTGCAGAGAGGAAATCTAAGTATAACTTTTGCGTAATTCTTACAGTACACGTGAAGTGATATAATATTACTTAAATGTAAATTGTGATAAATTCCATGCTAGGCGGAATTCTGACGTGGCTTTGGTAAAATTTCTGGTTCCTGCTACACACAATTCTTCTACCAGTTATTCAGTGAATCATTAATCTAGGTTCCGTTGCAAAGCGAATTTATAAATGTAATTAAAGTCCCAAACCAAGTGACCTTAAGATAGAGAGTTTCTTTAGGTGCAACTGACCTAATCACGTGAGCCTTGAAAAGCAAAGATTTCTCTGGCTGGTTACAAAAGAGAAAGTGAGAGAGATGTACTCTGGCTGGGCAGAAGGAGAGTAAACATCCGTGGGACCGTGTGGGAAAGGACTGCTAGTGACCTCTAGTTGCTGAGAGTGGTCCCTGACTGACAGCTGCAGGGAGACTGGGATCTCCATCCTACAACTGGCTGTTGTGAATCCTGCCAACAACCAGTGAGCTTGGAAAAGGCCCAGAGCCCCAGGTGAGTACTGCAGCCTGGCTGACATCTCGTGCTCAGTCTGATAAAACCTCCGGCAGAGAGTTCAGCCACACAGTGCCTGGATTTTTAACTAAAGAAACTGTGAGATAATAAATTTGTTTTTGTTTTTAAGCCACTGAGTTTATGGTCATTTGTTATGGAGCAATAGAAAACCAATACAAGTTTGAAACTTCCTCAACCACTAGAGAAAAAAAACAAAGAAAAGAGAACAAATAGATGTCGCCAACAAAGCAGATAAAGTAAAGTCTTAAATGATGCTCAGTCCATAAGAAGACGTAAAAGGAAAGAGGGAAGAAAGAAGAGCTGGGGGCAAATACCAAATAAGACGATGGGAGATTTAGATGTGAACAACCATTCAACAGTTACAGGAATTCACTGCCCAAAACACCCCAATTCAAAAGCAGAGATTTTCAGATTAGATAAAAAAGGAAGAGCTAACTATGTATTGCCAGAAAGAAACCAACTTTAAACATTCAGACATAAATAGATGAAAAGTGAAAGAATGCTAAAGTTATACTATGTTAAGACTGATAAAAACAAAGCTGAAGTACCTTTATAAATATAAAACAAATTAGATTTCGGGGCAAAGAATACAACCAGCAATAAGGAGTGGTAACAGGATCAATTTACCAAAATTTATGAGGCTAATGATAGAGTTTCAAAATATGTGAAACAAAACAGAACTGAGGGGAGAAATGTAGAAATCCACAATTATTACAAGAGATTCAGCACCCCTCTCTCAATGATTGATAAAACAGTGAGACAGGAAATCTGTAAGGACAGAGGGCTTGAACAACACTGTCAACTAACTGGATCTAATTGTTATTTACACCCAACAGAATAATACACATTTTTTAAGTGCACAGAAAACGTTAACCAAGATAGACTATATTCTGTGCCATAAAAACAAGTCTTAATGAATTTAAAAGTATTCATATCATACAAAATATATTCTCTCCAGAATAAGAAATTAATAACAGAAAGAACTCTGGAAAACACAAAAATGTTGGAAACTTAATAACATACTTATAAATAATCCATGGTCAAAGAAGAAATCAAAAGAAAAATTTGAAAGTGTTTTGAAATGAATAAAATTGAAAACACGTGTCAAAATATATGGGATAAAGATAAAACTGTTTATAGGTAAATTTATAGCATTAAATTTCTATAGTAGAAAAAAAATAAAGGTTTGAAATCAATGGCCTAAGCTTCTACTTTAAGAAATGAGTAAAAGAGAAAAATAAACACAAACTAAGCAGAAGAATGAAGTGATAAAGATCAGAAAACAATGAATTTTTAAAAAGAAAATCAGTGAGACAAAAATCTGGTTCTTTGAGAAGGTCAATAAAATTGGCAAACATTTAGTCAGACTGATCAGGAAAGAGAGAGCACAAATTACCAGTATCAGAAATGAGAGAGGGAACCTGTCTACAGATCCTAGATGTTAAAAAGAAAATAAGGGAATAATATAAACAACTTTAGGTTAACAAAATTGAGAGTTTAGATTAAATCATAAAAGCATTTGAAACACAAACTACCAAAGCTCACTCAGAAAGAAACAGATACACTGAAAATCCCTGTATCTTTGAAAGAAATTGAATTTGTGGTAAACAAACAAAAAATTGGCTCACCACATAGAAAACTTTAGGCTTAGATGACTTCACTGGGAAAATCTACCAAACTTTTAAGGAAGAAGTGATGCCAATTCTACATAAAGTCTTCCCAAAAAGTTGGAAAATTAGGAAACAATTCCCAACTCACTGTATGAGGCAACATTACTCTGAGACCAAATCAAGAAAGGTAGAGCTACAAGACCAATACAAGAGGAGAGAACTACAGACCAATAGCCATCGTGAAACAGATGCAACGTTCTTAGCACAATTTTAGCAAATCGAATCCAACGATATATTAAAAGTGGATTACATCATGACTAAGAGGATGTTTTGTATATATTTTTAAAATTTTCTATATATTATGATGTTTTGACATCTTCAAACAACCTTTCTGTCAGAGAAGAGATTGTTCCTCCAGGGGCTAGCCAATTCTTAGAGATAGCAGAGGGCCCCCCTGGGAACATGTCTCTGATATGCAAACTAACCCGTCCAGAGTCGCACCTCCTCATTCTGGCCCGTACACCCCAGGAGGCGATATTCTTCTGCGTTAATCATTCCAGGGCCAGGGACTAGGCGGCTGGGGACCAACTGCATAGCTTAGAGCCTGCTGGGGTTATTCAAACTGCCAGTCCTAAACTGTTTACCCTGCTCTGCCTTGCCTTTCCTGTAGAAACCCCAGTAGAGGCCATGGCTTAAGCTCTCCCCTTGCTTCTGTCTTCTGTCTGCTGACCATCCTAGTGTTTTCCCATATGACCCTGCATCACGTGTGGTGACCCCCTTTCTGGGACCTGTGAGTATATAAACTTTTTCCATCCAAGTCTCAATCTTGATACTTCTGTGGCCACACTGATTTTACAATAGCATATCCAACACATACTGTTTTAAAACAGTGGGATTATCCCAGGAATGCAAGGTTAGTTTAACCTTTGGAAATCTGTAAATGTAATTCACCATATCAAGAGACTAAAAAAGAAAAATCATATGATAATTTCATCAGGATGAAAGACAGTAATTTATAAGAATGGTGAAAATATCACTAATTGTGCAGATAAAGCCCCATTCCCCTTGATCTGTGAAACTTTGGTTATGCTCTTTTCCTAATTTACCTGACTTCCATGACTCCATATTTTCCTGGAATTCCTATTCTGATTTCCTTTTCCTGACCCCCCCTCCCATTTATGAATGTCCGTCAATATCCAAGCTTATTACTTTGTACTGTTTTCCAGTATTGATCCTATTCAGTAGGAAGACATATCAGTCTGTAGCTTTAGACACAATCTGTAACTTGGTATTTTTCTCAAACTGCTGACTGGATATTTACACATAAATTTATTATGTCAGTCAAACTCTAATGAATGTCTACGATTTTCATAATCTTCCCCTCAAAATAATTGTATATGTACCATATAACCCAGAAATTCTAATCCTAGGTATTTGCCCAGGAGAAATGAAAACTTGTCCATAAAAAGACTATACAAATGTTCATAGCAGCTTTATTCTTAATAAAACTGAAAAACACCTCAAATGTCTATTAATAAGCAAATGGATGAACAAACTGTGATATAGTCAGACAATGAAATGCTGCTTGGCAATAAAATGGAGCAAACACAAAACAATGTCTCTGAAACAGCCTGAGCGAAAGAGCCAGGCACAAAATGCTACACGCTGCATTGTTTCCTTTTTATGAAATCTTAGAATAGCAAAAGAGCTATAATGACAGTAAGCGGTCAGTGGTTTTCCAGGACTAAGGGCGAGTGGCTGTGGGTTGACTGTGAAATCTTGGAAGTGACAGGAATGTTCTGTATCTCTGCTGTGATGGCAGTTACATGAGGAATACACATTTTTCAAAGTTCATTGAAACGTGTATTTAAGATAGGTGCATACTATTTTTTGAAGTTTTAACCTGAATAAAATTGGTTTAAAAAATACAACAGAGGAGCCAGCCAGGTGACATAGTGGTTAAGTTTGTGCGCTCCATTTCAGTAGCCCAGGGTTCACTGGTTCGGATCCCAGGTGTGGACCTACACACTGCTCATCAAGCCATGGTATGGGAGTGTCCCACATACAAAATAGGGAAAGATTAGCACAGATGTTAGCTCAGGGCCAGTCTTCCTCACCAAAAAATAAATAAATAGAAAACAGAAAGATTGAAAATAAAGGGATGGGAGAAGATACACTGTACAAATGCTAATTAGAAGGAAATTGATTTAACAATACTAATATTGGACAAAATAGGTTTTCAAACAAAAATTATTGCAGATCCAATTTACGTGGAAGTTATAACAATTCCACAATTTTACAATTGAATTCACCTAATAATATAGCTTTGACATATACAAAAGAAGCATTGACAGAATTACAAGTGGGAATTTACAAATCTACCATCATAGTGAGAGGTTTTTTAAGATACTGCTTGTGGCAGTTTTGTAATGTGTCAACTTGGCTAGTCTGAACTATATTTCCCAGAATTCTTTTCCCTGAATGTTTCCGGTTAGGACGGGCCACAAGAGGTACTTTTACAAGCAATCTGGAGGACAGAAGTTAAGCAACAGCCATTTTTCTTTTTCCACTAACACCTGAAGGTACAAAATATCACCCTGGCCCACCGTTCAGTGTGGGGGCTAAAGGAGATGAGGAGGTGATCAATAAATGAAGATTTGTCTCAGGTCCATCTCACAGGGGGCCCAGTGGGTCCTTGACAGAACTTACCCTCTGGTTGTTCCCCTGGTTCTGGAATGCATAATCGGAATAGACGTATTTCAACAATTGGCAGAATTTCTACTTCCGTTACTTGACCGATGGTATGAGGGCTGTTATGGTAGGTAAGGCCAAATGGAAGCCTAGAGCTGCCTCTATCTAGGAAAGTATTAAATCAAAAGAATACCATATTCCTGGAGGGATTGCAGCAATTACTGCCACCATCAAGGACTTCAAAGGGATGGTGATTCCTTCTATATTACCATTCACTTCACTTAATTTGGCCTGTGTTGAAGACAGAGGGATCCTGAGGAATGTCAGTGGGTTATTTTAAACTAAATCAGGGGGTGAATTCGATTGGACATGCTGTTTCAAGTGTGTTTTCACTGCTGGACTAAATCAACCTAAACACTAGTACTTCGTGTGTAGCTGAAAAATGCTTTTTCCTCTACACCTACAATTCTGACCAGAAGCAGCATAAATTTGTTTGCATTTGGAAATGACAGAAATACACTTTCACTGCCCTTCCTTGGGGCTATATCAACTCTCTACATTTATGTTTTACTCCAGGCTGCAGGGACCTTGATTGCCTTTCCACTCCACAAATCACCAGACTTGTCCATTACATTTATGATATTATTGCTATGTATTAGTTTGCTATAACTGCGTGACAAAGGACCACAAACTGGGTGGCTTAAGCAGCAGAAATTTATTGTCTGACAATCCTAGAGGCTACAAGTCTGTGCTGAAGGTGTTGGCAGGGTTAGTTCCTTCTGACGGTTGGGAGGAAGAATCTGTTCCATGCCTTTCTCCTAGTTTCTGGTGGTTTATTGGCAATCTTTGGCATTCCTTGGCTTCTGCTGCATCACCCTGACCTCTGCCTTCATCTTCACATGATGTTATAAGGACACCAGTCATATTGGATTGAGTCCACCCTACTCTAGTATGACCTCATCTTAACTAATTATATCAGCAAGAACTCTGTTTCCAAATAAGGTCATATTGTGAGGCACTGGAAGTTAGAACTTCAATATATGAATTTTGGGAGAACATACTTTGATCCATTACATGCTGATTGGAACTGGTGAGCAAGAATGAGAGACTTAGCTAGACACACTGGTGAGACACTTGCTTGCCAATGTGTAGAAAGGAAAGTCTACAAAAATTGGGGGTCTGTAACTTTGATAAAATTCCTAGGAGTCCAGTGATGTGGGACATGTCGGGATATCGCATCCAAGGTGAGGGACAAATAGCTGTATCTAGGCCCTCTGAATACTGAGAAAGATGTATAATGCATGGTGGGTCTTTTTGGATTTAGCAAAATAAATCTCGTTTGGGCATGCTATTCCAATGTATTTACTGTGTGACCTAAACAATGCCAGTTTTAGTTGAGAGCAGGAGAAGGCCTGCAATCGTCCAAGCTGCTGTGTAAGATGCCGCACCCGTTGGGCCATACGAACCAGCAGATCTGAGGGTGCTTGAAGGGTCGTGGTGGACAGGGATGTCGCGTGGAGCCTTTGGGTGATGGGTGAGTCACAGCGCTCAGCTTCACAGTTTTACTACCTTCTTCCCAAACTTTATGTCTGTCTTTTCCTGGCCTTTTTGTATTGAATAAATCCTCTAGTCCAATATGGAGTAAAAACACCTTCTTCCTGATCTTAAGGGGAAAGTATTCTACATTTCATCACTAAATTTGGTGTTAGCAGTAGGTTTTACATACTCTTGATCAAATTGAGGAAGTTCACTCCTATTCCTAATTTACTGAGAGATTTTGTTTTTATCATAAGTGGCTGTTAAATTTTTTCAAATGCTTTTTCTGTGTCTGGTAAGATGATTGTGTGATTTTTCTACTTTTCTGTTATTGCAGTGAATTACACTGATTGATTTCCTAAAGTAACCTTGCATTTCTGAGGTAAACCACACTTCATCATTCTGCACTAACATTTTTATATATTACATGATTCAATTGACTAATAACTGTGGAGGACTTTTGCAAAGTTTATGAAAGATATTGGTCTATAATTTTCCTTTCTTACTGTGTTTTTGTCAGGTTTTGGTACTAGGGTTATGCTGACCTCATAAAAAGAAATGGGAAGTGTTTTTTTCTCACATATTTTCTAAAAGTTTTTGTGAATTGGTATTATTTAATTTTAATGTGTTTGATATAATTTACCAGAGGAACCGCTTGGGCCTAGAGTTTTCTCTATGAGAAGGTTTTGATTAGGAAATCAATTTCTTTAGTAGATAGATTAAGGTGTTTAGATATCCTTTGTTTTGAATCAGTTTTGGTATTTTGTATATTTCAATAAATTTATCCATTTCATCCAAGATTTCAAATTTATTGATTTTATATTTATTTTTATATTGCTAACAATATTCCCTTATTATACTTTTTGTGTGTGTGTGAGGAAGATTGGCCCTGAGCTAACATCTGGTGCCAATCTTCCTCGTTTTGCTTGAGGAAGATTGTTCCTGAGCTAACATCTGTTGCCGATCTTTCTCTTTTTGCTTGAGGAAGATTGTCCCTAAGCTAACATCTGTGCCAGTGTTCCTCTATGTTTTATATGTGGGACATCGCCACAGCATGGCCTGATGAGCAATGTGTGGGTCTGCTCCCAGGATCCAAACCCATGAACCCCGGGCCACTGAAGAGGAGCATGCAAACTTAACCACCACACCACCGGCCCGGCCCCCCTTATTATGCTTTTGATGTTTACAGGATCTGTAGTTATGACCCATCTTTCATTGCTAATATTAGTAATTCATATATTCTTTTTTGTTTTACTTTACTATGTTTGATAAGGGTTTATGAATTTATTAATTTTTTCAAAGAACCAACTTGTGACTTTGTTAATTTTCTCCCTGTTAATTTTTATCTCCTCTCTTTATTATTTCTTTTGTTTCTACCTTGTGTTTAATTTGCTCTTTGCTTACCAGAATCTTATTGTAGAAACTTACATCACATCATTGACTTTAAGCCTGTCTTCTTTTATAATATTGGTATTTAAAGACATAAATTTCCCTCTAATCATTGCATCAGTTGCATCCCACAAATTTTGATATATTTTGTTATCATTCAGTTCAAAAAATTTTCTGATTCCTCCTCTAATCTCCTATTTTATTTATTAGAAGTATGTTATCAAATTTCCAAATTGGAGGAATTTTATAGATAGTAATCATTACTGATTTCTAATTCCATGGTGTCCAGATAATATACTCTGTATGATTTCAAACTTTTGAAATTTATCCTGCCTTGTATTTTATGGCCCAGCATGTAGCCAAACTTGATGAAAAATCCACATGCACCTGCACAGAATGAGTATCCTGCAGTTGCGGCTATAGCATTTACTGAATGCCATTTAGATGCTATGTATCCTTACTGATTTCTTTTGCCCTTGCTCTATCAATGGTTGGGAGGGGAGTGTTTGAATCTCCGGCTGTGATTGTGGATTTATTTCTGTTTTCGCTTCAGTGAGTTTTTCTTCAGGTATTTTGAAGCTTGTATTATGTGTATACCCTTTATTAGTATGTCTTTCTGGTGAGTTGACCCTGTATCTTTATGAAATGTTCTTCTTTATCTCTGGTAAAAGATATAACTATGGAAATGAAATGCTATGGGAAATAAAGAAAAACTAGCAGAAAAGAGAATCAGGAAGGAGGGGATAAGAGGCAGCTTGCAATTTTTAAAAGTCATCAGAATAAGCCTCCTTAAGAAGATAACATTTGAGCAAAGACTTGAAGAAGTTAGTAAAGTGGCCAGTGTAGGGGAAGAGGTCTCCCGAGGGGTAGCGGCAAGTACAGATGCCCCAGATGACACTGTGCTGAATATTTTTAAGGAATAGCAAGAAAGCCAGTGTGGCTGGAGAAAAGTGAGTGATGGGGAAAATAGGAGAGACGACGAGAGAGGTAATGGGAGCCAGATCATGTGGGGCCTTGAAGGCTTTTGTAAGACTTTGCCTTTTCCTTTTAATGAAACGGGGAGTCATTACATGGCTTTGAGTATGACTTGCTCCGTGCTGTGACTTGCATGTTAAAGGCATTGTCTGGCTACTGTGTTGAGTATGACTGATAGTGGAACGAGGGCTAGAAGCAAGGAGACCTCTTTGCAGCCCATTGCAGTAATCCAGGCAGAAGAAGAGAATGGTTAGGGCCAGGGTGTTGGCAGCGAAGATGAAGTATAATCAAAAAAGAGGAGTCAAGGATGTCTTCAGGGTTTTTTTTTTGGAATGAATAAGTAGAACTTTTATCCTCATTTTTTAAATAGGAAGCTAAGAGCTAGTTCAGTTCATTAGCAGCTCCCCAGATAATGGGTAACAGGCAAGTTAAGATTTAGTGAGGCCTCTGTTGAGAATGGCTGTTTCTAGGGCTGTGTCTGTGGCTTTCAGCCAGGAAAGGACACTATGTGAGTCCTTGGTCAAATGGGCTAGAAGCACGGGAGGCACGCCTTAAACAAAGCATTTTATGAGGTGGGCGAAGGATGCCAGAATTGCTTACAAATTAAGTGAATGCTTTAGTTAGTAACTAAGATGTCTGATATTGTTAGAAATATTGTTTTAAAATTCATATAGATTATACTACCAAAAAGGATAATGGAATTTATAAGAGTCGGTCTCGCTGACGTGCTGTAGAGAAGATCGACCATGCGCAACCTGGATGTCCTTGTGGGAAGATTTGGAAGTGAACATCATCTAAGATGTATTGTTAAGCGGGAACATGAGATAAGAATGCTGTTCTAAGAAGCAGGAGCTTGAAAATGTTTTAAAAAGACAGTACATGTTAAATATAGGAAAGTTGAAAGTACAGATAAAATGAAAAATATTAGCATCAAATTTCTATCACCCAATGGTAATCCACTTAATACTTTAGTTTTTATATTTCTAGATTTTTTTCTAAACATATGTAGTTTACCAAAATGATACCATACTATAAGTATTGTTTTATGAGTTACTTTTTCAGTCAATGATTTCTATTTTCCATTTCAGTAAATTTTTATCCCACCTATTGCCCAGGCCATATTCAACTTTTTCCAATTATTCTGCAAAATGTTCTTTACAGATGGTTTGTCCAGTCCAGTATCTAATCCTTTCTTATGACACTGACTTATATTGAAAAGTCTAGGCCAGATTTCCGTTAGAACCATCTCCTGAATTTGTCTGATTGCTTCCTCATTTAGCTTTTTCTTGTACCCTCGTATTACCTGTAACCTAAAAGTTAAATCGAGTTAACCATTTTTGACTGTATTACATCTTAGCAGATATTGTACTTACCATACCTTTAATACTTTTTAAAAACATATTATGACAGAAGATAAAAATAACATGAAAAATTATACTTCCAGAGAATTCAAAGCTCTCAGTTAGTCATCAGACGTAGCTCATTCTTCATGAACTTTTTACCACAGCAACTCAGGAAAAGTGAAAGGTCAATTTGAGTTTTATATCCTTTGCTTTTCTTTTTCCTCTCTCTAGCAGAGGAGCACATGAGCAATGAAATGGGAAAATTGAAGAGCATCAATAAGAGAGAAGAAAAGCAAGGGACCTTGTCATCCACAAATTAGCTACAGCCCCCAAGTAATATGTACTATTAGAGTAATAAGCACAAATACACTTGTTTCATTATTTAAAATTTCAAAATATGGGGTTGACATTATTGAGAATGTCAGAGTAAGGACTTCAAATATCCTCTCCTCCATAAAAGCAATAAGAACACTGGCAAATCCATCAAGATCCACTTTTTCAGAACTAAGGAAATTAATCAAAGACTTGCAACAATCCAGGGAACGTCTATTCAAGAAAAATTTTTGAGTCTTAGTAAAAACAACTATCTTTGTGGCATCTTAATTTACCCCAAACAAACTCATCTCCCTCTTCCAAGCTCCAGGGAAATCTTAAAAACCAACAACCTGCAATCATGGGGAAAAATCTCAAAGGAAGTCCTTCAGACTGGAATGAGAGAACCTAGTCAGTAAATCAAATCAACATGAGGAAATAAAGATCACCAGTAAAGGTAATTATATAGGTAAGTATAAAAGACAGTATAAATGTAATTCTTGTTTGGAGCTCTTTTCCTCCTAAGTGACAACTGTATAAAGCAATAATTATAAATCTGTGTCCATGGGCATACAATGCATACAGATGTAATTTATATAATAATAACAGCACGATGGAGGCGGAAGGAAAGGAGCTATATAGGAGCAGTTTTTGGATACCCTTGATAGTAAGTTGGTATTAATCTGAACTAGATTGTTATCAATAAGACGTGTACTAGTTTCCTAGGGCTTTCATATCAAATTACCACAAGCTGAATTGGCTTAAAAATTTATTCTTTCACAGTTCTGCCATCAAGACGTTTGGAATCAACGTGTCAGGAGGACCATGCTCCCTCTAAAGGCTCTAGGGAAGAATCTTTACTTGCTTCTCCATAATTTCTGGTGGCTTCCAAGATTCCTTGGAATTCCTTGACTGGTAGCTGCATCACTTTAATCTCTACCTCTGTCATCACATACATGGTCTTCTTCCTAGTATCTATGTCTGTGTGTCCTTTCCTCTTCTTATAAAGATACCAATCATGGAATTTGAGGCCACCTTAATCTACTATGACATAATCTTATCTGATTATATCTGCAAAGATCTCATTTCCAAATAAGGTGACATTCTGAGTTTCTGGGTAGACATGAATTTGGAGGGGACACTATTCAACCCAATGTTAACTGTAATCCGGAGAGTAACCATTAAAGAAGTCACTAAAAAAATAATAAAAGAGACAAAAATGGAATAAAAACAATACAGTAGAGAGTATTTAACATAAATGAAGGCAGTAATGGAGGAATAGAGGAACATAAAAGACATTTAGAAAAAAATGGATAAATGGCAGACATAAAGACTTCAATCAAAAAGAAGAAATTGACAAAAGAAAACATTGATACAATGATATGCTCTTTACAAGAGACACCTTTATATTCAAAGACACACATAGATTAAAAGCAAAAAGATGTGAGGCTGGCCGCATTGTGTAGTGGTTAAGTTCATCATGTTCTGCTTTGGCAGCCCAGGTTCATGGGTTCGAATCCCAGGTGTGGACCTACACCACTTGTAGTCATGCTGTGGAGGAAGTGGAGGAAGATTAGCACAGATGCTAGCTCAGGGCTAATCTTCCTCAAGCAAAGAAAAAAAGAGGAAGATTGGTAACAGATGTTAGTTCAGGGCTAATCTTCCTCAAAAAAAAGGGTAAAAAGATGCAAAAAAATACCATGCAAACAGTACCCAAAAGAGAGCTGTGTGGCTATACTATCAGACAAAAGGGACTTTAATCAAAAATTGTTACTAGATACAAAGAAGAATACTTTTAATGATAAAAATGGTAATCCATCAAGAAAATATAACAGTTATAAACATATATGCATCTAACAGGAGAAACACAAAATACATGAAGCAAAAACTGTCAGAACTAAAAGGAGAAATAGACAATTCAACAATAATCATTAAAAGCTTCTATAATCCACTTTTAATAATGGATAGAACAAGTATCCAGAAAATCATCAAGGATATAGAAGATTTGATTAACACTAGTAATCAACTAGACCTAAGACACCTATAGAACGTTCCATCTAACAATAGCAGAATACCTATTCTTCTTGAGTGCACATAGAGCATTCTCCAACATAGATCATGTTTTACACATAAAGCAATACATTTCAAAGGATTGAAATCATACACAATATGTTCTTTGACAATGGGGAATGAAATCAGAAATCAATAATAGAAGGAAATTTGAGCAAATCACAAATATGTGGAAATCGAGCATCACACTAGTAAATAATCAATGGATCAAAGAAGAAATCACAAGAGAAATTAGAAACGCTTCGAGATGAATGAAAATGAAAACACAAAACATAGGATACAGCTAAAGCAGTGCTACAAGGAGATTTATAGCTGTAAATGCCTACATTAAAAAAGAACAAAATCTCAAATCAATAACCTAATCTTCTATGTTACACAACTTGAAAAAAAGAGAAAACTAAACTCAAAGCAAACAGAAAGGAGGAACTAATAGAGACTAGAGGGAAATATATGAAATGGAGGAAAAAGAAAATATCAACCAAACCAAAAATTAGTTCTTTGAAAAGATCAACAAAACCGACAAATCTTTAGCTAGAATGAGCAAGCAAATAAGAGAGAATACTCAAATTACCAAAACAAGGAATGAAAGAGAGGAAATTGCTACCTATCTTGCAGAAATAAAAGCAATTATATTGGGAACACTGTGAACAATTTTATGCCAATGAATTAGATAACCCAAATGAAATGGACAAATTCCTAAAAATACAAAACTTAACAAAACTGACTCAAGAAGAAGTAAGATAATGAAGTACACCGATAGTGAGTAAAGAGATTGAATTAGTTATTTTAAAACTTCCCACAAAGAAAAGCTCAGTCCTAGATGGCTTTATGGTAAATTCTTCTAAATGTATGGAGAAGAATTGACACTAATCTTTCACAAACTCTTGCAAAAAATAGAAGGGAGAACACTATGAATACCACATTACCCTAACACAAAAAACAGATGAAGACATCATAAGAAAACTACAGACCAATATGCCTTGTGAATATAGAGGCAAAAATCCTTATGAAAGTATTAGCTAAGCAATTCCAGCAACATCTAAAAAAATTATACACCATAACCATATGAATTTTATCTCAAGAATGCAAGGTTGGTTTAGCATAAGAAAATCATTTTTTGTAATACAGTATGTTAATAGAATAAGGACAGAAATCACATTAACTCAATAGTCACAGAGAAAGCATTTGACAAAATCCAACACTCTGGCGTGATAAAACCACTCATCAAGCTAAGAATAGAAGGGAAATTTCTCAACCTGATAGAGAATGTATACAAAAAATCCACATCTACCATCAAACAATAGTAAAGACTGAAAGCTTTCCCCCTAGGTTCAGGAACAAGACAAGGATGATCTTTCTCACCATTTTTATTCAACGTTGTACTAGAGGTTCTAACTAGGGCAATTAGGCAAAAAGAAATTTTTAAAAAGCATCCCAATTTGAAAGGAATAAGTAAAACTCTATCTGCTGATGACATGGTATCGTATAAGGTCTCTACTGCAGAACTGTTAGAACTAATGAATGAGTTCATCAACTTTGCAGGATACAAGATCAAGATAAAAAATCAATTGCATTTCTATATGCCAGCAATGAACAATCTGAAAATAAAATTAAGAAATCAACTTCATTTACAGTAGCATCAAAGTAATAAAATATGTAGGAATAAACTTAACTGAAGAAGTTCAAGACTTGTATGCTGAAAGCTGCAAAACATTGTTAAAAGAAATTGAAGATCTAAATAAATAAGAAAGACATCCTATGAAGACTTACTATTATTAAGATGGCAATACTCCCCAAATTGATCTACAGATTCAATGTAAGTCCTATCAAATCCCCAAAATGTCTTTTTTGCAGAAATGGACAAGCTAATGCTAAAATTCATATGGGAATGCAAGAGGCCCAGAATAGCCAAAATGATCTTGAAAGAGAAGAACAAAGTTAGAGGACTCATTCTTCCCAATTTTGAAAACTTAGTACAAAGCTACCGTAATCATGACAATATGGTACTGGCATAAGGTTAGACATATAGACCAATGGAATAGAATTGAGAGTCCAGAAACCAGTCCTTACATTTATGGATTTTCAACAAGGGAGATGAGATAATTCAATAGAGAGTAAGGGTCGGGGTAGGGTATTCTTTTCGACAAATGGTGTTGGGACAATTGGATATCCACAGAGAAAGGATGGGAGTTAGATCCCTTCCTCACATTATATACAAAAATTCACTCAAAATAGATGTAAGAGCTAAATGTAAGAGCTAAACTATAAAACTTTTAGAAGAAAAAATAACATAGGCATAAATATTTGTGATCTTGGATTAGACAATGCTTTCTTACATATGACAAAAGCACAAACAAAAGTATTAAAAACAGATAAATTGGACCCTATTAAAATTAAAAGTTTTGCATGTCTAAGTATACTAGCAAGAGAGGAAAAAGACAACCTACAGAATGGGAGAAAATATTTGCAAGTGATATATCTGATATGTGCAGTGGAAAGAATATGTAAAGAACTCAAAACTCAACAATAAAAAGACAAATAACCCAAAGAAAATTTGAGCAAATAATTGGAATAGACATTTCTCCAAAGATGGCATGCAAATGGCCAATTATCACATGAAAAGATGTTCAACGTCATTAGTCATTAGAGGAATGCAAATCAAACCCACAAAGAGATAGCACTTCACACCCACTAGGACAGCTATGATTAAAAAGTAGAAAAATCAATGTTAGCAAGGATGTGGTGAAATTGCAACCCTCATACCTTGTTGATGAGAATGTAAAATGCTGCAGCCACTTCAGAAATAGTTTGGAAATTTGTTTTAATTTTTCAAAGTTTTTAATTTTAAACAGTTAAAAATAGAATTACTGTATGATGCAGCAATGTCACTCCTAAACGTATACCTGAGAGAATTGCAAACACATGGTTACACAAAAACTTGTACATAAATGTTCATAGGAGCTTAAATTCACATTTGCCAAAAACTGGAAACAGCACAAATGTCTGTCAATGACGAAAGGATAAACAAATGTGGTATAGCCATACGATGGAATCTTATTTGGCAATAAGAAGGAAAGATGTACTGATACATGCTGTGACTTGGATGAACCTTGAAAACATTGTGCTGTGTGAAAGAAGCCACACACAAAAGGCCCCGTGGTATATTATTCCATTTGTATGAAGTGTCCAGAATAAGCAAATCTATAGAGAAAGAAGACGATGAGTGGTTGCTAACAGCTGAGGTAGAGGGCTATGAGAGTTACTACTTATATGTATGGGGGTTCCTTTTTGGGATGATGAAAATGTTTTGCAAATATACTAAAAACCAGTGAGTTTTATACTTTAAAAGGGTGAGTTTTATGGCAAAATTTATATATCAATTTAAAATATCCAATATGTAAACTTTACAGTTTTCAATATCATTAGCCTAAATAGGGTTTCAAAATTTTCACCTGTGCTTTCTTTTGTCTGCTTCTCAATTCGATCATTAATACTGTGTGTTGGTACAAACAGAAAAGTTCAGAGCATTGATTTCATTTGCATGCTGCAGAGTAGATCTACCACTCATAATTTCCTCATTTATCTTTGCTTTCTTCTGCATTAAAAATTTATCTATATGTAAAATTAAAAATAAAATAAAACTGATTACAACATTGCAGCTCATAAGCACTTTCAATAATTCATAAACCTGCAATGGTAAATGGTTCAACAGTGATAGTCACCCACTAACGAATGTGGCACGGAAATGGACGGGGGTCATTTACCATCCCTTTCATGTTGGCTTTACCATTCCTTCTTTGCCACTCAACCAAACATTTCTGGAAAGCCAGTGAGCGGAAATGATGTTTGTATAGGATGAACTTTGAACAGGGCATTATTGTTAAACTTTGGATCTTTGGCACTAATAGCAAATTAGTTATAAGAGACAAGAGAGCTGAGAACTTAAGGACAGTGCAGCTTAGGTTACTGAAATTTTTACCTCCTGAAATAACTTCCTAACAGTAGTACCTTCTTATTGTAGCATTGCATTCAAATTGCCACTCGCAGCTGTTACTCAGCTCTGCCTTCACCTTTAATCAACGCGTTCTGGGAGTTGCGGGTGCCACCTTAAGGATGTATACTGTGGGCCCCAGGGATTCCTGGTGTCAAAGGCCATGCAGCAACCTTTAGCTCAATGTTTTCCTTGAGTGCTGTCAGGGCACTGATAAGATTGAATGCCAAAAACGTATTTTCTGGACAAAACGTTAAATGGGATGGAGAGTTACTCCACCCCTCTGTGTTCCCTAAGTGTCTACAGCATCTTCATCCCTTTATTCTCAGCAGGGAAACTCGCTTCTAACATCACAGAAAACTGAAGACTCAGTAAGGCAACCCAGCATTTTCCTAACCCAGATTTATTCCAACTTTTTCTGCGTGTGTACTCATCTTTAGTCCTCTTCCTTTTTTCTCCTTAAAATACTTATTTCTACTCGATTGCAAACTTAATCCCTTATACCAAGCTCTGGATACCATCTTTCTCTCCTACCCCTTCAGGGAAATATCCTCCATCAATCAGCATTTATTGCTCAGTACAGTCAAATTCTGTTTCCATACTAACTTTCTCTTAGCATGTAAATATGATTATCTTCTCCATCTTAAAATAAACCGAAACCTCCATATGTGCTTCACTGCTCTCCCCGCTTCCTTCCATCCCATCGTATTCCTTGGCTCTTCACGTCCAGCCTCTTCAAAGAGTAATTTACTCTCATCTGTATTAGTTCCTGTCTCCTTCAGCAGCCACCTTGAGCAATTTGATTTCCCCTGCAACAATGGCAAAGAAAGCACTCTTAGCAGACCTTTGGAATTGCCAGTTCCATTAAGACCATTTTTGTCCTTCTCTTACTCAAATCTTTGTGACACTTGAAATACTTGCTTCCCGTGTCTTCCCTATACCAATGCCTCCTGCTTTTCCTTTAATTTATTTTGGCTGCTCTTAACTGAACTTCTCAAGGGCATGGACCACATCTTATTTGTCTTCCCATTACCAAATTCAGTGCATCACATAGAGCAGACACACAAATATTTGCCAAGTGAATGAATAAATGCTCCTTCTCAGTCTTAGGGCTCTTCTTTAGCATCCGGGCATACCAGAGCTTCATCCTTGGCCCTCTTCTTCAGTCAATCTGACCATTTAACTGGATACTCACGTTTGCTTTTCTCCTTCAGACACACCAGATTTGGTGACTTACAAATCTAAACCTCCTCTAAACTCTAGTGAGTGACCCAATTGTCTTCCAGTTAGTTAACATGTCCTGGATGGCCTGCAAGTACCACAGTTTAGCATGGACAAAGCTTTCCTCATCTTTCCTTTCAAAAGTACTCTTTTCTATCTACAAGAGTATTGATCACTTGTTGGCTGCATAGATGCTGAGGCCAGACTGCCTCTGCTCCCATGTAGCTGCTCCCTGGGTGGGGGAGCTTGGGTTCCTTTAGTTCTCAAAGAGAAACATTTATGAGACAAACCTTTTTCTTTCTAATAGACTGATTCTTTTTATAACATAACCTTGATGGGTCTCTGAATACTTTCTCTGCTCTGCCAAAGCCTAAGATCTCTTTGACTGTTCTGGCTTGGGACGGACCAGAGCCTGAAGGGATCAATAGGAAAGGAGTGTGTGTGTGTGTGTGCGTGTGTGTTTGTGAGCACCATTAAGTGAAAAAACTTGAGAAGAAACGAGGAGAGAAAAAATTTCCATTTTGCCACAAATATAACACAAAAATAAGTCCCTTTAAAAATATCTTTCTATTTATCTAGAGATACCAGTAGATACTGAGCATCAAAATATTTTAAAACTTATCGAGCACAAATGTAGTAAGTTTATGTTACAATCACATTGCTAGCTCCTGACAACTGACAGCTACTAAATAATTTTATTTTCTAAAACATATTCAGCTGAGTGTCATTGACCTGTCTGCTCGTCTAGAATTGCCCCAGATACTGATTATAAATAGCCACTGGTTTAATACTAATATATCCAAAGCTTTTACACTTACATGTTTAAGTAAAAAATCAATTTGTTTGCAAATTATAGGTTTGTACAATGACTAGTTCAAATATATCATTGGTCTGACAATATTTTACTAATTACAACATTTTTGTTTATTCAGTGGCTTTTTGCTTTGATACTAAACTATCAAAGTGTTAAAGATTAAAAGATTGGTAACATGACCACATTTATTTGATGTCAAATATATTTATAATAATGCAAAAAGTGGTTATGTGGTTAGGAAGTCAAGATCAATCCGGAACAAAATTAGCCTTACAATGTTGAATGCTGAGAATTAATGTCTATTCATTGTGCTGTAAGGTAAGCAGGGAAGGACTGTGCTATGGTCATTGTCCCCATTCTAAAGATGATGCAACTGAGTCCACAGCACAGAAGGTGAGAATGCGTCAGTAGGAGGCCTCGTGAGGAGACAGTAGCCCCCAAAGTACTTCAAAGATATTCAACCATCTTCTGGCTTCCATTTTTGCTATGAGAAATCAGCTGTCAGTCTAGTTATCTTTCCTTTGCAAATTACCTTCCTATTCTCTCTGCCTGCTCTGAAGGTAAACTCTTCGTCATTGGTGCTCTTTGTTTTCATTATGCTAAATCTGAATTTCTTATTCATCTTGTTTGGGATTCATCATAATTGTTGAATCTGAAGATTCTTCTCTTTCAGGAAGATATGCTGTAAATGATATCAAAGAAATGTGAAGGGTAAATAGAAAGAAATAAGAGAGAGGTTTAGTTAGTTTGTTTTAAGATGAGAGAAATAGTAACATAAATGTTACTAATGTATCTGATCCAGAAAAGAAAGAAAAATTGGTGACACAGTGGGGAGAGGGGACAATTGCTGCCATGAAGCTTGAGTAGACCAGAGTGGGTGAGATCAAGCAGAGAAAGGAGAGTTAGCCTTAGACAGGACTGACGTACTATGAGAGAGGGAAGGCAGAGCATGTGAGTCCAGGCGTGTTTCTTGGCTAGAGGTAGAGGTGAGAGCTTGGAGAAGTTCTTTTTGGATTATTTCCATATTTTCAATAAAAATTTCTTTAAGTTGACTTCTTCCTATGTTGCTATGTAGATCAATATGAAATAGCAATGTGTGTCAGAAATTTGTAGGGAGTTTAGAAAAGTGATACTTGTCTAGAGCAGTGGTTCTCAATCGGGGGTGATATTATCCACCAGGAGACATTTGGTGACATCTGGAGACATTTTGGTTGGCACAGCTGCAGAAGTGTTACTGGCATCTAGCGAGTAGAGCCCACAGATGCTGCTAAACATCCTCCAATGCACAGGAAAGCCCCACAAAGTAAAGAATTATGTGGCCCAAAATGTCAATAGTGCTGAGGCTGAGAAATCCTGGTCTAGAGCAGTGGTGAGTGAAGCTTTTCTGAAAGGGTAAGGTGGTAACCATTTTAGGCCTGGAGGCCGTTTGATTTCTGTTGCATCTGCTCAACTCCACCAGTGTAGTGTGAAAGCAGCCAGAGACAATGCACAAATAAGTGGATCTGCCTGTGTTCAGATCAACTCCATCGACAAAAGCAGGTGAGTGGCCCATCGATCCATTTGCTGACCCCTGATCTAGAGGAGTCCTTTAAACTTTTTCTGCAAATAGCCAAGAAATAGAAGTAGTTTGGACTAGTCATAGGTGTTAACCATGATTAAATCCTCGGCATTCCTGATGAATATTGGTGCTTTGATATGTTGGCTGTGTACCTACTTGGTGCTTGGTGAATACTTTTAACCCAGACTTAAATAATTGTAAGTCAGTGCGTCATCTATCTTTTTATTTCAAATGTTAAATATCTTCCTGTCACTTTTTTCCCTGAGGTGATCTCCTAGAAGCCACTGTTCACATCCTTGTGATTTGGGGATCCTCACCTCTGCTCATTCCCACAATTAGCATGATCTCTCTCCTCCATCCCCAGGTTCATTAGTGCTCTTAAATACACACACACACACACACACACACACACACACACACAGAGCCACACTACGTTGAAAGATCATTGTTATCTACCTCATTGCTCTTCTAATAGTTTATTTTTCTTCTAATATTATTAATCAGCATACACACATACTAAACAGAGCAAGTTTTTGCCATTTTGTTAAAAAAGACTCACTAAGTCTCTTTAGGGGTTGTCAGTCCCGAACCTTAACGATATTATAATTTAACGGAATCTGTAAGTCATTCACAATCAAATCTTCACCGATCAGGGATTGAAATGATATTCCTTTTGCAGGACTATGCAATTAAATTTACTTTATTACTTTGAAATTTTCAGAAATCAAGAAAAATGCTACTTACCTCTGTTTTAAATCATATAAGTTTCTCAGAAATCTGTCATTCTTAATTTTGAGACTCTAAGATAATAATATTGTTCAGAGTTTTTTTTGTATATTATCTTTAGCTTCGCTAACAATAAAAGAATCATATCTAGACAATGAATTGGAAAATTATCTTGTCGTTTTTAATATTTTCCACTGAAGATGTGTCTTGTATTACATTTGGGAACTTATATGTAATTTGACTATTGAAAACTTTTTTCCTTATACCATATAATTAATTTTGTATTTATTTTCAGTAAGGCTAAAGCTCATAACAAATATAGATCTTTAAAGTATGACCTTTTTTTCTAATAAAGGATCACTTTTAATCTAGTGTGGATGAAGAAAGCTAATGTGGTTCAGGCATTTCAAAAGAATTTGCTAGGAGTTAAAAGCTAACATAAATAAAAGAAGCTAGGCCAGAGGGTAAAAAGATTAGAGAATACTGATGATTAACTTATGGAAATTAGAAGGAAAGGATAAAATGGAAGAGAAAAAAATTCCTGTACATGATGGGCAAGGAGAAGAACAATTGAAATGAATAATTTTTAAAACTTCTATTTTCAATGCACCTTGAAAATGTTAGGTTACACAGGAGCATTATTCCAGTGATTTCAAGTTTTCTGCTTCAGAGTAATATCAAACTCATACAAGCTGAGCTAAAAATGTATCCACCAAAGTAAACTTTTGTCATAACAAAAATTGGACAGACTTGAGAGGCAACCAGAAAAAAATGCCTCACCTCTGTGGATTTGGGGGTTAAATTCCTCCTGCTCAATTATCTATTATTGTACTAATTAATACATATGTTCTCGTAAATTGACATTGTTTAAGTTGACTTCCCAAGAATGTGAAACTCAGTGTTTATTTTGAAATAATATTTATTTATTTTTTCTACTTCTTAGATTAAGTCAATCTCTTTAGTGTTTAAATATTAATAATTCAAAATTTTTTTAGTTTAGAAATATATTTTTGAGGAAGGCATAACTTCTGTTTTTTAAAGTGGGCCTTGAAATCTCTACTTACATCATTTTGAATTGTTTTGATAACCTAATATCCTTAAGTCTCAGTTCTATATTTGCTGTTTAAATTATTTGTTTTGTTTTGGTTTGGTTTGAGTTTTTTTGTTTTTTTGAGGAAGATTAGCTCTGAGCTAACATCTGCTGCCAATCCTCCTGTTTTTGCTGAGGAAGACTGGCCCTGAGCTAACATCCGTGCCCATCTTCCTCTACTTTTTATGTGGGACGCCTGCCACAGCATGGCTTGATGAGCAGTGCATAAGTCCATGTCTGGGATCCAAACTGGCGAATCCCAGGACACAGAAGCAGAGCGCATGAACTTAACTGCTATGCCACTGGGCCGGCCTCTGTTTTGATTAGTTTAATGTCATTTGAACTGTAGCATCTTTTTTTAAAAAACTGAGGTAGCATCTTTGGTGAGGCAGCAAATAAAATCAAACCCTCTGAATATTTTATAAAAAGCATAAGGCCTTTGAAGTCAAAAAGCCTTGGGTTCAAATATTGGCTCAGCCGCTTATTAACTTGTGACAGAGGAAGAATTTGCACTACCACTTGAACTTCAGTATCTTAACCAACAAAATGGGATCCTAATTTCTAGTTAAGGAAATCCTGAAGAGGATTTTATTAGACAATGTCACCGAAGTTTGAAGCTCAGTGACTGCCCCAAGGTAGCCCCCATTACATGATCACTTCCATTGTTATTACCAAACTATTTGAGAAAATCCAAGTATTTCTGAGGCAATTAGACTTCCTCCCAAACATTTTGCTTTTTTATTCAGATATTTCTCTTATCTAAACAATGAGATGAATTATAGACTGTTCCATATAAACAAGTTCCAACCCTGTGAAATGTCTTTATGCCTAAAATAGTTTGTTTTGCATATTTCTGCTTGTAGAAAGATGTCACACTTTCAATTTTCCAAGTAGTAATTGTCAAACAGGTCTTATGTAAAAGAGAACTGTTTTCTGAAGCCAGTAAATACCAGGGAAGGGGTAAAATTTTCCCCAGTTCACTTCTTTTCCATCGTTACTTAGCGACCAGCTAATACTTTTGAAAAACCTCCTTCGAATGCTAAATTACCACTGAGATTTGTGTCTATGGCTAACTTCAAGATCAAATGCGCAGTCACAATTTCCCTAAAGGATGTAGTTGAAACCTAGCTAACGTTACCTCATTGCCACCAAGAGACCAATGTTTTGCCATTCCTGTTTAGGAATATCGTTATGTGCTGTTACTTATGCGTAATAAATTCATAATAAAGACTCTGAGACTCAGATTTAAATGGGAATGTGTCATGTAGCCAACCAGCCCTCTTTAATCCTTCATATGAGCCAGTCCTCCAGAAGCGTTCCTTATTTGCTTTGAGAACACACACCGAAAGTGTGATATAAGGTACATTTTGGTTTGCCTGGGGTGGGTCTAGTTTACATCTGTCGTGGATCAATTAACGCTGTTAATTATTTTAACACCTCTTTTCATTCTCAGAATTGACCTGCTTTGGACAATAAATTACGTGGTTATCCTAGATTTGAAAAATTTGGAGACAGTCCACAAAAGAGTAACGGAAATAATTAGAGGCATGGGAAATAGCCTCTATGAAGAAATGACTAAATTGGATTTATTTATTCATTGAAGAAGAGAAAAAATCGGAAGATTACACTTCAAGCAGAAAATATAGGAGTTGCTCTAAGAGGAATCAAAAGCCTCTGCCTTTTTTCCCACCCAGGAGAGCATAGAATTAAAATTCTCACATCAGAGAAATGTTGTGTAGAAAGTAGAGGTTAGAAAGATGTGGGACATACTGAATTTCACCCCCAGTAAAGATTATTGTTTTCTATTTTGAACATTCTTTAAAGAACAAATAGAATAAGAACATACTCTATGGTTTAGCAATTCTCCTTCTGGTTGTATACCCTAGAGAAACTTGTCGAAGTGTACATCAGGATGTACGTACTAGGCTGTTAATAGCTTCACTGTTTGCAATAGGACCATACTGAAAATAACTCATCTATCCATTAACAGTAAAATGTATAAAGTATGGGATACTCAAACAGTGAAACATGTTGTTCATAAACAAAAATAATCAAACTATAGTTTCATGCCCCAATATGAACGTATTTTAAAAACATAATGTTGAGCAAAAGACTTGTTACAAACGAATAGATGCTGTGTGGTTTCATTTATACAAAATTCAAAAAATAGGAGAAACAATTTCTTAGTAGGAGTGCCCTAGAAGAAGATCCTAAATGAGGGATTCAAGTTCAAGTTGAAACCTATGAAACTAGCGATACTCAATCATTTTTGACCTACAAAAATGGCAAATATGGTTCAATCAAATAGTTTATTTGGGAAGGAAAGAAAAATAGCAGTAGAAGTGAGGAAATAGACAAGGAGTGGAAGCAGAAGAGATAGTGTGCATTTCCAAGCCAGTTACCACCATGGATGACGAGCTTAATTCCATTAGGGAAACTCAAGGGAGCCAGTGGAAAACATGCACCAGAATTAATGTATTTAAGGGCAAAGAAGTTGAGATGTTTATTATACACCATGTCCTGTTAATTTTTGTTGGAAAGCTGCTTCAGGGTTTGCAGAGACTTCACCCAGCGCTGCTATCTCCTTGAATATCTCTAGCTTAATAGGATCAGGTGGGACATATGTTCCCAAAGACATTGTCACTTGTACCACGGATTGGAACTGCTACTGAGCCCTTTTTTGTTCTGGGCTCAACTGCAACTGGTAAGCTTCCAAGTTACCCAATGAAAGGGTTGAGGCAATATTTCCAAGTGTGGTACATGTTCTGCAAATTCCAACGATGCTTACTAATGTCCGTGCCTCTTTCTTCTTTTTAGGAATTGGAAGGTACAATCCTTTACTCAAGAGGATATGCTGGCATACCCTAGACCACTGAAACTTTAAACTCTCTATTGGTGTTGCAGTCTCCTGAGTCTTTTTTTTTTTTTTTTTTTTTGAGGATGATTGGCCCTGAGTTAACACCTGCTGCCAATCTTCCTCTTTTTGCTTGAGGAAGATTGTCGCTGAGCTAACATCTGTGCCAATCTTCCTCCATTTTATACAGGATGCTGCCACAGCATGGTTTGAGGAGTAGCACTCCGTCCATGCCTGGGATCAAAACCTGCGAACCCTGGGCCTCCAAAGCAGAGTGCGCAAACCCAGCTATTATGTCACCAGGCTGGCCCTGGCCCCTGAATCTTTGAAGGGATTGTTTCCAACCCTCTTGTGTGCATTTGCCTTACCAAGGCAGCTGGAGTATTGCAACTTCTGGATCCTCAGTTTCAATTATTATGCCATCAAGTATAGTGGCTTGGTGTGATGTTCTGAGAAATGTCCGGATGACTGAGGTTCCCTTGAACTATATTGTGCTCAAGATCAGGAGACTTAACATCATCCTGGGAAGACTGTGATGTAGCCTGCATCATCCATCATGGTCCATACGGTTTTTACAAAGACTAGATTTGTGAATTAGATGAAGATAAGATAGAGACGTGTCCTCACATCCTTTAAACTTTCGAGGGAGACACTAATCTCTGCCATTCCATCCAAGTTAAGAGTCTGTCTTGCCTGAAGTGAAGGCATTAAAGGACATCCAACTTTTGTACCATTATGAGTTTGCTTTGTGTATTAGTTAGGGTTCTCCAGAGAAACAGAACCAAAAGGATATATATAGAGAGAGAGGAAGAGATTTTTTATAAGGAGTTGGCTCACACAGTTATGGATGTTAAGTCCCACAATCTACCATCTGCAAGCTGGAGACCCAGGAGCACCGAGGGCAGGATGCCCCAGCTCAAACAATCAGCAGGAAGGAGAGCAGTCCTCCTCCCTCTACCTTTTGTTCTATTCAGGCCCTCAACGGATTGGAGGACGCCATCCACACTGGGGAGGACCATCTACTTTACTGAGTCCACTCATTCAAAGGCTAATCTCCTCTGGAAACACCCTCATGGACACACCCAGAAATAATGTTTAATCTGGGCTCCATGTGCACAGTCAAGTTGACACATAAAATTAACTATCACACTCTACAAGTCAAGGAGCCAATTTAAGTTTTACCAGTTCTACTAGCTGCTAAGCACATCCATTCTGATCATATACTCAAGGACTAAGGAAATTACCATTTGATAGACCCATTGGATCCCTTGTGAAATGCACACGGACCAGGACTCTAATGGTCAACTGACCTCTGAATGCCCCTCTTCTGATGGTCTGTCCATGATATTTTGGGTTCCTGATTGTTTCAAGTCAGATCCTGTGTCTAGGAGTCCTTAAAAGATAGAGATATTCTCCTTTCTGCAGTGTAAAATCACTCATGTATGTCCTTTTGGTGGAAGAATTTAGAAATCACTATGTAAGTACTGGCTGTGGCATTGAAAAGTTCTTCCTTGAGGGAACATACCTTCTCTTCAATTGATTATATATCCATTTTCCTTCTGATGCCAATGATTAGCCACCTGGCATCTTCTCTTCCAGAATCTTCCTTTTCCCATGACAATGGGAAGTTCAGTTCCCTCACAGTCTCAAAGAAGAGCAGCCACAGAAATTCTCAAAAATGCTTGTGCCTCTCTGAGTGGTGCATTCCATATTGCTTTAGTAAAAAGAGTATCCCCTGCTCAGCTGGTGGCTTCTTTGACCATATATTCTAAATACGTTCTATCATGCTCACCCCATTAAGTCTTGATCCCTTTCTCAATACTCTGCCAAGCCAATTTCAACATCTCACATCATTCACCGTAGGCCATCTTTTTCCCCAAATTTGAAGGAGCCATTCTAACAATGTATTAGGACTGACTTCAGGAGTCCTTCTGAGATGTTACATCTTGAGTCTTCATGTTAATAAGCTAATACCTTATCCAGCTTATATGCACCCCCTATTTTCAGGCATATCCTCTCAGTTCCTGCTTGTACATATTAGGCAGCCCTGCAGCACATCTGGTAAATAGTTTTCCTCTCATAGAAGACTAGTTCATCTCCAATCAGACTGTGTTGAGGCATACCCCTAGTAATCACTGTACAAGCCATGGGGACAGATTTTGAAGATATGGATATGCTCCTTTCCCCCATGTATTATTTTAGTAAATAGTTATATATCCCTTTGGTGGAAGGATTGGGTAAGGAATCGTGATTTTCTGTTGTGGTGATTGATGACTGTCTTCTGCTGACCTGATCTTGATCTTGTAAGTGATACAGGTCAAACAATAGCCTCATTGGATGCCTATCAGTCTTACCTGTATTCACACTGTGACCAATTAGGCATCACCACAGTATCCCTGTGAGAGTGGAGCTCTTAGGTGCCATTCTGGCTTTGGTATCCATATGTTGATCTTCCTCAAATGAGGTCTCTGCATGACCTCCAAGCAAGGAGAGATTGCTGTGCTCTAGCATGAGAGAGTGGGCCATTTATGCAGCCTGGAGAATTCAGGGTAATCTAGAGGTTCTAGATTTTCAAGCACAGAAAACCAGATGTTCCCATCCCAGGTGTCCAGGTCCCACTCCTTCTTTCTCAGGACTCTATATTTAGCAGAGGATAATTGCTGGGGCTGTGAATTCAGCATTCTTTAAAATTCAAATATTTTCAGAATTGGACCTTGTGTCTGATTTTCAGCAGAGTGTGTCTTCTGGCTGTAGGCAATGAAGGTCTGTTTCAAGTTATAGAAATCTTCTGACTTTCACACTCTGTAATGGGTTGGATTGTGTTTAATGGGTTGAACTGTGTCCTATAATGAAATGTTCAAGTGCTGACCCCTAGTATCCGTGAATGTGACCTTATTTGGAATTAGAGTCTTTGCAGATGTAATCAAGTAAAGATGAGGTCACACTGGATTAAGGTGGTCCCTAATTTCAATGACTAGTATCTTTATGAGAGAAAGGAGAGGGAGATTTAGAGACACAGATAGATAAAAGTGGAAGAAGCCCATGTGACAATGGAGGCAGAGATTGGAGTGACGCAAACCAAGGATGCAAGTTAGGGATTTCTGGCAACCACTGGAAGCTAGGAAGAGGCAAGGAAGGATCCTCCCCTAGAACCTTCAGACAGAGCAAGGACCTACTGACACTTTGATTTTGGTCTTCTAGCTTCCAGAACTGTAAGAGAATAAATTTCTCTTGATTTAAGCCACCCAATTTGTGGTACTAAAATGGAAGCCTTAGGAAGCTAATATATACCTCTATCTTTATAATTTTATAATTACTATTATCCCTATATCTTTCAACTGATAGAGCTATTACATTGGTGTGGGAACCAAAACTGCCACACGTGAGACTCTGTAAATTTGATGCTGTACCACCGGCAGTGGGGTTCTTGTTGCCTCTTGCCAGGGAGCTGTCCAATTTCAGAATCCCAAGCTAAAGATCAGCTTCCTAGAACAACTTATGATATCAATCAGCTTAGTTAGGCTTCCCCCAGAAAATGGCTATGAAATAAGGACTTGAGTACATGTAGTTTATTTAGGAGGTGAAGGCAAGTCAATGGTAGGGGAATAAGGAAGATAAAGAAGCAAGATATCACTCCGGATAACCAGAGCTTAATCCCACTAGACACATTCAGGGGGCCGGTGTAAAACACCTCCCCACAGCTGTCCCACTGGATGGATGATGGAGCGAGAGTGTATTGATACCAATTCTCATCAGCAACTGTTTGAGGATGCTCCTGGGGTATTTTCCCCAGCACTTCTGGCCTACTGTGTGCGGCAAAGTGGGCTCTGACAGGAAGTGAAACCTCTCAGGCAAAGAAGTTAGCCACTGACGGCTGGTGTGCACTAAAGTGGGAAGGACAAAGTGATATGGGTAGGACACCAATAACCTCTGCCACCTGAATTATGGATGTACATGTAGGACATAAAACTATAAGGAGGAGTAAGGACATGATTACCACAAAATGAGTGTTTTCAATGTTATTTAATAGATATTATGAACTATTTAACCAGCTCTAATAATAGTCTGGGTTTGCACAAGTAGTTTTTACCTTGTCATCTCAAACTATTGAGGCATTGGTTATATTTTGAAGATTAACGGAACATATCTTGAATATCCAATTTACTGATGAACATATGCCAGCTAGGCAATCTAGGCAACTCAGCTAAGAAATAAAGGAATCTGACTTTTAAGCCCTCGTGTTGTAAACAGCCTTCTCTGCTTCTTCTCATGGCCATGCCTCTGTCTAATTTAGCACATTTGTTCTTGAATTCTGAAAATAGCTATGTTACAATCCATATTATTGACAGGTCTTTCCTTCTATTATCGTCAGAACTCTCATAATGAAGGGAAAAATTAATGAGCTCTATTTGCCAGGAAGGTTTGCCTGTGTGAACCATCTGTTCTCTCTGTTAATGAAAATGTAACTTTCTAGATATATCTTATATTTTTGAAAGCAGCCAAATTCTTAACAATGGTGATGATGACAATGAAGAAGATAATATTTGCATAGTGTTTATTATCTGCCAGGCACTGTTCTAAGCACTTTCCCATATGGTATCTCATTTAATCTCCACATCAACCCAGTGAAGTGGGTTCATTTTGGTTCCCATTTTACCAGTGAAGAAAGTGAGACATGGAAAGTTTCAGTAACTTGAACAAGATTCCATAGCCAAGGGTCATAAGCAACAGAAACACAGGTTGCATCCCCAAAAGGGACTATGTAGGTACATGTGACCAAAGCACAGAAAGGCAGGGGAAGTGTTGACCTCAAGAAAAAATAAATTCACAGCTTTGAATACTGACATGATTCTGTCTCTTGTCTTTGCTTGTCTTAGTGTGTCAGCTCCGTTCTTTCAGTCCGACTATCCCCATGAGGCAGGCATCTTGGCTGCAGGTAGCTCTCAGTAGAGTCTGATGTTCAAAGAACTTCCCTTCTTCAGTTGGGGAACAAATCTTATTGGACCGACTTAGGTCGTGTGCCCATCCCTTTGATCAAGGGTCAGTCAACTACAACCTGCACCTATCTTTGTAGTAAAGTGTTATCAGAGCACAACCATGATCATTCTCTTGCATATTGTCCATGGCTGCATTTGCGCTACAAAGGCTGAGTTGAGGTCTTGCGACGGAAACAATGTAGCTCACAAAGCCTAAAATATTTACTCTCTGGCCCTTTACAGAAAACATTTGCTGACCCTGCCTTCGATCCATCACTTCACGACTTGACATAGCTCTTCAAATTATTGCCACTTCATTTGAATCGCGTGCTTGGTCCTTACCACACGTGTTAAGTTTGTCCTCCAAAACATTTTCAAAAAGATTACAGCGTGATCCAGTCTTGAATCTGATAACTTCCTGTGTGCAAGAAAGGCAAGGAATTGACAAAGTGTAACTTTATACTATGGAAGCAAATATTTATTGGTGAAAAGACCACAGTTCTGTACTGTCTTGCAAAGCAATATCCAAGAGCTTTGTGGGACCTGAGAAAGACTGCCACATGTAGACGAAGCAGAGTTGTTTTGTTACTAAGGTATGGGGAAAAGGCTCGTTTATCACATGCCAAGTGAGGCAAATAAAGGCAGGAGAAAAAGCAATAGCTCTTAGAATAATTACACAATATCCAAAAGAATGACAGGCTGATGTGAACAACTCACTAAGGTATCAAACTTCAAATCTTCAGAAACCGTCTGCTGCTTTTAAACAGGAAGTGGCATGTGATTCAACTGAGAGAAAACAAGGCAACTGTAAGTTTAGTCAAAAAGGAAAGTACCAGCATCAAAGCTTGTAGCCTGGATGTCAGTGGCCTGTAAAGACATTTCAGAGACAGCAGTGAACATTTAAGAAATGCTGCATTACCCGCGCTCTTGGCAGCCCAGAGGACAACATTGTGTGGAAACAGGGTTTTGATGACTGTGAGTAATCAATCCAAAAATTGATTCAGTTAGGTTAAATTCTGAACGTAAACTTGTAAGAATTCCTTTACCAATTCCGTTCTCATATTTTTCCTTTTTATTTCAAGGATACATGACATGTAGTAAGAAAAAAAAGTTAAAATAAGTGTAAAAGAAGTGGTTCAAAAAGTATAAAGTAAGTCTAAGTGACAGGAAATCATCATGCCATAGTTTAATTGGCAGTGTTTGTCTTTATTAGTGATACATAAAACAATGGCTCATTTTATGACAAATAGCATCTTAGATTTCATGAAATGTGTTAATTTTAGTAGTTTTCCAACTTACTAAAATCGATATGTATCAAATGGAGAAAACATCTGGCAGGGAAAAGTTTTATTTTCAGTTTATACGAGGACTTAAGTAACAGAAGAGAATTAAGACATGAATCGTAGAACGCCTATGTATAGAACAATCTGGTATACATTGAAATATTTATTTTATGATCTAAAGTTATATAAGTATTAGACAAGTAATGTCAAATTAAATTTCTGATGATGCATGCTGTTTGATTTGGGTTGCTAATTTTCAAGAACAATGAGTAAGAGAAGTAAAAGAAGGATTAATGATATGTGACTATGGTGTAGCGGCCATGTGATTATAAAATATTTACATAAATATGAATATTAATTGTGTTTGGCATTATTATTAGTGTAGTGGTTGCATGGTGTCCCCTTGAAATTCATGTTTACCCAGGACTTCAGAATGTGACGTTATTTGGAAATAGATCTTTGGAGATGAAATTAGTCAAGTTAAAATAAGGTCATACAGGCCTAGGGTGGGCTCCCAAGCTGAAGACTGTTGTGCTTTTAAGAAAAGGATAGGAGACACAGAGACACGTAAAGAGAGGAAGGCCATGTGCAGGGATGGAGGCAGAGATCCGAGTGATGTAGCTACAGGCCAAGGAACGCCAAAGATTGCCAGGAGCCACCGGAAGCAGAAAGAGGCAAGAAAGCATTCTTCCCTAGGGCCTTCAGAGGGAGCATGGCCCTGCTGAAAATTGATCTTGGTCTTGCAGCCTCCAGAACTGAGAGAGGAAAAATTTCCATTGTTTTAAGTCATGCAGTTTGTGGTACCTTATTACGGAAGCCCTAGGAAACTAATACAATTGATGTTGTCAAAAGCATGTCTACTTGTGGTATTCCGCTGGACGCTCCAGATTTAGAATAGGCCATCTCAGGCACTGTACACCTCAGCATGGGCTTCTTTGTGTTTATGCTGCATAGTGTTGGTTGAGCCCCTCATGTCTCTGTCTTTCATAAAATTTGGAAAAGTTTTGACCATGTTTATGTACTATTTCTATTCCATTCTTTCTCTCTTCTCCCTTTGGGACTCCAATTACACACAAATTGGACCACAATTTAGTCATATCCATGCTCCCCTTTTTTTGAGCTTCCTTATACTTAACTCATCATGTGTTATTTTTTAGTTTCTTATTTTTTTTAATTTTGAAATAATTTTAAACTTAGAGAAAAGTTGCAAGAATCACTTAAAGAACTTATGTACACCCTTTACCTAGGTCCGTAGCCATCAACACTTTGCACATTGGCTGTACAATTCTTTTCTTCCTCTTAATATCTTTCTTTTTCTTTCATGTATATATATTAAAGATATAGTTCTGATATTAAATACATATATACACATGCACATAGTATGTCTAATATATACATATATATTCATATATTCTATATGAATATGAGATAAATCATATAAATATGATTTACATGTTATATTAGTATCACAAATACATATTATATATGACATATATAATGTACACATATATTTTGTTATCTTTGAAAAAACTACTTGGGAATAAGTACAGACATCATACCTCACCCCAAATATTTCAGTGAGCATTTCCTAAAAAGAAAAAGGGCATTCTCTTACATGACCATTGTGCAATCATCAAAATTAGGAAAATTAACATTGGTACAAAACTGCTATCTATCTACAGTCCTCTTCCATTTTGGCCAGTAGTCCCAATAATGTCCTGCATGGCGTTTTTTTCCCCCAGGTCCAGGGTCCAATCTAGGATCATGAATTTCATTTAGTGATCTATCTCTTTTGTGTCTCTGTTAAGCTGAAAGAGTTCCTCAGCCTTTTTTTTGTCTCTCGTGGTATTGACGTTTTTGAAAAGCATAGGTTAGTTAATTGGAGGTCTCTCAATTTAGGTTTGTCTGATACTTCCTCATGAAAAACTTCAGATCATGCACTTTGGGGAGAAGCACTGTATAAAGTTCTCCTTACTTTATATCACATGACCCTGCACCCCTGCCCAGGCCATAGATGGTTATCTGTGGAATAGCTAATGTTGTATAAGGAAGCGTGGAACGAGAGCTCTGTTGACCAAGCATAATTTCACTGGATTCTGACAGCTGAGCCAATCACAGGCTTGTTATGCAGGAATCTGAATTAGAGACATTCCAGAAAAAGTTAAGCATAGCAAGAGCAGTACAAGCAGAAAGAAAGAATAGGTGTTTCACTAATGTCACAACACCAGAGTGGAGATCGAAGGTTGACAGCTTCCCAGAGGACAATCATTAGGGTTGTTTTTGAGACACCAGAACCACTTTCAGATCTAATAGAGCAACTATTACATTTTAAACAGTGTTTTAGTTCTTCACGAGCCCTGGCTCTGTAGCTGTCTCTGTTTCTCACGGAGCTCTCATTAGCTGAGTTAACCTAATTGTGTCTCTTTCCTCTACACTGAGAATCGGTGAGTTAAACAGATGCAGGCTTCGACTTGTAGAAACTTTTATATAAAATAGCTATGTCAATGACAGATGGGAATAATCAAAAATACATACAAAGATGTACTATTTTATTTTTTATTGAGATATAAAATAGCTATGTCAATGACAGATGGGAATAATCAAAAATACATACAAAGATGTACTATTTTATTTTTTATTGAGATATAACTAACGACATAAAATTCATAATTTTAAAGTGTACAATTCAGTGGTTTTTAATATATTCATTATGTTGTGCAACCATCACAAAAATCTAATTTGAGAATATTTCCATCACTCCAATAAGAAATCCCATGCATATTCATGGTCAGTCTCAATTTCCTTCTTCCTCTGTCTTCTGGCAACTCCTATTCACCTTCCTGTCTCTATGGATTTGCCTATTCTGGAAATGTCATGCAAATCGAATCATACAGTATGTGGCTGTTGTGTCTGGTTTCTGTTGCTTATCATGATGTTTTCAAGGTTCATCCATGTTTTAGCATGTAGCATACTTTATTTCTTTTTATGACTAAATAATATTTCATTGCATTGCAATGCATATACCATGTTTTATTTATCCGTTTATTATTGACAGACATTTGGGTTGTTTCAATTTTGGGCTATGATAAACATTTACATACAGATTTAGGTGGGAATATTTGTTTTCAATTCTTTTGGTATATACACAGCAGTGGAATTGCTGGATCATATGGTAATTCTATGTTTAACTTTTTGAGAAACTTCCAAACTCTTTCCACAGCAGCGGCATTATTTTATATTCCCACCAGCAATTTGTCTACATCCTCACCAACACTTGCTATTGTCCATTTTTTAAAAATCATAGCCATTCTATGAGCCAGCCCTGATGGCCTAGTGGTTAAAGTTTGGCAGTCTCTGCTCCAGTGGCCCAGGTTTGGTTCCTGGGCACAGAACCACACCGCTTCCCTGTCAGCAGCCATGCTATGACAGTGGCTCACATAGAAGAACTAGAGGGACTTAAATCTAAAATATACCAGTATGTAGTGGGGCTTTGGGGAGGGGAGGAAAAAAAGAGAGAGGAAGATTGGCAACCGATGTTAGCTCAGGGCAAATCTTTCCAAGCAAAAAAAAATCATAGTCATTCTAGAGACTATGAAATGGTATCTAAATGTGGTTTTGATATACATATTTCTAATGACTAATGATGATCAACACCTTTTCATGTGCTAATTGGCCATTTGTATATCTTTTTGGAAAAATGTCTATTCAAATCATTTGCCATATCTTAATTAGTTATTTGTCTTTTTATTGTTGAGTTTTAAGAGTCCTTTATATATTCTGGATACTAGATCTTTATCAGATATGTGACTGGCAAATATTTTCTCCCATTCTATGAGTTGCCTTTCCACTTTCTTGATGGTGCCCTTTTTAATTTTGATGAAGTCCAATTTACCTGTTTTTAATTTTGTTCCTTGTGCTTTTGGTGTCATATCTAAGAAACTATTGCCTAATCCAAGATCATGCAGATTTATAGCTATTTTCCTTCTAAGAGTTTTATAGTTTTAGCTCTTACATTTAGATCTCTGATCTGTTTTGAATCAGTTTTTGCATATGGTGTGAGGTAGGTGTCCAACTTCATTCTTTCACATGTGAATATCCAGTTGTTCCAGTACCACTTGTTGAGTGCACTGCTTGAAGCACCATTTCTCCAGTGAATGATCTGGCACCCTTGTCAAAAATCAAGTGATCATAGATATATAGGTTGATTTCTGGACTTTCAATTCTGTTCCATTGGTCTAGACATCTATCCTTATGCCAGTACTACACTGTCTTAATTATTGTAGCTTTTTATTAAGTTTTGAAATTGGGAAGTCTTCTTTTTTAAGATTATTTTGGCTATCCTAGGCCCCTTGAATTTCCATATGAATTTTAGGATCAGCTTGCTCGTTTCTGCAAAATAGGCAGTTGAAGGCTTGATAGGGATTGCATTAAATCTGTCAATCACTTTGGGGAGTATTACATCTTAAGAGTAAATCTTCCAATCCTTGACCATTGGATGTCTTTTGCATTTATGTAATCTTTCATTTCTTTCAACACTTTTTATAGTTTTCAATGTACAAGTCTTGCACTTCCTTGGTTAATTTACTTTCACTGTATAGAAACACAATTGATTTTGTATATTGATCTCACATCCTGCAAATTTGCTGAATTCACTTATTAGCCCTAAACCTTTTCATGTTTGGAAAGATTTATTACTTTAAAGAAAAATTAGGACTGGTTTCCTGATTATCTTGTTTCACATTTGTGCCTCATTATGGTTAAACACATTGAAATAGTTCTGTGTTTGTTCCAAAGGAATGGAAGAATAGAAGTCCTCCCTGTTTCCTGCAATCTTTGGACAAGAGCCAAATGACTTCCTATCACCTCACCTTCCTACCTCTGGAGTGACCCGCAGGGCCTTCAGAAGCTACACTGAAGGAAACAATTATTATGATTCCCACCGTTATTTTTGTGCATACTTCACAAACATACTTACAAAAATATCTAATTCTATGTTCTCCCAAAGATGTGAAACCAGCCAGAGTTTCAAAAGGATCAAATTGGGCAAAAGATTCAGAGAAATTAATTTATATTTCTGAAAATTTACAGTCTGTACCCATGTCAAATCAAGTAACTAAAGGAAATCACTCAGGATATAAGAAAAAAAATAGATCCAAAGTGGAAAGATGACCACTGGAAAAGAAATAGCATTATAAAAATCTTACTGTGAATGTGCAGCCAAGTAGATTCTAGAGAAATGGAAAAAGCTGTTCCAAAAGGATAGGAAATTGTCTACATTTATATGTTCAACTCAAGAGGATAATGGAAACAAAATTTTTTTTAAGTTATTATTATTATTTTTTTGAGGAAGATTAGCCCTGAGCTAACTGCTGCCAATCCTTCTCTTTTTGCTGAGGAAGACTGGCCCTGAGCTAACATCCGTGCCCATCTTCCTCTACTTTGTATGTGGGATGCCTACCACAGCATGGCGTGCCAAGCGGGGCCATGTCCACACCTGGGATCTGAACTGGCGAACCCCGAGCCACCAAAGCGGAACGTGCACACTTAACTGCTGTGCCACCAGGCCAGGCCCTGGAAACAAAACTTTTATATAAAAACTTCTGTTTTTTAAAATACAAACCTAAGAGCATAATGTCTGTGAATTTTTGGTTAAAAATGAAATGAAAAAGTTGAATCTAACAGAATATGTAGAGTGAGTTTTATACTTTACCCTTAAATTAATATGTATTTCTACATTTATCTATCTATCTATCTATCTATCTATCTTCCATCTGTCTATCTATCTAGCTATGTTTTCTACTAACCCATTTATCCATCTGTCTTTCTATTTATCTACAGTAAGTCTAAGGGTGGTTAGTAAATTTTATGCTTAAAAAAAGAAATTTTATCTTGCCAGCCTCTGGTGGCCTTCCCCTGGTCACTTAAACATGTTTCCAGGTCCTTTCCTCACTCCCACCTTGAGAAAGATAAATACCTTTCATCATGCTTCTTAGTGAATCTGAAACTGCCTCCTACGGTTTTTGTTTCCCTGGTGGGGATTACTGTATTACCATTCACAAATATTTGCTGCCCTTTTCTGAGAGACTTGACATTTTCCTGGATCACTGAATGGCAGTCTTGGCCATGTGGCTTGCTTTGGCCAATGAAATATGAATTGAATTGCCTTGTGTCACTTCAAAGCAACATCTATAAGAGCCATTTTTCTCTTTTCTCCCACAAAATTCCAGACAGAGGCGTCTACTTATCTAGGTTGTGCGGTGAGCATGCTGTAGAGCAGAGATACAGCCACCCCAAGATGGACATGTGATGTGAGCGGGACACTAAGTCTGGTGGGCATAAATCATGGATATTTTGGGGACATATGTTAGCAAAGCATAACCTAAGCCTGACTGATAGACCTAGTCTTTCAGCTTTCCCAAAAGGCTACTTGAAGGGAATGCAGAGAAAGAGAATCCGATGGCGAATGTTTTACAGGTTGGAAGTTGGGAGGAGGGATTCCTCTCAAGTCAAGGGATATGTGCTAACTGTCCCCCGGCTAGAGAGGTAAGGAACAGCATCCAGATCAATCCCCACTTACCACTAGGTCCTAGCGGGGGAGGGAGAGGCTGTCCCCCTGGAAGGTAACGTAACATATAATGAGGATGATACACCTCCAACTACTGAGCACATGGAACGTCACTTGTAGTTTATTGAAAAGTGCCAAGGATGCTCTGCCTCTTTTGGATGGATTAACTTGGAAAGAAGGTGGCGCAATAAATTCCTCTACTCTAAAAAATTTTAAGATTGCTCTTGAATGTATCCCAAGACAATACAACTTTTTGGAATATCTCAAGGGGAACAATGAGGTTTAAAATGCTAATGATATATGGAAATATTACCTTTAGAAGAGCAGAGGAAGATATTCTGAAAAAGCTCTATAACGATATTGTTCATAAAACCACAATATCACTGACATTTACTTTCTTGAAGCAAATCACTTTCCTCAATCATGGATTGTGTTTGTTCTGGTGGATGTGTCATCAAAACTTGAGGTTCCCACATAGTCAGTCCTTCAAGAAAAGCAATGAGGATGAAGAGCATGGAATAAAGGGAAAAGTGTGTCTCTGATGATCCATCATATTCTAGGAATCTAGATTTATAGATGAAAACAAATAAATGAGAAACTTAAAGCATGGTTTTATGAAAGCCTTAGTTTCCTTGTATATCAAACAAAGAGGCTGGAAGATAGAGGTCGTTCTGGCTCTTAGGCATCTGCATGTCCAGGGGCCGGCCTAGTGGCATAGTGGTTGAGTTCACATGCTCTGCTTTGGTGGCCCAGGGTTTGCTGGTTGGGATCCTGGATGCGGACCCACACACCCCTCATCAAGCCATGCTGTGGCAGCATCCCACATAGAAGAACTAGAAGGACTTACAACTAGGATGTACAACTATGTGCTGGGGCTTTGGGGAGAAAGAAAAAAAAGAGGAAGATTGGCAACAGATGTTAGCTCAGGGCCAGTCTTCCTCACCAATAATAATAATAATAATAATAATTCTGCAGGTCTAGGGGGCCACCCTGGGGGATAATGGTTGAGTTTGGTATGCTCCACTTTGGTGGCTGACATTCATAGGTTTGGATCCTGGGCACAGACCTACACCACTCGTCAGCCATGCTGTGGCAGCAACCCATGTAAAAAACAGAGGAAAATTGGTACAGATATTAGCTCAGGGAAAAAACCTTCTTCAGCCACAAAAAAAAAAAAAAAAAAAAAAAAAGTCTGCAGGTCCAAATACAATAGTTCTTTCTTTGAATTTTCTAACTCGGGGCAATGTGATAAAAACTATATTAAACTGCTGAATATTAAAGGCATTAATCTGGTGAAACAAATTATGTTTTCGTTTGTTCTATGGAGGGATTTCTAAATTGAATTATAGAATCAATTGATACTCCATTGGGACACACAAACTTAATTAAACCACAGATTTTTTTTCAGGTGCATTTACTGACCTTGCAGTGACTATGTCAGAGCTGGACATTTATCGAAAATTATACATTCTGGAAAATCAATCCTTTCCTCAAAGTGATAATAAATCACCCTCTCTAGAAAGAACGTTACTGCGTACCAGAGATATTTACTTAAAAAAGCAATCTCATGTACCTCACCTAATCCTTCAAAAAGTTTGATAACTGAATGAGATTATTAAATGTATATTAGCCATGCCATGATTAATAGTGTTTGCCTGGTAAGCTTGTGGGCGGTGCACTCACATACTCACTGCTAAAGGAAATGAGCAAATACATTACAGCAATTTATAATGTACTAACTTCTGCTGTCATGAAATAGCATCATTGAACTCATGTCTTCGTATTGAACTAAGGTGTATAAAATGGTTCGCGTCTTGATTTTGATGTTTGATATTCTGTCTTTGAACATTAAACACCCAAGACATTTTCTTTTCTCTTTTATTTCTCATTTCTTCTCTACAGACCTGCCATAACATGCTTGTCTCTTTCTCTACTACTTTTACTGCAAATTGTGATATGTGAAACATACAAGCTAAAGTGCCTAATTAGTCTGAAATGTACTTGAGTAAAGCAAAATATGTGTTTGTTACATCATGGTCTTAGGAAAACAATTTCTGGGATCCCTATTCTTTGTTACTCTACAGTTACTTTAACTTACCCGTGCTTTGAGTTTTTCTGCCTCTGCTTCTGGGGATGCAGTTCCCTGACCTGGAATCCAGTGTCCCCATACCTCCATCTCTTTCCTTCTTCTGTCTCTTCCGAGTTGCAAGTCCTTTGTGACCTGATATCACACCCAGCAAGTCCAGTTCTTGGTGCTTCCCTCGTCTTCTGACCTTCATGATGGCTGTCTCTCGCTGTCAGACACTGCTCTGCGATGAGTAATTTAGCACCACTAAGTTAAAAAAATCAATCTTTGTGCTGTAATTCAACTCCTCATGTGTATTTATCTCCAGCAGCTACACCATAAACTCCCTGAGAGCGAGGATCACATCTTCTATTCGTTTGTGGGTTCTGAGTCCCCTAACTCAATGCTGGATACTTCAAAAGTATTTGTATATTGATTGTGTGATGCAAAAGAGTTGTCTCTTTTTGAAGGATTTGGAAAAATGAAAAGATTATTCTTCCCATCCACCACTGCAAAGTGCAAATCAGTACCTTAGTGTATGCTAAAGAGAGCAGATTCTCCTCTTCTGGATTCTTAGGAGTCAGCTTTATGTGCATTTTCCTTTGAAAAGCAGCTCAAAACTCAGATGACTTAAAAAGGCCACAGATGGTGTAATAGTTCATTTGCTTTTTTTTTTTTTTTTTTGGTAACAGCTTATTGAGATAGAATTCATACACCATACATCATCCATTCAAAGCGTACAATTCAATGGTGTTTAGTATATTCAGAGATTTGTGGAACCATCACCACAATCACTTTTAGAACATTTTTAACACTCCCTCCCCCAAACCCATAGGTTTTACGAGTCACTCTCCATTTCCCACATTCTCTTTCTCTCCTTCAACCTGAGGTGACCGGTAATCTCATTTCTATTTCTGTAGATTTGCCTATTCTGGACATTTCACGTACACAGCATCATACAATAAGTGGTCTTTTGTGACTGGCTTCCTTCACATAGCTTAATGTTTTCAAGGTTCAGCCATGTTATAGCACATATCAGTGCCTCATTCCTTTTTATGGCCAAATAATATTCCGTTGTATGGATATACCACATTTTGTTGATCCAGTCATCAGTTGACAGGCATTTGGGTTGTTTCCAGTTGGGGCTATTATGAAGAATGTTGCTATGAACATTCATGTAGAAGTTTCGTATGGACACATGTTCTCATTCCTCGTGGAGGAGTGAAATTGCTGGGTCATACGGTAACTCCATGTTTACCCTTTTGAGGAACTGTTAAATTGTTTTCCAAAGTGGCTGCACTATTTTACATTTTCATCAGCAATAAATGAGGGTTCCAGTATCTCCACATCTTTCCTACTTTCTTTTGTCATGCTATTATGAAAACTAACAAACAAACAAAGACTCTTGGAGTGTTGAGGGTACACAGCAACTTGGCCTCAATTTCAGGGAGACAGTTTGGGCATAGTGGACACTGGACTGTCGGGCGTTCAAGCCCATCCAAAGGGGGAGGCAGCCTCTCCTCAGCTCCTGCCTATTGTGCCTTGACAGTTGTGGCCCCTTCTTGCCAAATCTTCCAGTTTTTCAACAAAAGGCAAAAATTTGGATATTTGTGTGAAACTTTCCAATTTTTATATTTTGGCAACTAATTAAATAAAAGTTCACGTGTACCTGTCAAGTGTGGTCTGCTGTTTTGTTCCCTCGGTTATAGAGAGTATCAGTGGTTTCTAAGATCACAGACTAATGGTATTCAAGCCACTGGTGTCACTTCCTCAGACGGAACAACAGTTTCTCTTGTCACAATGCTCCCACCCAACGGAACCCTCCCCCCACCCCATCCCTCTCTCCCCACAGGCTGATTTTATAAATTCTGCAAGCCATTTTTTGTGCAGTGGCATAGACAGAATGGCACTTCACTCCATTTGGTCACATTTCTACCTGAAATTGAAGTGAAATGTGCTAAGTCAGGTTAAGAACACTATTCTCCTCATCGTAGCCTTCTCTGGCTTCTTTTTAAGGAAGGAAGCATTAGAATTTCTGTTTCCTGTTTCACTCATCTCAGAGTTCGCTGGGCTACAGGAGGGCTGGGGAATTTCTGGTGAAGTTCCTGCACAAATAAGTTTTAGCAGGGAGTGCAGAGTCCTCCCCATGGCAGACCCCAGAGGCAGCCAATGTTGTCACAGCAAATGCATATAAAGTCTAGGCTGCCGTTCAAAATCTAGTTAGATACATCTGTATTTGTCCAGGTTGATATATATAATCTGCTTACAGCTGTAGTTTTGCTAAGGATCTGTCCCAATGAGTAAAAACATTGAGGTCTGCCAAGCTGCTAAGCGGTTGTCACTGATTTTTTTTTTACACAATTTTGAGTCCAGGCTTTACCTTATATATGCCTTTTTGGAAATGGAAAAAGATCCCCAGAGGGGATCTGGGAGAAGGAAGTAGTGAAATGTGTCACCCCTGGGCGCTCACAGCCCCCATGGCCTTTTACAGATTTGCCCTATGGCACTAGGCTTCCCAAGGAGCAGGTATTTTATGGGAAGGAAGAGGCACCCAGAGCAAAAGGCTTTGCAAGGAGAGCGTGGGCTGTTTCAGCCCTCAGCCCAGGGCTTCTGTGCAGTACATAAGTTGTATGACCAAATGCTGAGCCCCTGGATGGAGACGCTATTGGGTCAGACATTCCTGGGTGCAATTCCTGGCTCTATCATTTATTAGCTGTATGGCCCAAGGCAAATTAGTTAATGTTTCAAAAACTTGCACCCGTCTTCTGTATGATGGAGATCATAACTATGTCATGGAAATGTGGAGAGGATTAAATAAGATGAAGGATGTTCGACACCCAGCACTGTGCCTAGCTCATGGTAGATAGGAGCTCAATAAATGGGAAACTATTATTATTATTATTATTATTATTATTATACATTGTTAGGAAAAAGTATCCAAAATGTAGAACTAAGGTGCAAGGTTGATTCTATGTCCTGCATGCTGGAGCAGTGCCTACCAGATCCGTTTGAGAATTCCTTCATTCTCTACAAGGTTATTCACGTCTTGGTTTATGTTACTATTTACTATTGACTACGTTACTATTTACTATGTTACTATGTTACTATGTTACTATTTACTATTGACTAGGGCCCTTTCACCAAAGTTATATATTAAATCTTGTAGATGTTTATTTGTTAAAGATGCAAGTGACTTCTGTAGAAAGGATAAACCCAAAGGTTACGGTTTTATTGCCCAGTAGGAAATTAATCAATTTTGTATCTAACCTAGTATCTTCTAGCAGTCTTTCAGTATCTATCTACATTGTACCTTGAATTCTTTTTGAACCATCTTTACCATCCTGCTGGTTCCCTCATTAATTGATTTACATGAGAGTCCTTTTGGAAAATTACACCTTGACAATGTCCATAGTGCACTCTTGGACAAGTACATATCTTTGAATAAGTGGCTAGTTCCACTAATTAAAAAATGACTACATCTCCTCCTCCTAAACTTTTTCTGCATTTCCAGAGAACCTGAGTTCCTAGCAACAATTAGGGATTTGGGGGAAGCCCAGGGTCTTTACTCAGTTCCCGCTTTACCCTTTCTTTCCTATTGAAGGTCAGCAGGGTTTCACCTCAGGCTTCTTTCCGGTTACCACCAACACTTACCTCCCTCTCTGGGGTCCTCTTCTTCATTCAGCTGATGGTGAAGTAAAGGGATGTTTCGAAACCAACCTTCTGCCTGCCCTCCGCTCCTCATCTCAGAAGTAAGCACCTTAAACCGTTTCATGTTTAAGATACTTTTACTCTTAACGTAAACACATACAATGATTAGGACAAATGAGCAAAGGGTGAATTATCGAGTGTTTACATTCTTAAAAAGTACTTGTCAGGTTTGCCTCCCCCCTCCCCCCCACCTCTCCCACCTCCTCCCCACCATCCCCACCTCAGTCTGCATTCACCATTTAGGTGTAAATAAGCCAGCTCTGCTTTCCACTAACCTCTTTTCTTTTTCTCAAGCTCTTTGACAGCTCCCTTGGGAGTTTCAAATCATCCCTTCCAGCCACCACTCTTATTTGTAGGGGTCGAGTTATTGAGCCCTCTACCCTCTTTGAGAAAGGTGTTAACTAGCCTGCCATTCAAGTTACTCCAGACCCAGGAAGATCTTTTTACATCCAAAGGAAGCTCTAAACTGGTGTCTCTAACCTCAAGATCCAGCCACCTGGCTTGGCCCTAAACTTCCCGAGGAAAATTCATTTGAGGTCATTGCCTAACAGGACTCAGCTTGACTGACCTGCTGAGTAGAGGGTCTCAGTTGAGAAGTAAGGGGAGGAGGTGTGGGTTTCACAATGCTCACAGTGGGACGGAATATGCAAGGGAAGGGCAAGTCAATGTCTTTTGAAAAGGCATTGCTTCATTGTAATTTTATACTTAATATTAAAATATTAAAATTAAATATTAAAATTAATATTTTAATGGTATAAATTACAGAGAAAGAAGCATGACAAAACCGGCTGTTGATGATGCACTGAAAACGCAGTACTTCTCCATGAAAGGATGGGGTGGGAAGTGGAATTACTGGAATCTCCTGGAGATAGGAGATTTTTATGTCTCAAAAAGGGACATGCATTTTTAAAATAGTTGAGAAATGTTGTGGGATTTTTGGACGAAGCCTTGATTTCACTCAGATCATTCTATTGCTCCAGATCCTCAGAGGGATTTCAAATAGCCTAACCCACAATTTTCCAACCCAGAAAATAGTTAGCTGCAATATGCAAAAGTTGTAAGTTGTATTCACATTCTCTCTGGAAGGTTTTGTTTGTTTGCTTTCGTTCTTATTTTGTTTTTTAAGCTACAAAATTGGAAATAGTGTATGTGATACATTTAACTGTTAGATATATTCTGACAAGTAATAAATTAATACTTCTGATGGGCCCGGAACTATTTGGATGAAATATGGTTTACATCAGTGAGTGTGTGTGTACATACACAATGCTATAAGGAAAGATTTATGGTAACTCACTGACTACTGAAAGATTGCTTCAGAAAACATAAATCACAAGGACCCAAGTGATAGCTTTCCCTGAGGGGGCTTTGAAAGAATTTACATTTGAATTGGGTTCTAAAACTCTAAATTGGAATTTCTCATCCATTCCTCCAGAAATATTATAGTTATATATAAAATAGCGTTATAGAAATGAAATTCAATGACGAAAAATTGGTTTGGTCTTTTAAAAATTATCAGAATTGTGTTACTCGACAGAGCTGATTCTTGCTCTAAATTCAGCTTGTCCTCATATCATCAAGAATGTGACCTCAAATGGATTTCATAAATATCCCTTTTAGGGTGACTAGGCACAGGTGTGTGCTGATGCATTGTAATTATTTTTTGGGTGGTGAACATGATGTAAGCTACACAGAATTCAAAATATATTATGATGTACACCTGAAAGTTATATAATGTTATAATCCAATGTTACTGCAATAGAAAATAAATAAATATCTCTTTTAATAAATCCCATGATTCTTTGAAATGTACAAAGAAATCTCACATGGAGAACTCAACCAGGAAAAAAAGCCAGGAATAACACGGCTTAATAACTGGTAAAATTCTGCACCCTGGCTTCTTAAGTCTGTTTCCATTGCCAACAAGATTGGCAGATAAAAGTATAAAAATGACCAGATTCTACGACCTGAGGGCAAATCTACTCTAAATACCATGATATTCATGTCTTCATGGACTCATTGATCAGTTTAGACCACCACTTCATCTGTTCCATCATTCCTAAGGATGGATAATTACAGGAAGCTAATTTTTAAAGAGCTATGGAGAATAACTCATTTAAATATGCTGGGACTTAAATGCATTCTGTAAATGATTTTCCTTAGAAATCAAGTTACATATATAATATAGGTATTATATATATTATATACTGGACCTTTCTGGACCTATTTCCTCACTACAAAAATGGGGATAACAATAGCAGTTATCTCACATGATTGGTGAGAGAATTAAACGTGATAACATCAATGTGAAAACCATGTGCTTGGCACATCATAAGGGCTCAATGGTTGCTATAATTTTCATAGTTAATAAATTCAAATGATTGACAAAGTATGATTGAGGCTTTGAAATATGTCCTTTAATCCACATTTTGTTCTTGCTCTTCTTTCCAGTTGCATTTTACTTGGTGCACAATGTAACCATCACATTCCTACTACATTTAAATCAGTGCCATAGAATAAACTGTTACATATTCTGTTCAGGGACTCAAAGGAGTATTTCCGACTGTTAAAAGTACTCGACTTCTTTATGATGAGAGAGGAGGAAAGGAAATAATCCTTCTTTCTTTTTTGATATTGTTTCATCTACAGAATGGGCAGTACTCACTGTGGAAGAGCTGGTGGGAATAATGCCATTTGGAAAGGACATGGCCCAGGCAGCATGGCAGAACACAAGGAAGGTCTGAACTGTCAGCTCCAGGGTCCTTACAGCGCCAAACGACTCTTAATTTCCTAAAATTAATCTAAGGATATTTTGTAACAGCAATTTGAATAAAGCGACTCACAGGGCACTGTGATTTACTCTCTGCTTAGCTACCCAATCATCCTGTTTGGCCAGCCTTGCTGTCTTCACATTTTTCTTTGTGTTTATCTGTAAGCTTAGCAACCAACCAAACACGGAGTGGAATATCAATATTTAAAAGTAAAACATATTATTAGTTTACTAATTGTTCCACAGAGAGACTGAGTTCATATGGTTTACATTTTTGTACTTCTTTCTGTTTTGTTCATGATATTTGAATGCACAAAAGTTTGGCTCCCCCCCCCCCCCCATTCACAAGCTTTCAAATACTGGTAAAAACGTCTTTGTTTTAGTTTTAGCTCACATAAGAGATTGTTATGTAAAGTGTTGGTGAATATACAAATGTAAGAACACGAGGACTGTTTTATTAATCAAAAAGTAACAAACATGTAAACAGGACATTTGACCAAACTTAAAGTCCTTCCGTGTAAACAATTTTCTTTTGAACAGTTATCAACCTGTGTTTCTTAACACAAAAATGTTTTATGTTCAAAAATCGTGATTTTACTGAAAGCAAATGTTAAACTAAAGGTTTTATTTTATGCCATTTAAAGACTTATAACTGTCATACATTTATAATCACAGAATTAGTTTTTGTTTTGTTTTGTTTCAGCTAGGGAAGGACTTGAAAGTATTTACTCCAAACCCGTTTTACACATCCTAAAAGTATAATTTTTTTTTTTTGAAAAAAGAAAGCGATCACGTCTCGTTCCAGGCATGGAAGCGGACTAGGCAAGAGAAAGGTATGAAGCGTTTTTGCATCAGCCCCTGGTGCTGAGCGGCGCTTCTCCCGTCATTCAGAGATCAGAGCTGGCAGGGCCATCAGGATCCTTAGTTTCTACCCTCCTTTTACAGCCAAGACCCTGCGGCCCGGAGAGCGTGAGTGGCCCGTGTCGGGTCCGGAGCCCTGCAGAGGCCGGGCCAGCACTGCCAGCTAGCTTCACCCTTGCGCGGGCTGCTTTCTCCCTGCGTCTCCTTGGCCTTTCTCGGGTCTTCTGGAAAGACGACGGAAGATCGCGGCGTCATGAGAAGTGTCCTCCCCTTCCCGACCCGTCTTCTCTCCCTCCTCGACCCCGGCCGCTCCGAGGAGCGCGGGCTCCGGGCCGCGTGATGCAGCCCGAGAAGGGGCCGCGCCTCACGTGGCCCGCCGGCGCCCGGGCTCCGCGCCGCCGCCCAATCGCCGCGGCCGCCTGGCGCTCCGGCCGCGGGGCCACGGGGGCGCAGGGGACACGGGCTCGGGAGCCGCCGCCATGCGCTTCCGCTTCGGGGTGGTGGTGCCGCCCGCCGTGGCCGGGCCCGCGCCCGAGCTGCTGCTGGTGGGCTCGCGGCCCGAGCTGGGGCGCTGGGAGCCGCGCGCGGCCGTGCGCCTGCGGCCGGCGGGGGCGGCGGGGGCGGCGGGAGCGCGGGCGCTGCCCGAGCCGGGCCTGTGGCTGGCGGAGGTGGAGCTGGCGGCCGAGGCGGCGGCGCGGGACGGGGCGGAGCCGGGCCGCGTGGACACGTTCTGGTACAAGTTCCTGAAGAGGGCGCCCGGCGGGGAGCTCTGCTGGGAAGGTACGCCCGGCCCGGGCCCTGCGCGCCCGCCCTCCCGGGTCCCCGGCCCCGGCCCTGCAGAGTCCCGGGCGCCCGGGCTGAGCCTCCGGCCGGCCCCCCAGCTTCCTGCCGAGCTCCCGGCCCTGCGGCCTTTGGCCTCCCACCGCTTGCCCACTTGCCCGCACCCGGCTAATTCCCTGCCCTGCAGGCGTCGCGGCCGCTTTCCTCCGTCCCCTTGTCCCGCCCGCCCCCTCCGCGTCCCCCTGCGCCCGCTCCCGGGGCGCGCGCCTCGGCGCGGCCCGAATCGCTGTGCCCTGGTTTTCCTGTCCCGGTTCCCCAGGACGCGGCCCAGCCGCGAAGCAGCCTGTCGCTAATCCTAGCCGGCAGCGTGCGGTTTCGTGTGTGTGTGTGTGTGTGTATGTTTCCTTCTTAGATTCGAGAGTAAACTAATGGAAAGGCGTTGAGTGTTTCCCTTTTGGAATTTTTTTTAATCCCAGATATATGACAATTGAGATATGCTCTGATTTCTTAAAATATAAAAACAGTACATTCTGGTTGTAAAAAAAAATCAAATAAATGGACGAGGTAAAACGTGTTTCCTCCACACGCTTTAAACCTGCTGCCCACGGCCCAATATATGTGAGTGTGTATATTTGTCTATTTCTCTATCAGACACAGAAATTGTATATGTTCTTCTGTATCTTGCTTTTTCTTGTTTAATAATATGTTGCAGATACCTTTTAGTGTCACTCCATATGGATGTATTTCGTTTTTTAAATGGCACCAAAATATTCTGCATCTACCAGTGAGCATTTAGGTTGTTTTCCGTTTTCCTCTGTTATCAACATTAAGAGCTGAAAGTCCATGTGTAGAGTTATCTTTGAGCATTTGGGAGTGTTGCTGTAGGGTGGATGCTGAGAAGTGAAATTGTTAGGCCAAAGTGTAGCCATATTTTACATTTCCGTCGGGACTGCCAGATTATCCCCTGGAAAGGTTATCCCAGTGTGGACTCCCCCCTCCCCGCGGTGTGTGAATTTCGTCGTCAGCCCTTTCTTTAATGAAATGTGTCAAGTAGAGGATGGGGTGTGTGCGACTCAAGAGTTGTCTAAAGCTGGTGAAATGAATGTCTCTTTAGAAGTTTGACAAAAATGGGCCATATAGTCTATAATGATGTGGAAACAAAGAATCAGCAAAGAGCACGGGTCTTCTGTAATATGTTTATATATTATCCCTGTGCCTCTTTTCTGTACCCCACTGGGCTTCGTGGTCTGGCAGCATTTATTGTCCTCTTGTGTTACCAGGCCAGACTGAGAGGCACCTTCATCACTTTATGCCCTTCTTTACAGAGCACCACTATATTAATAGCATTACAGAATATTTTCATAAGAAAATAATACCTGGTAATTTTACTCAATAATTAAAATGGTTAAAAACAGTCTTCCCTTTCTCCAGTCCCTGTCCTTTTAACCATTTTTAGCTTTTCTGATATTCTTCCGAAAGTTCTGAAATAATTTGCTTATATTGCTATTTCTTAATGTATCGACTTTAACTTTTCTGTTTTCAGACTTTTTTAGTTAACATTTAAATTATATATAGCATTTTTTATTGAAATTAGACAGCTGCTGTCTACTCATAAAGTTAACCATCATACTTACTGTGAAATGTGAGGAATTTAGCTCAAGTTCATTATCGCCTCCTCCCTGCTTTTTATATTGTTATTTTGTCATATGTAAGTTATATATATGTAATTGTTGACTTTTCTTGTGTAGAAAGTCTGTATTATAATTCTATTATATAGAGAGTTACTGCTGTATACGAGGATAAGAAACATAGCTCACTTACACAGTCCTCTTCCACCCCTTACTTTGGTTGATCATGATTTCTACGTTAAGTTTTATGTGATTTATATTCTGTTTTATAATTGTTACTGTGCCTTCTTGTTTAGATTGATAGGGTGATTCTAAGAATTGTAAGTTCACAAAGGGCATTAGGAGAAGTGTCGTTGCCAGTGTTTAAGAGCAAGCATTCTGCAGCCAGAATGCCTGGCTCCACTAACCAGTGTGTGACCTTGGGCAAGTCCCTTCTTACTGTGCTGTCGTTGAGAGGACTAAACTGCCTAATAAGTCTCAAGGACTTAGAATAGGATGTATATTAAGTGTTAAATAAGTGTTAGTTATTGTTGTTTTTACTATTAGGATTAGGAAATAGTTACTCACTGTGGAACCAAGTAATGTAACTAGACTCATAAGGAAGGAAATATAATTCTGTGACATGGAACTTGTGCCACCAGAAGGAAAGACGCTCTTCTCTTACAGTATAAATCATGTTCAGATTTTACTTAAAATGTTGCCAGAGTTTGTTGTCCTTCATATTTGAGTGGTAATGTTCTTCTACAACTTGTTTGAAAATTTCTAGTTAATTTTTTTGGACAGAAGCAGCACATTGAGCCTCAGCATTTCCTAGCTTGGTTGCACTAGTTGATGAATGCAAATTCTTCCCTTTTTGAAACATTTTTTTCCTTGAAGAATTGAGACTTATTTTTTTAATTGAATTCCTGTGTTAGTTGCATTGTTTTGGAATCCGTGTTCCCCTCTCTTGAATATCTTAATCATTTTGTTGGATTATATTCTCAAATAATTTTGAAGAAATAGTAAATAGGAGATAAAATATCTGAGTCATTAAATGCCTGAAAATGTCTTTTTGTCCTCACACTTGATTGCTTGTTTGGTAGAATATTCCAGTCTCAAAATAATCTCCCCTTGGGGCCGACCCCGTGGCCGAGTGGTTAATTTCTCGCGCTCCGCTGCGGCGGCCCAGGGTTCGGATCCTGGGCGCAGACATGGCGCCGCTCATCAGGCCAGGTTGAGATGGCGTCCCACATCCCACAACTAGAAGGACACGCAACTAAGATATACAACTGTGTACAGGGGGCTTTGGGGAGATAAAGCAAAAAAAAAAAAAAAAAAAGATTGGCAACGGTTGTTAGCCCAGGTGCCAATCTTTAAAAAAAAAAATAATCTTCCCTTGGAAGGCTCTGCTGTGGTACCTTCTGTCGCCCACTGGAGTTCATAATTCTGATGTCAAACTAAGCCCCTTGCTTTGTAGGCAATCTGTTGGTTTTTTGGCTTGTTTCCTCTCTCTTTTGAAACTTTTAAACTCTTCCTTATGTCACTTTACCAGGACGTATCTGAGTCTTTCTTGTTCGCGTCACTTGACAACTGGTTGGCTCTTTCAATTCCAGGAATTCTTTCTTTCAACTCAAGGAAGTTTTCAATTAGTTTTATTTCCTCCTTTCTGTTTTCTCTTACTTTCCTCTGAAATGTCTGTTAGCCACATGTTGTACCTTCTGCTTATATATGAGCATGTCTTAACTTTTCTCTGGTATCTTTTGTGTTTGCACGGATTTCCCTGACTCCGTTTCCGAGATCACTATTTGTTTTTTGTTTTTGTTGAGGAAGATTAGCCCGGAGCTAGCATCTGTTGCCAATCTTCCTCTTTTTTTTGCTTGAGGAAGATTAGCCCTGACCTACCATCTGTGCCAGTCTTCCTCCACTTTACATGTGGCTTGCCACCACAGCATGGCTGAATTAGTGGTGTAGGTCCACGCCTGGGATCCAAACCTGTGAACCCCCGCGCCAGAAGCGGAGTGGGCTGAACTTAACCACTGCGCCACAGGGCCTGCCCTCACTGTTTGGTTTTTAAGACTAGCATTCCATCATTTAGTCCTCAGACTGGATTTTTCATTTTTGGAAGTCATATTTTTAATCTCCCACATTTTTCTGTTATTCTCTGATCTTTTTTTCTTTTTTTTTTTTCCGGAGCTGCTTGTCCTTCTTGTATGGATACAATTTATACCTGAATCTTCCTGAGGACGTTACATAGAATTGATTAAAGGTTGTTTTTGTCTTGCATTAACTTTTATTTCTCTGTGGTCAGTTGTTTTTTATGCCATAGGTTTTCCTGTAGTATCTGGTAATCCTTGGATGACCATTCATTTTTATGAATAAAGGATATGTTGACAAGTGTAGGCCGCTCTGCTGGTTTCCTGCTGAAGTTGCTCGTGTTTATTCAAAATCGCCTCTAAATGAGTGGAGGCTCATGGGATGATACTGGGTAATTGGGCAAATTTTGTGGCAGGGAAAGTTTCCCTCCTTAGAGGGTGTGGCTGGGGAGCCAGCAGGTCCTTCTCATTAGCAAAGTAAAAAAAAAAGAAGTTACTGTGGGGAGAGATATTTTAGTATATTTTACTCCTGAATGGAGTTGCCTTTTTCTTTTGCCTTCAGGTCTGTTGAGTGGGTCGTAGACATCTCCCCATCTGTTCCGCCTAGACCTCTAGCCACTGCGCCCACACTCGGGCCCTTTGCAGGAACTGTTTCCCTGCCAGGTCCAGAGCCCACGTGCTTCACCCTGGGTGGTGCTGGGGTGGGAGGCGGTGGTGCGAAACCTTTCTTCAGCTCTTCTCCAGTGTGGCGTCTGTTTATGTGAGGTCTCCTCTTCCATGTTGCTTTTTTAGGCGTCTTCCCTTAACTGTGTAACTTCTTGTTCTTTCTCATAGCAACTGTTCCTTTCTTCATACCTCTCATTGCAATTTAAACTCACATTAGTCCTATTATTGTCTTGGACTCCTTGGTTGCAAGTAATAGAAACTGAGTGTGAACCAGCCTAAAATAAGAAACTGTTATTAACTCATGAAACCAAACTAAAAGAAGCCTGGGGTCCAGCCTCTCTCCTCCCTCGCTCTCCAGCTCTCTCTCTCTCTTCCCCTCCCGTTTGCATTACTCAGGTATTGGCTTCATTCTCTCAAGCCAACTGACACTACCAAGTTAGATTTCCTTACAGGGAGCTCCAGGCTTACGTACTTAAAGCCAGAGAAGAAAAAAATTCTTCCCTCAGCTCTAGTTAGAAAAATCTGAGGGAAGGACTGGAATTCACCTTGCTTGAACCAGGCGCTCTTGCCAAGGAGGTGGGAGTACAATGAGGAGCATTTCCAACAGCAAACACTCCTTGGAGTAGGGAATCAGCACTTCCCCCAAAAGTGTGTCCTGTTTGGGGCACAGTTTGGAGCGCAATGGGCTGCAAGTTAACAAAAAGCACAGTAATTAGTTGCTTCAACAAATAAGGGTTAATATTTTCTGCTATAAAAAGTTCATTCATAGGTAGGCGGTAGTGGTAATCGTCCACAGCTCACGGATGGCAGGTGAGGGGTCATTGCATATCCTTGACTTTTCCCTCAAAGCAACAGCTGTTGCTCTAGTTGTCACATCTGCATTCAAAGGAATAAGGGAGGAGAGAGGAGGGTGGAAGCAACAGCCGTGAGTAGCCCCTTTTGTCTAGAAAGCCATAACTTCACTAGAATACTCTGCCCTGGCCCCCGCCCCACCCTCCCCCAGGACACACTCTTCTTTTCATGTTTAGAGTCGGACAGGACTGTCATGCTGGACTCTCTACTGCAGAAGGGACTGGAAAGCACTTTCTTTAGCCCAGAACATTGCTGCCCTGGAGAAGATTAAGACTCTGATTACCAATAGGTAGGCAGTTAACAATGTCTGCTACATTTTAAACAAAAGATATCAACTACAATATTTATCTGTTTACTATTTGCCTTCTCACTAGACTGGGGGCTCTATAAGGGTACGGATTGTGTCTGTTTTGTTCAGTCTTTTGTGTTCTGCAATTGTAGTTGGCACATAGTACCTGCTCAATAAACATTGGTTGACTGACTGGAGCTCAGAACAGGAAGAGGTGAAAGTTTTCTTAAGTGTTTATCACGTGCTAATTACTTCTTAGGTGCTTTCAGTTAAATTCCCTTTGCCCTCACCAACAACACTGTCAGGAGGAAGATACTCATTTCAAATGAGGAGATTGAGGCTTTCTGGAGGGTCTCATTTGCTATTAATCCCATCCAGTGAAATGTTCTTTTCAGATACTATATTTTTCTTCTCTGGAAGTTCTATTCAATGCTCTTTTGCATATTTTCCTTGTGTTATTATTTAGTTTAATTTTTTTTTTAAATCTTGACCACACTGAACATATAGTTAAGAGTCCTTGTCTCTAGTTCCCTTCTATCTGTTATATTGACTAATTTTCCTGTTGATTATGAATAATATTTCTCTGCTTCTTTCTTGGCTTTTTTTCCTAACGTAGCTGAGTTTGTGGATTTTATTTTTACATATATTGGATCATATTGCATGTATTTAAGAAATAAAGTATTTGGAATAGTTTTAGATGTACAGAAAAGTCGCAAAGATAGTATGGAGCGTTCCCATATACTCCACACCCAGTTTCTTCTATTGTTAACATTTCATATTAGTATAGTATGCTTGTCAAAATTAATTCTCCAATGTCGGTACATTATTATTAACTAGGGTCCATACTTCATTTGGATTTCACTTTTTCTTTCCTTTTTTTTTTTTTTTTTTAACTTAGTATACCTTTGCTCTTCCAGGATCCTATCCACAAAACCAAATTACATTTGGTCATCAGGGCTGTAATGGTTTCTTGGACTTTCTTGTTTCTGAGATGACTTTGATAGTTTTGAGGGATACTCATTAAGTATTTTGTAGAAATTTCCTCAATTGGGATTTTTATGGCATTTTTCTCATGATTAGACTTTTGGGAAGAAGACCATGCGGATTAAGTGCCTTTCTTACCACATCATATCAAGGGTACATGTTATCAACATGACTTACCGCTGTTGATATTGACCTGGGTCACCTGTCTGAGGTTGTGTTTGTTAGTTTTCTCCCCTGTAAAGTTACTCTTTGTCCCTCCCTTTCCATACTGTCAATCGAGAAAAAATCACTACAATTTAAACAGCAGATATTTATTTGGGCAATTATAACTGCAACTTGGGAGACTCAGAAACAGGCAGAAACCCAGAAACGTGCTCCGAGGAAGACAAAGTGGGTAAGGGTTTGTGAAAACAGGAAGAGATAAATTATACAGGTTGTTTTGCAGAATTCATGATTGGCGCTGGCAACAACTTTTACTTCTTGGCCGTACATGATTGGTTGCTAAGGCCATCTCTAAGGCAAAAACTTCTTATCTATGGGAGTAGGGCGTATTTCTTCAAAGAAGGTCAAGCCAACAGTGAAGCGCAGTTCCAAAGTTACATTCCATCTGGGTAGAAACGTGGTGTGCGTGCATAAGCCCCATTTCCTTAATGGCCTCCCAGCTCCATTTTAGAAGCCTTGACATACGTTACTCCATTTTGTTATCACTGTCTACAATACTGTATTCTTTGGAAAGAAGTCATATACAACCCACATTTTAGGAGTGGGGAGTTCCGCCTTCTTGAGGATGGGGTGTCTCCATAAATTATTTGGAATTTGTCTGCGTGGGGGATTTGTCTTTTCTCCACTTATTTATTTATTTGATCACTTTTTAATTTCAGTATGGATTCATGAGGCAGCCCTGGTGGTCTAGTGGTTAAGATTCTCAGGTTCATTTCCTGGTCAGGGAACCACACCACCTGTCCGTCGGTTGTTATACTGTGGTGGCTGTGTGTTGCTTTGATGCTGAAAGCTATGCCATGAGTGTTTCAGATATTAGCAGGCTCACCCATGGTTGACAGGTTTCAGCAGAGCTTCCAGACTAAGACAGACTAGGAAGAAGGACCTGGCCACCCACTTCTGGAAAAATTGGCCATGAAAACCCTATAAATAGCAGTGGAGCATTGTCTGGTACAGTGCTGGAAGGGGAGAGGGTTGCGCAAAAAGACCAGGCTGGGTTCCACTCTGCTGTGCACAGGGTCTCTAGGAGTTGGGATCAATGGGATGGCACTAACAACAACTAATGGATTCATGGATATTTGTTTTATACTGTGAGTTATCTCTTAGTAATTTACATTATTTTTTTATTGAGGTATAATTGACATAACTATATTAGTTTCAGGTGTACATCATAATGATTCAGTATTTTTGTATATTGCAAAATGATCCCCACAAGTCTGGTTAACATCCATCACCATATATAGTTACAATTTTTTTTTCTTGTGGTGAGAACTTTTAAATCTCTTCTCTTAGCAAGTTTCAAATGTGCAATACAGTATTATTAACTATAGTCACCATGCTATACATTACATCCCCAGGACTTATTTATCTTTTAGTTGGAACTTTGTACCTTTTGACCCCCGTCAACCATTTTGCCCACCCCAACCCCCCACCTCTGACATTTTATTTATTTTCTTGCTCAATTTGATCCAGATTTGCCCACTGAGAGCTCTTTCTGTGGCTCCAGTGTCTCTTTGAGATGCCCTCGTTATTGTGTGTGTGCTTTGTTTGTTACGAGCACTTCCTTAGTTTCTGGCACTACAAGGTACTCCAGGCTCATCTTTTGTGTTTCCTGTCCACACACTGAAATCAGCCATTTCTCCAAGGAGCTCCAGTGTGTTTTATTGTAGAATGATTAGAAACCAGCATCTGGGCACTGAGTATGCTCCTTGCTTCTGAGATATTATTGCTTGTAAGCCTTCTGAGCTGACAGAATAAAGAAATGTGTGTGTATTTTAATTAACCTGTGTATATACTGTAGGGGAGGAAGACATTTCCTCTACCCTCTCTGGGTTTGTCTGGCCCGAGGATGAATTAAATTCACATGAGACAGAACAGCGGGAGAAAATTACACAAAGCTTTATAACATGTATACATGGGAGAGGCTCAGGCAAGCTGAGCAACTCGCCAAAATGGCTGAAATCACCATCTTAAATATCATATCCAGCTAAAGACAAAGGAGGATGTTGGGGCAGGGGGGAGTCAGTTACAGGAGGTTACCAGATAAGCACAATAAACAAATGCAGATTTAAGTCCTTGCCTTCCCCATTGATTAAGAGTTTCTAGAGATAAGGTCATCCTCATTCTTCCTGGTACAGAGAGGGAGACGTCTTTACAGATGGAGATTTCCTTTACAATGTGAATGTCTCTTACAAAGGGTAAGTAAATTCTACTTTTCAGTTGCTTTCCTGTCTGCAAAGTAACCAGCCCCAAATAATCATCATGCCAAAGAGACGTATGTTAGGGTGGCCAGTTTAAGGCCCCCACAATACACAGGGAATGGATACACTCTTTGTAATATAAAGTTCTGTTGGTTTTGACAAATGCACTGTCTCAATATTCTACCATTATAATATCACATAGTATAGTTTCACTTCCCTAAAAATTCTCTTGTCTTTTGTCTATTCAGCCTTCCCCCATCCTCATACCTCTAGTAGCCACTAATCTGTTTACGTTATCTGTAGTTTTGCTTTTTCCAGAATGTCATAGAATTAGAATTATACAGTGTATATAGCCTTTTCAGACTGGCTTCTTTCACTTAGTAATATGTATTTAAGATCTACCCATGTCTTTTTGTGGCTTGTTAGATCATATCTTTTTATTGCTGAATAAAATTCCTTTATATGGACGCACCACAGTTTGTTTGTCCCTTCTCCTATTGAAGGACATTTTGGTTGCTTCCAGTTTTTGGTGATTACAAATAAAGCTGCTATAAACATTGATGTGCAAGATTTTATGTAAACCTGAAGTTTTCAGATCAGTTGGGTAGATACCTAGGAGTGAGTTTGCTGGGTCATATGATTAGGGCTATGTTTAGCTTTGTAAGAAACTGCCAAACCATCTTCCAGAGTGGCCATAGCAGTTTTCAGTCCCACCAGCAATGAACGAGAGTCCCTGTTGCTCCACGTTCTCGTCAGCTATTGGTTTTGTTTTTTTTTTGCATTTTAACCATCCTAATAGATGTGAGGTGATATCTCATTGTTTTAATTTGCAATTCCCTAGTAATGAATGATGTTGAGCATCTTTTCATATGCTTATTTGCCATCTGTATGTGTTTTTTAATTGGGTGTCTGCTCAGATCTTTTCTCCATTTTTTAGTTGGGTTGTTTGTGTTAGGGAAGTGGGAGAATTCCCCCCTGCTTTTCCGTAAGGTTCTTATGGCTGGTCAAATAATCAAGGAGGCAGGTTGGCAGGAGAAAAATCAAACAAAGTTTAATAGCGTGTATACATGGGAGAAACCCAGGAGAAACGGAATAACTCAGCCATCTGGCAGAGGCTGCCTGTTTACGTATCGTCAGCTACAAACAAGGAAGGCGTTGGGGATAGTGATTTGGGGCTTCAAAGGGGAGGAAGACAATTTACGTAGAGATGGAATGCAAATGTTTGTTAAACAGGTTTTGCTGGGCCAAAAAAATGGGTTTGTTGGTGTCCTTTTACTTTTATCACACCTATTTTACATCGTACTATGGCTGTCATATGGTGTGGGCTCTGTCTGGAAACAGGCCTTCCATGGTAAAGTCCTTTAGGTAGTTTGGGAGGGAAGGTCAGATGCTCTTCCTGAGTCTTTTGAGCCTTTATTGTCTTCAGCTTGAAATAATCCACATACCAGAGTGGCACATCTTGGGGCAGCCTGCCCTGAACCCCATCGTTTTTTTCCTTATTGCTGATTTTTAAGAGTTTTTTTGTGTATTTTGGATACAAGTTCTTAAGAGAGATATGATTTGCAAATATTTTCTCCCAGTCTGTGGCTTGTCTTTTCATTCTCTTAACAATGTCTTTCATGACGTAAAATTTTTAATTTTAATACAATCCAACTTATTTTTTTCTTTCATGGATTGTGTTTTTGGTTTTGAATTAAAAAACTCACCCCCAAATCCAAGGTCATGTAGTTTTTCTCCTATGTCATCTTCTAGAAGTTTTATTGTTTTGCATTTTACATGTAGGTCTATAATCCATTTCTTTTTTTTGAGGAAGATTAGCCCTGAGCTAATATCTGCTGCCAATCCTCCTGTTTTTTGCTGAGGGAGACTGGCCCTGAGCTAACATCCATGCTCATCTTCCTCCACTTTATATGTGGGATGCCTACCACAGCATGGCTTGCCAAGCGGTGCCCTGTCCACACGTGGGATCCGAACCGGTGAACCCCTGGCTGCTGAAGCGGAACGTGTGAATTTAACCACTGCGCCACTGGGCTGACCCCAATATAATCCATTTTTGTGTTAATTTTATGTATGGTATAAAATCTGTGTCTAGGTTCTTTTTTTTTGTTTTGCATATGGGCATCTAATTGCCTATGGGTACCATTTTTTGAAAATACTATCCTTTTTTGAATCGCTTTTATCAAAACTCAGTTGACTGTATTGTGTGGGTCTATTTCTGGGCTCTCTTTGCTTCTATATGTGTCTGTTCTTTCACCAATATCACCCTGTGTAGATGACTGCAGCTTTATGCTAATCTGGACATGATGTAGTGTGAGCCCTCCAGCTTCGTTCTTCTTCAGTATTGTGTTGGCTCTTCTTAGTTTTTTGCCTTTTCATATACATGTTAGCATCAATTTATTGATATCTACAAAATGGCTTTCTGTGATTTTGATTGGGATTGCATTGAATCTATAGATCAAGTTCAGAAGAACTGACATCTTAACAATATTGGGTCTGTCACTCTATGAACATGGAATATATCTCCATTTAATTGTCTTCTGTTATTTCTTTCATTAGTGTTTTGTAATTCATTATTTCATTCATTAGTGTTTTGTAATATCCAGATCGTGTTTATGCTTTGTTAGATTTATACATGAGGGTTTCTTTTGGATGCTATTTTAAATGGTGTATTTAAAAACTTTTCAGTTGTGGATTTCAGTTGTTCATTGCTGGTATATAGGAAAGAAATTTATTTTTACATCTATTGATTTTTATTTGGCTGCTGGACATTGTAGTTTTACATTATTTCAAAGAGTTTGGAATTTTTTCTGGCAGATAAGTTATTTGTGGATTAGCTTGTTCTTTGGGAGGTTTATCTTTATGAGGGCAGGTCTACAGTAGCTTTTACTATAGGGCTAGTTTAGCCACAGTCCTAAGCTATGACCCTTCTAGGTTCTCTGCTGAGGCCCCATGCATTAAAACAAGATGTCCTCGCTCTGTCTGGTGGAAACGCAAATGTTTCCCAGTTCTGTGTGAACTCTGCCAATTCTTTGGCTTACAATTTTCAGAAATTCTTCTTTTCTTGCCATTTGCTTTTTTTTTTTTTTTTGGCTCTACCAAATTCCACCCTATGCATCCACAGATTGGTGTGAAGCCAAAGAATGTGAAAGACCTTTATGCAGATTTATGGGCCTCTTTCTCTGCATGACTTTCTCATCTCTGGAATTTGGCCCTACATATTCTAGTCCCTTTGTTCTCCCCAAATTTAGTTTTCTGTTTCCTCAACCAGTGAGACCATTGGGTTCTGTTTGAGATCCCCTCCCTGTGTCATGGTTCAGAGTCCCTCTGCAGGCAGAAATCCTTGACATTCATATTGCCAACTTGTTTGTTTTCCTTCTCTCAGAGATTATAGTCCTGTGCTGCCTTTTGTTCAACATCTAAATGCAGTTGTTTCGTTTATTTTACCGTTTTTCTAGATGTTGCTTTTATAGGCAGAAGTTTCTGACTGATTTTTTAAAAGTTTGCAGATAGATACTTTTTCAGCATGTTCTTAAACATTTTGCAAAACAGTAATTCCTGATTTTGCTTAACTTATTTCTAATATTTTTGTGCGTAAGTGTATAAATGTATATAAATATGTATATATGTGCATATGTATAGACATACATATGTATACAAATCAACAGGCAACTTTATGTTTTTAAGATAATGTATTAGTTTGCTAGGGCTGCCTTAACAAAGTACCGTAGATTGGATGGCTTAAGCAACAAAAATTTATTGTCTCACAGTTCTGGACGCTGGAAGTCCAAAATCAGAATGTCTGCAGGATTGGATGCTTCTGAGAGCTGTGAGGGAAGGATCTGTTCTAAGCCTCTCTCCTTGGCGTGTAGATTGCTGTCTTCTCCCTGTGTCTTCACATCCTCTTTTCTGTATGTGTCTCTCTGTCCAAATTTCCTCTTTTTATGAGAACATCAGTCATATCGGAGTAGAACCCACCCCAATGACCTCATTTTAACTTGATTACCACTGTAAAGACACTCTCTCCAAATAAGGTCACATTCTGAAGAACTAGGATTGGTACTTCAACATATGAATTTTTGGGGACACAGTTCAACCAATAACAGATGGTAAATCTTTCCAAATATTTATTTCATTGATCAAATTGTTCGTAACATCCTAAATTATTAAAGAAGGCTATCAGTTGTCTTTGGGTAGAAACACTTGCCCTTTAGCTACTTGACCATTATTCTGTATTCTAGGTAAAATGCATCTATTTGGAAGGCAGTATGAAGGAACACCATAGAACAATGGAAAGAAACAGTGTTTAGAAAAGGAGAAACCCAGATTAGACTCCAGATTCTGCCACAGGCTTGTCGTATAACCTTACATAAATTAATTAACCCTGTGACTTTCTTTCTTCTTTTCTAAAAGGGGTGGTTAACAACCACACTAGAGTTGTTGTGAGAACTAGTTTATAAAGTATCCAGAACAAAGTAGTAGCTATATCTTTAAGATAGCCCACAGTTTATGGCAGCTGAATTACCCCTGCCTTTCCATTTTTACTAAGATAAAATTTGTTGATCTTAAAGACAATTTGTGTTTATAGAGGCAACAGTTGTGTGTAATATTGGACTACTCCATACACTGACCCCAAACTATACCAATATTGCCAATATATTCTAGACCATGCTACAACCTCCCAATAATTACCTGCATTACCTATTTCTACCTGTGCTTCTACTCTGACACTGCTATGCCTTGGTGAAGACTGGGTGTGAGTGGAGGAAAGATGGACACATACTGCATAAGGGATACCATCCACATGTCAGCCAAGTTTTGTGAATGCAGTGCACTCACTTTTAATTGGATAAACTTTGAGTAGAAGAAAGGTCTCCTAAATATGACCTTAGTCCTTTCTTTCATCCATTATAAGGTGGAAGTCTTTCAAGAACACAGCTATGCTTACTACACTCAAAGGAACATCAAAGGAGTTATTAAAAATGGAATATAGGGGCCGGCCCGGTGGCATAGTGGTTAAGTTCACACGTTCCACTTGTTGGTGGCCTGGGGTTCGCCTGGTTCAGATCCCAGGTGCGGACATGGCACGGCTTGGCAAAAAGCCATGCTGTGGTAAGCATCTCACATATAAAGTAGAGGAAGATGGGCATGGATGTTAGCTCAGGGCCAGTCTTTCTCAGCAAAAAGAGGAGAATTGGCAGTATTAGCTCAGGGCTAATCTTCCTCAAAAAAAAAAAGGAATATAAACAGAGGGACCTGGTAGTTCCATGAGGATAGCTTAAATGAGATAGTTATGAATGACAAGTATAAGGACAACTTTGAAGAGTGACATAGGACATGTCAAGAAAGAAATGTTCATTTGCCAATAGTTTAGTACTGTTGAGTGAAAAATTCTACTAACTAAAAATTATGATAAATGAAATTTTACTGTTTCTTGATCTGCTGAAATCATCCTAGAAAACCTGTGTCCGTGATGAACCATGATACCATCAAATTAACCCTTCTTATTTTATGTTGGAGAAAGTGGGGCCCAGAGAGGTCAGCGGATAACCTCTGCTCACACACTGCCAGCCCATGGGAAGCTCTGGGACGGAGGGCAAGTGCCATGATTTAGCACTCTTCCTTCCATACCACATCATCTCTACCAGACAGGGCTGGAAATTTGGTGAGTGGATTTCAATATCCCATACACAAACTCTGAGCTCTGGGACTTCATAGATGAGAAGGAGTTCATGGTGTCTGTGTAAGATCTGGGATATCTCTGTGTTGTCAGTGAGATAGGGAAAGTGAGAAAAAATGCAGAGGTGAGTTGAGACTATTTATTCCAAATGGTCCTGTCTCTTGACATTCTCTTAATCCTGCTCCCCTCTTATTTTTCTTCCCAGCATTCATTTAATGTGTTGCTTCAGCCAAAACGACCCAAAGTTTTGAGAACATCATCAAGAAGGATATTCAAATCAAAAAGAAAAGAATTTGTTTTCCCACTCTTGGATCAAACCGTGGCCTACCACATCCCAAACAAGTTGTGCCTGACTTCAATAGCCTGGGAGTAGATGTTATTGCAGTTTCTTATTCCATCCCCAGTATCTCACTCTCCATCATTTGCCAGAGCGTTAGTGGGAGCTGAAATGAAGATGCTCGCTGCTTTTAAATGACTTGTTCATGTCCCCTAAAAGCAAAATGAGGTTCTAATTTTAGGGAAGATTAAAGAAAATATTGTAATATGCCCACACAGCGGAGAAGGAGAAAAGTTATGGAGCTTTTTTCCAAAGGTGGTAGAACAACTACAATCTTAACAATGTTCCTTGGTGCTCCTGTAGAGACAAAATAATAAGCTGTGTAAAGCATTAGTTTATTTAAACCAGTATAAGGTATTTTATGGTGTTTAATTTAGGGAAATAAAATGCATATGGTGGAGACTTTATACTTCGTTAAATGTGTTTCTTTGTGTGAAGGTAATGCTCATGACAGTGAATGAACAAAAGATTTATAAATTGGATGTGTAGAAAGCCAGAGGATGGATAGCTTAATGCCATGAGAGAAGTCTGAGAAGACTCCAACTCTCTGTGGAGGAGACTGGCTCAGCTGGCGGGTCAGGTCTGACTGCGGCCTCCACTAGTGTGAGAGATGGCTCTATGTCTTGGTACCAGGTTGGTGCCAATGATTCCGTACCAGTAAGCTCATTAAAATGTGTTAGTGTTCCAAGACCGTCATCAATTTGAATTTCATTATCTGGAAAATTTTCTCAGTTTTCTGCTCTGCTGGTGGGATCCTGGGCTGTGTCCAGCTGGCTCAGGTCTTTAGTGCGACCAGTATACACTGGAGTGAGAAGCTTAACATTTTCAATTTTATGACCTTGCTGTTGTTAAATGTTAGCTCATAATGTCACATTAACATACAGTTTTATCCTGAATTTTAGCTAATTAAACCATAGAGAATCAGAGAAGTGATGACTATGGAATCATTTCCTCTTTCAGTTTAATTGTACAGGGCTCTATACTATTTCCATGAGCAAAGAGAATTTTTATCATCATTTGATCTGTTATTGCCAAAATTTCTGGATCTTATGTTTGGAGATTTTATGAACTATTTGTACCTTTGGAAAAAGTTAATATAACATTTACATTCATGTCTTTTGCCATAAATTACCAATTTGTTTCCTTCTTCATTGAAATCACTAAAAATCACTCTATTTGATGACAGTCAAATAATAATGACAATCATTATCCAGAACAATTCCAGAACTAGAGTAATTTGGACTCCCATACACGGAAAACTGTATTTGAGGGTTACACTATTTCCGTATAGATTCAGAACTACTCTAAATATCATTTGTTGAATTCTGAGGTTATGCAAATTCTGAATTATGCAAAAAGACATTGGTTTAAAGTGTTGCTTTAAAGCTTCCTAGTTCAGAATTATTATGAGGAAGAACTGAGTTAATACATATGAACATTTTTTTGTAAATGTAAGTAATAAATATTTTGTATTTAAAATATTGACAGTATTTTGTCATTGACTTATTTATGTTTATTATTTTCAGTGATATTTCACATTTTATTGACAATGAAGGAGTATCCCATAAAAAATTTATTAAAAAAGTACTTTATCCATGAACTGTGTACACTTTTTTGCACAGAATGCAGTCTTTACGTACTTAATCTATTTAGAAATTGGAATATGAAATTTTCACTTGATAATGTTGTCTTTTGATTGTAATTGAAGAGGTTTTGTTATTTCTCAGAGAGATGTCCTTGGAATTCATTAGCGAATCAATCTAATTAGGTGTGAGAAATGTAGAGACACATAATCCAAATTAAACTTAAAAAAAGGAACTCTTTTAGGTAGTCTGCTATTCCAGAGGGGAAAAATGCCATGAAATAAAAATGTATTAATTTCACTAAACCTCAAATTTGGTATGATTTAAAACCTTATTTGGTATTAGCCATTGAGAAAGGATCTCTGTTACTTTCCTCCCTCGATTAGGGAAAAAAACCCTAAGTCAGAATCGGTATTTGATTCATTTACTCAACTCACTTAAAAAATTTTTTTAAAAATTATCTGTTGATTTGTTTATTTTTTATTGAGGTCACATTGGTTTATAATATTATGTGAATTTCAGGTATACCTCATTATATTTCAGCTTCTGTATAGACGGCGTCGTGTTCACACCTGACACAATTCTGAGGCTGTTATTCACCTGGAATTGTGGTGGGTGCTGGGAAACGAAGACGAAAATTCACAGCCCTGGAGTTTAAGAGACTTATATTCTAGCTGAGAAAAAACAAAACCAAAACAAAAAACAAGACATAATCAAGTAAGGACTCGAAGAGAGATCTGAAAGTCTTATGCAGTGTAGTGGGGGAAGTTCACCCTGGTGGGCGTGCAGGAAGGGGCGAGGGGTTGGGAAGTCTTTATAGAAGGGTTAGCATTTGAACTTAATATTTACAGAATAGAATCTTCCCTCATTTCTTTTCTTTCTGTGATTATGGAAATAAAAACAACAACATTATTTTTAAAAAATCTGTCCAATGTGAATCCAAGAGGAATTGGTGCTCTGACTTTATTCCCCATGAGTGAGAATCATGGTTTTATTAAAGTGACAAGGAAAAAGCCAAATTCTGAGGGTTGGAGGCACTTAAGCGGTTCAGCCGTTTGTGGCGGGGCTCCCTGGGAGTCCTGTGATGTGCGGGGCGAGCTGTGTGGTCAGTGTTGCAGAGAAGGAATCCTGAGGGAGATTGCAGTAGGGGCCGCTGGTGAGCAGGGTGGGAATGGACACTGCAGGAGGCTGGGGGCGTCCACTGTGGGTGGCCTTCTTTCTTGAGGCCTGGAGGCCTTGGGCAGGGACAGCCTCTCTTTCTACATTGCTCATTTTGAGCCATCTCCTTTGGCATCTTTTTTTTCAAATGTAACTCTAGTGAATTTTCTAGGTACACTAATGACTCCCCAGCCTCACCGAGCATTAGGATTGCCTGGGAGCTTTTCAAACATACAGATTCTTGGGTCAGTGACAGGCTTACAGAATCTCTAAGGATGGAGCCTGGAAATCCATGTTTTTTTTTAACAGTTTTATTGAGATATAATTCACATATCATAAAATTCACCCCTTTAAAGCATACAATTCGTGGTTTTAGTATATTTACAAAGCTGTGTAACCATCAACACCACTTCTCCAACATTTTCACCACTCCAAAAAGAAACCCTGTACTTGTTACTAATCAATCCCCATTCCTCCCTCCTCCCCCTGGCAAACACCAATTTACTTTCTGTCTCTACAGATTTGCCTTTTCTGGATATTTCATATAAATGGAACCATACAATATGTGGCTCTTGTAACTGACTTGTTTCACCTCAGCGTCCTGTTTTCAAGGCTGATATATGTTGTATCATGTCTCAGGACTTCATTCACTTTTATTGCTGAGTACTAGTTCATTGTATGGATGTACCACATTTTGTTTATTCATTCATCAGTTGATGGGCAGATGGGTTTTGATTTTTTGAATAATGCTGTTGTGAACATTAGGGCACGAGTTTTTGTGTGCACATATGTTTTCACTTCTTTTGGGTATATATCCAGAAGTGGAATATGTAACTCTATGGTTTACCTTTTGAGGAACTGCCAAACTGTTTTCCAAAGTGACTGCGCCATTTTACATTGCTACCGACAGTGTACGAGAGTTTCAATTTCTTTACATCCTCCACAACACTTGTTATTATCTGTATTTTGCATTTTAGCCATCCCAGGGGGCATGAAGTAGTATCTCACTGTGGTTTTGATTGCGTTTCCCTAGTGACTCATGCTGTTGAGCATCTTTTCATGAGCTTATTGGCCATATGGCAATCAGAAGATACATACGTGTGTGTATTTTCTTGGAGAAATGTCTATTCACATCTTTTGCCCAATTTTAATGGGATTATTTGCCTCTAAGTTGTTGAGTTGTAAGAGTCCATGTTTGTTTTAAATCCACCTCAGGCGACATTGATACGGACAATACTTGCATGGGCAATAGGAAGTATAGGGTAGGCAGCTGACACACCTCACTTGGTCTGAACATTGACACTTTTACTTTGAAATGTATGAATTGATTTTGTATGTTACTTCACTCTGTTGTAAAAAGTAAGGCAATGTGGTTTAATGCTGATTTAATGGAATCATCTGCTAGGTACATTTACCCTTCCGTGAGCAACCCCAATATAACCAGGTCCATCTTTCTGTGTACCACTACTAAATGTAAGTGTGCTTTGAACTTCTTTACTCAAATCACCTCTTCTCTTAAGCTACGTTCTCCTCCAATCCTGTGATGATATAGCTCTAATCTCTCTTCTGGGCTCCAGACTTATAAATTCTATTGTCTACAAGGCTTTTTCATCTGGATGTCCCATAACTACTTTAAACTCTATAAATCCAAACTTCAGCTCATGACCAACCTTCGCAAAGCTGCTTTTTTCTGTGCCCCTGATTTAAAGACACTGTAGCTCAGTTACTCAAATATGTAGAGACATAAGAACTTCTTAGGCTGGGCTGCCTGCGTCATGAGCCGTGGGGTATGACAAGCATTTCCTAGGCCATGTCCTTAAAGATTTTGATTTAATAGTTTTGGGATTGGTCAGGGGATAAGAATTTTATAATTTCACGAGGTACGTTTGATAACCAACTGGGGTTATCAAAAGAAGGGTTTGGGAGACCACCGTAAGAGATTCTGCAGTTGAAATATTTCAATTCTTTTCCCCCTTTTTATTTTCATCTACTGTCTCTGCTATTGTTCCTTGGCATTTCAGTGGCCTTCTCTGTGACCGAACTCCATTATGTGCACTTCTTCCCCCACACTGCTACCAGGATCGTCTTCCTAAAATACAGATCAGATAATGTCACATGTGTGATTAAAAATTCTTTGATGATTTCTTATTTCCTATGAAATAAGTCTAAACTTCTTAGTATGACCTTTCAGGTTCCTCACAATCTGACAGTTATTTACTTTCACCTGCCGGTTCCTAAAAGCAATCTGTTTCAGCCACTTACACTCTTGTATTCTTCCAACATTTCATGCACCTCTTTGTTAGTGCTGGACTCTTTTCTTGGATTTCCAGGACTGTGGCAGTCTTAGGTCTGCAATGAATCATGCTGCATTGTTCCACTGGCTTTAGTGGAATAATACGGAAACCCATCAGAGTTAGACTCTTCAAATAATTTAGATTTATTATAAAATTCTTACATACAGTGAATGATTATATAATATAAAATTATTGAAGCTATCTAAACCTTCTGATTAATGTGCAACCCTCACACATGCGTATACACACTCCTTTGGATCAGGGATATAGGAATTAGCATCTGACCTCTGTGGGGTGTCTGCCATGTCTGTTAGTGGCGTTGTAGACCCAAGGTTGGTTTCTTTTTCTTTGATGGCTGCCTAGGCCATCAGTGTTGATTGGATTCCGTATGAAGGCTTTTATTAGAGCTTCTGGTCAGAGACAACCTTCCAGCAGCAGCAGAAGGAAGGAACAATATGCACCCCTCCAGCTGGAGCAGGTGTTACTGAGCTATGAAAATGGTTCGCAGTTTAGTAAGATCACGTTTTGGTCATATATATGATGAGTGCACGTGCTGGCTCTGTTGCTGCCACTGAACTGGTTGTGGGTTTTACGTATATGTAAGTTAGGCAACCCTAATGTGTTGATCTTAGACATAATTGGTGAATATCTGGCTCTGACACCCCCACTCACCTGGCTATAGCTTGGTGTTTGTGTACGTTAAGCAGCCCTGCCATGTTGTTTCTGAAAAGATGTGGCATCATCCTTCACTGGACACAGGCAACTTCCGTGAGTTTGAACTGATAAAGTGCTGTGTCTAGAACTGGGGCTTAAAGTCGTAATTGGTACTTACAGACATTCTAAATACCTTTTCTCTGTCTACTTGTTTAATACCTGCTCATTTGTGTCTCATGTATCTGAAACCTAACTATTCAAATCCTCTAGCCTTCTATGATAATCCTTTCTTTTAATCTTTAAGCCAAATTGCTTGAATTCCCACCCCGCATACTGAGGGATCTGACCTCTTTCCTCTGTGTTTCCCAGAACCGCCTTTCCTCAGCATATTTGGAAGAGTTGGGGTGTGGCAGACTATTGCTGTTTATCGATATCCACATCCCCTTCCCATGGGAGGAGTGTTCTTTGTTGCCCTGTTGAAGAAGTATAACTTTGTCCTTTGGCTTGCTTTGGTCAATAAAATGTAAGAGGAGATAATGTGCATCACTTCCTCTCGCTTGGCCTCATTCTTCTCTCTGCCAAGAGATTACTATTGATGTTCCAAATAGTGCGTGCTCCATCTGATGGTCCCAGCTTGAAGGTGATGATAGTGTGAAGAACCTTTACTTAGCCGGTCTACAGTGAACTCTAGCATGGGAGAGAAGTCAACCTTTGCTCTTCTATGCTATGGATACCTTGGGGCTGCTTGTTATCACAGCATGTCCTAGGATCTAAAATAGTGCCTGGCATTTGGCAGGTGTTTGTTAAATACTTGATGATTGAATGAACTTGAGCAAGGCACTTTCTAGGTCTCTCAGACTGGAATATTCATACTCTCCATCTTCCCATCTTCCCATCTTCAGTGTGGTCCAGGGCTAGTGAATTTGTAGCACAGGACAGAGATGCACCATTGTCTTAAAGCAATGATTTTTTAAAAGTCATTTGAAGCAAAACCCACATAATTTTATAATTAAAATAGACATGTATATTATATGGAATAGAACACAAATCTTACAGGCATTTTTAATGGAAAAATACAAGTCTTCCAAGAATTTTCCTAACAGTAGGGTAATGCTTCCAGCTGTGCCCCTGAGGTCCCGTGGAAATGTTTGAGAAGCCTTGAGAATCTCGGGGTCTCAGTTTTCTCGTCTATGAAATACGTTTGGACAAGAGTAGAGATGTCAAAGTCTCCTTAGGAGGGCTACGTAATGTGAGCAGCAATGGCCTGGGAGCCAGCAGCCTTGGCTTTGGTGCTTGCTTTGCTACCAAATAAGCATAGGATTCTGTTAAGTCATTTAATCTACTAGAACCTCAGATTCAGGAAAAGATGTACTCACACTTCTGCTATCTGTCCCACTGGATTTTTAAAACGGAATAATATATTTGAAAGTACTTTGAAAATTATTAAGCTCTGTTATTCCAGTTGAAAAGTGGTGTGAAATTCTTGTGATCTTTTCAAAGATTTTTCTTTCTATTATAATTCCACTGGGTGGCAGTATTTCACTTGTACTCAACTGTAATTTTATAGTTTGTATATAATCTCATGGAAAGGAATTTAATCACCGTCTCATTCTTATTTTTCCCCTTTCTTAACCCGTGTACTCCCTGTCTCCCAAAACAATTCTGAGAAACTGTCACTATTCACTTGACATATTTAATGACATCACTGGGAGGACAGTCTCCCTAAGACTTGGCAGTTTATCCAGAACTTCTGCCTCGTTTGGAAAGAAGTGTTAGATAGCTTAGTTTTGCTCAGATGTGAGCACATTACTTTGAGGTAGGTAATTAAAATCAGTTCAAAATCACCTGCAAAAATCTTGCCACGGGCTTTTTTGTGAATGCTTTAACAATTGTTTTTTTCGATAAACTCATGTAGACATTTTTGACTGATAACACCACTGACGCTTGTTTAATCCTGTGAATCCTAAGATCATGAGGTTGCTATGTGGATCCTTTGATGTCTGTGACGTGTTTGGGAAACATTTTATCATGGCTCCATATCAGTTCACTGTGTGTCAGAATTTCCTGGAGCATTAATTCCACAGGATGAGTGAAATAACAAAAGTATTTGTAAAGTTTGATCAACTTCTGTTGAAATTAAGTGCTCAATATAAGTGAAGACCTGGGTCTGTTAGAGCAGTCTTGTCCTGTAGCATGGAAAAAATCAAAATGCTGCAGCAACACACCAGATCGCTAGTTTTCACTTGGAAGGAGACCATCAATGCACTTTTTCAACTGCCATCAATACTGCATTCTGCACAAGAGAAAGGAGCTGCTTTGAAAAGTTAGGCTTTTGAAAAGTTGCTTATGAAACTTGATGTAGATAGAGAAATCTTTATATTTAAATGGCTGACATTTGACTGAAAATTTTAGCTGTTTTGTGCCAAATAATTCTTTGCTGTTTTCAGGGAGGAAAAAAAGAATAAGTTAAAAAAGAAAGATGAATATCTAAACTTGAATTGATATGTTAATGACAATGTCATCTTTTTGTCTTATGGTCATAATCATGAACCACGTTTCCTCTCTTCTAATGTACAGAATAATGGTAAGCTTATGTACTGTGTGCACAAGTGTTGAAAAAAAGTTTTTTGATGAAGATGATCCATAGCTCTTCACTGATTCTCAAAGAGACTTATGACTCACAGAAAGTAAAAAAATCCCTGATATTTCATCATCATTGCAAGTATTTTTGAAGTAGGTTTAAACATTGCTTTTGAAGTTTTACCTCATCAAATATCAATCCTGGGCCCGCCCTGGTGGCCTAGTGGTTAAGTTGTGTGCGCCCCACTTCAGCAGCCCGGATTCAGTTCCCAGGCACAGCCTACACCACTTGTCTTTCAGGGGCCATGCTGTGGCAGCAGCTTACATACAAAAAGAGGAAGATCAACAACAGATATTAGCTCAGGTGACTCTTCCTCAGAAAAAAGAAAAAAAAAAATCAAGGGCAAAAATAGAGGAATCGCGTATCTTTAGTTTCAGTAAAGGATTTTCGAGAAATCTAACAATTTCTTTGTTCACAAATTTAAAGCAATTGTCTGGCTGATTAGGTGGATTCATTGCAAGTTAAACAAACCCAAAGTGCTCTGATTAATAAACCAGTAAGAACATGAGTGTGAATGCAAGTGGCATTTTACAAGTCAATTTATTCTAGGTTCTTTCCTGCTAAATCTTATCAGTAATTTAGGAAGCATGCTCATCAAATTTGCTGATAAGAGAAAACTGAGAGAGAGAGTTTTCTGTTTGAGAGAAGCAGTTCTCAAAATATTGGGTCCCAAAGATAGTGATAAACCAACAAGAAGAAGTTAATAAAAGTCAACTTGTATTTGCATTAATAAGTTATTTTATAAAAATAGAGAACTAGAGAATTTGCCTGAAGAAAAATTCAAAGTGAAAAGATTTGGGCATTTCAATTAGTTTTCGTTTTAGGGAGATGTTAGCATGGTTTGGGCAGAGATTGGTCAGAATTTGTAAAGTAGGTGAATTGCTGGAAAAATCAGTGGTCTTATCTTTGGAACACATGAGCCCATGTGGAGTTAGTTATTGTGGTCTTGTCTTGAAACGTATATGCTGTTCAAACAGTTTGAGCTCATTTTAGGGGTATTCCTGTCTGGCGAGGCAGTATACAGTTTTGCAAACAGACTAGAAGGACTGGAAGAGATATAAGAGAAGAACCGTAGTTGAGAATTGTTACTGAGTTGTTATTGAACACCCATTGTGGTAGATCCGTGTTAAATCCTTTAAATGGATTGTCTAATTGAATTCCCTCACAACAACCCATGAGGCAGATAATTCTGTGATCCCTTTTCCACAAGTGAGAAAACGGAGGCACAGATTGCTTAAATGACTGTCTCGTTACTGTTTACAAACAGTAAATAGTGTAGCTTGGAGTGGAGTCCGAGTCTGGATCTTGAGCCCATGCACTGACGTGCTATAATATACTGCCTTCCAGGAGAGGAGTAATATGGAGCCAGCAGAGGAGAATTTCGACAGAGTGGTCGCTATCATTAAATGCTGCAGGCAGAGAAAGAAAGATGAAAAATGCTCTGACAGGAGATGACTTTGTTTAAAGTTTTTTCAGTGGGGTATTGAGAGGAGATGCCAAACTGTAGTGCCCTGAAGAATGAAAAGGGAAGTTTGGTGAAGACGGGGCTAGTTAGAGGAGAGAGAAGGTTATCAGAGGTGGTGGTGGGGCAGCAACTATAGGAGAACTGGAAGAGGAGCGCTTTGGGGAGGTTTAAGGCTAGGAATCGGAGGAGATTCTGTGTTAGAGCAAAGGGGTTGTACAAGCCAAAAGCAATCAAGAACCAGACAAATAACCTGTACTCACTTTCTCTTTTTTTTGTGTGTGGCAATTTTCAAGTTTTTTCTTTTTTTTTTTCTGAAGAAGATTCACCCTGAGCTAACATCTGTGCCAGTCTTCCTCTATTTTGCATGTGGGTCGCCACTACAACTTGGCTGATGAGTGGTGTAGGTCCAGGCCCAGGATCTGAACTTGCAAACCCGGGCCGCCAAAGCGGAGTGAGCCGAACCCAACCACTAGGCCATGGGGCTGGCCCAATTTTCAAGTTTTTAAAGTACATTAAAATGCTTTTCGTTTTGCGGTTGATTTATTTAAAAATAATTTGTAATTAAAAATTTGATGCATTGGGTACTTTTGAATTAATTCAGGTTGAGGTGTGTGATACCTAAAGAAAGATAGTTTATCTTCCAAAATGATTTGCTGGAGAAAGATGGTGTGTTCAAACCCATCACAGGCACCATCAGTGTGCTCATCGGCATGGGTTTTTCTCTCTGCTCCATGGCTAACCGATCCTGACTTGTTTAGGCAGCAGTGGGATGAATCATTATTACTCTGGTCAGGTGTCCAGAGGAAGTGCCCTTCCTCTCTTTGGCTAGCACTTGGTCTAAGGATGTCCCTGTCACCTAGTTCTGGCTAATGAGATGTCAGAAGTCTTGGGTGAGGCTCCCAGGAAGGTTTTCACTTTTCTCATGAAAAGGAACAGAAGCTCTTCATCATGGCTAGGAAGTGGAGTGTCCAGACCTGATGCCCAGAGGTCACCCTTTGAACATGAGGTGGCAAATATGACAACAAAGTTTAGTGTGTGAAGGATGGCAAAGCAGACATTTAGAAAACATTTGATATTGTAGCAGTTCTGGCCTGCCTGGTTTTCATCTCTTGTTGTGTGAGAAATAGACTTGAATTTCTTGAAGTCACTGTTGCTTCCGATTTTCTGTTGCTTGCAATCAGACATAGTCCTAAGAGAGGCAAAATCCTTCTTCAGCTGTTTCTTATCCATGTGTAGTTTATAGCTGTGGTAAATTTTAAGATAATCTCCCTAATTGACCCTCTTTTATTTTTACAGCCTATAATGTCTCATTAAAAGAGTTTAAAACAGTCTGGCCTATCAATTTCAAAGGATTTTGTCTTTAAAAATTGTATTTGACCCCTCTGTCCTCTCTCAATTAGCTGTGCGTTTCTAGATTCTTCTCGGTAACTAGGGCGGTGCGTATATGACGTTCACATCAGCTGTATCTCTACAATATCAAAAAATATTTTTGCCACGGAAGAAACCAAAGCATGAAGCCATCAGAGATGATTTTCACATCAGAAGAAGATCAGCTCAAGGGAATGTGTCATTAAACCATTTAGCCCACATTCTAGGGAATCTTAATTGAAGAGAGATTTCATGCCCAAACATTTACTTATCATGAAACTGCTAAAATGCAGTTTCTGCTGGGCTACTTGGGCTGGATGGGGTTAACTGCAACTCAGTGTTCTTCGGAGTCCCTGGGATGAATATGCTTCTCCTGTGTTCTTTGCATCTAAATGTTGGACACTCTTGAGAAATGGCTACTAGGGAAGGTGTCGCCTTCTGCCTCAGAATTATTTGACTTCAAGTTTGCAAAGACAGGTGACATGGGAGCTACTCTAGTGGGCTTCAAGGTATGACCAATGAAGTAGTGAAATCTGGTGAGAAGCTTTTGCTTTATACAGTGAGTCTAACACTAATAGAGATGCTGTATCTATTTTTATAGTGTGACTTGGATTTGTTTTCAGACAATGAGACACAATGAAATTTTTAGTCAATTCTGGGAGTGCTATGGAGAGAAAAATTGACCTGACAATTTAACAACAAGTCTAGACACTGCTATAAAAATTGTTTAATGACAGTCAGAAAAATCAACATTAAAAATTATTAGAGCAATTAAATAAAAATTTATTAAACACGTGAATAAACATCTCTGTGTGTGACATAGAAAGTAAATGCAGTATCCGGCAAATGTATCCAGTTATGCAGAGATGGAGCATTTTAATATGCTCGTCTTCTTATGTAATCCCTTGAGTCATGGCATAATTAGCTACCATCAGATTTGATCACCTCAAATCAGGTGGTCAAATCTTTTGGCTTCCCTCTAGATGATCATCAGGTTGAATGAATTATTAATAACTCAGTCTTGGTGCTTTGAGTCAAGCCTATTAAGAACAATCTAAGTTTCGGATTTTCTCTAAAAATCATGTAAAAGGAGGGCTCTGTTATTGTATTTAATTTTAATTGGAAGCATAATTGGTAATGCCATTGTTTGGGATGTTTTTCAAAGGAATCTTCAATCTCTGAGATGCTTCTCATTTTGAGATGTGTGTATTATCAAGAATCACTAATTAATGTAAATCTTCTTCATTAAAAGAAAATCTGACTTCTTAAATAATGGGTAGAAAAGTGGTAATTCTGTTCTCTGCTTTTTCAAGTCATGAAATCCAGTTGTTTCGCAGTGCTTGATTTAGAATTTGGTAAGTAATATGGACCTCCACGAGTCCATGTTATGTTCTCACTCTACCCACTGAAATTAACAGATTTGTTCTTAATATTTGTTTCCTGCTTTGAATCATACTCATTTGTATATTCTTGTGCACTTTGTTATGTATCTAAAATATACCTTGTTGTCAATCACAGCTTGAGACCCATCCCCTCTCTCGAAAACCCTTCCTCAGTAATTCTAGCTCGCAATTACGCAACTGTCTCCATTTTTCAGGCTTCTACATCCATGTACACACCACAAATCTATTAGTTTTCTTTCCTAGTGAGCTAACTGCTCCTTAAAATACATTTCAACCTAGCATTCCAGTCGTCTTACATTGAAGATGGCATTGGAGATGAAGCCTATTTGCAATCCTTGAATATTCTGTTTGTGTATCAATATCTTATCATATAGTTTTAGAATTATTTTCATCGTTTAGTTTAGTTTTGCGTCATTCTCTAACTGCTTTGTGTAACCTTTGTCTAACCCACAATGGTCCATTCGTCGTGGGAATCGCGTTTTAATTTCCATTTGTTTACCTCAGTTTACCACAGCACTGGACACCTAACAAGCTCTCAGTAACACTTGGATATTAATTGGATTAAACTCTAGACTATTTTGCATACATGAGTGCGTTAGTCTGCTCAGGCTGCTATAAGAAAATACCATAGACTGGGTGGCTTAAGAGAAAAATTGATTTTCTCACGTTGCTGGAAGCCAGAAGTCCCAGATCAGGCGCCAACTGATTTGGTTTCTGGTGAGGGCTCTGCTGGCTTGCTGGTGGCTGCCTTCTTGCTGGGTGCTCACACGGCCTTTCCTCTCTGCCTGCTTGGAGAGAGCGGCCTCTGGGTCTCTTCCCCTCCTTATAAGGACACCAGTCAATGGGATTAGGGCTCCACCCTTACGAGATCATTTTAACCTTAATTACCTCTCTAAAGGCCCTGTCTTCAGATGCAGTCACGTTAGGAGCTAGAACTTCAGTGTATAAATTTGGGGGGAACATAATTTGGTACATATATTAAATTATTAGTAAATCTTTTAAGAAAAGAACTATTGAATTTTGCTTTTCCCTTAAGTTTTTTTTCTATTATATTTCTTCAACCTAGCTTGATCTAAGCCTCCATTTCACCCACGTCTTTTTCTAATCCCAGAAGCTTTCCCTTCTGATATTTTCTGCTCTGTATGGTTTGGCAGCTGTTAAGTTTTTCCTTAAAATTCTTAGCTGGAACTGATCAAGGCTCTTCTGGGAATTTTACCTAAAAGATCCCTGGAGAGGCTTGGAGGAGAGTGAATCCAAGGCTAAGCTTAATCTCACCTTCTTTCCCCTCATCTGCACCTCAAGGTCACCTCTGAGAGACCAGCACATGGCACCTGCCTGCTCAACCACCGCCTCAAGGACTGCTGTTGATTGTCTTACAGGATTTGAAGCAAGTCTGACTGTTAATGAGAGCCAGTGAGGCCAGACCTATTATGTATGAAGTAATGAGCCTGATGACTTGTAGTTCTATCAAGTAATTCTCTTAGGCTGCGTGGCTCATTTTTAACTAAAGGGTTAAACAAGGTTATACGTACAGATGTACCGAAGGGGTGATGCTTATGTATCTCACGATTCAACCTACCATTTGCCATAAAAATATTAATCACCAATAATAATCAGTTTTCTATCTTGAGAGACAATCACACACACACACACATATCCATGCATTCACTCACATGCGTGCTCACACACACACATACACGCACCCATGAGTTGGACGTTTGGTTTATTACCATAATCACCCTGTCACATTTGATATTTTCTGGTTCTCCAAACTCTAGCCTCCTTAACAAGTAATATTTTCATATCTATTATAGAAAAATCTTAGCATCTCTAAATCGAATTCCTGTTTACATCATTGCTAAGTGGGCCACTGATTTGTCTTTGTAGTCATTATTGTTATTTTTAATCAAAACCCTCGGAGCTCTTTCCTGAATTTGTTGGGTTGTTTCATGTTGGATTTTTCCTGGGAGTTACTTCAGCTTTAACTCTAGGCATATACTCTTAACATATATAAAACTCCTATTATTTTAATGCAGTCTTGTTATACAAGGACTGGGCTTTTGTCTACCTACCTGCCTGAGTTAGTGTAGAACTTTCTTCATACCCCTACGTAATCATTGATTTCCTAATTTTCATTAGCCAAATTTCATTATTTTTGCCATTCACAAGAAATGTTGTCTACTTAACATTTTGTATTTAAGATTTGTGCATTCCTTTAATAGATGAGATAAAAATCTTGTAAATAAAAATCCTGTAAGTCTTGTATTATTTATTATTTTCTTATTAGATCTCGGTTTACTTCTTAGCACTTTATTCTGTTGTGTGTGTGCAGATCCTGAAAGCTTGTAAAGATTCTATAATTGCATGAGTTAGATTTTATCTGTGGTCTTCCTCCTTATGATGTACATATCGACAGAGATGGAATCAGTCACTGTTCCTGTAGAGTGGAGAGGACAGAGCCCTCTCTCAGCTGCCTGTGTAGCAGGGAAGGTTTGTATCCTCATGGTCATCATTGACTTTGCTGCCCTGCTTCTGCTCTGCTGAGCAGATGCAGTTTCTTGTGGCCCTGTTTATGTTGCCCTGTTCTACATCAAGACAACATAGGCAAGGAATTCAGTTTTGAAATAAGTTTTCATTAGTGGACTATCTTCTCTCTCTCCACACTAGAAACGTGTGTGTGAGTGAAGTAGGTTATGCTGAAGGTAGGGGAGGGGGGAAAAGAGGAGTATTACAGAAGGGCAAATAACTTCAAATTAAGTATTAAAATGCTTGCCTTGACTTGCTCTGTGGTGGTCTCATGACCAGCATGTTTTGATTATCCGCTTCACCTTCTGTAGTTTGCCAGCTGGATCTTGTCTTCTCTCTTCTTTTTCTCCATCTCACCTTTCCTTTTCCTCCTCAATGTTCACATTCTTTCCCCCCCCCCCCCCCCCCCCCCGTCCTCTCCTTCCTCGATGGCACCTGAGTCCTCTAGTCCATGATGCATTTCAGCTGTCTCCCATCGCTACACCCAAACTCAACTATTTTCTACCACTGCATATTGCAATTTATCGACGTGCTCAACCGAAATAGGATCTGCTCAAAGAGGCGGTTGGTTGAACATAAAGATTTTTTGTGTTTTATTTTGTTTTGCTTTTGCCTTTAGAACAGAATATCAAAATGCCAAAGAGTTGGTAATGATTACATCATGTCTGTACAACTTTGTGCACTGATAGCTTCTGAGGTAGTAACACATGGGCATGAGAGACGTCCAATTTGAGCAAATTACTAGCTGAAATTAAAAATTAATATGTTAGGTTCAGAATTTATGTTCATGTGCTAGAAATAAAAACTGCAAAGTAATTAAACTCCAAAGAGAGTAGATTCAAATAAAATAACATATAAATAATAATTAGAACTTTAATTTTAAGTAAACTATGCTATCCAATAGATTTTGCTTGTCCGGTATAATTTCAAAGCTTTTAAATTTATTTAAAAAATTCATTTTAACCTGAACTTTCAAATTTATAGAACTATTTAAAATAATGCATTAGTTCTGAGTTTTCAAATTCTGAGGTTTCTTACTTCTGTGGCTTTAATCGGAGCGCCATAAAGTAGGCCTCTTACTCCTTCACATTTATTCGCTTTATTTTAACTTGCTTCACTTGCCTCGATGAGCAAATACCGTGATGGCCAAATCTGCTCTAAATAGGTGTTTATTGTTAATTAAACCAATCATTTCCCACTTTTCTGCCAATAGTCCAAATTAGTTTATTTCACCTTAGTGAGCTGTTTGTATATTTATTTCTTTTAAATTAATGCCAGCAAATAACTGGCAATGGCCGGCTCCAATCTGGACAGATAATTCACTCCTACTTGCCTCCCCCTCCCTCCTCCACCACAAACTTACCCCTTTAGCCTCAATACAACGCGTCCAACTGACTCTTTTATAAAATAGATGAAACCTGGAAAAGTTAACTAAACTTCTAGGCATAAATACTCATTATGCTAGTAAACAACATGTTATATACTGTACTCTTAGGCCAGTCCTAAGTGGATTGGAAACCTAAAACTTTTCCAGTCTATTTGGACAAAAGAAAACAAACCAAGATTTATTTTTAAATTAAACTTTTTATTTTGAGGTAATTGTACAGTCACATGCAGTTGTAAGAAATAATATGGAAAGATCCTGTGTAACTATCATGGTTTCCCTCACTGGTAACGTTTCGTCACCACAAGGATCTCCCATGTTGCTTTTTTAGAATCACACCCACTTTCCTCTTCCCCCAGCTCCCTAACCTCTACAACCACTGACCTCTTCTCTAGCTGTGTAAATTTTTTCACTTCAAGAATTTTTTTGGGGGATTGGCAGCTTTTCACTTAACATAATTCTATGGAGATTCACCTAGGCTGTTGCCTGTATCCATAGGTCATTTCTTTTTATGGCTAAATCATGGTATGGCTGTACCACAGTTTGTTAAACCGTTCACCCACTGAAGGACATCTGGGTTGTTTCTAGGTTTTGACTATAACTAATAGAGCTGCTGTAACAATTCTTCTACTGGTTTTTGTGTGAATAGAAGTTTAGTTTCTCTGGGATAAATGCCAGGAGTATAGTTGAGTTGTATGGTACCCACAAGATTAAGTTTTTTAAAGAAACTGCCAAACTTTTTCCCAGAGTGATTGTACCATTTCTCATTGCCATCAGCAGTGTAGGAGTGATCTAGTTTCTCCACCTGATGTTCAAGGATTTTCTTTCTGTTTAGGTGTCTTCTGTTAGCCATTCTTTCGAGAAAGCTACAGACATTAGAATTGCTGTTTCTCCTAAATATTTTTCTCTGGCTATTTTTTTGTCTTTAGTTTTCAGAAATTTAATTATGATGGTTGTGGTGTGGATTTCTTTGTGTTTATCTTGTGTTGCTTCTTGCACTTGTAGGTTTAGGCTTATTGGCAAATTTGGAAAGTTTTTAGGCATTATTTCCTCAAATATTTTTCAGCCACACTTTCTTTCTCCTCTCCTTCCAGGACTCCAGTTACATGAATGTTAGATTTTTTGCTATAGTCCCACGGGTCCCTAAGGCTCTGTTCTTTTTTCAGTCTATGTTTTCTCTGTTGCTGAGTTGGGTCATTTCTACTGTTCCATGTGTGTCTTGCTGATTCTTTCCTCTGTCCCCTCCCTTCTGCTCTTGAGCCTATTGAGTGAGCTTGTTGTTTCAACTGTTTTATTTTTCAGTTCTAAAATTTCCATTTGATTCTTCTTTACAGGTTCTATTTCTTTGCTGAGGCTTTCTGACGGTTCTTTGGTTTCAAATGTATTCTAATGGGCTGTTGAAGCTTAAAATCTTTGTCACATAGTTCTAAAGTCTGTCATGTTGATGTTGATACCTTTCAAGCATTCTTTTTTCATTCATTTTGAGATCTTTGTGATTCTTGGTATAATGAGTGAATTTCCATTGAAAGTTGGACATTTTGAATATTGTATAATGAGACTCTGGATCTTATTCACACCTTCTGGTTTAACTGGGTTGCCCTGACACTGCTCCAGCAAAAGATGGGGGTGACACCTCCTTATTCAGGTTTCTCACCCAGTCTCCATTGACAGCTGAAGGGACTGGACTCCTTCTTAGTACTGAGTGGGTGAGAGTTCCAGCTCTCCACTATGCCTCCACTGACACCTCCAGGAGAGAGAATTGTGTTTTGTTACTTCTTCTAGGACCTGTATGTTTAAAAATGAATAATTCAAAAAAACCAATTCTAGTAATGAAGGATTCTTAGGAAATTGATGTTCTATACATAATTTTTCTTGCACATTGTAATTTATGTATATTTGAGCTCCTCAGTAATTATATTCGATTAAGTTATAACATTTGAATTGTTGTAAGTCCATTGTATTGAACTGTGGGAGGCATAGATATTATTCTTTTATTAAACTAAAAGGTAATACCTTCTCTTTGGAACAAATTCTGTGACTTCAGAGGTTTAGAGTAAAATAGTTCCCCTCCCAAATCCATTCTCCTGGTGGAATACTGTCAGCAGTCAGAGCTGCATCCATCAGGGTTTTAGCCTCTGTTTACACTTTCGCTCATCTTGCCCACCTCAGTTTCTCACTCCTAGTTTTCCTCTCCAGCCCCTCCTTTTCTATGCAGCCTTCGTAAGCTCATCCTTCTCTATGCAGCTGTTAAATGTTGGGAGAGCTTTAGACTTGGTTCTAGAAACTTTTTCCTCTCAATCAATATTGTTTTTCTTTGTGACTCATCTATATCCTTGTCTCAATTACCATTTACTCTTGGATGACTCATAATTTATTTTTCTAGTTCATATTTCTGGTCTGAGTGTCAAACCAATAACTCCAACTCTCTACTAGATTTCTCCTTCTGTATCTAAACAGCGCTCCCCACCCAACATACCAGAACCACACTGATGATCTTCTCTTCTAACCTCTTCCAGAGTTCACATCTCAGTGAATGGTACCGCTATATATTGAATTATATTTGCCAGAAGCCTAGGAGTCACTATTGATTCCCTTTCTCTTTCACCTCCCGTATCCAGTTAATCACCAAGTCGCGTGGCTTTCCCCTCCTGAATCTGACCGCTCCTTTCCATTTCTACTTCCAGGTTTTCATTATCTTCTACCTGGGCTAATGCAGTAGTTTCCTAAATGGACTTTCTCCTTCTAATCTCATTGTGCTTCAATTAACTTTTTCCTCTGCAGCCAGAGACATATTTTCAACATAAAAATTTGGTCATGTCACCTGCCTGCTTAAAATGTTTCAATTTTTTTGTTGCTCTTATGGTAGATACCTAAATCCCTAATATACTTAACACAGAGCCTGTCGTCTAGTTGGCATTCAATAAATATTCGTGGAAGAATGAATAGATAAATTTATATAGTTTATAGTATTTGCTTTTAAAATAGTATTGCTACACACATGTATCTCTATGTATCTTTACTGTTCTTATATTTCTTTTGGATATGTTTCTAGAAGTGAGATTGCTAGTATAGTTTCATGTATTAAATATCGATGTTAATAGAGCAGTTGGTGCAGTGCCTTGTAGCGTCAAGAGAAAAGAGGAGTCTGAACTAGGAAGATCAGTGATGTTTTATTAAGGGAGCCAACCTGTACGTTCTATCTGAGGGCAGGGAGTTCTATCCTAAAGAATCGCCCAATGACTCAAGGATTTTTTTTGAGATTTTATGCCAAATAACTTTAGGTAAAATATTTTGTAAGACAGAGCAAGGGACAAATGAGTCCAAATTTCATATTCATAGCAAATCTGACTTAGTCTTATTTTTATTTTGCTTATATGTTCTTCTTATTAATGACCGTTAAATGGAAATTAGGTAGTTAAAGGAATGATTTAGAATGGCGTGGTCACATAAGAAGGGCTAATGAAAATAATGTGTGAATTACCATTTTCATGGAAATAAAGGATCTGTTTCCTAGTGTAGTTGATACTGGGCAGACTTGTGACGTAGGCAAATATTATTTTCAGAGACATGATCTTCCGTCTCTGCCTCTTTGCTCCTCTCTCTGGAAGGTGGATGGTGTGTTCTGGTGCTTGTGAAGTAGGCAGAAAACAGCAGGAAGTCTCAGGTGCCTGAAAGGTGGGAACTAGGTGCATCAGATTACTGCCAGCTCTGCACCTGCTAGTTCCATGACCTTAGGCAAGCTAGTTCATCTCTGTGATGCTTAGTTTCCCCATCTGAAGATAATACTAACCACTGATTTGTATGCTAGATTGGATGTGATCATTTGTTTAATTATTAATGTATTTAATCTTTTAAATTTATTTATTGTTTGAGCTGATATTAATACACTTTGTTACTGATTTTAGTCATGAATTTGCATACCAGAGAGATAAAACTGTAATACAGGGACATTATGGCTTTAAAAATCCTTTTCAGCAGCTAATCAGGCTGTGAAATGACTCACAATGGGATCTTTGGACAGGGAAGTACCCTGAAATTCTGAAAGCTAATACACTTTTGGAAATACCCATGTATGCAAAGGGAGCACAGAACTCTGAAATTCATAAGTAACTCTTTAGAAATTTCGACTGTTTTCCCTCTCCCTCTAGTCTATTTTTGTTTATACTGAAATGTGGAGATTAAGCAACTTTGTATTTACTTTCATCTTACTATTAATTTTGCATCAGCTACTTTGTGGCTGTTAAGCAAAGCATTGATTTAATTGTTCTGTTTGTCATTTCTTCTGGTTCTTAGGCAATGGGCCTCACCACGACCGTTGCTGCACTTATAATGAAAACAACTTGGTGGATGGCGTTTATTGTCTCCCAATAGGACACTGGATCGAGGCCACCGGGCACACCAATGAGATGAAGCACACGACAGACTTCTATTTTAATATTGCAGGCCACCAAGCCATGCATTATTCAAGGTAAAAATAGTGCCATGTTTATAAGCCTGGAAGTAGGATGAGAGGTAGTGTTAGGACAATGGAAGTATTTACTGTGCTCAGAACGCCAGTGTCTCCCTTTGGTCGGGACAGAGGCCTGCAGTTCTTTGAGGAGATAAATTATGGTGAATCACTGCGTGAGTCTTTCTGGTTCTCGATGTGAAGGATCCTTTTTATAGAATTCTTTTATTAAATACATACTCTAGCATCAACATATTTTGACCCGACAGTAGTTTACCAATCTGTGTGCTTACATAGTGGATTAAAAATAAAGATTGGACTAAAATATCTTAGCTCAGCATTTCTATCTTTTATGCTACTGACCAACAATGAAACAAAAATTGATGTCTCTTTATAAAATCTTATTCAAGTAAACATATGTGAAAATCTAGATATAAAACTAGATTGGATTGATTACTTGCTCTCTTCTTAATATATTTATTTTTATTTGTTCATTTAATTATTATGCCAGCATATATGCTATAATAAAAATTCAAACACTGAAGGGGATGCTTAAATGAAAAGTAAGGTTCAATACACTTTTCTTCATTCCTGCTCATCAGAAGTAATTGTTTACAACCATTTTATGGTTAGTTTTTCTGGAGGTTAAATCTAAGTCTTAAATAATCTGCATATACTTTATTTGTTAATGTTTCAATTTAAAAATAGCTATTGATTCTCCTCTATGACATTAGAGAAATTTAGCTCACTTGTGCTTGTCTTCTCTCCCCACCCAGTCCCTACCAGGCTCATTTTAAGAAAATATTTTGTTATTTAACTTCATAAAAATTCTATTTCTTGACCCGTAAATTTTTGACAGTGTCTCTTGATTTCCTACGGTGTAAGATCAGAGATTTCTTGCCCCTATATTTTCCTCAACATCTACTTCCACCTACTAACTCCTGTTTTTCATTACTTTTACATTTTCAGGGTTTATAGAACTTACATTTAATTTGACAAATATAAATGTCTTTCATACTTTGATGATTTAAAGTTTAAAACCAATATCCAACTTTTAAAATGTTATGTAAATATTATTTTCCTTAATTTTGCTAATTATATTCTTAATTTTCATGAGCTCTTACTTATTCTGTTATTCCCTTTTTGCATCTTAGTTTGTTCTAGTTTATAAATGGACATATTCTTGAATCTTTCTTAGAACATTATGGAAAATTATTTTAAAGTTCTCTTTTCTTTTCTTACAGGAGCTATCTGGTTTCCTCCTGAATCAGGTGTTCTCTGTTCATTTTGATGTTTCTCTTTTGTGTTGATAGTTTTAAAAATAACTGATAATTCTTATTCATATTTATTATTTGAAAGAGTAGATTGATTATTCACTTTGGTGGGCTTGAGTTTTCTCTGCCATTCCCAGCTTCTATGCCTTTGAGAGGGTTGGCACAGGCTGTGTATCTGTGGGCAGATCACGTCTCTCTGAGAACAGAGGCAGACACTTGGCCTGGGTGCTCCTGCCACCTGACCTCAAATGAAAAGACAAGAAGGACCTGTGTGGGTGCGCCTCTCATTCCAAGAGCCTTTCTTCCCCAAGTAGATGTTTTAATTTTTAAAGGAGGTATTTCTTTAGCTGCACTTTTAGTGTCATAGCTGTATGTGAGGTATGAATCATGGTTCATGTATTCACAGTTCATGTGTACTCTTAGTTCATTTACAGTTCTTGCAAGAAAGCTTACAATTTTAAATTTCCTTAGGCAACTCAGTTTCACGTCTAAGTATCTATCCTACTGAATTCCCAGATAATTCAACCTGCTATTATCCTCCCCAGATGTAAAAATATGTATGTATATAACATAAAATACAGAATATATAAGTAATATGTACTATATAATAAATATATATTTACCTGTGAGGTATAATATATAAGACACGCAGACACACATACCTATATACATACATAAATGTGACAAAATCTCAGACTCATCCCAGTTTTGGACTTAACAATGGTGTTCGTTGTTCCTCTATTTATTTATCTCTATAACAGGGAGAACCAGGAACTTGGTAATAAATAACAATTGATTATAGTAGACCTGATACCATATCTTTGCTTTTAAGGGGTCCCCTCAGCCTCCAGTGTCTCTCACAGTTCAATCTCACAGTCATCTACTTGAAAATCCATTGGGTGGTATGATTTGAAAAATAAAAATCAATTTGGAGTTATGAATTTTTTAAAATACAGATTCATGGGCTTCATCAAGCCCTGGGAATCTTTTTTTCCCCCAACCTCTTCATATGATTTTCATGGGCATAAAAGTTTAAGAACTGTGATTAGTCCAATAAAGACAGTCATTTAGAATTTTAAAAAAGGAAGATTTTTGTGTGCCTTCGATCCTGTCAGTCTAACTCCCCTTAAAAATTCCAACCACAATTCACCCCTACTTGAAATCAGACAAGATAAAAATGTGAACTCAGTTTGTAAGAAAAGAGTTGAAAAGATATTCATATATTTCATTATTAAATTGAAAACATCTAATTGCTCTCTGCTTCCTATATTCATCTATGTATAGCGCTAAATTACATTATGAATTTATCTTAGCTGCTGAAATAGACACACATGTGATAGGTTACATGTTTAAGCATATGTAATGATAGAGTTGTTCAAACTCACCTAATAATTTGTAATCACAAACTATCATCCTTTAGCTTGAATATGGGAATGGAATTATGCCTGGATTTTTTTTATGGTTGGATAAATCTTATCACAGTTGAGTTGTCAGTATCCTTCATAATGATAAGACTTGCAAGAATACAAATATCTCACAATTAAATTTTATATAATGTGTCAAGTTCATTGATTCAGTAAGAATTGGGTGGATTACTCTGCGTAGCCCCTGCGTTCAGTGCTGGACAATTAAAGATGGAGAGATAGCGATCCCACAGGAACTCATGTTCTTGTGAAAGATGAGCACGTAAACAGCTGCAATATAATGAGATAATTGCTATAATGAAGTTGTACATGCAGTGTAACAAGGGGTGCGAGGAGACATCTTTAGTTCAAGGAAATCTTTATGAGGAGAACTTGAACAGAAATGTGAAGGAATTTTTTTTCCCCAGGAAGACATTTGGGAGAGGGAAGTCAAGGTGTGGAGGATACAAGTACAAATGTATGGAGGTGTGAGAGTGTTATTAAGCTGACCAAATAATTTAGTCTAATCAGGACAATTTTGAAAGTAAAAAGAAGTACTTTTAATAATTAGCCTGCACAACAGGTGTAAAATAGGACTCTCCTGGGCACACTAGAATATAGGGCAACGCAGAGAACATAGCATGTAGAAGAGAACATTCTGGTGCCTGTCAATATTCAGATCCAGAGAAACAAGCTGATAAACACTCTGCCTCCATAGAGGGGCTGGGGATCCCCTTTTATAGAAATTCACACCTGTTATGTGGTGTGACCGTGTTTAGGGGGTTTATGTGGTACATTTAAGTTTTAAATTTTAGCCAAGGTATACATACACATGTTTAACAAATCTAGTAGACTTACAAGTTTTATTATGAAAAGAAGTCTGCCCGTCCCCTCTACTCCCACACCTCCCCTAATTTGGTCTTTCCACAGGCAACCACTTTCACCTCTTTTTTACCCTAAAGATTCGCCCTCAACTAACGTCTGTTGCCAATCTTTTTTTTTCTTCTTCTTCTCCACAAAACCCCCCAGTACATAGTTGTGTATTCTAGTTGTGGGTCCTTCTAGTTGTGGCATGTGGGACGCCGCCTCAGCGTGGCCTGATGAGCGGTGCCATGTCCGCGCCCAGGATCCAAACCGGCAAGACCTTGGGCCACTGAAGCCCAGCGCACAAACTTAACCACTCGGCCCTGGGGCCGGCCCCCCGCTTTCACATCTTTAAGCTGATTATTTGTTAATTACCTTCAGGTAAATGATAAATAATATAATTATATTGCTACTTCTTGGTTTTAGTTTTAAGTATTATCTATTGATTTTATACCATGAAATATGAAGATAGCTTTTTTATCCCCTCCCCCCACAAACCTCAGTGACATCCCTTCTATTGTTCAATCCACCCAATATAGTTATACATAATTTTGATAAGATCAGTATTCCACATGTTTCTTCGTATGCCTATGTAAATGCTATTTCACACGCTACCTGTTCACAAATGTCCACATCTCCTTTGCAGAATGTGTAGCTTTCGGGGTTGCTATTGAGAAGCCGAAGCCATCATGGCCCCTGATCCTTTATGTCTGAATAATTTTCTTCCCCCCTCTGGAGAAGCCTGTAGAGTCTTTTTATTCCAATATTAGGAAGTTTCATAATGGTATGTCTTGATGTGGGTCTATTTTTATCCGTTTTGCTAAACTCTCAGTGAGCAGACTTTTTAATTCTACAAGCTCAGGTGCTTCTTTGAAAGTAAATTTCTTGAATTACTCCTTTGATGATTTCTTCCCTTTCTTTCTGGAACTCCTATTATTCAGAAATTGGAACCCTGGGCTGAGTCTTTCATATTTTGCATATCTTTGTCTGTTGTTTTCCTTTTTTTGCTCTCCTTTCTAACAGATTTCTCACCTTACTTTATCACGCGTCACTGCTATTTAGATTTTTATTTCTCCTGTCATTCTTTATTTTCTAAGAGATCTATTTAATTCTCTGAGTGTCTCTCAGTCCAGAGACTTGTTAAGCTTCCCCAGAGGATAAACCTCCAATCTTTGTCAGGACTGGGGAGGGGAGGTTTCCCAGCTGAGGAGAGTGGGAATAAAGCTGAGCATCTGGCTGCTTCTTAAACACACTTGCAACCGGTTCTCCTTACTCCTTTTAGCCACATCCAGATGTACCTGGCGATACCAGTTTCTGAGCCTGTTGGGGATCCCGTATTGTAATTCCTGTCTGTTCTCAGTTTTCTCCACTGCTGGCCTTTAGACTTAGTTTTTTTCAGGTCTGCTAAATTATTTAATAATTAATCAATTGCTTTTCATCTTCCACAATTTCCTTGTCGTCTTTCTTCCTATTCTTTCTTGTGTTTAATTTTTCACAAAATCTCTTTATTGTTTTAAAGGGATTTAGTGGAAGAGTCAAACTAGATGTGTGGAGTCAATTTATCTGCAATACAATGAAAGTGAATTAAAGTATTCGAAGTATCTAACATAAAACTTGGTAAATAGTCGCTCAATAAATATCAAGTCCGTTCTTTATTTCTCACATTTAGCTTGCACTCTGTTCCTCTGATTCAGCTAAGATTCTACCATGCTAGAATAAGATTTTAAAAATCAACCATATTCAAACTGTACTTGGTAAAAAAAAATATGTCCCTCTTCAATAGATTATTTTTTATGCAAAAAAATGAATGTTTGTATTAGGGACACAGATAAGTAATTTAATGAGGCTTTAGTGGAAAGGGACTATAATTTCTCTGTCTTGAAAAGGCTTATTGCCAATTAAACACATTTCAAGAGACATAAATTAGACTTTATGAACATCACACTTTATACTCTTTTGAAAATGTTACAGTTTAGGAAATGTATTGTAAAAGCATGCTTATACTTTGTAGCACTTTTGGCTTATAAAGAAAAGATGTATCATAATTTTCAGAACTCAAAATTATTTTAAACACTTAGAACAATAATTTTGCACATTTAAAAATACCATTATATCTAGCACATTTCTCTAAAGTGAGTGAAATTAATGACTTTGGAGACAGAGTGAGGAACTTGGGTGCCAGCCCAGCTCTCTCATTACTGCTGGGTAACCTTGGGACAATCCTGTAACAGTTCTGGATTTCAGTTTGCTGATTTGCAAAGTGATCTGGTTGAACTAGGTGACTACTAAATGCAGTTCTGGAAATAATCAAGGGTTAAAGTTAATTTAAAAAACTAAGGCTTATGCAACATTTTGCCAATATGTTATATTGTCCTAACAGTGACTGCTCAGTATCAGCTTCTCTGGGTTCAGATCCAGGGACCGAATGCCTACAGCCCAGTGCTGCCTCTAGTTGGTACTTCCCCTCATTTTTGTAGCTCAGGACATAGATTCAGTCCAACTCTACAGAAACTATGTTTGGACATACACACATATATTTTAAATTAAGGATATTTTTCCTAAGTGTATTATCATAATAACATTAACAATTCCGTATAACGTCCAATACCCAGTTCATATTCATGTTTCTCCAATTACCCCTTCACCCAATGTCTTTTGCTGCTAGTTTGCTCATCAGGATCCAGTCAAAGTCCACACTGTGCATTTGGTTTTTGTGTCTTTTAGGAGTCTTCTGTGACATTGACTTATTGAAGAGATCGGGCCACTCATGTGGGAGAATGTCCTACCTTTGGGATTTGTCTATTAGCTTCCAAGTGGTTCATTTAACTTGTTCCTCTAATTCTTATATTTCCTATAAACTGGAAATTAGATGCAAAGGTTTAGGGTAAGCATTAAAAAAATTATTTTATTGTGGTCATATTGGCTTATAACTGTGTAAATTTCAGGTGTGCATTATTATATTTGAGTTTCTGAGTAGACTGCATCATGTTCACCACCAGTAGTCTAGTATTCATCTATCACCATACATGTGTGCGCCTTTGCCCCCTTCCCCCTCCCCCCATCCTCCCCTCTAGTAACCACCAGTCTGTTCTCCATATCCACGTGTTTATCTTCCACATATAAGTGAAATCATATGATATTTGTCTGTCTCTGATTTAGGAAATACAGTTATTTTATAGCCAGTATACACATAATCTTTAATGAGTATCTATACGCTTCTTATATAATGATATTTTTACCTTGTTTATGTTTATAATCAAATTTTAACAAGAAATCTCTTTTGGATTAGAGAATAGCCATAAAATTCTGTGTGCAACAGGACAATCATATTGTCCTACCTCTGTAGTTCACAATGAAGACATTATTGGCCAAAGGAAGAATATAATTTCAGTTAGTACTTACATCTGACTGAATGATTTGTGATTTTTCTAAACCAAGATTATAATTGTTCATTATACTTGTGTAGGAAAAGAAACTGCACAATCCTCCTTTTTGTTCTTCTGATTGGACAGTGATTTTTACTGAGTATTAACTGAGTGTGAGATTCTTGAAGGGTTCCTTTTCCCTGTATAATTAATGCTGTTCATATTTTATAAGGTCAAATTAATTAATGGTTGTCTTTTATCTTGTGATTAAAATACATATTTTTTTTTAAAGATGGGCACCTGAGCTAATAACTGTTGCCAATCTTCTTTTTCTCTTTTTGCTTTCTCTCCTCAAATCACCCCAATATATAGTTGTGTATTTTAGTTGTGGGTCCTTCTAGTTGTGGCATGTGGGATGCCACATCAGCATGGCTTGGCTTGATGAGAGGTGCCATGTCTGTGCCCAGGATCCAAACTGGCGAAACCCTGGGCCGCCGAAACCCTGGTTCGCCTGGAGTGCATGAACTTAACCACTTGGCCACAGGGCTGGCCCCAAAATACATATTTTTATATGAAATATTTAAATATATTACATAAAATGATTATATATTTATGTAATATATATGATTATATTGGGATGGTTTATTTTCAACATCATATCAAGAAATATTAGTAATAGATATTAGCATCCTAATGGTAATCAGGGCTAATGCAAACATACCCTTTAATTCTTATTTCTTAGGAGTCATTTAAAACATATCTGCTCAAGTTCGTGCAGAAATCAGTTTTTGCTGATAGTGCTGCTGTGGAATCAGTACAATTCTCAAGGATGCAGCTGGATTTTGTGCTGCCTTGTATATATCAACAGCATTGTTATTTAAATTGTGATTGAAATGCCTTGGTCACTGGTGAACGAGAGAGAATCTTGATTGAAGGAGAGAGCTTGATTGTCAGATCTCAGGTTGTGTCTATAGGAATGCTAGTAAGAAAAGGGGAAAATTCTATCATATAAATTAAGCAAATTGAATTCCTAAGTCATTATGTGGGTAAAATACGGCAATTTTGCTATAAAATATGGATTTTTACTGTAAAATAGAGTAGAGAAATGAGGAAATAGAAGATAAGGGAAGGTAATTTATAAGATGGCTGCTATTATAGAATGTTTTGATGTTAATGAAAATGATCCTGTAGAGTTGAGAAAATTAACGATTAAGAGGAGAAAGGGGAGAGTTGCAGGAGCAGAATCTTTTTGTAAGTGAGTGTGACTCCAGAACAAACAGTTAATCCGTGGTTGTGGGACGACAGCAGAGTACTCGGGGCGTGGATGCAGGTAGGCCAGCGTAGTAGTGAGAGCGTGTGGAAGTTCAAGGTTTTACTGCTTCTCTTTCTCAGTGAAACAGTAAGCAAGGTCATCAGATGAGAGTGAGAAGAGAGAGGAGTTTTAGGTTTGAATGAGATATGTAGACTGGGTAACTAATGGAATGTAAATGTACTGACTCATGAATTTTAATTTTTACAAGACTCTCCCAATTCCAATATTACAGTGGCCATGACAACCAAAGAAGAATTATTTTATCATATTAGATGGATACAGAAGACAGAATATTTTTGACAAGCTGAGATAGTCATTTTCTACAGTTTTCTGTGTGAGTCTAGCCAGATCAGAAAGAAGTCTCAGTAGCATGCTAAAATGGGGTCTTCGCAGGTTGGGAATTATATACCGTGTTTTTTAGAGCTAGAATTAAATTTATTATGCTAGGCACTATGGAAGGCCCACTTCAGGGAGACCAGTGGATGTATTTATATTAGAGTCAGTGAGCACACTGGGGAGTATTTCTGTCTTGTTTTCAGGGGGTCAGTATATTTAGATCACTTTGCCAATCACTGATTATGACTATTTAAACTAGCTTCAAACGACTGGCTTCTTAGACCACAGTCTCATCTTTGGCCGAACAGAATGGAAGGATTATCACACGGATGGAGTAGGGATCGATTAAGAAACGGTAGTCAAAATACATGTTTCTTACTGTACATGAGGATCGATTTTGCTGTTGGCTATTTCTTTTTCATAAAAGCCCTCTTATAACTTTTTTGTTCACAGACTTGTTTTTGAAAACTGAGATCTTTATTTTCCCACTTCGATAAGTTGTAAAATGCCTTTTCCATCCTTCTTTTCCTAAGCCCTTTTAATTTTTCTTTTTGAGTGTCATGTAGACTTCTTGTTCCTGAAAAATGAATCAATAGTGATGAAAATATTAATTGATTAGTGTGAAACATTTTTCTGAAAAACTACAGTGTACACACACACACACACACACACTGATAACATTTAGTTGTACAGACTCTCCCTCTTATAATGGAAGGATTGTTTGCTACACACAGGCCACACGTGTTTGACAGAGTCTGAGGCAGGACTCTAGGATCTGGGCTAATGAAAGCAGGGAGTAGATTATAGAAGTGGTACAAGGATTATATCGAACGAGTAAAACCGTAATAGTGCCTTGTAACCCTCAGCTACTTCTGACTATGAGAGAAAAGGAATCTTACACAGCATCCCCTCATGTTAGAGAGGAGCAAATGGGAACCAGAGCTACTGAGGTACTGCTCTCAGGTCGTAACAGCCCATAAGCAGCAAAGCCTCCATTTCTGACTCTTCACCACGTGCCTGGTTCACTCCTTGTAAAACAGGCCACCATTTTCTTGTCCCAGAGCTTTCTCCCATCAACTGATCAAAACACATCTGGACGCAAACAATGGCAAGAAAATCCTGCTTATTTTCACTAATCAAAGCTTAAAGTTTATATAATCCATGTAAGCCTAGTTATGTTGAGTTGATTGTAAGAAGGACCTGAAATCTTTTTCTCTCTCCCAGCACTTTCATGCCATTTTTTTGAAAAGTGCTATTTTTTCAGGCATTTGCCTTGCAGTTTAACTCGCCTCATTATCGTTCCCCACCTTGTACTCTTGAACTATTGCATTAATCGCTTGTCTCATTTCCCGTTTTCCTAGATTGCAGATTCTGTCCCAACACCTTTCTTCCTAAGACTCCTTTGTTTGTCCTGTGTGGTTTTTCAGAGACAATTAGTATTAATCTTCTTAATTTAGTCACTGGCATTTCCATTGCTACGCCCTCTCCTCAGACATATTTATTGCACTGCCCATTATGAATAGGTGTCTTGATGTTAGAGGATGGTGTTTTATGCGAGGATCTTCCAGTATAAACTATGTCACATTGCTTTTCTAATGCTACTCCAGCTTAATTACACTAGGTGTGACTCTTCACATGGAGGAAACTTAATATATAAAGTCCCAAAGTTCCAGAGACATATTTGCATTAAATAGGAAGTGACCAGAGAAGTTATTTAAATGGTGACCTCCCCAAGGATTTAAAAGTTTATTTCCAGAATTTCTTTTTTGGTCTGGTTTTAGGAGGGAAGAGAAACCAAAAGCTGAAATTAATAACCAATCAGAAATGAAGATTAAGCATCTCAAAAATGATAAATTGATGAGAAGGATGACCATTTGTTACAAAACTAATAGGTTCATGCAAATTATGAGGAAGCGTTTTCTTGTGGAAAGTGAAGTATATCTCTTCTATAAAGCTACTTGTATGTTTACGGTTGGTTCTTCGTTATATCCTAGAAAAATTAGAAAGGAAGACAAAAGGAGGAAGGACAGAGAAGAAGGTGGGAAGAAGGGACATAGATTCCTTTTCTGGACTGAGCCTCTTGTCTTCAGCTATTGTGTGACGGCAGGTGGTAACACAGGATATTTTTTTTAACACTGTTGCCTTCTGAAGTTGCTCTGCCCCTTGGAAGTTCACCCTGGATAATCTGTTATTTCTGACGTTACCAGAGGTTTGGAAACAGGGCCTCTTGTGTGTCTCATTGCTTATAGCCATGACCATGAGTTTTTATTACTTCAGATCTTTTCAAAGAAAACAAAGCCCAGGCATGCCGTGAAAGTGACAGCGCCATTCTGAGAGAGATTGGCAATGCCTTGGTGGATGGTCCTCAGCTGGATTAATAGCTGTTTATGGTTGGTGGGGTTTCCAGAGCTGTCCTTTACTGCAGGATATTCAAATAAGATATTGTCAATTAAGTCAAGGCAGAGTAAAAAGGACAATAAAAATGGTATCACACAAGTTGGAAATATGTGTAGTTCATTGATTATAGAAATAGATTTGAACATCAGAACGCCAGGTTTCAAAATACCCTTCTCATGAGATTAATGTTATTCCTTACTTAAAAAAAACAGACCTGAAAAGCTGAATTTAGAAGGATCATTTTGATTATATACCATCTTCCCAGGACTATGGTAGATACTATTAAAATTTTTCAACTTAAGTAATAATAAAATTATATCTTATTTATTTACATCACAAAAGGGTTCTTCACTTTGTGAAAGGACTCCCTTGTGTTTAGATGGGTAGACATCCTCAGAATAGAGCTGAGGAACGGGATCTCTGAATTAATAATACCTGTGGAATATTTTTGTCCTGGCCACTGCCGCTCTGACTATGGAAAAGTAAGAATAGGAAAAAAAAACAGTAAGTAACCAGCTAATTCACATTTCAAAGATGACTAATGAGAAGTTTAAACAGTGAAATTCATGGCTGTGTTGAACTGAAGCTTGCAGAATAGCATTTAAAAAGCTTTACCTACAAATGCGCCTGTATCTATCAGGTTTTGCCCTTATTCTTTGCCACTTTTTGTATTACTCTACCGTGTTCTGTATTTTCAGCCTATTTCTTGCCTCCACCCCACTCCATTTGTTTTCACTGTCTCTTCTGCCGCACCTCTTTCCCTGTCTGTCTCTTAGCTCCCTCTGGCTTTTCTTGTCCCTTTTTTCCTGTCTTGATGTCTTTCCCCCTTTTCTTCATTTTTTTCTTGATACTTTACTAACTGACCACAATATGAGATTGACATCCATATCTAAACACGTATTTAAAAGATTTATACTTTCTGTCCTTAATCTGGAAGCAGGTGACTGATCTGTTTTCATTCCATTCATTCTTTCATTCAGCTTGCTTTTGAGCACCTGGTTTTTGCCAGAAGCTAGATGTTAGGGGTACGAAGTTAAACATGACTTCTCCATTAGAAGCTAACAGTCCCATGGCAGAGACAAATAAAATATGTATTACTATGAAAATCTCAATTAAGTTACTTTTGACTTCTCCGTGGTTTTTAAACTTCTTTTCTTTACATGGACTTCAGTGAATTAAGGTCTTGAATTCTTGTTGAAATCTCTCTACATTTAAGATGTGACTTTGCTTACCAAAATTTAGTTAATATTTAATTTTCAGGAACAAATTTTGTCTTAATAAAGGGAGAGACTGTGGTACTTGAAATTTTATAAAGTAAGGAAATTAATAAAAGTTTTATTTGCCTCACATTCTTATTTTCTCATCCTAATAAAATCTTTTCAATAATTGTGCTGTTGGAGCACAGAAAAAGCCTTCTGGGTAAACGACAACACTGTCTTAAAATTGTGCTTTAGATTTTTATCACTATTAAAAATAAAATCTCATAGAGAGCTGGGTACAGGACCCTTCATTGCCTTGCACGACTCCAGAGCATATGATTCATGGAATGGTTGGCATGACCCCCCAGCCCCATCCACCTGCTCTGCCTGGTGCAAAGCCTGCTTTGCTCTATGTGGTGGGCCTGGCTGGGTAACAGTTATAGACACCATACAGAAATCTAGTTGGTGGACATTACAATCTTTTAGATTGATGTTTACTTAAAAATTTTATAGTAGATTTCTGACCCAAGATGTAATAACCTCTAAGAAATTACCTATATTAATCTTTTTTAGTTTATAAGTCAAGGGACTGATGTGCCATCACATCTTCTTTGGGACTCTGAATGAGTTAAGGCCTCTCATGCTGTTTAATCTTTAAGCATATCCAGCTTCACAGTGATGGGGATTAGAACATGTCACCCCAAAATATGGCACCTTGATGTATTGAGAATATTAAGCTGACTTCTGGACTTTCTGACTTTCCCCTAAAGCAAGTCATAAGACCCTCAGGTACCTTCCCTACACCCAGAGGACAGGAGCATCTTTATCTTTGAAGACTGAGAGGAATCCAAATGCTCAGGCCTGCTGAGTTCCTCCTAGTTTACTATCCTTAGCTTATGTCCTTTTGTCCTATCACACTTTCCCACGGCTTTTCACTCTACATCAAACCTGGTATAAAAACACTCAGGTTTAACTGCTTCCTCAGGTCCTCATTTCCTTATGAAGGTTCCTATGCCAAGTAACACTTATATTAAATAAACACATATTAATATAAATAAGTTTGTAAGCTTTTCTCTTGTTAGTCTGTCTTTTGTCAGTCTAACTTACCAGGCCACAGCTGGAGAACCTACAGGGGTAGTAGGAAAAAGAATTTCTTCCTCCTCCACAACTGTCTGAAAATCTTTCTAGAATTTGCATAGGGCAAAGTGTCTAAACCTACAAGCAGATATTTCTAAACACATTAGGAAAACGGAGATTAAAAAAATTATATGAAGGTCTCTAATGCATTGGCAAGATTAACAGTTGACATTAATTTCGTTAAAAACCAAAACCACTTTTGGATTTTGAATTTAGAAAACTGTTATGGCTTCTCACTACTTTAACTTATAAAAGGAAAAATAGAATTTGTACCTATTTCGGTTTTTGAAATAGCTTTATAAGGCATGTGTCATCTCAGAGTAGGTTTTTCACTGCTTAACTGAATTGAATTTTAATGAAAACAATACAACATTCATCTGGAATTCAGTGAACTATACCATTACAAAATAAAACTGAAAAAAAGACCTTTTAGTTGTATTTTGAATGAAAAGAATAGGAAAGGCATCTGCTAGGATTTCTGCTTTTAGAAATAAAAGCAAGAAACAACTCTCTCCTGAAACTGTCTCAGAGTTCTAGTAATTGTTATCAAGAGAAATAATGAGTTTAGGAGCGAAAGTCATCTATTGTGTTGTAAATGGTGAATCCAAACTGTAGATCTTCATTAAAAATAAGAAGGCTGTAAATTTTAAAAATGCTATAGAGTGCAGAACAGGTCAGTCAGTTAGTGGAACATATCTATAAATAAAACGCCAAATAAAGAGAGAGTGAAGTGTGACTGCATGCATGGACAGACGCAGACGGTATTTACCATCCAACTTTGGCTTAAAGCATTGTGTTCAGTTGACTTGACTAATTTCTTCAACTTATTTAAAGATGTTTGTCTTGGGCTGCTTCCTTGCTGATGCAAATAGCTTTTTCAGAAACATTGAAATAGTAAAAATAGAATGCACAAAAAGGTAGCTAGTATACTGAGAAAAATTATGGAAATGAAGTTTTATTTCAGACTGTTGAGGAGACAAATGCAGTCTTATGATACGCTGAGCTGATGGGCATTTGGTATCAGTTTAGGACAGAGTTGAAGGGCAATGAGGAACATCACCTGAGTGCCGTATATCTGAGTTCAGCAGACTCTGGGGACAGAGATTGTAAATCATCTGCTGTTCTAAGAGTGAAATGACAGTCTTCTGATTACAGCATGAAATTGGTCCTTAAAATGATCTTGAAAGTCTTAATTTTTATTTTGGGCAGGGGAAGATTCATCCTAAGCTAACATTTGTTGCTAATCTTCCTCCTTTTTTACTTCTCCCTCTGACCCCCAAAGTCCCAGTACATAGTTTTGTATAGTTGTAAATTCTTCTATATGAGCTGCTGCCACAGCATGGCTACTGACAGATGAGTGGTGTGGTTCCGTGCCTGGGAACTGAACTGGGCTGCCAAAGTGGAGCACGCTGAACTTTAACTGGTAGGCCATTGGGGCTGGCTCTTAAAAATCCTAACAAAAGGCTGCTCTGTGTTCTTAAACTTCTAATAAAAACCTGCCTTGTAGCAGCCTCAGACCCCAACTGACCAAACAAGTTGTTACAAAAATGCCCCTTATCTTGAAAGACAGATCCCTGATTATGGATCAAGTGGTTAAGAGAAGCTAGCATAGAGGGAGAAGGAGCAAAAGAAGAAAGGGAATAGAGAAGAATTTAAAGTGAAAAAGCAAAGGTCAGAAGGAAAAACTAAATACATCTTAATGATGAGAATAGGTCCTGTCAGATAGGAAGCATAGCTTCCATAGAAAGATTTACAACACGTGCCTGGAGAAAAAGAATCAGAAGGATTAAATTTCTCAAATTAAAAGAAAATGATGGAGCGCGTCCTTTTGTTTATTGTAATTTATCACTCTTCAAATTTTATTGTTGATCCTAAACGCATTATGAACATTCTCTAAAATGAATCTTGCTTTATTTTATTAGTGGATGCTGAAAAGATTTCTAGCATTTTCTAAAATGTAAGCTAATAAACATAAAACACAAGAGACTATTTTACCCTTAGCATTACAATATTGAATTGTGTCCATTTTTCTCTACAAGATTGGGCAAATTTCATGCTGCCAGGCTGTCAAAGGAATGTTAAAGAGCCTTGTAGAACAAGGATTTTTTTTTTTGAGACTTCAAATACTATGCATGGCATTCTGTGACTAAGAACGTAAATGTCACACTGGATCAGCAATTGTCTCATCCAGCTTCATGAGGCTCCTTTGGCGATAGCACTGTAACAGTGTCTCCTGTTTCCATGACGTTGACATCGTGTCATCATGTTGACATATCCTGATATTGATCAGGTCCCTTCCCTGATGCCACCTCCCATGGATCCTTCTCTGGTAATGAGGGTAGAGACCTTGTCTGTTTCATTCACTGTTGTATTCCCGGCCTCGGTGTCTAACTTTGCTTATGTAATTGATCACTTCTTATTTTATGTGAAAGTTATTTAATGATGCATCTTGACTTTCCTATTTTACGTGAAAGTTATTTGATGATGCATCTTAACAAGAAGACTGTATACTTCTTCAGAGCAGGATGTATGTCTGAATTCAGCTTCATATGCATTCACTGCTTTTAATACAATGCCTTGCACATCACTGATGGTTATACATATAGATTGAATGATGAACTTCATGAACTTTAGTGGATCATTATTATTTGCCATCTAGGAACTTATCCGAAACATTTGGAACTCATAGGTCGGTCTTGTGTGGTGCCACAGGATGGGGTGGAGGAGAGGACAACTGAATGGCTACGAAGTCATAGCTTGGCCACCATTGGGCACGATACCTTCTCCCCTCTTTGATTCTCTAGGGTGCCAGAGACTATGACGATGTGTTGTTGGCAACTCAGAGGGGACATTTTTCAGAAGTAGCTAATTCTGATGAGTACAAATTTCAGTGGGTAGAGTGAGTGGGCAGGTGGGAGTAGATAAAGGTAAAGAAATCCAAACTATAAGAAAATTATAACTATAGAATTGTAGACTGTTGTATGGTTAATTGATCTCAAATCACAGAGGAAACTCAAGGCAGCTGAATGCTTCATGTTCATGGTGCTACAAAAAAGTAGAGCAGGCTGGAGATTGCCAAGCTTAGAAGAACCTGCTTGCAAGCTTGACCCTTTCGCTGTTCTCTGGGAATTTGGGTAGTAAATAGTCCCCTGTACTGATATAAAACTTTCCCTAAGTAATAATGGTGGCTCGCTGTGCCTCAAATATGCAAAGACTGTGTTTGTGCTTAATGCCTGCCTGCCTGCCTTCTGGGAGTCTAGAATTTTGGATCATGCTAGGCAGAGGGTGCCCATACACCGGCCGCCAATAAAAACTGTTGACAGGGTCTCTAATGAGCTACTCTGGTAGATAACGCTTCCCATTTATTGTCACAACTTGCTGCTGGAGGATTAAGCATGGCCTGTGCGATTTCACTAGGAGGGGGGTCCCTTGGAATCTTGCACCTGGTTTTACCTGAACTTCTCCCACGCACCTTTTCCCTTTGCTGATTTTGCTTTGCATCCTTTCGTTGTAATAAATCTCAGCTGTGAGTACAGCTATACACTGAGTCCTATGAGGTCTTCTAGCAAATCAGCAAACCTGGGGCGGTCTTGAGGAACCTTCACACATCCACTTTATAGCACCCAGTCCAGCCAGTGTCGTGAGCTGATCCTGGCCAGGACTACAGGCTATCAGAAGGCACATCACCACCAATGAGTAGGGGTGCAGCTAGCCTTTTTGCCTTAGACCAGTATCTAGTCAGCCTGGTGTGAATCCACAGGTACGTGTGTGCCTATTCTGTGTGAATGGGGTTTTATTTCACTATATTTTCTAACTAATTTCTGCTTGCATAATGTAGTCATCAAATGCACGTGCTCTGAGTTGGGCTGCTGAGGGTTGAGTTCAAGCTTTACTCCTTCCTAGCAGTAGGACTTTGGGTACGTTGTTAACTGCTGTGCATCTTCTATAAGAGAATGATAATAATAAAATTTACCTTGGTGAGCTGTTGCCAGCATTAACGGAGATAAAGTAATGTGCTGATTCTTTTGATTTTGTTCAAGTGGTTTTACCTTTTGGCCTCTTCTTGAGCTTTGTAGTAGAAGGTTGGGTTCTCCGGTTAGTTGCAGACCTGGTGACGTCGTCTTCACTGTTTTGACTTTGTGTTATTTGTTTGGTTTTGGGAGGCAGGTTTTGAAAGCCTGTGTCTATGCTGCCATTTTTCCTGGAAATGAATTTAGTTTTAGATGTTCAAAATTGTTACCATAAATGGAACTATAAGATGCTGATATTTAATCAGTCTTCTATTGCTTGTGTATTTTCCTTGGTTCATGAGTAGCAGAAAAATGCTTGAAAACAGTAGAAAACACCAACATTTGAGTAAGAAAGTAAATAAGATTTTTTTGAGCATCTCCTAGCTACTGGGTACTTTGTTAGGTAACTACTTGCACTAATTCATTTTATTCTTCCAATGCTCTACAAATACAGATGTTAATATCTCCTTTTCATTTTTTTTTTGTTGAGGAAGATTTGCCCTGAGCTAACATCTATTGCCAGTCTTCCCCTTTTAGCTTGAGAAGGATTCACCCTGAGCCAACATCTGTGCCAATCTTCCTCTATTTTGTATGTGGATCGCCACTACAGCATGGCCACCAACAAGCGACATAGGTCCCTGCCCAGGAACCGAACCCGGGCTGGTGAGGCAGAGCTCACAGAACTTAACCACTAAGCCACAGGGCTGGCCCAAACATCTCCATTTTAATGATGAGGAAACTCAACCACAGAGAAGTTAAATCCATTAACCACACTCATGTAGCCAGTAAGTTGCAGAACTGGGATTCAAATGCAGGACTATTTGATTCTAAAGACTCTTGTCCAAGCATTATACTGTCTCATTATACATAATGAAAGTAAACACTAATTATCAGAAATGACAATGAGGGGGTGGGGAGAAGACTCCTATAGTTACTACATATACTTTATGAAATTGTATTTGACCACATCAACATGGCCAAATTAGTCATACTTTCTGAGATTTCTGTAGCAGAATTTATTGTTTTCTGTGGCTTCATTTTTATCATCATTATAGACTTTTGAAATCTAATGTTTTAACTGATAACTTCCTTACCCTTTTGCATGTTAGTAGATTTCTAGATTCGCTCTGAACATTTCCTTTTCAAACATTACCGGAAAAATAGGTCTTAGCTGAGCCCTCAGACTGCATTTTTGGACCAAAATCCTAAAAGTATCCAGTAATAGCAAATCTTAAACACCTTCCCAACATTAAGGATTAAGCTTGTTTCCTGCTTTATGATATAGTTAATTTTAATGTCATCCATTTATGTATTTGTAACAACTTAAAAAACAATTTTTGAATTAGTGGATGCCAGCACATTTTTCCTTTTCTTTTTTTAATAGTTCTTTTTGGTTTCACAGAGCTATTTCCATAGAAATACCAACCAAAAGATTTTTACCTAGGCCAGTCCCCAAAGAAATTCTCTTTTAAAGCTTAGGGAGATCTAAAACCTAACAAGCAACATCCTCCTCACGTATCCTGTTTCTTGCAAATTTAAGTCCTTTAAATCTTGAATTGTTATTATTTCTAAGTCATTTTGTTGCGTAGATTTGCAAATAAATTATGACTTTTACCTCTTAAGTATTATTTTAGAGAACTGGTGTCACTGGTTTGTGAGTTTTTGACATCTTATTCACCTTTGTATCCTTGCGACCTATTTCAATGCCTGGTTGCTGAGTACATACTCCAAAATTACTAAACGGTTCCATACATTGTTTTTAAATTTGATCATAGAAACTATACATAAGTAACTTTGCATACTTAATTTTACACTTCTCTAGCTACTTTGGACAGTTTCTAAGATGTACAGTAATAGATGTGTCGGCACTTAAGTACATATCATCTAATAGAATAAAATGGTAATAACCACTAGGAAGGCCAGTTCTGCTTTCATTTCACAGTAAAATATTGCTGTTTGGAATACCAGGTTCCTGGAGCTTCCGAAAATCCAAATTTGCTCCAGTGTCAACATAGTAGGCACATTCACACAAACATACATACACACAGACACACACAACCAAACCAAATAAACCAAACAATCTGTACAACCTTGGGCAGTGACAAAGCGACTCACAAAGGTGAGTAAGAATGTCACCCACAAGGAGCTGACAGTCATGAGCAGGAAGTAGACTTTTAACAGATACGATCATTGGTGTTAAAAGTCCAACATTATACAAATAAAGTAGAAACAGGAAAATTGCCCCAAAACTTCAGGAACCTTAAAAAACAATTGTGCTGACATATGGGACTCAAACTAAGCAGAAATTGGTTTTAATATTAGCAACTCAGTAGCCAGTTATCAAACTAGAAACCAAATCCTCTGCTTTACTTTATTCTTAAACTTTACGCAACGGAAGTGAGATAAAATAACCAGGAAGTGATCTCAGTGAACAGATTACTCGTACTTTCCGTTGCTGGGGAAATAAAGAAGTGAGTTAACATGTTGGCTGGGTGGTGATAGACTTGACAGACTTTGTAAAGCTCCAAAGGCAACTGGAATTTCTGCTGGACTCTGAGTATGACAGATCAAAACCAGTTCTGTGTTTCCTACAACCAAGAAAACTTTCGATAACATAGAAAGTTACGTTATTCCTTCTTGGTTTCTCTTACTGATCCTGAAATAATTTTCTGCTTGTCTGTGCTTCTATGCAGTGTTAGACTTGCATCGCCTATGCAGATGGTAAAATCGACACCTTAAAAAATAGATTACTCAGTCAACAAATATACAGTGAGTTCTGAGATCAGGACAGTGGAGGACCAAAGAAGTTCAGGAAAAGCTCCTTGAGCTCCTGGAGCTTACTGTCCATTTGCAATGATAAGGCATCAACACCTGAACATTTTAGTAGCAATACGGTCATGTGTTTCTTAACAACGGGGATACGTTCTGAGAAATGCAGTGTTAGGTGACTTAATTGTCATGTGACTATCATAGAGTGCACTTACACAACCTAGATGGTACAGCCTACTACACACCTCGGCTGGGTGGTACTGATCTTATGGGGCACCCATCGTATATATGGTCCATCAGTGACCCAAACGTTGTTATGCAACACATAACTGTTTATAAATTAAACTAGTCAAGATGAGTACAAGTGCCTCTTGAGGCAGCGTGTGATACATAGATTGTTAATCTATGTCACAGTACCCAGATATTTGGTCAAACTTTATTCTAGATGTTCCCATTAAGACATTTTTAAGATGATTAATATTTAAATCAGTAGACTTTGAGTAAAGCAGATTACCCTCCATAACGTGGGTGGGCCTCATCCAATCAGTTGTAGGCCTTAGTAGAAAAAGACTGACCTCCCCGGGAGAGATGGGAATTCTGCCTGCAGACGGCCTTTGGACTTGAACTGCAATGTTGGCTCTTGCCTGGGTCTCCAGCCTGCTGGTCTACCCTGCAGATTTTGGACTTGCCAGCCTGTGTAACTGCAGGAGCCAACTCCTTCAAATGAATCTGTTTCTCTCTATATACACGTGCTATAAGTTCTGTTTCTCTGGAGAATGCTGATTCATATGATACCAATGGCAGTTGAGTGCTTTGACTTGAATGGAAAACAATCAGCTGAAATTGTCATCTATCTCTTGGCTTAATTCCTTTTCTTGTATTTCATCTTCCTTCCCAGATGATGAGCTCCTAGAGATCAGTGGGAACAATATCAAAGGTCTAGTTTGGATAAAGACTTTGAAGTGAAGTATCCTTTAATTCTTACATTTAAAGCTGTCAGAAATTAATGTGCGAAAGTGGTAGGCTTCTCATCTGGATTTCTCTCTCCACTGGTAATTAGGAAGGGTTTTAGAGACAACAGGTGCGCTGTGGAAAGCATGTTAGATGAAAAGTCTCGACTTTGCTTTTCAAGAGTTGCATGGCATTATACAGATTGCCCCGTGTCTCCAGGCCTCTATTTCTGCTTGTAGATTAAGGGAGATAACAGAAGTTCATGAACTCACCAAAACAGGCAAAACTAATCCATGTGTTCTGTGTCATCCTTGTCATGACTAGATAGGAATAGAAGGAGAGTCTTCTGGGGCCTGGTAGAAGCTCTGTTTCTGGCTATATGAATACATTCTGTTTATAAAAAAGTTTATTGAGCAGTACACTTATGTGCATTTTTAATGTGTATTGTGTTTCAATAGAAAGTTTTTAAAAGTTCATGTACTCACTCTTGCAAATACTTTTGAAGAATTAAGGGTTCAAAAATCCTAATGTGTTACAAAGATAACCCACCAAAATCACTTGTAGCAGCCTTTCCCTTCAGTAATTTCCATCAGAAAATTAGATTCCCATTAACAGCAAATACAAAGAGATGGTAAAGTGTAGGCAAAGAAAGACAAATTTCTTTAAAGTCCATTAACTGATTTTCAGGAGATCCACCTAAAGTTGTATTTTAGATCTTTGGTACTATACTTACTTTAGTTGTTGGTGTTGATTTCAAGAATGCAATGAGACCAAATGGTTGTGTTTGTGAAAGTGCTTTTTGATGTTTGTTAAAACATGGAGGAGGGGCTGGCCCAGTGGTGCAGCGGTTAAGTTCGCACGGTCTGCTTCTCGGCGGCCTGGGGTTCCGTTGGATCCTAGGTGTGGACATGGCACTGCTTGGCAAAAAGAGATGCTGTGGTAGGTGTCCCACGTATAAAAAGTAGAGGAAAATGGGCATGGATGTTAGCTCAGGGCCAGTCTTCCTCAGCAAAAAGAGGAGGATTGGCAGTAGTTAGCTCAGGGCTAATCTTCCTCAAAAAAAAAAAAAAATGAAGGAAAAGCCAAAATAATAGCAGTGTAACCTTTTTATAGATCATAAAAGGAACAAATAAAGCCTCTTAAAAGTATCTTTGAAGCTTCACAGGTCCTAGTAAGAAAATGGAATTATTTATTGTTTCAATAAAGCAGTGGGACCATCCTCATTTATGAACCATAAGCATCATGCCAGCACCTACTTTTTTTTTTTGCTGAGGAAGATTAGCCCTGAGCTAAAATCTGTACCAATCTTCCTCTTTTTTTTGCTTGAGGAAGATTAGCTGTGAGCTAACATCTGTGTCAATCTTCCTCTACTTTATATGTGGGTCGCTGCCACAGCACGGCTGACAAGTGGTGTAGGTCCGTGCCTGGGATCTGAACCACCAAACACAGGCTGCCAAAGCAGAGCACGCCAAACTTAACCACTAGGCAGCGGGGCTGGCCCCCTTGCCACCTACTTGTAATATCAATGAGAAAAGGATGGATAGAATTCTCACATGCGCTTGTGTGTTGGAAATGAGAAAACACACACCGATCTTTTATGCATATCCCCTTAGACCTATTTAATAAAATAACAAAATCCCCAATTATGACATTTTTTAAAAAAAGCACCTGAGTAGCTGAGGGACACCCTTATTGCAGGTGTGTTGTTCACTAGGGTGGACGTTGGTATAGCTCAGTGCTTTCGATCACTGCCACACTCCCACTGCTCTTTGGTTATTTTACATTCATGACCATTCTTTTCTTTCCATATGTAAATATTAAAAAAATGCACCATGTAATTCCTGACTCTGTTTGCTGGATAGAGAAGGCAATTCGTTAATACATTGCTCATTATTTCTGGTTGCAGGAATGCTATGCATTGCTAAGCAGAGAAGAGGCTCTCAGGAAGGCTGCTTTTACAACGATAGACACAGGTGTTCTCTTTTAGATGTCAAGTCAGCTCCCTTCTGAGAATCTCAGATAAGTGGTCCAAATTGCATCTAAGAGGAAAATTCACCAAAGCATAATTACTTTTCATCAGGGTGCCACAAATACTGAAAAGAAAAGAACACTGGAAGTATATTGTAGTCTACTTAATCACCATCATTTTAAAAAGCTGATGTAGAATTCCTTACTTCAAGACAAATTGTATAGCTTTGGTGGTAAATTAGGCATATTTTCTAAACACTAAATTATATTTCTTCTAATTCACATTTGACTAAGAAAAGCTGACTAGTCTTTGTAGCCATGGAATATATGAGATAAGGTTTGCAGCTGCCATTTCAAACAGTGCGTTTTTGTCTATTCTTCAATAGCTTCCTGTGTTTCTATTCATATTGAATGAATCCCCTTCTTTATCATTTGCAGTAAGATAAATTTCCTCAGGGTTGCTATCTGTGCAGGATGCAGGCAGATCCTTACATCACCTTGCCTGTCCATCCCCCCAGCCCCGCAAGAGCTCAGCTTGTGGAGAGCAATAGATGATTAGTATGTGTGGAAATGGTAGACCTTTGCCCAGTGGTGAACTATTATCTAGCACAGTGCATACGAATTCCTGGTCATCAGAATTTTACATAGTATTTCTGCACATAAGAGAGGTCCTAGAACTGACAATCTTCAATTGAGGCACAATGGAAAATCTGAGACCAATAAAACTCGGTTTGACTACAAGCTCAACCATTGATTAGGTATGGGGAAGTTGTTCAGACTTTGCATGCCTTGCTTTATTCGTCTATAAAATTAGAATGATAATACCTCTTCCCGAAGAATCAAGTCACCTAACAAAACAATTTTTCTACAGTTGTTCTTGATTAATAGTAGTCATTATAAAGGAAATCTAAGATTTGGGGGAGGGTGTGTAGACTTTTGGGGAGGTGATGGGAGAAAGTGCCCATCCTACATCAGCACCTTTAACCAGGGTCAAGGCCTTCCAGTCACCTTGTTTTCCCGTGTGCTTTCTGCTTTCTCCCCATCAGCAGGTCTTCCTCTGTGATCCTCACTGTTTGTCTTTTCTAACCCATGTCATCGAGAACCTCCCACCCCCATAGCCACTCTCTCTTTGCGTCCCACGTAGATGACTGCTTCCTTTCTCTTTCCAGCCAACTGGGTTGATAGAATAGAAATGCCCATTCATAAAATTGGTCTTGATGATTAAGTTACTCTTGGAAAGAACTGTGGCCTTCCTGGTATATTACACCTCTAAGGCAGGGATTGGCACACTTTCTGTAAAGGGTCAGACAGGACATATTTTAGGCATTGTGGGATATATGGTTTCTGTTGCAGCTAATAGATTCTTTTGTTGTATGTGAAAGTAGACATAGACAATACATAAACAAATGAGCATGGCTGTGTTCCACGAAAATGCATTTGGTGCATGGCCATAGTTTTCTGGGTCTCTAAGACATATACACGAATCACGCCAGACTAGAGTTTAAAGGGACAGGGCAATCATGTAATCCAGCTTTCTTCAAAGTGGGCTCCATAGAGAGCTCTCCCCCTGCAACCAAAGGTTCCTGGTCAAATATATTTTGAAATGCTATATCACGTGTCCCCTTCTTGGAGGCTCACTAACACATTAGCCCACCCAAGGCCCTGACCTTTTTCGAGGGTGTAATATTAGGAATGATAACTATAGCTTTAATAGTGCTTACTATGTGCCTGGAACTGTTTTAAATGCTTTTATGTGTGTTATTTCATTTAATCTCACAACTCTCTGACGTATAGTACTATTGTTAATGCCATTTTATCGTTGTTGACACTGAGGCACTGGAAGGTTAATTAATCTGCCCAAGGTAACGTAATTAGGAGAGCTGGGATTCAAATTTAGGCAGCCTGGCTCCGAGGTCTGTGCCCTCAACCACCCTTCCACCTCTGAGTAACATCCGGACGCCTCTGTGAAATAGTGTGAGCTGAGAAAGTGCTTCTTGAATCCGGTTCTCTCAGTTTACGCAATAGAAAAGTGAGGTCTGGGGAGATCCCGGTGACTTTGCGAAGATCAAAAGCATAATTAATAACTGCGATGTCTACAAATTAATTAAATCACTACCTGGTACTTGAAGAAATGCTCCGATTAATCCTTTATAAAGACAGAAAATCCTTTGAGAAATGAGTAATTATCTTTAATTTCCCCCTTTTACTTCAGATCTGTGTAACCAGTTTTATTTCAATGGGATAAATATATAATTTAATTTTTGAAAGGTAGAATTATTTTCACTTGTAAAAATCTGATAGACAATCCCCTATCAAGGGAAAGATGATACGTATTTGTCTCCTGCTCTGACCTCTCTCTCAGGCTCTAAATCAGCGATTCCCAAGCCCCACTGTGCATTAGAATCACTGGGGATGCTGGGGAAAATTGATGCTGGGCCCCACCCACTGCCTCAGAAATGCTGCTTTATTTGAGGATGTGGAGTAAGTATTTCTAAAGATACCTCCAAGAGATTCTAGGATGTAGCCAGGATTGCGAATCTCTGCTCTAGAATTCCACTTGTTATTGTCTGCTAAATTTGTCCACCTGCTTTAAGAGCTAACATTGAAAATACTACATGGCATGAAATGAAACTTATGGCTGCAGACCATGGGTTATAATTAATAGAAACATGACCACATTCCAAGCATGAGTGGAACTTTATTACTGAAGATAAATTGTACCAGCGGCTATAATATTCAATCAGTTTTATGTGAGTGGGACCTTTGGATTGACATGCATAGATGCAGAACCAGACTGAGAGAAAGCCTCAGTGACTGATGGGTTGCTACAAGTCTATATGGCTCAGATAGAGACTGGTCTCTACCCTTTATGTGGCTGTTTAATACCTGGGACTCAAGGTGGAAAAAATAAATATTTTGGAGGATTAGGTTTTGCCATCGTCCTTCATCTACTTGTGAATATTCCAACCATTGATAATAGAAGCCTTTAGAAAAGAAATCATGTGTAGTAGAAGAATTTAGGATAGAAATAAACCATCTATGAGATAAAATGGGATAGAAATTACCAGGGACTCGAGATGGTCTAATTACTACTATTGAACACTAAATTTGTCTTTAAGTTTTCTGGCAGTTTAGGCAAAAAATGAAACATGTTGATTTACATAGTTTTATATTCTGTCTAAAAACAGCCGTCACATTTGTCTGCAGAGAAAATTGTTATTTTTGAACTAATTTCAACCAGTAATTTAACACATATATCCTTGGGATAAGACAGTTGAAAATATCTTCACCAGTTTTGCAGAAGTCATAGAAATGCTTTTCAACAGATGATAGCTGAATGAACCATCCTAGAGTTGAATGAACCAAATATCCTGAGTAAGTAAAGGCATTTCTACCGTTGTTCATTCACTCATTCATTTACTCCTTTAATCACCCATTTGCTTTTAAGTGCTAATGATATACTGGATACATGCTTAGTTCTGGGAATAGGGTTATCAATAAGATAATCATTCTTGTCCTCAGGGAGCTCACAGTACAGAGGAGAAATGCTCAGGAAAACCCACATTTCAGAGTGAGAGAGGCCAAAGCCTGAAGTACAGTGTGTGATCGTTTGTATACTTCATAGAGACACAAAGAAGGAGGAGCTAAGTGAGATTGGGGGGATCAAGGAAGACCGAATAGGCTTTATCAGATGAGCAGTGAAAATGCATCCCAAGAGGAAGAAGAGCAGGACAAGCAGCCAGGAAGGGAGAGTGTGTGGAGCTCCAGAATTACAAATAGCTCCGGAAGCTGGAGGGTGGGGTGCGTATGGGGATGTGGAATTAGAGACTTACGTAGGGATCAGATTTCAAAGGGTCAAGCCAAAGACTTACAGACATCATACGAAAGTGATGTGTGGTCAAGTACTTTAGACAGGGGAGTCTCAAGATCATATCTGTGTTTTAGAAAGGTCACCCTAGCTTCAGTGTGGAAGGGAGACAGGCTGGGAGGTCACTTAACGAGGCTATTGGAGAAATTCACTGAAGTGTTGAGGAAGGAAAGCAGTGGCAATCGAGAACAAGGGTCAGATTCTACAGCTATTTAGGATGTTTTTATGACTGGGTTAATGAATCTAGGGAAGGGAAGCGGGAAGAACTAAGTAGAGTTTCTTGGTGCAGGTGACTGGGCAGCTTGTGGCACAATTAATGGAGATTGAGAACAATAAAGGAGAGTTAGGTTTGTGGGTAGGGAGTAAAGAGTGGAAGATGATGAAAGCGAGTTCAGTTGACACTTATAGGACAGTGAGTGGAGAATTCCAGTAGAGCATGGAAGCCTGAGCTGGAGGCAGTAAGTTTGGAATTTACCAGCATGTAGATGGCAGTTATAGATGGCAATGTGTATTAGGGAGATAGCTTGGAGTATATAAATTGAAGAAAGACCAGACTTTGGACCACTCAGAAACACTCACACTTAAAAGGTCTGTAGAGGACACAGAGCATATGGAGGAGACAGAAGCATAGTAAGAATAAACTGGGAGAATGTGCGGTAATGCAAGTGATCGATAGGATACATGCGAGCACGCAGGGATGGGATTTGGGACAGAGATGGAAGGTGTACATTGGACTGTCCCTGTGAAATATCACTTGTGCCAGATGATAGGTGTTGGGTCTCTGTCTGCTGGACTGAATTCTCTTAATCGGAGGCACTGGATGGTTTATATTAAAGAGACAGATGATTTAGATGTCAGATATGTTTCAAAAGTTTGAAATCCAAACATTTTTCCACACACTTAAGCCCAGTTGTGAATACAGAATGTTTCCGGAAAAATCTCAAAAATATCTAAGCACTCGCGCCGCACAAGGTGGAAAGGACAACGTCCTGAGCGCTGAAACGTGGAAGAGGAAATTTTAGCTTAAGAAATTTAAGACCAATTTTTACCAATTAAGCACTTCAGTGAGTAGAAGCTAAGTGTGCTCAGTGGAATGGATGACCTTAAATAAAACTGCCTTGTGAAGGTCCTGCCAGAATGAATGAACTGCCCATAAGAGCACCGTATAACTGAATGCACTGTCATGATGATTAGGGTTATTTGAGGTTTACCAATTTAAATATGACAGCTTTCGTTTGCGTGTGAGTGGGACTTAATTCTTCTTGTGAGTTGTACTGGAATACACATCTGACTTTATTTAAGATCTTTCCTAATCAGGAATAACATAAGTAGATTAAGTATCACTGATATCTGGGCTTTTTTCCCATGTCTGTAGATCCTCAGGATGTGTGGGTAACTTAAGAAAACAGAGGCCTTTTGGATTTGCACATCCTTAGGAAGGCCTATTGACCATCCTGACTTCTCTCTGGACATTGCGAAGGACGTTCCGTGTCCTGACTCCAGGCTGAAAACTTCCTAGGGATTTTGTCAGTCCCAATATTCCAGTATTTTTAGTTATGCATGTCTCTTCTGTCCCTCCTTCCTAACTGCTCACATCTCCTAGGGAGAAGGGGTGTTTATTGTTTGTCTTTCTGGAACCTTATCTAATTTCTGACACCCCTGACTGCAAAACTGCTAATTGCATCAGAGTTCTCAACCATTTAAATTCCTTGGTGTCCTGTAAATTTCAAGTCTATTGTGTATTTTCCCCAGTTTCAGCATCCACATGTAAAAAATCTCAAACTGTATTTTTTTTAATATGACACCAAAGGGAATTGTAGATTCCTATCAAGAGGCCAATGAGCACTGGAAATAAGGAGAAAGAGGAATGTTTTAGAACCAAGGAGGGTCATTATGTAAACACAGCCATTTGGCTTCCTGCAGATTCCTCACTGGGAAATCAAGAAAGGGGGCTAAAGAGATTTTGAAATTCTCTCTCATTCGTACACTTTAAAAGTAGTGAGCCTCTCTGCGTGGTTAACATTAGGCCTCTGATATTAGCCTCAACAGTAGAGTAACGTTTGTCTTTTTTTGTCCACCCTGGCAGAGGATCTTATGTCACTTCTCAGTCCACCTGAGCATTATGAATGGTATTAAACTACTGTGATGTATAATACTATAACAATAGCATTTCGATTAAATATTATTATTAGAGTACTCCTTGCTACTCAAAGTGTGGTCCAACAGCCAGCAGCACTGGCCTTACAGGGGAGCTCATGAAAATGCAGAATCTCAGCCTCTAATCAGGATTTACTGAATCACCATCTGCATCCTAATGCCATCCCTAGACAATTTGTCTGCATGTTAATATTTGAGAAGCCTTGGTCTAGATGAGTAATAACCAAATGACTATCCCAGATGATTGGTTTTTGTCAAGAAAATTATAATGAAAACACCTGTTGTGGCCCAAGGTACTCAATAGAATCTCTTTTCATACCAGGAATTCCTTGTATTTCAATGACTCAAATGACTAATTGGCAACGGTGAATAATTCACATAAAAAAAGAAGAAAAAACATGATTTTTTTCATTTTCCAACTGTCTTATTTTCTAAATTTATGTGTGTTCTAGAGCTGAAATAAAAAGTCTCAAGTGCAAAGAATAAAATTTTAAAATATCTCTTTAGTGAATTGGTTAAATAAATAGATCAGTTCCATTGTGTACCACTTTGTCCACAATGGATATCCTTGATATAAATTAAACCTAATTGATGAGCAATATATCTTATGTACAAAGTTCTCACATCACAAACAGCCTACATTATTAGCATTTCCATAATAGAAATAAAGATTTGAGTGGAAAACTGAAAGGAAGTTTGAAGAGTTTGATATCATCAAGACTTTAGGCATATGGCTGCCATTAGCATGATGCCTAGTAAATAAAATGTTGGTAAATCTGAAACTTGTGAAAATATATAGTAAAGAAGCTTAGAGGGATAGGCTTCATTGAGGGCAGACCTGGTTAAGAGATTGTAGATTATAATATCACAGTGGTAAACTTGGAGTCATTTCGAATCTTCCCCTGCCATCAACCCTTTCATCCAGTTAATGTGCAAGTTCTGTTGGTTCCACTCATCCAAGTACCTCTTGAGTTAATCCACTTCTCTCTCTCTGCACCACTAACTGTATCCCCAACTCTCACTCTCTGAAAGGTCTTCCGTCTTCCTCATGACAGACAGAGTCACCTTTTAAAAACTCTAAAGTCTATATTACTCCTCTACTTAAAAATCCTTCATTGTTTTTCATTGCTTTCATATTATTGCATAAATTCCCAGCACATGGGTAAGACCCAGCACGGCCTTCTCAATCTGTCTCATGCACCTCTCCTTCCTTGTCCACCTCACTCCATCTCTCTAGGTTTCTCTAAGTTACTAGCGTCTGTCTACCTCACTCTATCTCACCATAGGAACATTGGATGTCTCCCTCCTTTTTCTACATCAGCTCTCAGGTTTTTTTTTTTTTTTTTTTTGACATCCTTAACAACAGGTTTATGCACTTTGACAATATATATATATAAACTAGTTACTGTCATTGACTCCGTATATTAAGATGACACGCTTTTCATTTTTTATTTTTTTTATTGTGGTCATAATAGCTTATAAAATAGTGAGATTTCAGTTGTACATTATTGTTTTTCATACACCATATAAGTATGCCCCTTCACCCCTCGTGCCCACCCTCCAGCTCCCTTCCCCCAGTAATCACTAATTTATCTCTTTGTCTATAAGTTTGTTTATATTCCACATAAAGTGAAATCATATGGTGGTTGTCTGTCTCTGTCTGGCTTATTTCGCCTAACATGATGCCCTCAAGGTTCATCCACGTGGTTGCAAATGGGATGATTTTGTCTTTTTTACAGCTGAGTAGTATTCCATTGTATAAATATACCACATCTTCTTTATCCAATCATCCGCTGATGGGCACTCGAGTTGCTTCCATGTCTTGGCTATTGTGAATAATGCTGTGATGAACATAGGGGTGCATAAGTCTCTTTGAATTGTTGATTTCCAGTTCTTTGGTTAAATACCCAGTAGTGAGATAACTGGGTCATATGGTAGTTCTATTTTTAATTTTTTGAGAAATCTCCATACTCTTTTCCACAGTGGCTGCACCAGTTTGCATTCCCAACAGCTGTGGATGAGGGTTCCCTTTTCTCCACAACCTCTCCAACATTTGTTGTTTTTTGTCTTGGTGATTATAGCCATTCTAATGGGTGTAAGATGATTTCTAAGTATAGTTTTGATTTGCATTTCCCTGATGATTAGTGATGTTGAGCATCTTTTCATGTGTCTATTGGCCATCTGTATGTCTTCTTTGGAAAAATGTCTGTTCATATCTTCTGTCCACTTTTTGATTGAATTGTTTGTTTTTTTTTGTCATTCATTTGTGTGAGCTCTTTATATATTATGGAGATTAACCCCTTATTGGATATATGATTTGCAAATATTTTCTCCCAGTGGTGGGCTTTTTCATTTTGATCTTGGTTTCCTTTGCCTTCCAGAAGCTCTTTAGTCTGGTGAAGTTCTATTTGTTTATTTTTTTCTTTTGTTTCCCTTGTCTGAGTATACATGGTATTCCAAAAGATCCTTTTAAGTCTGATGTCAAAGAGTGTACTGCCTATATTCTCTTCCAGAAGTTTTATGGTTTCAGGTCTTACCTTCAAGTCTTTGGTCCATTTTGAATCTATTTTTGTGCATGGGGAAAGACAATGGTCTACTTTCATTCTTTTGCACATGGCTGTCCAGTTTTCCCAGCACCATTTATTAAAGAGGCTTTCCTTTCTCCATTGTATGTTCTTGGCTCCTTCGTCAAATATTAGCTCTCCAATAGATGTGAGGTCTCAGTTTTAATGTCACTTTTTCAGAGAAGACCTTCCTGATTGTCGTATCTGAATTCTAGCTCCCCTGTGGTTCTCTTTTTTAACTCCTTGTTTGTGTCCTCAGTAGCACATTACAAATTAATTTTTAAAATTTTACACATTTTATATATTTATTTGCTTATTGCCTACTTTCCTCAAAAAAGATAGGCTCAAATGAGGGCATACATTAACTGTCTGGCTCACTATTGACTGTTGAGTGCCTGACAAAAAGCCGGCATCATTACATATTTGTTGAATAGACAGAATGACTTTAAAACAAATAGAAAAAAATTTCACATGTTTAATTTTTTATTACTTCCTTGATCTTCTGTGGTTCCTAATTCATTATGCAAGTGATTAATTTTAAACAAATCCTTTCAAGTTCATTATGTGAAAAAATATTAAACATGACATTTCACTCTTTCAAGGAGTGTTCAGCATTGAAAACAAAAGTAGCATTGCCAACAGGATATTTTAATGGAACATTTTGTTGAAATTTGTATTGAGGTAGCTGGTTGAGGCTGCTAGCCTGGCTGTTTGTCTCAATCTTTGTGTTTACCTTCTGATTGACTTTAAGAAAGTGAAGTGTGCCAGTTGCCTTATTTACCACTATAATCTATCAATATGGCATAGAAACCTAATTTCAGGGCAAGAAATTTGCAAAAAGAAGAAGGCTAAACCCTCTGGGACTAAGAGTCTTCAGAAGGTATGTGTCTGAGAGACTGTGCCTTTGTACATTTCAGGTGATTCTCCGTTGAGGTCCATTCTCTGAGAGCTAGGCAAATGGGCCCAAGACTCTACCTCATTTATCAAAACGAGACACGTCAGAACTTTAGAAAGAGAGAAGCCGTAGTCCAGCCAGGGGCCTGATGGTTTCTTCTGCCATGTGGGAGGTGCTCAGGTGAGGAAGGACATGAGTGAAGGAAGGAGGTGGGTAGTATTGTGGATAAGTGAACAATTTGGGTACCAAAATCAAAGTCAAGTCATATTTGTATAATTCCAACATCAGGATGAAGGGTGAAAAATATTAAAACGCTTTAAGTGCACTTGATGTATGCATATTTAAAGAGTCTGGATGATTGAATGTATATAGTTTACCTCTGAATGTTTAGACCTTCTGTTCATTTCCTGGGGCTGCCCTAACAACACACCACAAACTGGGTTGTTTAAACAATAGAAATTTATTGTCTCACGGTTCTGGAGGCAAAAAGTCTGAGCTCCATGTGTCTGCAGAGTTGATTCACTCCGGGCCGTGAGGGAAGGGTCTGTGCCAGGGCCTCCTTCCTTGCCTTCTGATGGCCATCTTCTTTATCTTCACGTTGTCTTCTCTCTCTATGTGTTTATGTCCAAATTTCCGCTTCTTATAAGGACATCAGTCATATTGGATTAGACCCTACCCTAATGGCTTCATTTTAACTTGATTACCTCTGTAGACACCCTATCCTTGAATAAGGTCACATTCTGAGGGGCCAGGGGTTAAGACTTCAATACGGGAATTTTGGGCAAACACAATTCAACCTATAACAGACCTTCATAATTCATTGTATGGTACTTTATAATATAGAAAATAAAAGAATATATGAGAAGAATATTTCTTCATGTGGCTCTAAACTACAAAACACATCCAAAAAGATGTAAGAAGCTAACTGCACTTATAGAAATTAACATGTACTCTATATACACTATGGTCTTTGACCCACAAGCAAACTATAATAAAACTATTTTTTAATGAAGTTAATTAATATCACTCTCTAAACTGGAATTTGTCTTTAAGCAGTTATTCAGCCTTAACTGGAGTCTGTCACAAGCACCCTTTTGGGGCAGAAGTTGGCGTTAATAACAACGCTTGATGCTAAAGGACGAATTTTCAGCAGAAGGAGCTGTATGTGCTGATGAAGCTTGGAGTTGCTGGAGGTTGATTTTAATGTTTCTCATGCTTTCCCACTAATGAGATATAAATTACAGGACTGAGAGACTTTGTTTTCCTTTACTCATTATTTAAAAGCCAGATCACATTTTAATTTCACATCGAATTGCCCATAAAATATTAAATAAGGTAAATGCAGCACAATTATACAACTTAGGAAATGTGCTAATCTTTTTTTGTTCCTAAATTCTTAGCTGCCTTTTGTAAAGACTCTCAGCGAAATCCACTTTCTCTGTCTTTGAAACGGTGCTGTGTTTGTATGGCTAGGAGAGGGCACTGCAATTTAATAGTTGCGGTCTTTTGGTGTGATAAGAAATAAACAAAAGCCTGGTTCGTACATCGATCTCATCATTCCTGTGGTTTTCCTAACATTTTTTTGTTCTAGGAATAAAACATAATGCTAATTTTCACCTTCAGGAAAAGGTTATTCTGCCATTTCTCATGGCCATTAGTGATGGAACTTACGTGGAGTCTATAAAACTGTCTTGTTTGCTGATGTCTCTTGTCTTTTCCACACCTCCCCCTCCTGTCAATACCCTGTAGTGTTTTTTGCAAAGGGCTTGGATGCTCTTTCTGTCTGATGTACTCATTATTGCCAGTGAGGCTTCTTTGACTGACATCCGAGATGGAACAGGCAGGCTCTGATTTGTACGCTTCAGTAGCTATTGTACCACAGGCCCCAGCCTGACAGGTAGAGCAAACGGTGTAGTGTTGTGATGTGATTACCTGGAACCACAAATCCAGACTCACTCAGATGAATGAGATTGATTTTGACTTGCAGTCCAAGAAAGTAAGGTTCCAGAATGTCAGCCATCCATTTCTTTCCCCTGGTCTTTAGCTAACTTGTAATATTACTAGGATGAATTTTATTGAAATCCAATCTTGTTGAATCATAGTCAAAGCTCGAGTTAATAAAATCATTGTCTACAAAAGCACACTTTAATGGATATGACTATATTATATATTTGTCATGAGTCAGAAGTAGATTTAGTTTTGACTTTTTAGAAGATGCTACGTATTAAATGCATGGACACACATTCTCATAATAGATAGTTTCCATTCCTCACTCTCTGTCTAGGAATCATTTGCAGTCTTGAAACTATTTTTGGAGAAAAGTAAGGACTTAACTTTATGTGTACCTGTCTAGAGTTGAGCAAGTCTGCGTCTTCTCATCTCCATATTTTTTAATGCTGTTAAAAGGTATTGAGATCTATATACTAAGCTTCTCCTATATGTTTATTGGAATCTTCCAGGCTAGTGGTTGTGGGATCTGGCTGCATATGTAATATATATGTATATAATCTTGTTAATTTCTAAAGACAAAAACAATCCACAGAATCATAGCTTTCACTCCAGAGCCACTTTATGAATATCTCTGGAATAGATCCTGGTAATAAAAATTTTTATAAAAGCATCTCATGTGACTTTAGTGCAAAGGCAGGTTTGGGAACTTCTGTTCTGGGTTGACTGAGGGTCAATACCCACTTGGTACAAGGTTTCTCTTTGACTTTTCAAATATTCTTTAATGGAGCTGCCAGAAATCTGATATAACTCATGATCGATAGTGAGCTGTTCTCTCTGGAAGTTTTACAATGTAATTTACAATATGTTGTGAGCTATATTTTTTATTTCATTGTTATATCTTTGAAGTTTGGTATATCTTGCATTAAACCTACCTTTACAGAAGATTTTCATTTCCGAAATCCCATATTTCAACAAGCTTCTTTATTACCTTAAAAAAAAATCCTGATTTTTGCAATTAACGTATCATTGACACCAAAAGAAGATTAAAACTAAGATGAGCTGAGTAAAAATTGATTTTTAATGGTGTCCAATCATTTTTTTTGGATGGATAAGTAAAAGTTTAATTGCCGTTTACAAAGTAGATGATACATCTTGTTACTTTCAGTGTATCCTGGAACTAGAAATATATTGCCTACTTTTAGAGAAAACAAACTGAAATAAGATGCATATAAGGGGCACTTTAACTGTCTGATTAAGCAGAATCCATTGATTTGTGTGTTTCCAACAGGCTCAGTGTTTGTCTCCACATCCCATATAATGGTTCAGTACAATTTAGTTTATATCTTGAATTCTCTATCCCTCAAAACAGTGCTTGTTTTCAGAATTTGTCTTTAGTTGTCTGTCTCCTAGGTTCAGAACATCTTGCTTAAGAAATTCTTAAATATGGACTCTAACTTCTAGCATTTCTAGAGGAAGAATTCAGTATGTTATCAAAAAGTTGGAAATATCTGATTCAGAAACTGTTTTTATGTGTGTGAGAATGCGTGGGTATGTATTTCAAGGGCTTGTTCTCATTAGAAACTTGGTTAGGGGGCCAGCCCCCATGGCCGAGTGGTTAAAGTCCCGCATGTTCTGCCTTTGGCTTAGCCTTGGGTCTGCGGGTTTGGACCCCAGCTGTGGACCTACTCACCTCATCAGCCATGTTGTGGTGGCATCCCACATACAAAATAGAGGAAGATTGGCACCGATGGTAGCTCAGGGCTGATCTTCCTCAAGCAAGAAAAAGAGGAAGATTGGCGATGGATGTTAGCTCAGGGTGAATTTTCCTCACCAAAAAAAACCCCAACTTGGTGGGAAATAGATATGTTTAGGTGCCGACTGTGGACTTGTTTGTCTTTGCCTTGTTTTGAGTTTCCTGAAGCTCCAGTTAGTTTAAATACATTTGAAGACCAGGCTGAATGAGATGACGGACTAAGAAACTAAGTAAAGGTGTGGACCCTCTGCTCAATTTCTTTCCTGCACATTAGAGACTTTAAGCAATTAATTATTTAGCCATTGTATCAGTCAGAACAAGCCAGGATATGCTATACTAACAAATAATGCCAAAATTGCCTTAACACACAGGCCCGTAGCTCTCCAGGGCAGCTGTCCTCGCTGAGGTAGCCACACATTCTGGGTTACCTCATCTTCCAGAAGCTCAGCGTTCACACATGCTTTCATGATCACTGCAGCAGGGAGAGAGCGAGCGTGGGGACCATGCAGTGGGTGTTAAATTTGTCCCTCTGGAAGTGACACATGGCACTTCAGCTCCCATTTTATTGACAAAAGCAAGTCATATGGCCATGGCTAACTTCGAGGTGGAGAGAAAGTTTAGTCCTCCCTGCTTGCAAGGGGCTACCTGGGAGTCCTGGTGGGCATCAGTGATGCCTGCCATCCTCTTCTGCTCGCTGTTGTCTGGATGTGCGATAAGGAACCTAGTAAAGTGCTAGGTGACAAAATTCAAGTGAAGTTTGAAATAAAATATCTACCCATTAATTCTGGAAAGGATGTACACATGTAAAATTATTAGAACAGGACCGTAAATACCACATATAATAGATTATAATAATTTGCATTACATTTATATATTAATTTGGAAAATATTTATATTTTTATGATATTTACACTTTATGATTTTAAGTCTTCCAATTAAATAATGTGGTATGTCTTTCTATTTGTTGTTTTTTCTTAACACCCTCTAATAAAATTTCATAGTTCTTTCTGGTTAAATGTATTTCTAGATGTTTTATTATTTTGTTACTCCTTTTGAATGAGATTTCCTCTTCCTCCTCCATTTCTACCTGGCTATTTGTAGTAGAGAGAAAAGCTGTTTGATTTTCGTATATTTTCCCTCATCCAGATATCCTAATCCTAATGCTTTTAATCCTCTGCATAGCGTTGGTAGTTGAATCTCGTAGGGAAGTGGTTCTCAGGACTTGGCCCCTGAACTGGCAGCATGGGTATTGAGGGTGGACCCAGCCTTCGCATGCGTAAATATTGTCATACTTGACAAAATGGTGATATGGTTTACTCTTGTTTACAGATAGCCATATGTCTTCTTTTTATCTTACAGTGTTAGGGAGACATACAGAACAATGTTGGGTGCTAATGGAATAATCTTTGATTTTATTTAAAAGATTGTGGTCTGTTAGCTTCTGGTATTCAGCATGTTTAAAGGTCTCATACTATTTGAAATTTTTACCTAGATTTTTAAACAGGAATGGCCATTTTATTTTAGCAAATGTTTTCCGGAATTTATTGCTCTAATCATAGGAATTTCACCTTTGATTTGTTAGTATTTGGAATATATTGATGGGTTTCCTAATGTTGCACCATGTATACATTCATGGAATAAGTCTAACTTGGTGGACTTATTTTACTGTCTTGCTAGATTTGGTTTGCTAATGCCTATTTCCTAGTATTCTAGTTAAGTGGATTATTTGTTTCCCCAAAAACAAAACCCGTATTTTTTCTTTCAATAATAATATTGATTCTCATATTTCAATACAGCTTTTTCCTGCCAGATTTAAAGGTTAATTGCATTTTAATACCACATCTTTTCTGCAGGTCCTTAGACCTCAAATCCTAACAATAGTAATAGTTGACTCCATATGTTCTCCTTAGGATTCTACCAAATATCTGGCTGGGTAGCTGCCCTCGCCAAGTGGAGCACGTAACCATCAAACTGAAGCATGAATTGGGGATTACAGCTGTGATGAACTTCCAGACCGAATGGGATATTGTGCAGAATTCCTCAGGCTGTAACCGCTACCCAGAACCCATGACCCCAGACACGATGATTAAGTTATATAAGGAAGAAGGCTTGGCCTACATCTGGATGCCGACCCCAGATATGAGCACTGAAGGTAAGTGTCACAAGGATCTTTCTGGCTCCTTGTTGAATGCGTTTCAGAGGAGCCCTTGCTGTCTGCCTGCCTGCCTGTCTATCTATCTATCTATGTGTCTATGTATCTATCTGCCTACTTACCTACCTACCTTTCTATCTATATTGAATGACCTACATATGGATGATAAAAATGGAATAAATACAAGGTTTTAGGTTTAACATACTTAGTATATATCTTTTGACACCTCGGCTAAGAGTCTGTTTAGCATGGGTCCTTTGATTTGTTTATTCATTGAACATTTACTGTGCATCTACCATGTGTGTGGCATTAGGCTGGTGGCTGGGAACATGACAGTGAAGAAATGCAGGTACAACTCCTGTCCTCGTGAAGCTTATGGTCCCATGGGGAAGACAAGCATTAATCAAATGACTACAAATGGAAATTTAAAACTGTGATGAGTTTTTTTGTTAGAAAGATACATAGAGATGGCTCTGAGAGCACGCACAGACAAATTGGACCTCACAGGGGAGTCAGGAAAGTGGTTTTTGGGAAGTGATGTTTAAGCTGAAATCTGAAGAGGGGAGGTGGGGGGCGGGGGAGGTGGGAAAGAGGCTCTGTGGCAGAGGGAGCAGCTTGAGAAACATCCCCGCTGCAGGAGAGCTCGGTGTTGTGGGAACAGAGAGAAGGCAGTGTGGCTGCAGGTCAGAGAATGAGGGAAGAGGTCCTGAGGGCTTTGGGCCGCAATAAGGACTTGAGACTCTATCCCAGAGCGGTGAGAAGCAGTGGGAAGGGCGGGAGGCTGGGGGATGCCAAGATCACCATTTTTTCTCTCTGAAAGGGCACTTTGACTGCAGTGTAGAGACTGGATTGGAGGTGGACCCAGAGTGGATCTGGGGACCCAGTTAGGAGGTTCCCGCAATAGATAAATGAGATGGTGAGAGAGAGAATGCAACCTGGGGCGGCAGGCCAGAACAAGGCTTCATTTATCGCGGAAGGACCGACTGAGCATGTCTTTGAGAAGGGAATGGCGGGGTGACATGGGTGCTGCGGGGAAACAGAGACAAATACGGCACAGTTTTGATCTAATGGTAAGACGCAGTAGGACAGGTTGAAAACTAGTAACGGTCCAGAGAATGTGCGAGAGGAGAGTCGTGCTCCAGGAGGGTTACGTGCTGGGGAGCTCTCTGTGGAGAGGGGCACACGGAGGCTGCAGGGGTGCCAGGGCATGTGAGGGGGCAGGACGGTCGAGGTGGAGGGAGGGAGGCCGTGCCAGGTCGAAGAAGCAGCATGGGCCAAGGCACCGGGGCATGAGATTTTAGAGGAATGATCTGTGCTTCAGCCTGGTTCTAGAATAAGGTTCTTGTAGAAAAAGGGAGGTATCTGAAGCCAAGAAAACACAACTACACCGGTAGTATCAACCAGAGGCAGCAGGGGGCAGCAGAGAGCTATGGAAACGGCCCAGGCTGAGGGAATTTGGTAACTCTTCTGGGGGAAAGCAGGGCAGTGGTCCCTAGAGAGGGGTGGTTGCTATCAGCAGCCCTCTTCCCCCAAAAGAGCAGTAGGTATCAGACACTCTTCCAAGGAGTTTCCTGCATTAACTCCTTTAACTCTCGCGACAAGTCTCGGGCAGATGTTGTAGTTATGGCCATTTTGCAGAGGAAGAGGCTGAGGTACAAAGTTAAGTAGCCTGGCCGAGGTCACGCGATAGGGAGGCTGCCTAGATTTCAGCATAGGCATTCCGACTCACAGCGTGGCCCCGGACAGCACGATCCGGAGCTCGGCACGATCCGAGCTCGGCAGGCTCCCGCGGGCGCTTCGTGCCCGATCCACAGGCCGCTGCGCTTTCAGCCCCTCGTATTCCTGAGCGCTGCAGTCACCCACAGTCACGAGTTGCCGGGGAGGCAGCTTGTCTCCCCGGGGTCAACAGTCCAAGATGTGGTGGGGACAGAAGACCTGGAGGATCACAGGGAGCCTAGCCTCCCTCGGCCACCTTGGCTCTTTGTGAATCTCAGGCGGTCCTCCTGGCCAGGCTGGACCCCTTTGTGGGTCTGTGTCTGAGCGGAGCTATCCCTGGGGAGGAGGTATAATTTTTGTTCCCGTAGGCAGGGATGGTTTGGGTACTCCTTTTGGTAACATTGACCCGAATAAGCTTGATTTCGCTAGAAGCGCTCTGTCTTTTTTCAAGGAAGGCGGAAAAAACCCTTTATTTGCACAGAAGAGAACTGGTGGAATCTAGGTCCTATTTGCCCCATCCAGCTTGTTTCTCTGGTTTCAAAACAGAGCAGGTTGTGAGGACAGTGTGCCTGTAGCTTCCAGAGAACATTTTGGTTTTCGCTTCTTGGATTCTGGTTTTATAGCACTGTTATCCCACCAGAGTATTTCAGGAGACAAGGCTCAGAGAAGTTGAACTAACTGTGGCCCACGTCCCATTCTAGCCCATGCACTGATTACCCCAATGCCCTGCTGACTAATAGGTAATTTGCTTGATGATTTTGGGGGTATGCAGAAGCCTGAGGGAAAATTCTGTCCCCAGAGACCTGCTGTCGTTGTGTTAAAACTTCCTTTGGGGTCAAAGAGTCACCAGGTCCCAGTCATAACCGTGAAGCATCTTCCACATGGAGGCAGTTCAGCAAAACAAATGGCTCCCACTTGGAAAAGGCCAGACCCTAAGGCTGAATAAAGGGGTTCCATGGCGCAGCATTGCCTGAGGGAGCAATCAACGGGTTAACCACCGTTCCTGGTCACAGGGGAACTTCTGACCAAGAGATCAATCTATGTGGCTCACAGTATTAGCACAATGAACATATAGATTAATTCAGCTGAATGTTTTTGGAGCTCTAAAGAAAAATCCATCTGGAAGTGTTTTGAGCTGCAGCATAATGCTGTCAGATAAAGTCTGAGGAAGAAGACAGTTTGTTAGGCCTGACTGTCACCACGGGTTGTCACGGACCTGTTGCAATCGATTGTGCTAGCAATTGTGCTTAGTCTTGTACATTTTGTCACATGCAGAGGGGTTGTTTAGGTTTCTTTCTTTTTTTAAAAAAATTTTGTTTGTACCTTTCACTTGAGAAACGAAAAGCACCCAAATCTGGCACTCATCTGAAAAAAACAACTCTATTCATTAAAATTCAGTTTTCCTTCCCATAGAAAGGACTCAGATTGTGTTTTGACCTCGTCAGTGCAGTGCTGTCGATAACAAATGGTCTGCCCTTGCGTCAAATGAGTCAGTGTGCTGCCCGAGTCCTCAGCTACCCCTTCATTGTCACGGTCCAAGTTCCCTTCTCTGACTCAATTCAGCTCTGCTGTGACGCAGCGACACTGACCTTGGAGCCACAGCATCTTGGTTTGAGCCTCGTCACCCCATGTAGCTGTGTGATGTGCGGCAGGCTGGTTCCTGCATTTGGAAAACTGGGAAAATAATTTCTACCGTACAGGATTATAACAATAGAATAAGATGATTGATACAAAAGTGCTTTGAAATTCACAAAATTGGGACTATATTATTAGTCTTGAGTCCTTACATTTCTACCAAAGGATATTATAGGTAACATGGACCTAATCTACGTTATGCTGCAAAGGTGGAAAAGAACATATGCTTGAATAAAATAATGATCTATTCAGCCATAAATCTGCCTTTGGAGTGAGAAAGGAAAGGGGTGTGTGTGTGTGAAAGGCTGAAAGTTGTACCAGGAATGATGTCTTCCAGGATCAGCCTTAGGTAAAGTGTGTCTTCAGGGCCTTTTCTCCTCTTCCTCCTTATTTCAGGCCCTCGTGTCTCCAGCTGCCCCCCAGCCCTTCCTCCTTCTTCTCGCCGCCTGTGCTTGCTCAGTGCCTGCTTTCAGGAAGCTTTTAATCGTTCCAGAGTTGGGTTAGCCTGGAGGAGGGTGGACCAGATATTGGATTAGAGGGGTCTAGTAGTGTCTCAGATCAAATCAATATTATCTGGTTTTGTTTTATTTTGTTTTTATTCATGCACTTAACGAATGTTTATTGACCATATACTGAGAGCCGAGGCCTGTTTTAAACTCCAAAGGAAGCAGCACAGATGGAGGAATGTTTTGTTGGCCCTGCACAGGGTTTAACATTTTCAACTTTGTTGCCAAATTTAAATTTGGAATGTTTTACATAAAAATCCTGGATTTCTGTCTTGCCTTGAGGTGTCATTTTTAAGAATGGAAACTTTTTTATCAAATTAAATTCTATGTGGAGCCTAAAATGTGAAACATAAAACTTAGGGGCTCTGGCTGACACTGGCTGTTATGTAAGCCCAGATGCTAAGGACCCTCTTTTTGTTCCGTGGTGGGTTATGTATTAGCTCAGCTTCCCTGGAGTGGGTTTCAGGCAGAGGAACATGGGCCTGTTGGGCAGAGAACCACTCTGTGGTAGGGGCAGAGGTGTAAGCCCCCGGGATGTGTTACTCTCACGCAGTGTTGAGAGCCACAACATGACAGGTAAGTGGGGTGCAGAGACTGACCGAGAATTCAGATTGAGAGCATTGGGGCAGCAACGCCCCCTGACCTGGCCGGTCAGGGAAGAACGGTAGTACAGTGTTAAGGTCAGAGGCGTTGCAGTCCAGCTGGCTGGGTTTGAGTGGCCATTGGGGAATAACCTTGGCCCAATCTCTGTGCCTCAGCTCCCTCAGATGTAAACTGAGGATGGTAGTAGTCCAACCTCGTAGTTGATCGGAGGGGCTTGTAAACGAGCCGTTGCATGCCCAGTGTTCACAACAGGTACATGTTCGCCGGCATCAGGGCAGTGTGATTTGCAGTCCCTGGAGGTCAAAATGAATGGGGCTCCGGCTGAGGCCAGGCTGAGATGGGTGGGCATCTCTGGTGCCCCTTTTTATTATTTATTTCTCCGTTAGCTTATTTCAGTATTTCTGTGACAGTTCTTAAGAGGGGTGGCTGAGTGATTCCAGGAGAAGACCACTGGTGAGTGACCCTGTGTTTAAGCTGGGAGCTTTCCAGAACTTCCCGGTGGAGCTGACATTCACCTTCCAGGATTAAGTGTCTGAGATCATAGAACCTCAAACTAACACTTGTCCCTTTTCAGCTTCTGAATTGTGTGCCTGCCTCTTGCAGAATCTTTTACAGATCAAGAGGAAAGTGGGGGACATTGCATCATTTGGGCTATCTGAGGCAGACCCCTCTTGGGGAACCTCTGGCCAGAGAACAGGTGGGAGGAAGGGATCCTGCCGGGTCCATGGAAGCCCTGGCTCAGGCAGGCCAGCTGCACTGATGCTGCAAAAGCTGAGCACCCGGGGCTGGGACTCTGACTCCAGCAGCTCCTCTTGCGTGTGGCCACCATGGCTAGTCTTATATTGGGCATTTGATGAAAACCCACATTAAAAATATTTCTGCTTATTTCCTGGCAATTTACATGGTAGCTGGGGAGGCAGCTGTAACAGGAACCTGTCAAGTGCTGCCAGCTGTGGCAGGAGCAGGATGAACCCAAGCTTCCAGGATCCATCGCTGAGAGTTCCCTTCCCAGCTGCTGTTACTCGGAGCAAACCTCTGACACCCTCGGTGGAACAGAAGCCCACACTGCTCTGTGCTCAGCAGGACTTGGCCTGACCAGCAGGGTCCCTCAAACATTGGAGGTTTGGCCTCCTCTGATCTCCAGTTCAAATGGTGGACCAACTGTAAGGTGTCCCTCTGGTACACACGACAGTCTACACCTTGTTGCATTTCCAGTGACGTTTCCCTGCCTCTAGGAGGCTGCCTTGGGCAACTGACTCTATGGCCGGCCCACCTAGCTCCAGCCTCGGAGTCCCTGAAACCAAGTGTGCAGATATAAATCAGTTAAAGTTCTGTGGCTCAGTTTGGACTCAAGAGAAATCAAGCGACACGTAGGAGCTGGTGCGTGCGTCTCCAGTTCAAATGCCCTCAGAGATCAGGCCAGGACACGAATGTATGGCAACAGGCACGAGGGAGAGATGGAGCCAGAGGAACAGCAAGGTGTGCCCTGCCCGAAGGCATGCCAGTTCAAACGTCTCTACTGCTGCGCAGGGCCTGTGGCTTCCGATCCTTAGTCAGACAGATTAACAGAGCACCAGCCACAAAATTAGAATGTTATCCTGCTTCCATGTAGATTTTCTGCTCCTGTCTCGGAGTGGAGTGAGCCTGAGTCTAAGGTAAACCCCCTGGATAGAGGGGTAACGGAGAGGGCCTTGAAGCCATGGCGGGGTGTTTGGTAACGTCTGTCCTATGGTGCTGACAGCTGATCACAATGGTTGTGTTGGCCCCCTCAGGGCACTTGCCTTTTTAAAAGTAGACAGCCAAAGAGGGCAGTCTGAACTTACCCGAGTGGCTCTCAGGGAGAATTCTAGGCCTCACTGAAGATCTGCAGTAGAATCGTTTGAGAGGGGCCTCTCCTGCCTCTCCAGTCCTCCCATGGGATGGCAGTGGGAAGGCTGGACAGGGTCCTTCCAGGGCCATTGTGTCCCTACGTGGTTGAGGATGCAGAGTAGCTGAGAAGCTCAAGTGATGCGCATGCAGTTTTAATCCAGGGCTCTGACACTTTCTGTCCTGCATCCCCTTTTAAAGTAATTTACACTGACCATCCTCCACCCCTGAAAACATCCACTAAATATCTTTGCTCTGAGAATCTGCAGGCAGAGGAGACTCCAGGCATCCCGGAGTTTGATGACTTTAGGGGGTCTCTGCCCCATAAGTTGGGAGAGAGGGGCTGAGTGCAACAGGTCTCAACAGAGCACTGCCTGCCCTCTCAGTGGGAGGAGAAGACATTCGAATCATCCAACAGTCGAAATAGTGGTCACGAGGCAGTGGTGACAGTGATCATAATTGCCCAGGAAAGGAGAAACTGAATCAGTTTTCATACTCACCAGATCATGAGGGAATAAATGAGTAGTCAGTTATCCCACGTGTATCATTTAATAGGTTAGCCTTTCCACTGGACAAATGACAGCAAGCATATGCTGGGTGAATGAGATTGACTCCTTTAACCAATATGGACGAATTCTGTATTTTTACATTTACCTGGAAGATTTTTTTGGATTAAAGGAAATTCAGGTGACAGGACCTGTCATGTTCTCTTTGAAATCCTCTAACCCTCTGTGCAGTCTGTACAAACCATTTTGATAGATGTAAAAATCCGTTCTTCTGATGACCGGCGATAGTCAGTTTTTCTTTGAAGGGAGATTTGCACTGATGCAGATGCCACTCAAAGGAGCAGGAAAGTCAACTGAAAAGTTCCAAGCTGACCCACTGCCTCTGGAGTGCCCTTTCCACTTTATTATTAGCAGGTTTTGATACTGTCTCACCTTTTCCTTCAAAACAAAGACACAAAGCAAGCTCTGATGTCCCTGCCTCTCCCAGGGTGGCACTGTGGTTTCATGGGGCGCCGGAGGAGTCATTGTGAGCGGCGATGTTGGGGTTTCACCATTCACGTGTGTGTGCTGTGCTTTCTCCATCGCAGGCCGAGTGCAGATGCTGCCCCAGGCGGTGTGCCTCCTGCACGCGCTGCTCCAGAATGGACACACGGTGTACGTGCACTGCAACGCCGGGGTGGGCCGGTCCACGGCGGCCGTCTGCGGCTGGCTCCAGTACGTGATGGGCTGGACCCTGCGGAAGGTGCAGTACTTCCTCATGGCCAAAAGGCCCGTAGTGTACATTGACGAAGACGCCTTGGCCCGGGCAGAAGAAGATTTTTTTCAGAAATTTGGGAAGGTTCGTTCTTCCCTATGTAGTGTGTAGGTGACCCATCGGCCCCCCTTCCCTCCCAGTTTCCTTGCTTAGTAAGCCTAGGGTGATGTTAGTAAAGTGCCCTAGAAACAAAGATTCTCCCTGAACTGAAAAGATTGGCTGCCGACATCTCCCCCAACCTGCCACCTTTCGTCTGGGGCTGACTTTCTGTTACGCTTTGGTTGGGCTGTATCTTCTTTGAACTCTCTTACAAAGGAAGCTGTGACTGACACATGAGAAAAGGCCACAAGCGGCTGGGCCATGCAGTGTTGTTCTAGTGTCAGACAGAAAGGTGATGCGTGCGGTTCCTGCTGCCCGCAGGCAGACCAGCACTCTGCTTTACCGGCACTGCGTTTGTGGTGCTGTGAATTCACAACTGCACTTTCTTGTTGCATTGTAACGTGGCTTGTAGAAGAAAAGATGGGGAGTTATGTAGACTTCATCACTTGTGGGTGTGCCTGTGCAAACACACACATGCACGGCTTTTCTGCTGAACTGAAATGAAACTATAAAATGAGAGTTGCCATTCAACTCTCAGTCAGTTGCCAAAGAATGGAATAAGAAGGGGAGTCTGGATTATGACAAAGTAAGAGCTTAACACGACCGAAAAGCAGTGGCTTTCTGGACTTTGTTTTTGCAACCTGCTCCAACAGTTAAAGTCTGTCCCAAGGCGTCACCTTCCTGATCTACCCAATGACCCTGTGTGACACCCAAAGTAGAGTTATCTATTTGTTTTAATTGAAGCTCAGTAAGCATAGAGAGCTTGCCCAAGGTCTGGAAGGACGAGCTGGAGTTTATAATCCATGTTTATTTGACTCAGTACTTTTCCAACACAACTTGTTGTTTTTCCAGCGTATTGTAGTGGATTCCGTTCCCTCTCTCAGAGTCAAGTCGATATTTCTGCAGCAGTTTCTACAGTGAGAAATGGAACACTGTTCTGATCAGTTGCCAAAGAATTTAGGAAAGTAATTATATTTTGTACAACCTAATTTAAAACACGGTGGGCTGTATCGAGGCCAAAGTGGCCTGAGCCATAGCTCATGGGAGGAGCTGTATTAACACAACAGCCCAAAGAGCCCAGAGCCATAGGTCATTGTTCTGCGGCTTATGAGCCATCCTGGCTCAGCCCCCGACTGAATACAATACACAGTCACTGCACCTCCAGAATATGCAATTCACTACTCTGGGTTCTACAGGAAGCATCAAGATGAACGAGCCTGTGCCTTCCAAAAGCTGAGAGCCCAGAGACAGCCCTGGGTTCAGTGAACTATAAAGCAGGCTTGAACCGCAAATGATACTAGGATAGGAGGAGACGTGACTTTTATCTTGTGCCTCTATGTGCTAGGTACTTCACATTCTGATCCGATTTAATCTTCACAGTACCCTCTGGGGGAGGTTTCATTATCTCCATGTATAGATGAAGAAGCTCAGGCTCAGAGAGGTTGGACACAGGATAAGTTCCAGTGGAGCTCAGAGGAGGGAGAGATGCCTTATACCTGGGCCTCGGGGAAGATGGCATGGATTTGGGCTGAGATGGCTGGACAGGACATGTTTCTTCTGCAGTTTTACAAAGTTAAATTTATAAGCCAGGATTGAATAATGTGAAGTCCAACTCGTTTGCTAAAAATAGCTATTATATTAAAGTAACCCATCCATAGTCATAATGTGTTGGGTAAAATTTAATTTTAAAAACAGAATATTTCTAACTAATTATATCCATTTGTGAGTGTGTGAATTTCCTTAATGCCTAAGAAGTCCAGCTATGTAATTTCCACTGTGGAAAGACCTTTTTGGGTGGATTTTTCCCTTTTTGCTCTGATAGATAAAATCAGCTTTGGGCTATTAAAGAATGTTCTGGAATAACCTCTCTCATCCTCAATGAATGGCATGTCCAGTGTATTTCAAAATCACCTGGAACTTTTGCTAAATAAAAGCTTTAAAAATGACCTCTGTGTGCAGAGTTTTTAAAAACGTTATTAATTTCATCTTAAATCCAGAAGAACAAACTGTGTTTCTTTATTTGTAAGAGAGGCAGTCAGCTAAGCTAAGTTCTTTTTTCTTGTCACTCTTTCTCATTAGCTGACCAGAATTGGCAGTTACAGTATGAAAATGAGGGCACCACAAAGAAGTGAAGATGAAAAACCTCAGAAGTATGTCAGAAAAAATCAAAGCAGATACTGTGTCACTAGCTTGTCACCAGCATTAACAAAACTTTCCAGTCATGTATTTCTCAAATAATATCATAAGATCACAGTCATGGTAAAGAAATATCCAAATAAGGTTGCTTTCTTTTAGACTTGAAACATTGTCCCTCAGTTATTTTGTGTGCCATTGTTAAACAAACAAACAAACAAAAAACCCAACAACACACACGCTCTTTTGACGAACGTTAAGGTGTGGGTGAAAACTGCTTGGCTTGACCTAAGAAATCATGGTGAAAAAATGTGGTTAGGATTTTGGAAACTGTAAGGAAGTAATGAAAGGGAAGATTGGAAGATGAGTTAGATACGAAATGAGAACTTGCCACACGTGAAAGAACACTGAGTAACTAAACAGAGAGTCAGTTTGATGAAAAGTTAAAACTGAAAATATCTTTAGTGATCATCTAGTTTAATTCCTTTATTCTACAGAGGAGCAAACCAAGACCCAGAGACATCAAATGACTCTTCCTGTGATAAAGAGTTTTAACTGAGGACCAGAGGAAAGGGATAAGCTAGGAAGATAGGAGATTTATAACGTTGTTGAGGAGTTGTAGCAGAATCCATGGGAATGAGAACAGACAGCATTAATAGTGGGAAGAATTGATGGGAGGATTAATGGAAATTGGAGTAAGTGGAAGAAAAATAGCTACAATGAGAAAATGCAAACAATAGCGAATTTTCAAAAAAGAAGAGAAAGCAGGTGTTTCCTTTTATAAAGATGCTGTTGGGGGGCCTGAGAAGGAAGACGTGATGATAGAAACAGAGGGTAGAGTCAAGGTTACGTTCTCAGGAGAGACGGTCATGCTAAGTATCCCCTTACTTCTCGTTGGGACTAGACTTCAGTAGGAAAGAGGACCAGTTAGACGTAACATGCTGACCAAGTAACGGGGTGGGATGTGCAGTGGCTTATTATCTGCTGGGAAAAGAAGAAAATCTCATAGAAGATAGGACTAAGAATGAAGAGGAGAGGATTGATGAAGCTACCTCTCGTTATAACAATAATTGTAAAGGGAGGAGGAACAACGACTTCATTATTTCCTTCCCTAAACCGCTACTCCCGACATCACATTCAGTCCCTCAGGAAATCTGTCACTCGCCTGAGATAGAGTCACCTCTCCTGAAAATACCTATAGACCAACTAGGTTTTACCTCCCGCACTGAACAACCCTGGTCAGAGCCAATGTGATCTCTGGACTGGATTTCAGAAACAGCTTCCTACTTGGTCCCCCCGTTTCTCTCCCTCTCTCTCCCCGCAGCCCCTACCACTGTTAAATCTCCTCTCACACAGGCCAGGGGATCCTACAAAACTGTGTGTCAGATCATGTCACTCCTGTGCTCAGAGCCTCCAGCGATTTGCCACGTCACTCAGGGCAAAAGCCGCAGCCCTTCAAGGGCCTGTTAAGTGTCTGACCTCATCTCCTGCTGCCTCCCGCCTCACTCTGCTCCAGCCACACTGGCCTTCCTGCTCTTTGAGCCTTCCAGGCTGGCCCCTCCTCCAGGCCACTTACCCTTCTGTTCCCTCTGCCTGGAGTGCTCCTTTCCCAGGGAAACAGGTGGCTCAGTCCCACACCTCCTGCAATGATGCCTTTCTGAACCACCCTATTGAAAGTTGCCATACCCAACCCCAGCCTTCCCTATCCTCACTCTCGGCTTCATTTCTCTCCTGGAACTTGTTAGTGGCCAATATACTACATAATTTTCTTATTTGTTTTATTGTCTGAATCCTGTCACTATAATGTAAACTTCATAAGGGCAAAAATGTATATCTGTTTTGTTTGGCGATGGACCTACAGTGTGCATAACAGAGCCTGGCATGTAGTTCAATGCATGAAGGGTGGGAATAGCCAATAGCTATTGAGAGCTTCCATGTTCCGTGTACTGTTCTCTGAGTACTTTATGTGTATCAGCTTATTTAATCTTCCCAACAGAGCTATGAGGTAGATAGTATTCTTATCTCTATTTTACAGATATGAAAAGTAGAGGCATAGAGAAAAAGTGAACTTATTCTAAGGCTAGAATGACAGTTTCGCTCCTGGGTTAGTGGAGTAAGCTCTTAATGAAGCATCCTGCATAAACTCCAGGTACATGACATTAGTTTTCTGGGGCAGCCATAAAAAAGTACCATGGGTGGGATCCAAGATGGCGCCGTGAGTAGTCCTCTTTGTTTCTCCCCCTTCGAGTCTACAACTATTTGGACACTTATTGCTTGACAAAGGATATCCAGACAGCATCCCAGGACGTCTGAGATACCCACGCGACTATACATCGGAAGGCGGACAGACTTTCCTCCGGGAGGATGTGGAAATAGGTGAAAACTCTCCGACCCTGACGAGCAGCCTAGTACCCGCAAGCGGCTTTCTTCCAACGGACGCCCCCAGAGGATCTACACACATCTAGGGCAGGAGTGAGCACACAACAGAGGAGCGACGGTGGAAACAGGTGACCAGAACCCTACCTAAACCCCCCGCAATTACTCCTAAACGCAGAGGGAAACTTTGGAGTTGCACACCTGAGCCCGCGGGGAGAGTCTCTCCCCGCCATTGGCGGGGAGACCCCGCCTGGTGTTCGAGACCCCGCCTGGTGTTCGCGGCGCTCGGAGGGTCCCAGAGAGAGTCGCTGGGGGTACAGAGGGCTCCCAGCTGCCGTTGCCCGCCCTGAGGGAGTAGGGATTGCCGGAGATCTCTGAGAGGACCGGGGCTGGGGGAAGTTTCAAAGGCCGGCTTTGCGACCCGGAGGGGAAGCGCCGGAGTTCCGCCCGGGCAGCAGACAAAAACTCTCTATCTGCCATTAGCAGAGGGGCCACGCCGAGCATTCACGGCTCCGAGCATTCACGGCTCCGGGAGAGGCCCAGAGAGAATCCCAGAGGGCGGGGCAACCCCCAGCTGCCGTTGCCCGCCCTGAGGGAGTAGGGATTGCGGGAGATCTCAGAGAGGACCGGGTCCGGGGGAAGTTTCAAAGGCCGGCTTTGCAACCCGGAGGGGAAGCGCCGGAGTTCCGCCCGGGCAGTAGACAAAAACTCTCTATCTGCCATTAGCAGAGGGGACACGCACAGCATTCACGGCTCCAGGAGAGGCCCGGGGAGAATCCCAGAGGGCGGGGCGACCCCCAGCTGCCGCTGCCCGCCCCGTGGGACTAGGGATAGCCGGAGATCTCGGAGAGGACTGGGGCTGGGGGGAGTTCGAGAGACCCAGCTTCGTAGCCTAGGGGGAAACCCTACAGGCTCACAGCAGCCTTAGGGAAAGCCTCTGCACAGCACCAGTAGAAGGCACCCAGCCGCCAGCCACAAGGCTGGAAGACCCCAGGGCAAAAGCAGCATAGCTAGGTGAACTAACCACAGACTGTAGAAGATGCCAATAGCTCTCCTGCGACCCATAGAGGACAAGTGAGATTTTGTGGGTGCCGTCAGCAATGGAGAGACAAATATAAGTGATCCCACCCCTGGCCGCCGGAAAAGCCCATAACACCGTTGCAGACCCCAAGGAGAGAGCACATCTAGGTGGGCTGCAACAGTAGGCACCAGCAGCCTGAAGCCCCCCTGTGACGGCCCCCACGGCAGAGGAGGGAATCCAAAGGGCTACTGTGGCTACGAGGAGGGGCCCAGGCCCAGTTAGCAACTGCAGACAGAGGTCCTGGTTGGTGCAGTATAAACAGCTGCTCCCCTACCGCAGCAGCTGAAACAAGTGAAAGGAGCAACTAAACTCTATCTCCATGCGGAGGCACAAATCAACAACATCAAGCAATATGAAAAAATACATTAAATCTCCAGAACAGAAAGAAAGTAACAAATACACAGAAAACAATCCCAAAGAAAATGAGATATATAACCTAAATGATGATGACTTCAAAACAGCCATCATTAAAATTCTCAATGAGTTAAGAGAGAATTCTGACCGACAACTCAACGAGTTCAGAAGCTATGTCACAAAAGAGTTTGATACGATAAAGAAGAACCAAACAGAAATATTGGAAATTAAGAACACAATAGAGGAGATTAAGAAAAATCTAGATGCTCTGAGCAGTAGGGCTGATAATATGGAGGAAAGAATTAGCAATTTGGAAGATGGCAATATAGAATTGCTGCAGGCAGAGGAGGAGAGAGAAGCAAGACTAAAACGAAATGAAGAAACTCTCCGAGAATTATCAGACACAATTAGGAGATGCAACGTAAGGATTATAGGTATACCAGAGGGAGAAGAGAAGGAGAAAGGGGCAGAAAACCTATTCAAAGAAATAATGGCTGAGAACTTCCCAAATCTGGTGAGGGAGATGGATCTTCAGGTGACAGAAGCCAATAGATCTCCAAACTTTATCAATGCAAGAAGACCAACTCCACGGCATATAGTAGTGAAGCTAGCAAAAGTCAACGACAAGGAGAAAATATTAAGGACAGCCAGGCAAAAGAAACTAACCTACAAAGGAACCCCCATCAGGCTATCAGCAGATTTCTCAGCAGAAACTTTACAGGCTAGAAGAGAGTGGAATGATATATTCAAAAATCTGAAGGACAAAAATCTACAGCCGAGAATTCTCTACCCAGCGAAAATATCCTTCAAATACGATGGAGAAATAAAAACTTTCCCAGATAAACAAAAATTAAGGGAGTTCATTGCCACAAAACCTCCTCTTCAGGAAATCCTCAGGAAAACCCTCATTCCTGAAAAATCCAAAAAAGGAAAGGGGCTACAAAACCAAGAGCAGAGGAGATAAGTAGAAGGACAACAACAGAGAGTAGCAGCTGTACATCAGAACAGATTAAACCATGGGACGAGAAACAAAGGAAACTGAAGAAAACCGGAAAACAAGACACAAAATGGTGGTGGTAGGCCCCCACATCTCAATAATCACTCTAAATGTAAATGGATTGAACTCCCCAATCAAAAGACACAGAGTGGCAGGATGGATCAAAGAACAAGATCCAACAATATGCTGCCTCCAGGAAACACACCCCAGCCCCAAAGACAAACACAGACTCAGAGTGAAGGGATGGAGAACAATACTCCAAGCTAATAATGAACAAAAGAAAGCAGGTGTCGCTATACTAATATCAGACAAGGTAGATTTCAAAGCAAAACAGATAAAGAAAGATAAAGAGGGACAGTATATAATGATAAAAGGGACTCTCCACCAAGAAGACATAACACTTATAAATATATATACACCCAACACAGGAGCACCAAAATTTGTAAAGCAACTCTTAACAGAACTAAAAGAAGACATCAACAACAATACAATAATAGTAGGGGACCTCAACACACCGTTAACACCAATGGACAGAACATCCAGACAGAAAATCAACAAGGAAATAATAGAATTAAATGAAAAATTAGACCAGATGGACTTAATAGATATATATAGAACACTTCATCCAAAAACAGCAGGATACACATTCTTCTCAAGTGCACATGGAACATTCTCAAGGATTGACCATATTTTGGGAACCAAAGCAAACATCAATAAATACAAGAGAGTTGAAATAATATCAAGCATCTTTTCGGATCATAATGCTATTAAACTAGAAATCAACTACAAGAAAAAAGCAGAGAAAGGTGCAAAACTGTGGAGACTAAACAACACGCTTCTCAACAAACAATGGATCATTGAAGAAATTAAAGAAGAAATCAAATTTTATCTGGAGACTAATGAAAATGAGAACACGTCATACCAAATCATTTGGGATGCAGCAAAAGCAGTCCTAAGAGGGAAATTCATCGCAATACAGGCTCACCTCACTAAACAAGAAAAAGCTCACATAAGCAACCTCAAACGACGCCTAACAGAACTAGAAAAAGAAGAACAAACAAAGCCCAGAGTCAGTAGAAGGAGGGAAATAATAAAAATAAGAGCAGAAATAAACGATATTGAAACAAAAAAGACAATAGAAAGGATCAATGAAACAAAGAGTTGGTTCTTCGAAAGAATTAACAAAATCGACAAACCCCTAGCCAGACTCACCAAGAAAAGAAGAGAGAAATCGCAAATTAATAAAATTAGGAATGACAGGGGAGAAATCACAACAGTTACCAATGAAATACAAGAGATCATAAGAGAATACTATGAAAAACTATATGCCAACAAATTGAACAACCTGGAAGAAATGGACAAATTCCTAGACTCCTACAATCTCCCCAAACTGAATCAGGAAGAAATGGAGAATCTGAATAGGCCAATCACAAGTAAGGAAATATAAACGGTAATCAAAAACCACCCCAAAAATAAGAGTCCAGGACCAGACGGCTTCTCTGGAGAATTCTACCAAACATTCAAAGAAGACTTAATACCTATTCTCCTCAAACTGTTCCAGAAAATTGAGAAAGATGGAGAACTCCCTAACACATTCTATGAAGCCAACATCACTCTGATCCCCAAACCTGACAAGGACAACACAAAGAAGGAGAACTACAGGCCGATATCACTGATGAACATAGATGCAAAAATCCTCAACAAAATTTTGGCAAACCGATTACAGCAATACATCAAAAAGATTATACACCATGATCAAGTGGGATTTATACCAGGGACACAGGGATGGTTCAACATCCGCAAATCAATCAACATGATACACTACATCAACAAAATGAAAAACAAAAACCACATGATCATCTCAATAGATGCTGAGAAAGCATTCGACAAGATCCAACACCCATTTATGATAAAAACCCTCAGTAAAATGGGTATAGAAGGAAAGTACCTCAACATAATAAAGGCCATATATGATAGACCCACAGCCAACATCATACTCAATGGTCAAAAACTGAAAGCCATCCCACTGAGGACAGGAACAAGACAAGGGTGCCCACTTTCTCCACTCCTATTCAACATAGTACTGGAGGTGCTGGCCAGAGCAATTCGGCAGGAAAAAGAAATAAAAGGAATTCAAATAGGTAACGAAGAAGTAAAACTCTCGTTGTTTGCAGATGACATGATCTTATATATAGAAAACCCCAAAGAATCCACAGAAAAACTATTAGAAATAATCAACAACTACAGCAAAGTAGCAGGGTATAAAATTAACGTGCATAAATCAGTAGCATTTCTATACATTAACAATGAACTAACAGAAAAAGAACTCAAGAACTCAATCCCATTCACAATCGCAACGAAAAGAATAAAATACCTTGGGATAAACTTAACCAAGGAAGGGAAGGATCTATACAATGAAAACTACAAGACTTTCTTGAAAGAAATTGACGATGACATAAAGAGATGGAAAGACATTCCTTGCACATGGATTGGAAGAATAAACATAGTTAAAATGTCTATACTACCTAAAGCAATATACAGATTCAATGCTATCCCAATCAGAATCCCAAGAACATTCTTCACAGAAATTGAACAAAGAATCCTAAAATTCATATGGGGCAACAAAAGACCGCAAATTGCTAAAGCAATCCTGAGCAAGAAAAACAAAGCCGGCGGAATCACAATCCCCGATTTCAAAACATACTACAAAGCTACAGTGATCAAAACAGCATGGTACTGGTACAAAAACAGGTCCACAGATCAATGGAACAGAATTGAAAGCCAGAGATAAAACCACACATCTATGGACAGCTAATCTTCGATAAAGGAGCAGAGGGCCTACAATGGAGAAAAGAAAGTCTCTTCAACAAATGGTGCTGGGAAAACTGGACAGCCACATGCAAAAGATTGAAAATTGACCAGTCTTTTTCACCACACACCAAAATAAACTCAAAATGGATCAAAGACCTAAAGATTAGGCCTGAGACAATAAGTCTTTTGGAAGAAAATATAGGCAGTACACTCTTTGACATCAGTTTCAAAAGAATCTTTTCGGACGCTGTAACTCCTCAGTTGAGGGAAACAATAGAAAGAATAAACAAATGGGACTTCATCAGACTAAAGAGCTTCTTCAAGGCAAGGGAAAACAGGATTGAAACAAAAAAACAGCTCACTAATTGGGAAAAAATATTTACAAGCCACTTATCCGACAAAGGGTTAATCTCCATAATATACAAAGAACTCACACTGCTTAACAACAAAAAAACAAACAACCCGATCAAAAAATGGGCAGAGGACATGAACAGACATTTCTCAAAAGAAGATATGAATATGGCCAATAGACACATGAAAAGATGTTCATCATCGCTAATCATCAGGGAAATGCAAATCAAAACTACACTAAGATATCACCTTACACCCGTTAGATTGGCAAAAACATCCAAAACCAAGAGTGACAAATGTTGGAGAGGTTGTGGAGAAAAAGGAACCCTCATACACTGTTGGTGGGAATGCAAACTGGTACAGCCACTATGGAAAACAGTATGGAGACTTCTCAAAAAGTTAAAAATAGAAATACCCTATGACCCAGCCATCCCATTACTGGGTATCTATCCTAAGAACCTGATATCAGAAATCTCAAGAGTCTGTTGCACCCCTATGTTCATCGCAGCATTATTTACAATAGCCAAGACGTGGATCCAGCCTACATGCTCAGAAACTGATGATTGGATAAAGAAGATGTGGTATATATACACAATGGAATACTACTCAGCCATAAAAAAAAGACATAATTGGCCCATTCACAACAACGTGGATGGACCTCGAGGGTATTATGTTAAGTGAAATAAGCCAGTCAGAGAAAGACGAACTCTATATGACTCCACTCATAGGTGGAAATTAGTAGATTGATAAGGAGATCTGATCGGTGGTTACCAGGGAAAAGGGGGGGTGGGGGGAGGGCACAGAGGGGGAAGTGGTGTACCCACAACATGACTAACAAAAATGTACAACTGAAATCTCACAAGGTTGTAATCTATCATAACATTAATAAAAAAAAAAAAAAAAGTACCATGGACTGGGTAGCTTAAACAGCAAAAAGTTGCGGATGCTGGAAGCCCGAGATCAAGGTATCGGCAGGGTTGTGTCCCTCTGAGGGGGAATCTGTACCAGGCCTCCACCTGGTTTCTGGTGGTTTGCTGACAATCTTTGGCATTCCTTGGCTTGGGGGAACAGCACCCTGACCTCTGCCGTCATCTTTTCCTGTTATTCTCCCTGTGTGTGTGTGTGTCCAAATTTCCCCCTTTTCTAAGGACACCAATCGCATTGGATTAGTGGCCCACCCTACTCCAGTATGACCTCATCTTAGCTAATTACATCTGCAAAGACCTTATTTCCAAATAAGGTCACATTCTGAGGTGCTGGAGGTTAGGACTTCAATGTATGAATTTGGGGGAGACACAATTCAAACGATAACACTGCAGAGAACTGCTAGCTGAAGGCTGTGGAGAGTGAACAAAACAGGCAGGTCAAAGGAGAGTAGAGGTTTGGAAGAAGGGACCACAGTGGGCTGAGTTTCCCATTTCTACAGGTTCAGCCTGCTGTCAGCCCACACTCACAGTGTTGCTGAGACAGCTAAAACCCTGACAGAAAACGCCGTCATCCTTCTTTTCCAGTGCCTGGTTCAGGAAGCCAGAGTTAGGCAAAATTAAGCATTTCCCTGGTGATAGAGACTAGTTCAGGAATAAACATGTGACTTACCATGGGCCCCTGAGATGCAGAAAGAATTTCTGGGGGCTATTGGGTAAAGTTCTCTCACTCTTAAAAGAGAGCTACAGGAAGATATGCTCTTTCTTCCTTTGGTGGTGGTTGTGGTGGGCATGTGCTCCAGACATGTGCTCCATCTTCCTACCAGCCTGAGAATAAAGGCTAAAGAAGAAAGAGAAAAGAGGACTAGTGAAGCTGAAGGTGCTAGATAAGTTAACCCTGATGTCTGCCCGACTCCTTGATTTCCAGTTGCATACAATGACATATTTCTTTGTGTTCAAGTCAAGTAGAATTGGGTTTTCTATTGCTTACAGTTGAAGGCATTGTAATTAATACAATACCCATAAATACCAACAAATAAGTTCTAGTATTAAAAATAGTACTTTGTTGTCATGACTTGTGGCATTAAAATACATGCTGATTTCTGATATCACTTGAACAGTTTATGTTTTACATTTTGCTTCTATTGGGACAGACCCCAATAGTGGTTTTTCTACCACCGATTTCAGAGGATAGTTCTTAAAAGGAAGATAAAAGCTGTTGAATGATGATCTGCAAATTGAAATTTTTTGACAGAGGAAAGTAGTCTGTAGTGGATCTGTTAGGCTGCAGAACGTTTGTATATTTGTGATTTCTAATTATTGTCCTTTGAGCATTTGTTCTTACCTAGCTAATGGAAAGCCAACCCAAAATGGAAAATATTGAAAACTTTGCATTTTTCTTGACAGTAAACAAATATGCTCAACAGAATTACAGCTTCAGTTAATCTCCATGCCATATATGAGCCAGATAATCTTAATATCTAGCAAAGTACCTAGTGAAAAATTAAATGCACCGGCTGGCTTGATGTTTGTGACTTCTTTCCTCTACTTCCAGACAGAAATTATACTGAGTATAAAATGTTTTTTAAGAAAAAGAAGGAAAGAAATAGAATTAAAAAGTAGCATGCAGAGGAAGAAGCAGTAAAAATAATGGACTTTTCACAAATGGCATCATTAGCCCCCGAACATATGATTTGGGTTTTCACATTTTAAAAGTAGAATTCTCGAGTAGAAATTTAAATGAGAGAACTTTAAAAGATCATTCATGTGACAATGTTCAGTGTTTCCAGCTGTATACTTACATTATAAACTTGGAACAAGTTTTTAATCCAATAAAACTTATATTCAAAGTTCTAACACATTCAAAGCGTTCTTTGGTTGAATATTTTTTCTCATGTAAGATCCTTCAGAGTTTGGTAAAAATGTATTTGTATGTTTCATATCATTAGTCTTCCACTGAGGAGCTCTTTTATCATCTTCTAAAGATGTCCCTTTAATCTTTTTTGTTTGTTCATCTTTTTCTTTTTTTTGAGGAAGATTAGCCGTGAGCTAACATCTGCTGTCAATCCTCCTCCTTTTGCTGAGGAAGACTGGCCCTGAGCGAACGTCCATGCCCATCTTCCTCCGCTTTATGTGTGGGATGCCTACCACAGCATGGCTTGCCAAGCGGTGCCCTGTCTGCACCTGGGATCCAAACCCGTGAACCCCAGACCACTGAAGTGAAACGTGTGCATTTAACCACTGCGCCACCGAGCCGGCCCTTGTTTGTTCATCTTTGATTCCTTAGCATTAATTTAGTGTCAACGTAAAATATGTGGTTAGTATACGTTATAGTAACCATATGGTACACAAAGCTCTGGGCTCCTGTAGCTAGAGGATATGAGAGAAGATCCAAGAATCTGGTCAGTGGGGGAAAAGCTTAAATACATTCTGGAAGTTATCATTTGGCCCAGAGGATGGAAACCTAAGAACAAAGTCCAGATAGCAGAAAGAGTAGTGGGAAACAGACAGAAAACGTGGGGCCATTCAAATAAAAGACAGGATGAATTCTGGTTCTGTAGCTGTATCAGGCTTTATACCGATATTACTAAAGGAAATAATGCTTAGCATTTGGTGAATAAGATTGCTGTCTTGTGATAGCTAAGTATAAACAATTAGTATTAAATGTTGTAGAATAGCATGAGAAAGGTATGGGTTACAGAGGAAAAATTCAGGAGAAACTGGACAGTGAAAGAAAAGACAGATGAACCTAGAACAGGGCAGAACAGGTAATTGTCATCGCCACACCTATCAAGGCTTTCACTAATTTCTAGTGAGCGAAAACTCAGAACTCACTGAATATGATTTAGTTTGCTGCATATGGTTGTTTAAGAAAATGGAATATATTTTTCATTCGATAGTGATTCTTATTGCTGCCTTCTTAAAGTTAAATGACAAATCCAAAGATGGATTTATGGTCCAGACAATTTCAGTGAAGATTTTATACCCACTGTGGACTAACAAGGCAAGCATCCCCCTTCTTATAGGATGGCATTCAAACAAGCATATGCCTGTCCAGCACCTCATATGTTTCTGGGGCTTGAGCCGTTTCTGTTTATTGTGCTTACTGATATATCTGGACTGACTTCTATTTGTTTCGTTTTTATTTCAACATTTTTCTGCTTCCATGTTTTATTTTCTCCTTTCTTGCTTTTGTTTTTGACTTTATTTCTTTCCCCTTACAATGGCAGAACTTTAACATTGACTTATATCCACCAGTCTTTCTTTTAAATTCAAACCATATTTATTATATGAATAATACCATAATCAATTAATCATTAACGAAAGTAAGGGACATTTGTGGTCTATCCTTTGGCTAACTTTGAAGTGTGATGCGTTTCTCCAAAAATTCCTTCATGCTTCTTTCATAGGGTGTCAGACTGGTGTCTAACCCAGTATGAACTTTCTCATACAAAATTATGAATTGAAGGTTGAAAGATTTTAAACACTATGTTTAATTTTTAGTAACAAAATGATTTAGTCATTTGGTCAAAATCTTATAAGCCAAAAAAATGGATAAGAAACAAGCACACAGACACGTATTATTCTTTTTTCACAATTCAGACCTTCTTATTTTGACAATTTTATCACATGAAATCATGGTAAAAATAATTTTATTAACATATTAAATTGAATACTACACCACATTATTGGTTTAAATTTTTTATTTGTCATTTTTTATGGTTATAATTGGCAAAAATTTGCTTTTAAAAAATAATGCAGCAATCAGCAAGAGCAGATTCTCATTGATAAAAACAGTGGCATAGTTGGTAGAGCAGCAGACTCATAACCTGAAGTCCACTGGTCTTTATCTTTCCTTCCCGTGCACATTATTACAATCATAATTATGAGTTGTTGTAGATATATGTTGTGTTTTTCTTCTTGTGTTCCTTTCTTTTTAAGTTGTTAGACAGGGCAAAAAAAATGTTGGTGAGGACCTACTCTTCGTTGCCAGACTTACAATTACCACCTCATCCCATTTGCTTTCTTATGTCTCCCAACTTCCATTATATTTGAGAACTTTAAGCCCAGTGACTCTCAAGTTTCCGATGGATATCATAGGGCATCAAAATTGGCCACCTGAAAATGTGTCTCTTTGACTTGATTATTTTTAAAAACAAATGACTCTGAAAGAAACTTTGACCTTCCTCCTAAATGCCTAAAAGAATTTAAGATAAAAGGCCTGTCACCAGGGATAACTGGGCCATCACCAGAGATAACTGGGTATCGGTAGACTATGACGGTCCTCGCTAAACCCATTCTTATCAAAGTTCTGTCTACCAAACATTTGCTTTTCTATTCCATGTGAAACGCCTTCCTCCCCTTTGAAGTCCCAAACCCCTACCCCCAACACTCTTCTTTGTCTTTAGCTGAAGACGATATTTAAGCTGGCAGCTTGGCCATTTTGTTGAGTTGCTCAGTTTTCCTGAGTGTCTCCCATGTATACACATTACAAAGCTTTGTTTGATTTTCTCCTGTTATTCTGTCTCATTTAATTTGTAACCCAGCCAGAAGGACCCAGATTTGTCTTCTTCCCCTACAATATATTATTGTCCACCTCCCCTGCAGTACTGAATCTCCTCATTAAGTGTTCTAAGCCACAGCTTTCTGTCCTTCTGTTCATCCATCAACACTCTTCCAAAAGCATTCTTTCATGCTGAAATATCTTATCTGCTGGTAATCCTTCTTACCCTTCTCTTCATTGTTGCAGGTGGATTTCTTTCTTCAAATTTTATACGGTAATTTCCAGTCCAGCCAGAGGAATAGTGTATTTGCCATTTTATTTTTATTTATTTATTTGTTTATTTTTTTGAGGAAGATTAGCCCTCAGCTAACTACTGCCAGTCCTCCTCTTTTTGCTGAGGAAGGCTGGCTCTGAGCTAACGTCCGTGCCCATCTTCCTCTAGTTTATACGTGGGACGCCTACCACAGCATGGCTGCCAAGCAGTGCCATGTCCGCACCCGGGATCTGAACCAGCGAACCCCGGGCCGCTGAGAAGCGGAAAGTGCGAACTTAACCGCTGCGCCACGGGGCCGGCCCCTGTATTTGCCATTTTAAATCAAAATTTTCTCAGTCATCATCTATACCAATGACACCCAAATCTCAATCTCGATTCTAAGCTCTTTCCTGACTGCTAGCATATATATCAATTTTTTTTTCCTGAACAGTTTTATTTGGATGTCTCCCAAACTCAATATGCCACAAATTGAAGTTTTTTTTCTTTTGCTTAATGGAGATTAAGCGTATTTTCTTTGTTGGGCAGACAATGGCAACACCTGGCCCCCTGTTGCTCATGTCAGAAACCCAAGTGTCATTTTTCCCATCGCTTTCCCATTTACCACCTCCCTAATCACTCAACAAGTTCTTCCGACTATACTTCCTGAATATCTCTTAAATATGTCCTCTCCCATCTATCAGCTCTGACCTAGATAATTAAAGCATCCTGACTTCTCTTCCAATTGCTATTCTTACCCCTTTTGAGACCATTCTTTATATTGCCGCCAAAGAAACCTTTCTAAAATTCAAATATGATACCATCTCCTCCTTGCTTAACACTACTCAGTGGCTCCTCATTGTTCTCAGGAAAAAATTAAAAAATCATTATCTTGACATCTGAGGCCCTTTATGATCTAGACTGTGCCTTTCTTTCCAGTCTCTCTTGTCATCCGTATAATCATCCCACAAGAGTACATTCAGGTCTCAATGAATTACTTAAATGTTCAGTGATCTTTCTCTGGTATTTATGCATACTCTTTCCTTTGCCTGGAGTCCTCTCTCCTCCCATCTATGTCTGACCAGCATCAGTTCGTCCTTTGGGTCGCGAAGGACACCCTCTCTGAGGTATCTTCGTGAGTCCACAATGTGCTCCTCCCAGGAGTCTTCATAGGCCTCCACATCTGCTGCTCTGGCAGCATTTAACCTCATTAGGGAGGCACTGTAAGTAGTGCTTAGCAACATAGGCTTTTGCACATTCTCGGATATTATTTAAGGCAAATAGTTCTTTGGATGCTGTGCACAGATCTAATGTATGTTTTAGTCTAAGAGAAATGTGAAGGAAACATTTCATGAGAACTTTTTTTCATGTAAGTTAATGAGGTAATTTATTTAATGAAAGTAGTATTGAAGGCTTCCTTTTGTTCTTTTTTTTGTTTTAAGCATTTTAATAATGATTTCTATATATACTACTAGTATTTAATGTTACTACATCATAACAAGTATCATAGATCAACATCAGAAAGCCATGATCCTATAAAATGCTGTGTTGCATTTTCAACCCAATCTCATGCTGAAAATGGAATTTATTCAATCTTCCTTTGGTTTGCCATCATAGGCTAATATTGATGGCCTTGAAAAAAGAACAGCCTTGTGAAATACATTGCTATGTGTCCTAAGAATATTGCTGATTCTGTTACACTACAGAGTTTTCCCCCAGTGAGTGATCTCATGGAAGAAATTTCCTTCTGGCCAAGAAATTAAGCACAGTTGTTATTTTCCTGAGCAATAAAGAAATACTTTATGCAACTGTGAAGCTTACAAATAATTATCTTCTCAGTAACAACTGGAATTCTGTAGTACCAGTTTCTTGAACTAACTTTGCTCCTTGGTCTGCCTTTTAATTCTACCTATTTTACCCATTGTTCATCTTTCTTATTTTACATTTTATTTTCACGTTGCCATATTGTTTTGATCCATTATAAAATTTCATATTTAATTCCTTTTGAAATAAAGATAAGTGTAAAAAAATACACAAATAAATTAGTTGCCATGTGGAGCACTTGCACAATATAGAGGCTGACATGAATCCTATGGGTATAAATACCAAAAAGGGGTGAAATATCATGAAATGTCATATCTGTTTCAGAGTAAAATTCTATCTTTTGGAAATAAAGATTTCCAAAAGATTTACCTCTCAAATTGGTATTGTCCTTTATCCTTCACCTCACGGACAGGGATGTCAGAGGATTGTCTCAAACCTGCAGAATGTCTCTACACCTATGGACTGATAATTGCATTCTCATGATTAAGCAATAATAAAGTAGAATTCAGGTCATCACCATAAGTTTTCTATGCATCTAAAACTTTTCAGATGGGAGAATATGTTTTTCTTTTCTTCTGCTGACTAATCCAATAACTTGACCGTCTCCATAACTTCTCTTAAAATCATTGGAGTAAATAATCAGATGTGACCACCTGTTCTTCCTCCATATATTCTGTTGAGCATATAAACAGCTGCAGGCCTCAGAAAATCATAAATAAAACTCAGAAGTAAAAGATTAGGCAAAGCTAGTGACCTGTTACATTTCAGATGTCTGAATAGTGGAATTCTATCTTCCAGAGAAAACTGCAGAGTTGATAATCAGTATTGTTATCATGTTGGCAACATTACCTTTTGAAATTAACACCGTTTTAATTTTTTTCCTATTTATAGTATGTTATTTTCTCCAAGGTTAATCAAAAATTTTTAATGCATTACTTTAAAAGATTCATATTTCTGTACATAAAATTTTTTTCGAGTATTTTTCATATATTTAGCTGATGATTAGAAAATGAAGGTGACACTTCTTAGAAGACATGAAATTATTACATATGAAAACCGATCAGATAAAGGAGCATTGTGTGAAATCACTGGCAAGCAGCAACTGGAGTTGTGTAAAGAAAATTTGTTTTATTGTTTAGATATTTAAATAGTTCTAGATATGCATGAGGAATAACAGCTGATATAAAACAAGTCTCTTTTGCAATGTGATTTTAAAGGGTCTATAAGCAAATATCCTAGGTTAATTTGAAACATTTGCCAATATTCTTTCTCCAGGAATTACTTTCACAAAAATATTTGTTGTTAGTACAGAATAGATTTTATCTCTTTGTGGTCTATTTTCTTTCAAATCAAAGAGAAGAACTTTTTGACCTATCATATATAATATTCGATTGTTATTTTTAATGACAGAAATAGAGGATACATAAACTAAATCTATATTTTAGTCAGGATCCAATCTTCCCACAGCTCACGATAGAAATGTTATCAAAGAAGATATTTTGCAAAAATAAAAAAAGGGAGAAACCTAGTTTAGTAATAGTTCAAGTGCAAACAATCTAGGGTATTTCAATGAGCCAGCCATTTGCTGTTGTTGCTAAAAAGGCTAACAAAATGATGGGCTTATTTATTATATACAAAAATATACAACAAACAAGGAATGCTCAGGTCCTAACCACAAAAAGCTTGGTGCAAAAATTTGCTTTGTCCACTAGTCAATTGAAGGATTACATTCAGTTCTGCTCAACAAGCTTGATGTGGAATATTATTGACATTTACAGATTAGACAGTGTTCCAAAAATTATTTCTGAGTTCTTCAAAGTACAGATGAAGAAAACAAGACCCAGAGACCTTTCTGTACTAGTAATTTCATCTTTTGAATAATTGTGCAAATATCACTATCTTCCAAGTATTGGATGGGACTTTCACTCACTTAGTACTTATAAGGGCTTGTTAAGTGGATGTAAGTACCTAAATATATAGAAAGGAGTTTAGGAGGATTAGCTTGAAGAAAAGAAGACTATAGAAAGAATGTTCTTTAAGTAGCTGAAGGATTGTTATATAAATAAGGCAATTATCTTGCACTTGCTGCTGCAGAGGGCAGAAGTAAGATTCATGGTTAGGAGTTAGAGGGCGGTACCTTTCAGATTCCTTTAAGAAAGAACTTTCTAAATAGAGTTGGAAAATAGTTAAGCAGATTGCTTTTTCAGATAATGAGCTTCCTGCCACTAGATTGTTTTAAACCAGAAGTTAAGAAACTCCCCTCCAAAAATGTTTTAAAGAGGGTTGATTTCTAGATGGAAGATTTGGTCTTATGACTTCTGAGGTCCCTTTCAAAGTTAACAATCTATGCTTCTAATTATTGATTTATGACAACTTTCAATTTCTTCTTTTCCTCTTCCTCAATTTCCTCTTTTGAACATTAAAAGCTACAAATTAGCATTTACCAAGGCAACCGAAGGACATGGGGGAAAAGTACAAAAGTCCTACAATGCACAAAAAGAAAACTGGGTGCTCAATTGACTTTTGTCACTTCCTAGTGATGTTGGAAAAGATAGAGTAAAATAACGTACAGCCTAAAACTAATAAGTGTAAAGCTTCTCTGGCTATGCAGGGGCTTCACGTTATGTGTGTAGGGAACACTGGAATAACTTATCTGGGGCCAAATGGAATGAGCTGTGGATAGCTTCTCCGACGAGAGGAACTTTAAAGGAGAAAGAGGGCCATAGCCTGCAGGAGAGAAGAGGCCTTCGTTGCCACAGGAATCACCCCTGAAATCATTCAGAGTTCATGGAACTGTCTTGATTGGTTGTAAATCATTGTGTTCTCTGCGTACTTTCCACGTAAGATTTTTATTCAGAATTCTTCATGAAGATTTCACTTGAAAACATCTTTGACAAAAATCCAATCTGGTGTCAGGAAAACAAATTTAAAATTCAATCATTGCTGGCCCCATTTCTACTTTATTGGCTGACGATTCTGTGGGCTGTGTTAGCTTAGGTACATTGACTGGTCAAATCCTGCTCGCCTATTCATTTATTATTTTAAATTTGAGCCAAGCATAGAGTCAGATCAAATTAATTGACTCAGAGCCCTGCTCAAGGCAAGTGTATTAGACGTGCCAGGATTTTTCTAATTCCCTGGTCTTCTGGCTAACTTCCATCCCCTCCCTCCCATTGGGAGAACTTGATTCCTTTTACTGTCTCACAGGACAAGGGCTATTTACTGAGATGATGTCTCAGCCTAGTACATTAAAGAGAAGGAGTCTTATGAATACGACCACATTTCTCAAATAAATATTCCCCTGAGTAGTTTTCACCTATTTTCCCTGCTGTTTAATTTCTTCCCTTTGACATAACTGCTGTCCATTCAGTTAAAGCAATTAGATATTTGTGTTAATTAGATATTTGTTGTCTATCTTGAAGTGGAGATTCTTAGCTGGTGATGGGAGCTGGCTCTTAGTTGCTCATTCTGAGAGTAACTCTTTTCGTTTCGTTCTTTTCTCCATGGCCCACTTGTATCTATTTCTTCAGTGCTGTTTACGGCTCTCTGAAAATACATCAACCTTAAATGGGCCCTCAAAGCAGCGCTTCTTTTTGCACTGTCTGTTTAAAAATGTGTTGATTATGCTGTTTTCTTCTTTAGTACCTCCGGAGAAGAGAGATGACCAGCTGAAGAGGTAATATGAACATTGCCTCTCATTTACCAAGATCTTGAAATATTTATGAGGTGATACCTGTGAAACTAATGTAAGGGGTAACAAAGAGGTTCTTCATATGAGTAAGTGCAGAAAGCAAAAGTCATTTGACAAAGAAAATAACAGAAAAGGACATGAATGAAATAGTTTCTTAAGTTTAATTCTGATAGCACTTTCCAGCTTTGGAAGGTGTGTGTGTGCCCGCGTGCTTTGCTATGTGTGTACATAAAACTCATTTTGAGTCCTATGGACTGGCCTCCCCTCCAGTCAGAAACAACAGGCCAAGTGCCCAACCACTGGGCAGCTGGCAGTGACTGAGGGTTAAAGAGAGGAGAGGAGCAGCAAAGGGTCATGGGAGGAAGTGTTGACCTCACATGATAGCACGAGCTTTGAAATACAACTGTAATTTTCCTTTTACCTGCTCGCCCTCTCGGTTTATATCACCCTGAACGTAGGACAAGTTGGGATGGCGATCCCGTGTCAGCTGAAGATGCGAGAACAGTGATATGTCTCCCTGTATTTCTCCGTTCCACCCAACGTCAATCAGAGCAGCTGTGCGTCATCTCACTCCCACTTCGAGCCACAGGCTAGTGTCATTTTCACGTCCTCTGCGTTCTTCGTTCTGTTCACGCACTTTCTTTCTAAACTAAACCTCATTTTGTTTCATGCTTTCCCCTCATATCTGTGCAACTTTTTTCACTCCTGGTGGCTATTACCTGTCCCAGGAGCTTTTAATTTTGTATTTTGATCCATTTCAGGCTCCTTCTGGACTCCCTGCCTACATCTGTTCTGCACTTACTGTTGTCATCCTCGTAGGCAGCATTGTTTTCATCTTAGCCCCTTAAAGTTCTGTCTAAAATGTTCTTTCCTATCTCCCCTCAAAGCCTTGTAGTCTCTTGTCACTGATTATGTTCCCCAGAACCCTGATCCGCAAACTGTACATCAGAGCCTGCCAGGGCCCAGCCTTGAACTTTACTTCTTTAGTTTCTGTTCTTTGGTTCATGGGTCTTTGATCATGTCAGACAACCTGTGCCAAACTCCCATGATGCAGTCATTCCAGTCCAAATGCCAAGCTTTTGAGAAAACAGCCCCATAAGCCTGGATCAGGTTCTTCTTTCAGATCCACGCGACTGTGTGTCTCCTGTCATTAAACTGTCAGTGTAGCTGCTCTTCCACGAAGCCTTTCTGGATTAACCAGAGGGACTTGGAATATGGGATTGCCAGTGACTTCCATGGATATCTCAGCAATTACCTTGTGTTTACCTTTGACCTGTTTCTGATGTCAGCACAGCATATCCATAGACGATGTTCTTAACCGGATGTCACAGGGTTCCATCGAGGCCGCTCTGTTGCAGGATGTGTGTATATGTGCATGTGATTTTGCAGATTTCGAGAGGCTCAATCAATGCCGTCATGTACATATTGCCTAACAAAGCATCATGTGTCTATCAGTACAAAATTCTTTGGGATGGTGATGAAAACGATACCAAGATATCACCTTGGCTGGCACTAGATACAATAGTAACAGTAACAGTTTACAATGACTTAGGTTCCATAACAATTATTTGAAGGAGGTGCTATGATTGTTCTCATTTGCTGATGAGGAACCTGAGGTACAGAGAGGTTAATACCTTTTGTAAGGTCACACAGCTTGTAAGTATTAGAGACAGAATTAAAATCAGGCTGTCTGATACCATAAACCCCACTCTTAACTACTATGCCATGTTGCCATTATAGCTGGTTTATTTTTTAAATCCATATTGAAGACAATCCAAACTATATTCATGGTTTTTTAAAGAGAAAAATAACATTTAAAATATTTCATAAAAAACTACAGAATAAGTATTTATGTCTTAGCATAGCTCAAATGGATTCCGGTTAGCAAGTTAGAAGTGTTCTACGTAAAAGTTTAATACAATATATAAATATTTAAATATGAAAAATTAATATAAAATGTAAATACATGCTTTAAAAAGCACAAATTTTTTATTTATATTAAAGTTTCGAATATTATTTTCCCTATGTGTAAGAAAAAGTGGGGAAAAAGAATGACGATATCCAAAGAAATAAAATAAATTGCCCAGTTAAGCAATGCCAGATTAAATTATGCTTGTGTGCCACCTGGAGAAGCTCACGCAGGGCACTGAAATAGCAGAACTGTAAACAATTGCTTTCTTTGCACATGGAGTCAGATTTTTCTGGATTTGGTTTTCATTTTCTTCTTTTCCTCTTTGGTGGATGTGAAATTGAGTAAGAATCTAGACTGTTGGTTAAGGAATTATTGACTGGCAGGAGTAAATTTTCTTAGCTGGTCACCTGGTTTGAGAAGCATCCCATAGGATGAAAAGCTGGGAGATGAATAAGTAGGATTATCTGTGGCTTCTTCATCAATGAATCCAAGGTGTGACGAAAGTTTCCTGTAGTTTTTCTTTTTTTCACAGTTTTTTCCTAACCATGTTAAATGCCATTGTTTGGCATTTGTATTACTTTTTGAGTTATTTCTTCTGAGTCTGAAAGCAGATTTTTTTGTTTCTTCTTGACTGTGGAGTTTTCATCTTAATTTTTAATCTTTTTAATTTTAACGGACTTAAATGTTAAAAGATGATATAAAAACTTGATGCCAGGGAAAATCACTCCCTTTTTGTATCTGGAAAGCTGCATTATGTGCAATGTGTCTTTCCCTGCCTGAGAACATTCTCTTTTGAGTGTCACTTTTCCTGAATTATAGTGATGTTGGTCTACCTCTGAGCTATATATATTCCCTTTTGATATTTACAGTCAGCATAATCATATTCCTGCTTTTCTCTGTGGTTGAACTTCAGAATGAAGAATTCCCGTATCCCACCCCTGTTTCAGAGAAGAGAGTGGGTAATGGGACAGCCTGAGCTTATGATGTACAGACATCATGGTGCAGGCCTGGGTACCAGGGTTAGTAATGTCAAAAGTTAGGGCAGTGTCCTGACTGTTCAGAGTATTTTTTATGTTTCTATAAATGATAAGGAACAGAAAAAATCCTTTAGGTACTCAAATGAGAACATGCTAAACCAAAGGGTATTTTACTTACCAAGCATGGCATGTTGTTGTCATTGTAATTGTAGAATAATTGTGGTGGTTGGAAATTCTGAGCAGTCTCTCAAAGGAAAATAAAGGTTGGCAGTTAAAGCTACTTTCTGACTTTCAGGAGCAACTTTTATGTAATAAGTAAGCCAAAAAATGTGTAATCTGTCCCTGGCAAAGCTGTGAATTTAATTTTTACCATCCTCTTGCTGTTCCTTGAAGCATCAATTACTCTTCTCCATTCCTTCCTTCCCTCTCCCCACTCCACAGTGATGATGCTAAACCACAATATGAACACTGAGGGTGCCTCACCCTGGTTGCCCAGGCCTGCCCTACTCAGTTATGGGGCATCCCTCTTTGTCTCCCCAATCTATCTGATTTCCTTCCTGCTTGTGACTTTTACTTCCATGGTCAGGCAATGACTGTATCCTAAGTTCTAGATGCAACATAACTAAATAATAAAAGTTTGGTATATTTAGTGCTCCCCAAAAAGAGACCCGCTTACACACTGCAAAAATCCCCAGAGAATGAATCCCAAGTAGTGAAATGTCTGATACTATGACAGTCTAGGTGGTCTTTAGCGGCCGGTGGTCCTCGTTAGCGTGTTTCAAGCTTAGATCTTTTAGCAAACAATCTGCATACTTACGTTTAAGGCTTTCATGATCATTTGAAAGGAGAGGTTGGAAGGAGTTGGAGGTAATATACTTTATTCTATTTTTCCAAAAGGAAGTAATATTGTTGACTAAGGGACTTATTTTGCGTGAGGATACACGAAATACACCAGCTATTCTCATTTACCCACGTTTCTCAGATTGCCTTTTTTTCTCTCTTCTGTTTCTTTGAAACCTCTTGATAAACTATTTGATTTATGCAAATTATTCTCAGGCTCTGGAGCAAATGACACTAAATGCTGTACATTTTTTAGTAAATTAATGTTCGTTAGTTACATATTTTGAAGATTGTAATAAAACTAAGTGGGGAAAATTTTTCTCTAGAGAAAATATTTTTCATGTTGAATAGAATATTTCAAGATAGTCTTCTGTGTCTGAGTTAGATTTTCCAATAGAAGCATTTTGTAGATTCAACATAAAATTTACATTTGTAAGAGCAGGATGAAAGCTAAAACTGAATCATTCAAATATACATATGTTTTATTCTTTACCAGAAACGAAATTTGTTAGAAGAGAGTTATCCTAAATGGTCCAATGGGCTCAAATGTCTAATATATTTTTCTTGAGTATGGTAGTAAATTCATAAAGAAAACTTTCAAATCTTTGTATGCAGTAATGTTATCCCACAGGCATAACATTTTTCAAATTCCCAAGAAGTACAAACTACTTTATTTCCTAAAATGGTAAGTTAAAAAAATGCACACACATTTTAGGGATTTTTCTGCATGGTCCCAAAAGAGCATAAACTCTTTATGGTTATCCAGTTTGTCTTCTGTGAATAAACATTTTATTGTTTATAATTCTGTTGGGTAAAAATCAAACGATTGACAAATTTCCATCCTATATATTTTAATGAAATTTCTCCCCACATCTTCAAATTTACCCTGAAGGCCGTTTTTTTTTTCATTTAAATTGCTTAAGGTATTGTTAGTGGTTTGAGATATAAGAGTGTATTTTATATTTAGAATCACATACCTTTTAGCTTTTTAAACTAGAAGACATCCTAAGAGACCTTTTCTAGAATAACTTCTTCACTCTATAGATGAAAGAAATTGAATCTCAAAGAAGTTACATAAGCCATCTGAGACACATGGCAGAAATGCTAATTCTGAGTTCAAGCACAGATCAGTTCAACAAACATTTATTGACTACTTACTAGGGATTTTTAATAACTGAGAAATAGCATTGACCTTCTAGAAGCTTATAATCCAATAGGGTGTGCAGACATGTAAAAAGACAGTATCAATGGAATGTGTTAAATATGGCAATAAAGGCAAGCACAGGATAAAAATACAAATGAGGAAGAATTGATTCATTTGATAAATGCTTTTAGTTTTCATCAACTAATATTTATTGGGCACATACTTAATGCTGGGTGATAAGTTCTGGCGAATGAAAATAGACATTGTCCCTGATCTCAAGATTCTTAGTCTTTTGGGGGACAAATATCAATGAATTAATCACAGAAAAAGTGTGTAATGAAAACTAAAGTGGGTGCTTTGACTCCAGTCCTAGGAGGCACATAACAGAAGAACCTGACTCAGGGTTCGGCAAAGGCTTCTCTCTCATCAGTCACTGGGCAACCAACATGTCACAGGGTCAGCCTCACTGACTTTAATAGCCAAGTTTAAAAGAATTTTTTTAAATTTAGAAATAACAGATTATCTGGGCTGGCCCCGTGGCCAAGTAGTTAGGTTTGTGCACTCCACTTCGGCGGCCCAGGGTTTCGCTGGTTCTGATCCTGGGTGTGGACCTGGCATCACTCGTTGGGCCAGGCTGAGGTGGCGTCCCACATGCCACAACTAGAAGGACCCACAACTAAAAATATACAACTATGTACCAGGGGACTTTGGGGCAAAAAAGGAAAAAAATAAAATAAAAATCTTAAAAAAAAAACACAGTCCAGGCTTATATTACACAGGAGTTTTAGAAAAGTCTTGATGCGGCTCTTCTAATTTCTTGTGCTGAATATTCAGCAGACTTTTTCAATCTGAAAATTTATGTCTCTCAGTTGGGATAATTTTCTTTTACTATGTCTTTGATAATTTCCTCCCCAATGTTTTATCTCTGCTCCTGTGTAATATAAGCCTGTATAATTTGTCTGTAATACATATTTCTACATCATTGGAAATATTTTATAAAAGGAATTGGAAAGTTTTCCATATAATAATAATACTAAAATGGACACACACGTATGAAAATCCTGAGGACCAATTTTATTTTGGTTGTGAATATAGATTCAAATTCTAAATAAAATATTAGCACATTTTCTTCACCAATATATAAAGCCCCAATAGTTTGTAAATTGCATAATGACCAACCGCACAAGACAGCTTCATCAGGAAATCTATTAATCTATTTTGTCAAAGAATGAAAATTATCTGTCATCTCAATAAACACTAATAAATATATTTGATGAATCACAGCATACATTACTGACATGTGTCTTAGAACACTAAGAATAGAAAGATGCTTCCTTGACTTTTAAAGATATTATCAGTTGTTTAGGACTTTGAAGTTTCTAATGCTGTGATTGTTTTGGATTAACATATTTTGATTAATGCTCTGTTTTATGGCACTGTGATCTGAGAGGCCAGATCTCAACAGCCAGCATCATTAATCATCAGTGGGCTTTCCCATTAAAACCAAGATGCAGGTAGAGATGCAGCCAGATGAGCATTGCCATTATTGCACATTGTTCTGGAAATGCTACCCAAGGTGCTAAAGATAAGAAAACAAGAAAAAAAGGTATAAAAACTGCTATAAAGGAAGACAAAAATCATTGTTATTTGCAATAATATAACTGTCTCTGCTTCAAAATAAATTCTCTGGAAATCAATGAGCTGAAATGCGACGGGTTACAAAATCAATATGCAATAAACAATAGCCTTGCTCTCTACCTAAAATAATAAGTGGCTAGAAAACAAAATTTAAATATGTCTGTTGTTTAAAAGAACAAGAAAAATGTGAGATAAAAAGTAAACCTAGGATGCACATGTTACATTTTTGTATCTTTGAACAAAGAAAAAAACATAAACTGTGGAGAGTATATTTAAAGCTGTTGATTCTCTCCACATTGTTATCCAATTTAAAAGAAATCAATCTAAACCTTTTTTCCTAAGAATTTATTACATGATTTTACATTTACTCTAAAAGAGTAAAGAAATCTGAGTAGCTATAAAAATTAAAGAAAAGTTAAAAAGTAAGGCATAGTTTCCATAACTAAAGAAAGATGGCTCGGTGTCACAAAAGATAGGCATATTAAAAGAATGAAATAGAAAATACAAAGTAGACCCCAAAATTTATAATTGAGTAAAACAACAAATTTAGAAACTAAATCAGTGGGGGAAACAGATGGATTATTATTCCAGAACATACTATGAATTAAATTTTAAGATCTTTAATTACATACATGTTAAAAAAAAAATCTTCCAGTGGCAAAAAACACCAAAAATAGAGCTAAAAGGTAAATGACAAAGCAGGAAAAGTCAGTTACAAAATATGAAAAATTCTTATAAATCCTTAATATAAAGCATTATGAAAAAAAAATGGGGGAAAAAAAATCTAACGGAAGCTGCAAAATCACCACAGAGGATATCTAAATGGCTCAAATAACCGTCTGAGATTCTTATAGTATAAATAACAATTAGATCAGCTTTCTGATAGGTAATTTGAACAATATTCATTAAATTTCTTTAGGATGTACAAACCCTCTAATCTAGCAATTATATTTCTAGGAATTTATCCTAAGGAAATAATTAAGGACACAAAAATGTATGTATAAAGATGTTGATCCAGCTTGGTCAAGGTGTATAATTCTGTTTATATATTTTTGGATTGAATTTGCTAGTATTTTGTTAAAATTTTTTCATGTGTGTTCATGAGCAACGTTGGCCTGTAGTTTTCCTTTCTTGTAATATCTATCTGTTTTTGATATTCAGGTAATGCAGCCATCATAGAATGAGTTAGCAAGTGTTTCTTCTGCTTCTATTTTCTGGAAGAAATTGTGGAGAATTGGTATCATTTCTTACTTAAATTATTTGATAAAATTCACCAGTGAGACTATCTGGGCCTGGAGCTTTCCTTTTTGAAGGTTGTTAACTAGTGATGCAATGCCTTCAATAGATATATTAATGGCTACATATTAATAATTATATTCAGAATGTATATTTATCTTTGAGTTTTGGTGGTTTATATCTTTTAAGGAATTGATTCGTTTCATCTAAATTATCAAATTTGTGGGCATAGAGTTGGCTTCTTAGGATCCCTTTCTTATCCTTTTCATATCCATAGGATCGATAATAATAGCCCATCTTTCATTTCTCGTACAGTAATTTGTGTCCTCTCTCTTCCTCCCTCTCTCTCCTCTTCCTTCTCGCTCTCCTTACTTCTATCTCTCCCTCTCTTATCATTTTATTGATCTTTTCAAAGAACCAGCTGTGGTTTTATTGATTTTCTCTACTGTTTTTCTGTTTTCAATTTCTTTGATTTCTGCTTTAACTTTCATCGTATTTCTTTTCTTCTGATTGCTTTAGGCTTAAATTCTTCTTTCTCTACTTTCATAGGAAGGAAGTTTCGATTATTTATTTTAAACATTCTTCCTTTCTAACATATGCATTAATGATACTACAAATTTCCCTCTAAGCACTGCTTTTGCTGCTTCCAAAAATGTTGATGTTTTAGAGTAAAATAATTTTTAATTTCTCTTGAGACTATCTCTTTGACCCATGTGTTATTTGGAAGTGAGTTGTTTAATCTACAAATGTTTGTGGATTTCCAGCTCTCTTTCTGTTATGAATTTCTAATTTAATTCCATTGTTTCTAATTTCATTGTGGTCTGAGAACATATGTTTTATAATTTCTATTTTTTTTGACAGAAATGAGATGTTTATTCCATCAACAAGCTATGTTCTCTTTATTTTTTCCAGTTTAAATATTGCATTTTTATAACCAATGGTTTTTCCTGGTGAGATTTTTGTGATTTTCAAAGAACAGATAATTCTTGTTTTTATATAATATGTTCCAGAACTGAGGGTAAGATGAAAAGCTGTTTATAAAGTTAGCATAAATTGCTGTACTGATTTTGAAGTGTTGCTTTTGAAGTTACAGACCTTGGTTTAAATGCAAACTCTGGTTACTAGCCATGTTACCTTACTGTGCCCTCAGCCCCAACTTCAATTTCCTCATCTACAAAATGGGGACAATCTATCATGTCATTGTTGCTATGAGGAGTATGTAATTTCTTTAAAAAAATTTTTTTTAATGTGTTTAATGGCCTAGAATGTGGTCTGTCTTTGTGACTGTTCCACATCATCTTGAGAAGAATGTGTACTCTGCTATTATTGGATGGAGAATTATATAAATATCAACTAGAACAAGTTGATTGACAGTGCCATATAGATCAACAAAATCCTTATTGATTTTCTGCCTGCTTGATTTATAAAACACTGAAAAAAGTGTGTTGAAGTAGATTTGTCTATTTCTCCTTGCAGTTCTATCAGTTTTAGCCTCACATATTTTGATGCTTTGTTGTTAGGCACATACAAATTAAGGATTGCTATGTCTTTTTGAAGAATAGCTCCTGTTATCATTGTGTAGTGTCCCTCTTTATTCCTGATAATTTTCTTTGTTCTGAAGTCCACTTTTCTGAAAGTATTATAGCCACTTAGATTATTATTGTCATAGTACATCTTTTCCATCTCCTAATTTTAACCTATCTGAGTTTTATATTTAAAGTGAATTCCTGGTAGATGATATCTAGTTGGGTCTTGTTTTTATCCACTTCAACAATCTTTTTCATTTAATCGGTATATTTAGACCATTCACATTTAAAGTGATTATTGATATGGTTGGATTAATATCTACCATGTTTGTTGCTATTTTCTATTTGTTGTACTTGTTCTCTTCTTTCATTTTCTTTTTATGCTTTCTCTGCTTTAATTGAGCCATTTTTATGATTCCATTTTATCTCCTCTCTTAGCATATTATTTATGATTCTTTGAAAAAGCTTTTCATGGTTGCCCTAGAGTTTGAAATATGCATTTTTACCTAATCTAAACACACCTTCAAATAACACTATACCAGTTCAGGTGTAGTGCAGGTACCTTTTAACAGTATTCCTAATTCTTCCCTCCAATCTCTTACATTTGTTTCAATTTTCCACATGCTGTAATCACCTGATACTATGTTACTTTGTTATTACTTTAAATGAAAGGTTATCTTTTAAATTAAAAGTAAAAATAATAAAAAGATTTTATTTTACCTTCTTTTTCTTTTTTTTAATATAGATCTGAATTTCTGATCTATATAATTTTCCTCCCTCCTGAAGAACTTCTCTTAATATTTCTTACAGAGCAGGTCTGCTGTTGATGAATTTTCTCAGTTTTTGTTTGAGACTGTTTATTTTTCACTTTTTTAAGGATGATTTTGCTGCACACAGAGTTCAGAATGGTGCATTTTTCTTCCATTCATTTTTTGCTTGCGTGGTTTGTGATGGAGTCTTCTGTAATTCTTATTCTTGTTCTTCTCCGCATAAGGCTCCTCCTCCACCCCCAGCTTCCTTTGGCAGTTTGTCTTTGATTTTCTGCAGTTTGAAAAGGGTACGCTTACGTGTAGTATTTTGGCATTTATCCTATTAGGTGTCTCTGACCTTCCTGAATCTGTGATTTGGCGTCTGTTCTTAATTTTGGAAAGTTCTCGGACATTATTACTTCCAGTATTTCTTCCAGAATATTTGCATTCTGTCTTTCTTCTTCTTGTATTCCAAATACATGTATATGACCCTTTTTGAAATTTACTGTAGTTCTTGAATATCCTACTCTTTTTTTTCCATTATTTTCTTCTTTGCATTTTAGTTTGAAAGTTTTGATTGACATAACTTCAAGCTCACTGATTCATTTCTCAGCTGTATCCTGTCTACTAATGAACCCATCACAGGCATTCTTCATTTCTGTTACAATATTTTTGATTTCCACCATTTCTTTTTGATTCTTTCTTAGAGTTTCCATCTCTCTGCTACCTTACCCACGTGTTCTTGCATGTTGTCTATATTTTCCATTAGATTCCTTAACATGTTAATCACAGTTATTTTAAAGTCTCTCTCTGATATTCCAAAATCTGTGTCACATCCAAGTCTAGTTTGGATACCTGGTTCGACTCTTCAGACTGTGTTTTCTTTCTTGCCTTTTACTCTGCCTCATTTTTTTTTTTTTTAAGCTAGACATGATGTGTTGGATAATAAGAACTGGTAAATGGACCATTAATGTGAGGTTCTATGTTAATCTGGCTAGGACTTGGGATGTGGTTAGTGTTTATAGTAGGTGCCAGTGACTTCAAATTCCTCTAACGTCCTTGTTCTGGTCTCCTCTCTTGGCTTCAGGATTCCTTATGAACGCCTCCTTAAACGGAGTCTAATCTGCTCTTGAGGCTGCAATCTACTATTCTTATATTGGAGCCTGTGGACGTGGTGTTTAGGTATGGGTGAGGGAAAGAGTTATATGATTTTATGGTTAAATCACAGTCTTGTAGTGGGCTTGTGTTCTTGGGCTACGTGTGAACTTCACAAGTGTTTCTTAGCGTTTTCCTCTACTTAGGTGAGACAGGAGGGCTAGAGGGGGCCAGAGTAAGGTAAGTGCCCTTCCTCCGGGTGTATAAGGCTCTGGTAAAGTCTTTTTACTTTGTTATGGAGAACTCTCTGGGCATATTTCAGTATGATTACTTTCCATTCCCTCACCAGACCCATGAAGAGATTTCTTGATTCTTCACCATGAGAGCCTTGTGAGATTCCTGGAGGTAAAAACCACAAACGTGTGAGGGCTTCCCTAAGACTGTGGCTCCCAAGAATTTCTCACTCTCGTTCTAGTCCACACTCAGCCTTCGGCAATTTGTCAAAATTACTGTTTCCGTGTTCCTACAGTGTATGGCTCCAGCAACTTCTGCTCCAAGTAAACACATCTTGGCTGTGGGTGTTCAGTATTCTCCTGCCTTTCAGATTTCAGAGTGGCAGTTTGTCCTATGAACACAATTCTCCAATAGAGATCATCGATTTTTTAGTTTGTTACACTTTTTTTCCCCTTACTTTAAGAAATGACAATTTTCAAGCTTTTTACATGTCAGAACTGAAACTGGAAAATGGGATTGCTTTTTTTTTTTTTTTTTTTGAGGAAGATCAGCGCTGAGCTAACTACTGCCAATCCTCCTCTTTTGGCTGAGGAAGACTGGCCCTGAGCTAACATCCGTGCCCATCTTCCTCTACTTTATACATGGGATGCCTACCACAGCATGGCGTGCCAAGTGGTGCCATGTCCGCACCCGGGATTGGAACCAGCGAACCCCAGGCCGCCAAAGCAGAACGTGGACACTTAACTGCTGCACCACCGGTCGGCCTCGGGATTGCTTTTTTAAAGTGCTATTGCTTTTGTCATGTTTCTTTCTTTCTTTTTAAAATTTGAATTGTTCATTGACCATGCATTGGTCGAATAGCCCAGATATTATTTATCTTCTCATCCATTCAAGGTGATCCTCTTTTGGCCAAACATCAATCAGTACATGAAACTCAGACCCTTCACTAGTTTTCACATAAAATCCAATGAACTTATCGTTCATCATCATTCTCTTTCTTATTTTTGTAGTCTCTCTGTAAGATTTAGAGAGGCACTGTAAAGGATGACAGTCACAGTGCGCATGATGCTCCTAGACAAAAACTCATTAAACACAATTTTTACAAAGTCCCTCTGTCCTCTTGCTACTTCAGATATTCTGCTTCACCATCTCCTGGACACCCTGCGTACCCTCCCTGCAATGATTCTCAGCTCCCATTTCTCCAATAAAAGGTGCATTCTATAAATAAAGTATCTATTATTTTATGGAGGTAAGCACATTTGTAAATGAGAAGTGAAATAATAAAATGCTCTGTCCAGTTGCACCCCTGACCGTATTTTCCTCACCAACAGCCACTTTTAAGTAGGTCTGGTTCATCCACATTCTCACAATGGTGGGCTGCTTCTGTAAACCAGCTCCAGACTGTCCACACACTCTGGAAACTCGGACTGTTTCTACAGAACAGCACTATGTCTTTCCTTCTGGCAAATTTCTTTGCCACCAACAGATTTTGTGTTCCTGTCACCGACATACCCTTTTTGAAGAGGTCTAGATTTGGCTTTGACTGGGGGCAAGGTCCTCTCCTGGTCATTATTTCCCTTATTTGCCAATCATCCTTAGCCTGGGAGGCAGTAGCTTTTACGTCTGTTACTCTGGACTCCTTAGAGTTCTCCTTCATCTCTTTTGGTAGTTAATTGCCTTCTAATTACGAATTCCTTATAGCACAATTTCCCCATTCACGTAACTGTGTGGTTTCTGTTTCTGGATAGACCTGATCCATTCGTCCAGTACATTGCTCCTGAATCTCTACCTGTCTGTTTACCTGTGATACTAAAAGTTTAAGTTTATAGACTATAAAACATGTCATAGACCATATTTTAGTCATTTTTTCATCTTTAACATCTTGCACTATTCCTAGAATGCCATCAGTGATCAAAAATAATTTGATGAATGAATGAATAAATATTGGTGATCATTTTTTTAACAGTGGGAATGTTTATATACATTTATGATGCAAGAAGAAAAACAACTTAGAAACATGAGTGCCAATTAACATGACTTTTTCCTAAACTCTCATACTTTTAAGTTTTCCTTAACATGTTTCCCAGATTTGAGTCACTTTTGAATTAACTTTGGGATTAGTAATGAAAACTGGAATAAAGTTTCCTAAAGGACATTTCTAAAAAATAACTCAATTCTCCAAGTTAAGCGTGTTCCACATGAGGAATTTTAATTCTGTTCTCTAAGGAATTAATTCATGAATTTGTGATTCGACCATTCTTGTTAAATGAAGAATAATTAGACCTCTAAAACAAAACTAATTTATTTCCCAACAGCACTCATGGTTTTTATTAGGTTCTTTCCAATATTAAAGGACATTAAACTGTGAGATTATATTTTTTTTCCCAGAAGATAAACATGTCAATAATATACTCAATGAAGTCTACAAAATCCTGTGTTTGGCAACAAAGACACATTATTAAGGCATTCCAGTCATCTGTGTAATTCATTATGGTTCATCAGAGAAACTTATCCTGAGGTTTTTGGTTTTATTGTCAGCAATTGGTAAGCGTGCCCTTAATACATTTGCAACAGAGTGAATGACAGCTAAATCTGTAAGTGGTTTTCCAAACAGACTACTATCTGATTTGTGCATGTATAACTCATATTTAATTCCGATGTTTTATTTATGAGATTCCATCAACATTAAATTTTCATTTCCAAATCTCTTGATAAATTGAATTATAGAGAACAGGATGGATTTAAGAAGCTTAGTATACCCTTCAAGGTTTTAGATATTTTGTTATGTTTTATACCTCATTAAAAGTTCCTTTAACTCAAATTCTTGGGTTTTTTCTCCCCTTGAGAATGATAGAAGAGTTGGATTAAGTGAAAATTATGTTCAGTAATGACAATTAGGATATTTGGGAATTCAATTTGCATGATATGTTGCGAGGAATTGAAAATCATATTCTGGCCCTAGCTTCACCTGTTTGGAAAGAAAATGAGTCCCTTTCCTCCCCAACTTGCTGTACTGAGAGAATTCTTATCTACAGAAGTCAAGAAACAGCTGTTTACTAATGGATCACAGCAGGAGAACAAACACGGCAGTCTGGGCAGAGGGTATTTTCACTCTTGTGCAACTTGTTTCTCAATATTTTGTCCTCTGTATGGATTATAAAGTGTGTATGTGGCAGTAAACATCAGGCCATCACTCTTCCGCTCCCTGCATGAGGAATAACACTTCCAGGCATGTTAGTGATTCATCTATTCTGAGCCGTGTGCAATATAGTTCTTTATTAAATAAGATGAGTACAAAATAGAAACATGGATTGGGTTTACTTTTCTCATTAATCATAAAAACAACATATTAAGATGGGAATGTTTCTTTCGAATGGGGTATCCTTGCCTTGGCTGTTCCACACGCTGTTATATTATGTTGTTACCAATTACTGCATGCCTTCCGTAATTACGTGGCTATTGCAGTAGTCTAGGTGAGACATCATGAAAGTAAACCAGAGAAGTGATTGGAATGAGAACATTTCAAGAAGATAAGTTTTCAAGGGTTTCAAATACTTGAAATAATTCATATATAAAAGGAAATGAAAAAAAATCTCAAACCAGCAACAGTCATTGGATTTGGCAATTAGCAGGTTTTTGGCAATGTTGCAGTCATGTTTGGAGTCATGCTACAAGGGATAAGCATTGATTATTGATGACTCACTCAGGAAGATTGGCAGTGAAGACCATCAGTCCATTTGGAGTTTTGTTTTAGATAGAATAAGCAGTATGGATTTCTTTGAGGTAGGGACATATCTGAAACTATTCCTACTATTTTAGTTTCCAAGTTTCCTGTTTGGAGATTGGGTTAAAGTTGGAGAGGATGCTTAGAAATGACTATTAAATAAATAGGACCATTATACAAAGATCTAAATAAAGCCATGCATCTTTGATTGTGTATCTTTTGTGTAACTTACCATATCACTTTTCCTTCAAGTAGAGTAGCATTCACTCCTCTCTTCTTTCATATTAATGCTGCTCAAAAAGTAGATGCCTGGGCTATAGACTCAATGACACAGGGACTTAATATAATTTCAGAGCATAAACACTTCTGAAGGGATATTTCCGTATTTGACAGCACCCTGCTATTATACCTGTGTGCTGCTTGCTTCTTTCTTGAGGGCAAGCCCCCATTCTGAGCATCAAAGTTTAGCTCAGAAAAATTGTAGAAAGAATAATATTGCTGTAATAAAAAGGAAATTTTTAAAAAAGAGCTATAAAGATGGAATAACAAGAAAAAGATTTACCGTCTCACATTAAGCAGGTAAAACACTAGACAAAATATATGAAAAAATGGTTTTCAAGACACTATACATCAGGCAATGAAGGGCAATGATCCCTGAGTGATAAGAAACAAGTGACTTGAGCTCAATGACTGCCCCAGCTTACTGCTTTAAAAGACCTTCCAGGCTGTGGCCCAGGGAGGGGAATCTAGGCAAAGCCCCCAAAATTCCTCGAATTGAGGAGATGGAGCTGAGGATTTGGGTTGACCAAAGCAACTAGAATTTGCTGGACAGAGTACTGGAGTAATGACAGCTAGACAGAGAGAAAACACGAGATGTGGAAGTTCCCAGTGTTCACACAGTACTCAGGATGGTTCCTGTTCCTACTAACCAGACTGGGAAACCTAATGATTGATGAAAAATTGGGTAAGTACATGGAAAGGCTTTGCATAAGTGGTGAGGCAAAATTAGTTTTAGACTAAAGGCTGCTCTGATCTTGCTTAATATATTTTAAACACAAGACCCCAAAAGATCAAACTATTTCCAAGTAACTTAATTGTATACCAAACAAAACTCAAAAATATTTACAGTTACATATATTATAGTCATGTAGCAGATTTACACCATGTGAAGTACTGAAGGAAGTCTTTAGGTAGAAGGACAATGATACCAGATGGAAATATGGATCTAACCAGAGGAATAAAGTACTGAAAATGATAAATATACATGTAAATTTATAAGAAATTTTTCTTATTATTTAAATATTTTTGAAAAAATTTGACTCTGTAAACAAAAATAACAACAATGTAGCTCAGGGTTTATAATCTATGTACAAGTACAAAGCTTAAAGACCAAGATGAAAGAAATGGAAGTATACCATTGTAAAGTTATTATATTATATGTGAAGTGGTATAATATCCCTTAAATATAGAGTGTTACAAATTAGAGATGTCTACTATAAACCTAAAGCAACCACTAAAATAACAATACAGAGAGTTATTGTTAATAAGCCAACAAAGAAGGTAAAACAAATTGAAAATGAAAATCAATTAATCCAAAAGATAAAAGAAAAAGAGAGATAAAGGAAACAAATATGGCAAATAAAAAAAAATAGCAAGAGGCTAGAGTGGAATTTAACCATGTCAATAACCATAATAAATGTAAATGGTCTAAATATCCCATTAAAAGGGAGAGATTGTCAGACCCAATTATATGCTGCCTACAAGAGAGGCTCTTTAAATAGAAAGACGCTAGTAGGTTAAAAGTTAACATACAGATAAATATATACCATGCTAACACTATCAAAAGAAAGCTGTAGTGTTGGTGTATCTATCAGACAAAGTAGATATCAGAGTCAGGCATATTATGAGGGGTAAACAACGTCATTTCATAATGATAAAGGGGTAAGTTGGTCAAGAAGACATTACAATTCTAAACGTTTATGGATCTAAAAATAGAGTTTTCAAATACTTGACAAAAAAGCTGATAAGACTGCAAGGAAGAATGGATAGATCCATAATTATAGTTGGAGATTTCAATCTCTCTTTCTCAATGATTGATAGAATAAGTAGTCAGAAAATCAGTAAGGAGGTAGAAAACACAAACGACACTACCAACTTCAGCTAACTGACATTTACAGATCACTCTACCCAACAGAATCAAAATACACATTCTTTTCATGTGCGCATGAGTCACTTACCAAGGCAGACCATGTTCTGGGCCATAAACACAAGTCTCAATAAGTGAAAAAAGATTCAGATCATCCAAAGTACGTTCTCTGACCACAATGGGATTAAAGTAGAAACCAGTAACAGAAATCTGTGAGAAATTCCTAAATATTTGGAAACTAAATGCCACACTTCTAAATAACCTATGAGTCAAAGAATAAACCAAAAGAGAAAGCATGTTGAATGTAGTGAAAATCAAAATACCATCGGCCCTCCATATCCACAGGTTCCACACCCATGGATTCAACCCACCTCAGATCAAAAGGCTTACAGTAGTTGCATCTGCACTTGTTTTCCTTATTATTTCCTAAACAATACAGTGTAACAACTATTTACACAGGATTTACATTGTTGTAGATATTATAAGTAATCTAGAGATGATTTAAAGTATATGGAGGATGTACATATGCAGGACTTGAGCATCTGTGAATTTTGTATCCACGGGGGTCCTGGAACCAGTCTCCATAGATACCAGGAGCTGACTGTATAGCATACCAGAATTTGTGGAAGGCCTGTAAACTCGTACTTAGGGGAAAAGGATAGCACTAAAAGCCAATATTAGAAAAGAAGATCTCAAATCAATGACCTTAACTTCTACTTTAAGACTAAAAAAAACAAGAGAAAATTAAACCTAAAGTAAACATAAGAAAGAAAATAATAGTATTAGAGTGAAATCAATGAAGTAAAAAACAGAAACACCACACAGCAAAATTACAGTTATACCTTGTTTCATTGCTTTTTGCTTTCTTGCACTTCACAGATACTACATTTTTTACGAGACTCTCCACCAGCAGAAAGATTATGACTCATTGAAGGCTCAGATGATGGTTAGCATTTTTTGGCCATAAAACATGTTTTAATTAAGGTATGTACATTGTTCTTTTGGACATAATACTATTTCACGCTTAATAGAACTACAGTGGAGTGTAAACATAATTTTTTTTATTGCAGTAATATTAGCTTATGACATTTTATAAATTTCAGGTGTATTTCATTATATTTCAATTCCTGTGTAGATTACATCATGTTCAGCCCCAAAGACTAATTACAATCCATCACCACACACATGTGCCTAATCACCCCTTCCACCCTATCCCTCCCCCTTCCCCTCTGATAACCACCAATCCAATCCCTGTCTCAATGTGATTGTTATTGTTTTTACCTTCTATTTATGAGTGAGATCATATGGTATTTGACTTTCTCCCTCTCACTTATTTCGCTTAGCATAATACCCTCAAAGTCCATCCATGTTGTCACTAATGGCCAGATTTCATCCTTTTTATGGCTGAGTAGTATTCCATTGTGTATATATACACTACATCTTCTTTATCCATTCGTCCCTTGATAGGCATCTAGGTTGCTTCTGAGTCTTGGCTCTTGTGAATAATGCTGTGATGAACATAGTGGTGCATTTATCTTTACATGTTCATGTTTTCTTGTTCTTTGGATAAATGCCCAGTAGTGGACTAGCTGGATCATATGGTAGTTCTACTTTTAATTTTTTGAGGAATCTCTATACTGTTTTCCATTGTGGCTGCACCAGTTTGCACTCCCAACCAGCAGTGTATGAGAGTTCCCTTTTGTCCACATCCTCTCCAACTGTTATTGTTTCCTGTCTTGTTATTTATAGCCATTCTGACGGTACTGAGATGATATCTTATTGTAGTTTTGATTTGCATTTCCCTGATAATAAGTGATGTTGAATATCTTTTCATGTGCCTGTTGGCCATCTGTATATGTTCTTTGGAGAAATGTCTGTTCAGATCTTCTGCCCATTTTTTAATTGGGTTCTTAGTTTTTTTATTGTTGAGATGTATGAGTTCTTTATATATTTTGGATATTAACCCCTATCAGATATATGGTTTGCAAATATCATCTCCCAATTGTTAGGTTGTCTTTTCATTTTGTTGATGGTTTCCTTTGCTGTGCAGAAGCTTTTTAGTTTGATGTAGTTCCATTTGTTTATTTTTTCTGTTGTTTCCCTTGCCTGGTCAGACATGGTACTAGAAAATATGCTGTTAAGACCAATGTTGAGGACCATACTGCCTATGTTTTCTTTTAGAAGTTTCATGGTTTCAGGTCTTAGATTCAAGTCTTTAATCCATTTTGAATTAATTTTTTTGTATGGTGTAAGGTAATGGTCTAATTTCATTCTTTTGCGTGTGGCTGTCCAGTTTTCCCAGCACCATTTATTGAAGAGACTCTCCTTTCTCCATTGTACGTTCTTGGCCCCCTTGTTAAAAATTAGCTTTCGACAAGGTGGGTTTATTTCTGGGCTCTCGATTCTGTTCCATTGATCTGTGTGTCTGTTCTTGTGCCAGTACCAGGCTGTTTGGTTACCATGGCTTTGTAATGTATTTTGAAATCAGGGAGTGTGATACCTCCAGCTTTGTTCTTTCTTTCAGAGTCTTGTTTTTCCATATAAATTTTAGGATTCTTTGTTCTATTTCTGTGAAAAATGTTGGCACTTTGATAGGGACTGCTTTGAATCTATAATTGCTTTAGGAAGCATGGACATTTTAACTATGTTAGTTCTTCCCATCCAAGAGCACAGAATATCTTTCCATTTTTTTGTGTCTTCTTCAATCTCTTTCAACAGTGTTTTATAGTTTTCAGTGTACAGATTTTCACCTCTTTGGTTAAGTTTATTCCTAGGTATTTTATCCATTTTGTCACAATTGTAAATGGGATTATATTCTTAGTTTCTCTTCCTGCTACTTCATTGTTACTATATAGAAATACAACTGATTTTTGTATGTTCATTTTGTATCCTGCAACTTTATTGTATTCATTTATCATTTCTAAAAGTTTTTTGGTGGATTCTTTAGGGTTTTCTCTACATAAAAGCATGTCATCTGCAAATAGTGACAGTTTCACTTCTTCCTTTCCAATTTGGATCCCTTTCATTTCTTTTTCTTTCCTGATTGCTCTGGCTAGGACCTCTGATACTATGTTAAATAAGAGTCATGAAAGTGGGCATCTTATTCATAGTTTTTATCATAAATGGGTGCTGTATCTTGTCAAATGCTTTCTCTGCATCTATTGAGATGATGATGTGATATTTTATTCTTCATTTTGTTGATGTGGTGTATCCTGTTGATTGATTTGTGGATGTGAGTCTTATTTCTGGACTCACTGTTCTGGTCCATTGACTTGTTTGTCTTTCTCTGTGCCAGTACTACACTGTCTTGATAACTGCAGCTTTATAGTAAGCATTCATATCAAGTAGTCTTAGTCTTCCAAATTTGTTTTTATTGTTCAAAATTGTTTTGGCTATTCTTGGCACTTTGCATTTCCATATGAATTTTAGAATCAGCTTGTCAACTTATACAAAAAAAAAAATCATGTTGAGATTTTGAATAGAATTGCTTGAATCTGTAGCTCAATTTGGGAAGAAATGACATTTTAATAATACTGATTCTTCCAGGCCATAAACTCAGTTATCATTCCATTTCTTAAGGTCTGTTTAAATTTTTCTCAGTAGCTTTGTAGTTTTCAGTGTAGAGCTTTTATATACATATTGTCAGATTTATCCATCAGTATTTCATTTTTTGATGTTATTGTAAATGAAACACTTTTTAAATTTTATTTTTCAACTGCTCATTGTTAGTACAAAGAAACACAATTGACTTTTGCATTTTGATTTTGTATTCTGCAATCTTGCTAAATTTACTTATTAGTTCTGGAAGCTTTTCCATAGATACCATCAAACATTCAATATAAATAATCATGTTGTATACAAATAGCAAGTTTTACTTCTTCCTTTCCAATCTGTATTCCAATCAAGTATATTTTAAAAATGCATCACAGTAAAGCAAGTCCCACAAATCTATTGTGCAATTTGCTAAAATTTTGGCTAGAAATTTTGCTTCTATGTTCCTAAGGGATATTGGTCTAAGCTTTATTTTGAAGGTTAAGTGTTTGTTGCTTTGGTGTTAGGTAATGCGAGTCTCATCGAGTGACCTAGGAAGTATTCCTTAGTCTTCAATTTTCTCAAGATGTCAGTTGAGTTAGTGTTAGTCCTCCATTAATTTGTTTTCTAGAAAGCAACCACAAAACCATCTGGCCTTGGAGTTTCTTTGTGGGATGATTTTTACCTACAAAGTTAATTTGGTTAATTGGTAAAGAGCTGTTCAGATTACCTGTTTCCTCTTGCATGAGCTTTGGTAGCCTGTGTATTTTAAGTAACCTGTCCATTTTGTTTAACTTGTCAAATTAATTTGTTCATACTATTTCCTTATTATCTTTTTAATATCTATAGAATTTATAGGGACATCCTGAGGACTCTGGATAGAGGTTTATCAATTTCATTTTTTTTCAAAGAAAAAATTTTGGTTTAGTTACAGGCATACCTTATATTGCAAGTTCAGCTCTGGGGGTGATGGATATATTCACTATCTTGATTGTGGTGATGGTTTCATGGAGTTTACATATATCAAAAATGATCAAACTGTACACTTTAAATATGTGCAGTTTATTGTATGTCAATTGTGCATCAACAAATTTGTAAAAAAGTGTTGCTTTTTTTTTTTAAAAGATTTTATTTTTTTCCTTTTTCTCCCCAAAGCCCCCCGGTACATAGTTGTATATTCTTCGTTGTGGGTCCTTCTAGTTGTGGCATGTGGGACGCTGCCTCAGCATGGTTTGATGACGCGGCCTCAGCGTGGTTTGATGAGCAGTGCCATGTCCGCGCCCAGGATTCGAACCAACAAAACACTGGGCTGCCTACAGTGGAGTGCGCGAACTTACCCACTCGGCCATGGGGCCAGCCCCAAAAAAGCATTGCTTTTTATTCCTGTTCATTGGCTTTTAAACTTGGTACATTTGGGTATTACTGAAATTAGGAAGACCTGCTGCTGTGTTGTCTTGATGAGGATATTTCTTGCCTCTGAAATCTGAACTCTAAACTCTCCCCCACTAATCTCTCATTAATTGGACAACAAAAGGCAAAGGAAGTGAGGAACAGAAGAAGAGGGCAGCATTCCCCAGAAATCCATGATCACCAAGAGCTAATTCTTTCCTAGCATTGCTTCTGAGTTCTAGAACAGCAGTTTTAATCACCCTGGGGAGACATCTTCCGGGGCAGGAATTGTGGGCTGGGAGACTTAGTGAGGGGGTGGAAAACTGGAGGATGTTAAAATCTTTGGAGAGTGGGATGATGTGTGTAGTTTAAAAACAAAGCAGATCTATGTCCTATTTAAGGACATATTTCTTTTTCTGTTGTGATTCTTAACTCGTTTTTGCTTTTTAAATAACTAAAGAAAGGCATTGGATTTTTATTGAGTTAATAGTTCTTAACTTTTGAAGAGTTTTGAAAGTCATAGGCCCTTTCCTCAGGAACATGAACCACACTTAATATCTTAGCAAAATGTAAGGGGGTCTACAGAAGCAGTCCCAAATGCTCATGAGTTCCAGGCTCAGAGCTATATCTTCACCTTGTTTTCAGAAGCCCTCAGGGCTGTTTCAGGGTATCAGGAGCTCTAGACACAATCTGTGCTGCTGATAATATTTTTGAAAATGAGTCTGACTGGTGAACATTGGGACCATGAGGCTACAGGGGCCCTGTAGCCTTTGGAGAGGAAGCAGGAGGAGAACATTTGCTAAGAACATTAGTTTTATTTCCTGCTAGCTGTGTGATCTTGGGCAAAGTACCTAACTTCTCTGAATCTCATATTTCCTCAGTTTTAAAAATGAGGATAATAATATCTGTCCAATCTACTTTATAAGCACCATATGAGGCTCAAATAAGAAATGATTAAAATCTGCTACGTGCAAAAATTCTATCAAGTGTAAATAATTATTACTCTCCATAAAAAGACAAGGACTACATAAGTCAAAGGGGACTTTTAAACAATGTATTTCAATTCATGCTTTTGAATTGGGACAAATAAGACTGCTTTGCCTTCCCGAATGATTTGGAAGCTATATGAGAGGCAAGAGTACTATGCAAATGCCATAGATGAAAACCTATCCGCTTGTTTCCTATAATGCATTTGCCATTGCCGCTGAGGTCACTTGCATTTTCTGGTTTCATCAGCAGCTCTCCATAATCTGTCTGATTCTGCCGCAGGATAGCATGCTGGGCGTTTCTGAGGTCCTCTGAGTTGTCATGAATGTTCTGAGCCTTCAGTAATTGTACCCCACATGATCATGGACCACCCAGATGTCATCACAGAATGATTCTAGTACCAGTGAAGAGTAAAACATGTTTGCAAAATTCATGGCTGCTGAACGAGGGCTCTTTTGAAATCCCTGTCTAGGCTGTTACTACAAAAGTGAATGTTGACGACACCGACCTTGCAGGAGTCAATGCTGAAGTGCCATTTTGCCTTTTCTTTCTCAAAGTGTAAAGCTTTTAAAGAGGTGTAAATTTTCCTGAACAGCATTTCAGCAATTCATCTATCATTTGGTTTTGAAAACTCCATGCCTCTGGCTGCCTCCTCCCCCTCCGATTCCATTGCATTGGCGGCGGTGACCCGTCCAGTGCAAATGCGTTTATAGTCGGCGCACCAGCAAACTGGAGCTGCTTGAACACCCCACAGGGAAGCAATTATTCCATCAGAGGCCTCTTATTGTCCTCGTCATGCCACTAATTTCTGCAAGATTGAAGTGCGCATTGGCCACTGCCTGTTATTTGCCTGGTGCTGACGCCACAGGTACTCTTATCAGAGATGGCCTGGCTGTCTATCTTTTTCTTCCCTGCAGTGTTGGGTTGCTATTCTGACATTTAAAAAGAGAAAGTGTGGAGGAGACTGGAATCTAGTTCTTGGCATGCCCTTCACAAAGCTCTTGCACTGATCAGAAGTCACGGATCCTGGGCTCCTATTCTGGCTTTGCCATTTCCAGGTCATGTAAACACAGACGAGTCACTCAGCCTCTCTGAGTCTCAGTTTCCCTTTGAGAGTCAGGTGGCAAAACGAGAGTTTCAGCCTGTTGGAGAAGTCTTACGTCCGTTTCCTGGATAGCCTCTCACTCTCGGCCCTTGGGAATATCCGAAATGCAGACCAGGCACATGTATTATAATAACCAGTTTAATTAGCATGATCTTAATTGACATAAAATGCCATTGGTTCTGTGGCATCCTTCCTTCCTGCTGTCAAGTTCTTGATCTTTGAGTCTGGAGATGCAAATGTGAAATGCTTCTAGTCAACAACAAGGGTGAAAGGCTGGACAGCACACCACCAGGCCCTCTGAGTGTTCAGCCTGTACTGGGGGAAAGTCCCATATGCTGGGCTCTGCACAGAGACAGAGGGCCAGATGTCAGACTCTGTGGGAGTGACGGCTGGGCTCTCTGTGTGTGATCAGAGAAGCACCAGCTATTCCTTGGCATGATCTGGCTTCAAGATGCAATATCAGTGTGGTGGATCAAATCATGCTACCTGCTTTATCCTCCCAGTCAGTGTGCTTGGTTGGGGAAATAGGGTGAGGCAGACACAATTAGTGCCCCCTAAATTCCATGTGCATTCCTATATTTCCGAGGCTCCCTTGATGTCCCCTGGAGCCTTGTGGTTAGTTCTCATCAATGAGGTGGGAGCAAATATGTCAGTACAACTTAGAGGCTAAGGCACTTAGAGCGAGTCTGCCCCCACCCATTTCTTTTATCCTGCCCTGGCAATGTGTTCCAGACGGTACAGCTCCAAGATGGAGCTGGCTGCCCAACCTACATTGCAATTGACCGGAGCAAGAAACAAACCTTCGTTGTTTTAGTCATCCAAATTTGGGGGCTTGTCTGTGGTAGGAGCTAGTATTCATTATTCCATTTAAGACAGAGTAAAAGATATGAGAGTGAAGACTGGTATCTGAAAGTTATTTAGAAACAATTTCAGTTGTTAAGGAAGAATATTCTAGGAGAACTTTTCAAAAATAGATTGGTCAAGAAAAAAATATGGACCCATCTAAGGAGATAGAGAGTGAGCTCTGCGTGGGTCACCACAGTGTTGGAGAAGAGCTGGCCTGGGCGACGGGATGTGGATGAATAGCTGCCGAGCTCTTCCTGCTGCACCCACCCCCCTGGCCATTGGGAGAGTCACCAAGATGGCTCCTGGGAAAGGCTACGTGCATATAAGAGCGTTAACTCATAAATGACAGGTTTATGCAAAGTGTACTGAGCAGGTTTCTCCTTTGCCAAAGTCAACTCACTCTTCTGTGATTTCTAAGGAAGAAGGCTTCAGATTCGGTTTATTGGATTTTCACTGTCCTTTGATAGCACTGCTAAAACAGAATGACTTTGACGTGTGCACCTGGCACTTTTCTTTCCTAATTTACTAGATTTCTTTGGGCCTTAGGCCACTCTTGGCTTTAGGATTGTTGCCAGGCAACAGCCTAAAGCTGTTGGTTTAAAACACCTTCAGAGAAGCTCATCTTTTAAAACAGTGAAACTTTAGTAGTTTCTTTTGACCCTGGCAAAAAACAAAAGATTGACCAACATTTTGAAAGGTGGCCTGTCATCCCTTCAGAATGTTCTTTGCTATTTAGGGTGTTGGTGATGGCTTTCTCTCTTACTCTCGGCCACATGAAAGCAGCTCACCTTCCATAACCTTCACTGATTAGTGCTCAGGAAAGGAGTGAACGTGGTGGTCAAGGTGATCACCCCTCAGCAGACAAGTGAAACTACGTTCTCCCGTTGAACAAGGTTGGGGGTATTATGTGGGTGAGAGATGAGGCTGGGAGCTGCACAGCGAAGTCGAGGAAATTCATGGTAACAAGTCGTGTGCAAACATAACATACTGAATAGGAGAACCGGCTACCAACGACCCAGGGACTATCCAGAGGGACAGTTAGTATTTCTGTTTTGAACCAAAATAGTTCTTCAGAAAGGAATAGCATGTAATGGTCATGATAGAAGAAGCTTAGAGCTCTGCTATTGCAAATTCCCAAGTTTTCAGGAGTTTAAAAACCAGCAGACAAAGCTCTGTGCCTAATGTCACAAAGCTGATGGCAGCTCCAGGATTACGCCTCAAGTCTCTCAATTTCCAATCATCGCCTTTTGTGTTATCCCACTGATACGTTCCCTGGAGATGTATCAGGCAGATAATTTTTTTAGTAAAACCCATCCACTTAAGAAAAGATAGCTTCAGGTTGTGGAGTCACTATGACATTCATTCATTCATTCATTCATTATTCCTGACTTCAGGGAGCTTTCCTACTTACATGGAAATAATATTCACTGACCCAGACATTGACTTAGAGAAGAGATTTGCACATTCTTCTCCTTATTAAGCACGTCAGTATTTTACAGGGCTCATAAAACACTTGGAAAGCAGCAGAGATCCACAGCACGCCCCATTCCTGATTTCTGTTCCCTGAGGCGTAGTGGTTAATGCTGTTCTCTTTGTCTCCGAAGCAGAGAGGATTCAGCTCCCCTACTCTATTCTTCCAGAGCTCCTAAGGGGCAAGGAAGATGGAGAGCCCTCCCAGGACCATTCAGGCAGGGTGACAGCCACACTTCTTGCAGGACTACGTGGATTCCAGAGGGCTGTGCTCTTTCCAGGAAAAGCAGTGTTCTCGTCCTCACCCCAGGACTTTCCTTCTCGCATCCCTGGGCTTATATCAGGCCCAGAGAGCAAACCCAGACTTGTTCCACCTCTCTTGGTCTAGGCCCTGACAGCTGCCTTGCTTGGAAGGGGTTAGAGCTGTGAGGGGAGCGGAGCAGGTGCATGTTTTAAGATCACGATTTTCCGTGAGTCCCAATTTGAATCTCAAGTTTTGTTTATGTTGTTTTCATCTTACCTAGACATCTCCTCCCCACTGCGTCATAAATAGCCACCTCATCTGAGCTCACGAGGAGCTTACAGCTGCTTGGGGGCCCTGCTGTGATCTTTCATTTGCGTCTAGTGCACCACAGAAAGTCATGGGGCCATGAGCATCAGTTGTTAGGGCCATGTGTTAGGAATGTGACACTTTGGGGGCAGAGGGCAGAGCCAAAAAGTAGGTAAATCCAAAAGCCATGGGATCATAAAATGAGTGTTCCCCTAGGAGGGGTGGCCAGTCTGAGGATGCCAAGGTGACAGAGAGAGAGGAGACAATCCATGAGTCAGATGTGCTGGAGGACCGAGGCTGGAAGATGAGAGTGATGCAGATGGGAAGCTGGAGAACAAGTAGAGAAATCAAAGTTCAGAACAGTCAGAGATGGAAGAAGAGCGTGAGTCTCCCGTAAGCTGCCCCAGTGTGGCATTCCAACACTGTCTTCATCAGGGAAACTTATCATAGGGCAGAGATGCCCAGACAGAGGGCAAGGCTGAGAGCTGCCTGAGGCCCCTATTACAGTAGCAGAGGTGGCACAAGCCCTTCCTTGGCATAAACAGAAATAAGCTTCAGGCAAATTTAAAGAGCTGTAGGTTCGCTGGGTCACCTTCCCTGTGAACGTAAGCCCTGGCTCTGATGTGAATTGGTTACCTCAGTGTCCTCCACAGGACTTCCCACCCACCACCCTCAAAAATACACACACACACATATGCACACACACCCTGTGTGTGTATGTACACATTTGTGTGTGTGTACATGCATGTGTATATACGTATGTGTATGTATTATATGAGTAGCAATATTTGTATAAAACATTAGTCATCTTTATTTTATATATTATATATGAAGTAATATTTACATAATATTAGTTATAGCATAGTAACATATATTTATATACATACGAAACAAAGTTTTGTAGGACCCTCGTGTCCTTTTCAGAGACTGGCTGATTTCCTCCTTCCTCGGGCTGTCCCCTTGTTCCCCATGACTCTTCGGTCATGCACTGTGCCGTGGGTTGTGCTACAGGCTTCACATCCTTTCAAGTGCCCTCTGTTTCTCCAAACTCACCTGTTTAGTGTCGCATTTCCTACAAATTCCTTTGGTGGGGTCGGTTCTAATCTAAGCTAATTCCATTTGTGGCTGCTAATGATTTATTACTGTGTTATACTATTCAGAAAATGTATTTGCATGGTAAGGGGGTCCTTCTGAGCTTTGTCCCAAAGGGACTGCTGCCGGGCCTGGACGAGGTGAGGTAAGTGACATCTAGGATGCAAAATTTAAGGAGGCGCTTGCACAGCTCTGAGAGTGCAGGCCTCCTTAGATTTTGCGCCTTAGGAGCTTCTCTTGCCTCCCCCCCAGTTCAGACCCTGACTGCTAGATGGAATGTAAAGCACTGTGACCAGCGAGAAGAGAAAGACTTCTTGTTGCCTCCCAAATCACAGTCCATAGGTATCTGCTTGCTCTAAGTACTAACCCTGGATGCTTTACGTCTTAAATTCCTTTACTAAGTCAAATATAAAACATCACATAAGACATGTCAATTTGTCATGATATTTCTTAATGCCTGACAACTTTGAAACATAGCTCAAAAGAGATTTTGGGTAATAATGACAGAAAGAAGTTGGGTATAAAATGATACTGATTTGGCACATCCTAGTTTTATTTTAGTAGCATAGAAATTCTGAAATACTATAATATTAAGGATACGTTTAAGACATAAAATTAGACATAATCAGGAAAAATAAGTTTGTGAAGTCAAAGTCACAGGTATATTTCTTAAATAGATTAATTGCCTTTAAAGGCAATATTTACAAGATTCCCAGGGGACCCTCCTTGAATGGGCATCTCCCATCACTGAGGTGGGATCTGCCCACTTCCAGGTACAAATGGATGAACATAATGCTGATGTTCCATGACTTCTCTTGCCTTGCCTGAGTCACAAGGGCACAGGCAATGTTGTGATAATAAGGGATATGTAGAGCGATCACTTTGAAGGTTTTAGAAATCATTCTGGTCGTAAATATTTTATCCAAATGGGAAATTAAATGAACAGGAAAGTATTACACTATATTCTTATTAAAGGGATGGTGGTTTTGAACAACAATTGCATTTGAAAACAAATGGGCAATTATTTCAAATCTATCACTAAAGGCTAAATGTATTAGGTAAAAATAAATGAGGTGAGGTTTGTTGTAGGGATTCCTATTAAAGAAGCACCGGTACATGATTGCCTCCAGCGGGTGCATACTAACGAGCTTCCAGCTTCAGAAACCTCCCTGACTTCCAGTCATTGTTCTCCAGGTGATGCTCGATAGACTGGAGCTAAGGAATGTAACCATGGAGGGGGAACGAAACACTGATGAAGCCGTACATCTTTTTAACAACATTGAAGACGGATGGTTAAGTGTGTGTTGCTTTTCCCTATCACCTCTTTTTTCTTATTTTCTATATTCATGTTTAATTAGTTATTCAGCACCCGTAGAGTGTTGTGCTCACTAAGGTGAGGTTAGGAGTGGGTGGAGAGATTTTTACAGGAATCCAAAGCCTATCCGAAACCTTAGGCTAAACCCTTTGGTGCAAGACGGTTAGGTTTATTTGGGTACACAGTGTCTCAATGAATAAAATAATGTTAGAGATGTTCCATCGACTTGTCTATTTTTTCTCTTTCACCATTTCCCGATATCAAGTTTTGTCAAGCTTGCCATAAAATTCTGACTTCACTTCTCCAAGCTACCATCTTTTAATGGCTTGCCATCGCTCTTGCTATCAAATCGAAACACATGGCTGTGCCTTAGTAGGTCCTGGGTGATCTGGCCTCTTTCAGCCCCTCATCTTCCTTTGCTCACCATCTTCCAAGCACACTGGCCTCTTTCTGCTCGTCAAACGTTCAAGGCCTTTCATGACTTTGAGCTTTTGTATGCATTCCCTTTGTCTGGGATGCTTTACCTTGAGATCCTCCCTTGGCTCTTTCATCCTTCAGTCTCAGTTGAAATGTCACCTTGTAATAAAGAATATGATTTTTGATGCTTAACCATAGATGGCTTCAAGCCCTGCTCCTCTGGGGAAACGAATCAGAAAGCCCACATACTCAGTCCCTTGACACAAGCACAGGTGGAAAGTTCAGACCATACAAGCCGCAACTCATACATGGAACCCTCACCCTGGCCCCATCTCATAACTACATCAAGAAACAAAGCCGCATGCCTCTCTCTCTGCTCCAGCCACTTTGAAATGTTTGGATGTCTGCCATGCTCTCTGCAGAAAGCCTCATGATGTGAGGAATAAACCTTTGCATACACTCTTAGTGCTGCGTGACTTCATTAGTCTCCACGTTGAAACCAATTTTGAGTGGGGTTTGATCTCACCCTCTATAGTGCAACCCCAAGACACATCCTCGGAGAGACTTTCTCCAACAATCATCCTAAGATGGCTTGCCCGTAATTCTCTATCTCATCATGATTTTCCATGTCATGCTCCTCAAAAAAGTCTTTAAGGCTTTCTGTTGTCTTCAAACAAGTAAAATAGCATTAATCTGGCATTCAAACCCTTCCACAACTGACCACTGCATCGCCAAACATGTCTCTCCTTGCTCTACACCCTGAAGTAACCAGTCTTTGGAGTTCCTGAATAGGATATGCCTATTCCCTCTGCACCTCTTTACTCATTGCAATTCCACTTACTTGGAAAGACCTGACTCTTCTCTACTTGTTCAAGATGGATCCATCCATTAAGTCTCAGATTTAGGGCTACTTTTTCCAGGAATCCTGCTACATAACTTCAAAGCTCAATGATTACTCCCACTTCTAAACACTTACAGAAATATTTGCTGGCACGGTTTCTCCCTGTACTTTCCTCTTTCTTCATTTCAAGCAGTTAACCAAACCCACAGGAATTTTGCCAAGGGAGAAAGTAGGAGAAGCGTGAAGTCAACAGCTTTTCTTGTGTTTTGTAAAAACTCAATCCATTGAGTTGATTATATTAGTACCCTGGAGCTACAGGAGAGAGAGGGGAAGGTGTTTGAGAAGAAGCTAGAGAGAGTGAAGAGTGTCCTTTGAAATGAGACAGGAGAGAGAGAGAGCAATGAGGCTCACAAGAGAGTAAAGACTGAGCAGAAATTCCAAGGCAACATCCCAGGGTTGGCGGCAAACCGACAACGGATAGCTGTGGGGTATGCCAAAGAAGACAGCACCTCAGGCACCAGAACTCAGCCTCTCCAGAAACTGTCAAGCCCTAAGTGGATCTTCAAAGTGGCAGAGTCCTTGGATCCGAAGGGACCATGCAGATTAGACAATGGTGTCACAGAACAACTACTGTGCAGGTGACTGGTGGCCTCCCCAGACCTGGATGCTGCATCAGCCCTGAGTGAGGAGCCCTTGACATTGACTCAAGTTGAATTTCCTTTTAATCTGGGCCAGAATTAGGTTGATCTAGAAAAGAAAGATATGTGCTGTTTCTCATACCCCTGAGTTTGTGGACTTATGATTTTATGCTTGCTACTCTAGTGATTTACTTAACTCATTAAATTGGTACGATATTCATCAGTGATATTCATCCTTCTTTTGTATTTGTAGTATGTGTCCCCAGGTACATCAAAAGCTCCTGGAGAACTGTAATTTCAGACTGTAGTAGAATTTGCTGCATGTAAATAACAACCAGGATTCTGTGTAGAGAAAAACTAGGAACAGTATGTGGCATAGAGACTTTAATTAGCCTCTTGGTGACCATTGTCCTCATAAATGGTCCAAGTGCTGGGATATAGTTCACATGCATTCAGTAACCCAACAGTTATAGAAACAAGAGAAGACATGTGAGTCAGGGAGTGGGAGAAAAAACAGATCGGTCAGTTGTTAGGGCTTGCCTGACTCATGGCCACCATTTATCATAATAGCTACCATTTGAGTGTCCTGACTAGGGCAGGGCTCTGCTGTAATCTCGCCTTGCTTTGTTCCAGTGCTGTATGTTGGTAAAATGAGAAATGCCACTTCAAAATCAAATCTATAAAAGTGCTCATTAATAAAATAGGACACAAAATTGAATATAGATATTAATTTACTTTTGTTATTTGTATATCTACATCTGTATGTATATGGAGAATACACACACACAAATATTTTTATGGATACGCATGTACATATATCTATCTATACCTGTATCTACGTATATAAACTTTTATCCTGGTTGACTCTAGATGGTGAGATCCCTGATGACTTTTATTGTATTGTTTATAGTTTTCTATATTTTCTAAAATTTCCACAATGAGCATGCATTTTTTAATAATCAGAAAAAATAGTAATGGTTCTATTTTTAAAAAGGCAGGTAGCTAGAGAGGCACGATGAATTACTTTCGACCAATACTTTATTTATAACAGAGTTAACACAGTGTTTATCCCGCTCACATGGAAGTGAGAAAAGAACAACCACAACAATTATACACGTTCAATTATTGTCATCTCATGACTTGTGTTCTTCAGAATATTTATAGTGAAACACTATCTGAATTGTATTACTAAAATCAGTTTTAGAAATCAACAATGTTAATGTTCAGAAGGTATAGCAATTTGTTTATATCTCTGTAACTAATATACGAAGACACAATTTAAGGTGATTGTTTCAAAATGAAATCTATGGTCAACTAAAAATGTTTGACAAAGCTGACTCTTTTTTAACTATAAGGACTTAGAGCTGAGCAAGAATTAATAATGGAGTCAGTGGTAGAGCTACCCAATGCCTTTCGCTCCCCAAATCTGGCAACACTTCCAATGTCCCTGCCCTTGGGGGAAAGAGAACTGACAATTAGTCAACATCTCTCAAGGGCTGGCAGTAGCTTTATGTGTACCTGAGTCCGCATAAGTGCCCGAGCATCAGGTAGACAAGAACCCCCAGATGTATCTGATTTGATTTACCAAGTGTTCTTTTTTGCGGTGGGGGGGGGGGGGGTGAGGAATAGTTGCTCTGAGCTAACATCTGTGGCCAACCTTCCTCTCTTTTTGTTTGAGGAAGATTGTCCCCGAGCTAACATCTGTTGCCAATCTTCCTCTTTTTGCTTGAGGAAGACTGGCCCTGAGCTAACATCTGTGCCCATCTTCCTCTACTTTGTATGTGGGTTGCTGCCACAGCATGGCTGATGAGTGGTGTAGGTCCACACCCAGGATCCGAATTTGTGAACCTGGGCCACCAAAGCAGAGCACGCTGGACTTAACCACTATGCCATGGGGTCAGCCCCCAAATGTGCTTTTAAAAAAAAGTGTTTCCCCGTTAGAATGACAAAAATATCTAAAACTAATAGCAACAAATGTTGGAGAGGTTGCGGAGAAAAAGGAACCCTCATACACTGCTGGTGGGAATGCAAACTGGTGCAGCCACTATGGAAAACAGTATGGAGATTCCTCAAAAAACTAAAAATAGAACTACCATACGATCCAGCCATCCCACTACTGGGTATTTATCCAAAGAGCCTGAAGTCAGCAATCCCAAAAGTCCTGTGCACCCCAATGTTTATTGCAGCACTGTTTACAATAGCCAAGACGTGGAAGCAACCTAAGTGCCCATCAACAGACGAATGGATAAAGAAGATGTGGTACATATATACAATGGAATACTACTCAGCTGCAAAACAGAACAAAATCATTCCATTTGCAATAACATGGATGGACCTTGAGAGAATTATGTTAAGTGAAATAAGCCAGCAAGAGAAAGATAATCTGTGTATGACTCCACTCATATGAGGAATTTAAAACTATGGACCAAGAACAGTTTAGTGGATACCAGGGGAAAGGTGGGGTGGGGGGTGGGCACAAAGGGTGAAGTGGTGCACCTACAGCATGACTGACAAACATTAATGTACAATTGAAATTTCACAAGATTGTAACCTATCAATAACTCAATAAAAAAAAAGTGTTTAAATGGGAAATGCAATGAGTAAATTTTACATAAAAAAACTAGATTTTCAGTTTGTCTTGAATTCCAAGGTTTGGTAAAACCGGGCTCACTTCCCTGCATGGCATCCCATGGGTGAGGTGTCGCTGTCCCCACCTGCCTTGTTTCACATGATCCTTTTATCTGCCTGGATCCTGCAGGCATTTAAATTTATAGCCTCTGAAAGCCCTCTAAACCCAAGACATCAGGGTGTGCTTTAGAACAAACACCAGGCAATCTGCTAACATCAAATTGGCTAAAAAGCCAACAGTCCCTCATCTCTAATGGTGACATCCAAATGCTCTGAAAATCGAACATTTCTGCAGAACTCATTAGGCTGCTAAATTTGGCCTGACCTGAAATTAACTTTTTTCAGCAGGTATCAAACATTTTAGTCTGAGGAATCCTTTCCCTCTTAAAGATGATTGTGGACCCCACAGGTCTTTTACTTATGTGAGTCATATCTGTAGTTACCATATGGGAAATTGAAATGGAACGTTAAAAAATATTAATTTATATTTATTTGAAAATAAGAATAAGTCCATTACACGTTAATATAAATGATGTGTTATGAAAATAATTGTATTTTCCCAAACCAAAATTTTAATAAGAAGAGTGACATTGTTTCATGTTCTTGCAAAGCTCTTTATAGGCTTGCTTAGCAGAAACAGATTCTCATATCTGCTTCTACATTCAACCTACTGTAATATCAACTATCGTGCAGCCCCTTGAAAACTTCACCATGTAGTCATAAGAGAATGGAGTAAAAAAGGTAAATGTCTTAGTATTTTTAGGAAAATAGTTTTGAACTCATGGACACCCTGAAAATGTTTTGGGGGTTCCTAGGGATCCCTAAACCATACTTAGAGAACAATTGGATTATTATAATGTTTATTTATCCCACTTAACATAAATATTCATATGTTTTACTGAAGAAATACTGTGTGTGATTACATGGTGCTGCCCCAGACTTTGAGGGGAGTGGGGACATATAAAGCAATGTATGTTCTATATAAACTTTTTAAAAATAAAAAAAATTCCAAATTCCCCCAAAAATCTATCCTTAAGTTTCTTGGATAAGCAATTATGTACCTTGTACACTTTTTTAAATAAGCTAGTTTCACAGTAACAATGAAACCTGAAAAAAAAATCAACACACAATAATAATAAAGAAAATCTCAGCATATCAGAGAGGCCAATGTGCTTCAGAGAGTTAAAAAAATTTGCAGAATCTGGAGATAAAGAATGATTGAAGCGCTACTTTTTGATACATCCCTTTATTCATTCAGCAAATAGTTATGGATCATCTACCATGAACACCTCCTATAGTCTTAGCTCTAAACTACTAAAGTTGCCCAAAGCTGGTGAAAATCACACAGTTGTTTGATAGAGTTTCCAATCAGAGAGACGGATAAATTGGTATTTCATTTTTATGGCATGCTTTCGATGTTGGTATGGATTTTGCAGGGGTTGGTGAATGATGGCCTGTGGCCCAGATCCTGCCCTCCACCTGTTTTTTGTGCTTTCATTGTCCTTTCATTTACAGATTGTCAATGGCTGCTTTTGTGGTACAAACGCAAAGAGTTGCCTCTGTATGACTTGCACAGCCTAAAATATTTGCTATCTGGCCTTTTACAGAAAAAGTTTGTCCATTCCGGATTTAGAACATTGATTTGAATTTTCCCTAAATAACTGGAAAAATAACATCCAGCTTATTATATGATGAATGCTCTATGACTTACATGTTTGAGACATCTCTGATGATTTCAGTTCCTAGAAAAGTGTGGATTGCATCAGAAGATTCTGCGTTGGTGGAATACATCTTGAACAGAAATGATTTACTGAGAGGAGATTTACAATTGAGCTAAATTGTCCTTTCCAGATGAATTTCACTGCTGACCTCACTGTTGCCTTCTGAGCTCATTTCCAAGGCTACGGTCTATCCATGCCGCCTTGTACCTGTTTGTACAAGTCCTGGATATGGATAAGCACCTGCTGAATGGACTCTAATGCTCCAGAAGTGGCCTTCCTGTTGCCTTTCCAACTTCAGGGGCTTGTGTTGCTCGGGGCCGGGGCCTTTTAACCTCTCATTGAGACCATTGGATCAAGCCTACTACTACTGCTATTTCTTCCTCTTCCTCTTCTCCTCTTCCTCCCTCCTCTCTTTCTCCTTCTTTTGGCACAACTAAGAAGGTAAAGCTAATCCCGGCTCTATGAATTGTACATCTGAAGAGTTTGGGTTATGGGACTAAAGAGACTAGAGTGGATAATGTCATTGTTCTATAACTATTGTGTAGCTCAGTCAGATTGATTGTGATGAAGATATTTACTTCTTATGAAGTTGAGATCAATTAATTTACCTTATTGATTTGTTGTAAAAGACCATCTGTTTTTTAGAGAAGAAAGTGTCATCGCAAAGGGAAACCATCCACAGACAAAAGTATGAAGGAGTAAATTTCTCTTTGTCTCCATTTTACCATCATTTTAAAAAACTTCCTCTTTCCTAGAGGTGATTATTTTCTTTACTGATACTAACGATTTTGAAGATAACTGTAGTAATTATTATAAATCATTTAAAACTCTTACAGTTTAGTCTCTAGCCATTATTTATTAGCTGCATATAGGCTTATGCTGTCTTTAAGTGTCACAACTCTATTATTTTGATAATAGAAGCTCAGACTAAGAAAACTAAGGGATTTGGCCCAAATCACATAGCCAAGAAGTGGAAATTGGGATGAACCTCGGCTTTATTTATTTTTCCAAATCTTCTGTCTCTGTTGTCTATTGGCTTCCCAGGACCACCCTCTCATTTCTGGTCTTTTTGATAATTCCTTAGGCTCTGGGCATAGCCTGCCCACCTCCCCTCTCTGTTTTCCGTCATGACGAGCACCCAGATAGATTGCTGATTGTCAGAAATGAGATAATTTAATTCACACTGGGACTGATTGGGACTGATTCATTTACATATTCCACAAAGAGTTATTGATGTCCTCTTTTTACTAGGTATTTTGCCTGCCTCTGGATTCTAAAAATGGAGACAACATTCCTGTCCTCGAGGCACTCCTGGCTCACAGGCATACAAACTGGACAAATAATGACCATATATTATCTCTTCTCTGTGGTACACTCATTTTAAGAGGCATGGAGTTGTAACGATGGAAGTTTCGGCACCAGCCCACCAGCCTTATAAACATAGAGTAGATGGGTTGGGGGGAGGGTCCAGGGAGCCCCAGGACTGGTGGCAGCAGGACTTGGCTTCTGAATAAGGCTGATCCTGTTAGAAAACAGTCCATTCTAGACTGTTACCAAGCCTACAATACTAGTAATTTGGAACTTTATCAAGTTTCATCTTTTATTTAAATCTAAATTCTTATGTAGCCTAATATGTTATTTCTCTTCAATGATCTTAAAATCACAATTTTGGCAAAGCAGAGGGTAAGGTGACCCTTGAATCTTGAGATTCCATCTGTTTTCTGTTATCTTCTCTCCACTTCTTTCTGTGGCCATGCAGCTGTGCTTCTGGTTCAGCCAATGGCTCTGATGGGGTCCGGGATACCCCAGAATATATCACCTTAGCATATTGAATATTTTAAGCTGAAGAAGTTGGAGACAATAGTAGAAGCAAGAAGGTGACTCTGATCCCCGCTCTTCACTCTTCTTCCCTGAAAGCAGCAGACAAATCTCCCATGGGGAAGGTGCCCTCCCTCTGTCAGGAGGAGCAAAAACAGTCTTATAACCAGAAACAGAGAGTTTGGGGCCGAGAGATCGGTACAAACAAACCTTGTTAAACTAACCCTTATTGCTCTAGTTGCTTTTTAACTGTTTGCTATCCGTAGCCCAAATCCCTTTGTCTTGTCAATTCTTCATAAATTTATTGCTTCTTTGTCTAAGAGGTAGAGAAGCTTCCTGCTCTGGTCACTCCTTTGGGTCTCCGTTCTCTTGCGAAGTCTCCCACGTACATGTGAAAATTCAATAAAATTTGTATGCTTTTCTCCTGTTAACCTATCTTTGTCAGTTTAATTTTCAGGCCCACCCAGGGACCCTAAGAGGGTCGAGGAAAACTTTTTCCTCCCCAGCACGTCTATGGAACAGCTGGAAAATGGACTGAGAGATTACTCTCAAAATATGTAATTTCTGAATTTAAAGATTCAATGAAACTGCTGTAATGATATGATTCTTGCATATTTAGAAACATCTTTTTTGTGTGCAGTGAAATACACACAGATAGTCTGTCAAACTTGCTATGCTTTTATTTTCTGTTTTCTTATGAAGATACCCCATCACTGGAGCTAGAGTAGAACCCAGGCATAACATGTTTTGCTATGAGCGAAAGGTCTTCTATCTTGCTTTTTTGCATGACTATGTAAAATATTTGCAAATACACACCACCAGAGTTTCTTGAAGGATTGCTAAGAACAAATTTAAATGAAAACACAAAACGTCTCGATAAAAATCACTGTAAATACTTTGAATATGTTCAAAGAGGGAACGGAAATCAGAGACATAAGCAGTTAATGTGATATGATTGCCTGTATTTTTAAGGAGAGGAAAGTCAGCTTTCTTCAGCAAATACGGGATGGTCATTCCAAGGACAATACCACTTGATAAGATGAACAGAGTGCTTCAAGTTGGTCTGCTTCTCAGTTTTCCAGGGAGCCTTCGTAAAGCCTGATGCCAAAGGCTGCTCTCCCGTAAGCACATGGGCTGATTCTCCCTTCCTGGACAGCATTATCTTATGCTGATAAGCGCATCCCCTCCTCCTCTGTAACAGAGAAACACTTCCCAGAGCCCTAAGTATTTTCTCCCTTCTAAATACTCCCTTATTAACCTTAGAGCCATCGGGAGGGCAGCAGGGGAATTTGGGAGAGCTGTTCTTCTTCTGAGCTCAGAAAATTCTATCACGTCAGGGTCAAGTAACTTTTGCAAGATCTCTGCTCACCAGAAACAAATTTGAACCTTGTGGCTTTGCACAAGGAAATGAGAAAAAGCTAAAATACATCGTAATAGCCACCCCCAAAACCCCCAGAGGAATTGACGAGAGTGTTCTCCAATGTGTCAGTTGAAGGTTACCTCCACCAGTGCACAGTTTGAGGCCAGGGGAATGTTGGCATGCTTTTATATGTTTTACTCACAACAAGCATTGTTTGTTAGAAATATAGTCCTGTGGAAAAAAACCTAATTTGTAAATATTTAAGTTTTTTATTTTTCCATTTAATAGAGTGGCTTTCATTGCAGACACAAAGTGTAAACAGATAAAAAAGCAATGGATTCCAGAAATAGATTATGTATGCCTAAAATGCTAGGACTGCAAAACAAGGTTAATGTGTAACTTAATTAATTTCCTCCATTACAGAGCCTATGTCTTTGTCGGTTTCACCTCAGTCAGGTAAGCACAAATTTGAGTTGTTTACATCAGAAAGGTCATGGAACTACTTATGGGAAAACAAATGAATAAATCCAGAAGGTGAGAGGGAGGAGAAAGAAAGATAAGACAGCTAAGCCAAGGTAGGTTAGAGCAGCAGACTGGGCTACTGGCCTAGGGTTCCATGGGATACAGAAATGCATATACATGTGTATATATTCTCTACCCAGAAATACACACAGTGAAGGGTTCAGACCAGGCCTCCCCAGATATGCCGCTCTGGCATGTGGTTTCTTTTGAGCTAAGGGCATTCAAGATCCTGCGGGCTCAAGAGAAACTTCTGCCCCTCCCTTGACTCCTAGAAGAATCCAAGTTGGGGGTCTTTTGCAGAAGAAAAGTTATTACCAGATTTTATCTGAGTAACTCATCTGTATGGCAGGACAAACATCCAATTACCAATACCCGCTCTTCTTTTATCATCCTGTGACTTGCCCTCCTCCCCTCTGAAGCCCCAGACCTCTTTCCCCATGTCTTAGCCAGGATGGCACGTATACCTCATTTTACCTTGCTGTCTCTGACCTTCTCATGCATGTGGGGTTCCCGTATACACAAATTAAATTTTTCTCCTGTTAATCTGCCTCACGTTGGTTTGTTTCTTAGACCAGCCAAAAGTACCCTTGTAAGTGAAAGGAAAATCTTCCTCCCTAACGATACACACACACGCACACACACACACAACTATCTGTGTGTGTGCGTGTGTGTGTGTATGTGTGTGTGTTTTGGGAGACAGAAAAGGAACTTTAGAGATTTCTTTTATGGATTAAAAATTTGATTCCCCCATTTACTTTCAATTATTTCTGGATGTTGGCCTGGCATTTCTTTTTAAATTACACTGATGGTGCTCCAAAGTACCTTAGTTTTATTAAGCTGAACTATATAAAATTGCGGATTTTTATATGTCAAAGGTGATCGAATATTGATGATTTTTCCTGGTTCAGCCTGTTTCATGGGCCACCTTACGTTTGGTTAGTTTGCACATGAAGACTGGCTTAAGTGTTCCAGGCAAAGGAAGCTGCATGCACAAAAGGCTAGGAAGAGAGGAGAGGCAAGGCACGCCCAGGACCCTGGCCCGTGGTTGGTGTGAGGTTACCTGGGAGAGGAGCAGCAGATGAGCTGACATGGATGATGCTAACATGGCCACACCCAGCATGTGTTCTCTTTCAGACACTGTTAAGCACTGATAGAACAGATCCCAGTATAACCTCACAAAGATTCTATGAAGCAGGTATCCTTATTTTTCATGATTGTCATTAATTGTTCTTTTACTGATGAAGGAATGAGCCCACGATGGTTAATTTTATGTGTCAACTTGACTAGGCTATAGTGCTAAGTTGATATGATTAACATATAAACTATTAGACTTTGAGTAAAGCATGTTATCCTCCATAGTGTAGGTGGGCCTCATCCAATCAGTTGAAGGCCTTAAGAGAAAACACTGAAGTCCCTCAACGAGGAAGGAATTCTGCCTCCAGCCTACCTTTGGACTCAAGACTGTGACCTCACCTCCTGCCGGAATTTCGATTTCAGACTTGCCAGTCCCCACAATCACATCAGCCAATTCCTTAAAATCTCTCTCTCTCTCTTTATATATGTTTATGATATATAAATACAGACCCTGTTGGTTCTGTTTCTCAGGAGAACCGTAGCTAATACAAAGCCTTAGTACGGCAGCTGGTAAATTATAGAGTGGAGACAGGAACTCAAGTTTTTCTGGTTCCAAAGTCCCCACTTTTAGTCACTACATCATACTGTCCACCTTCTTTTTCATTACAGAAAGTGTTGTCCTGTGCCCCCATCGTTTGTTGATGTGTGTGTTTTCCCTGCTCAGCTATAACCTCAGGAGGGCAAGAAATTTTGTATCCCCAGCATCTGGCACAGTGCCTGTCACATGGCATAGCTCAACATAGATTTTTAGAATTTGGAACAAAAGATTTATGGTAATGTGCTTCGATAGCTATAAAGCACTATACAAATATGAGACCTTACTGTTATGTGGCAAACAGGTAATTCTTGTACAATTATTTATAAGCAAATATAGAATGAGTGTACCTAAAAGTCAGACTATGTGTGCCTAAGCCAGCATGAACTTCTAAGCTGGTATTATTATTACTCGATGTAATTTCTTATCCTTTTCCAGAAACCAGGGGTGAAGGAATATTGCCAGGACAAAAAAAAAAAAACTGTATTTCTTTCTGTAATAACTGAAGAAAGAAGAAGCAATCACAGATCATTTTGCATACAGGATAAAGTCAGCAGCCTTTAAGCTGGGAAAGACAGCTTGGTTTGGTGGCAGGTGCTAGCTTTGATTGATAGGTGGGGCCTGTCTGCGGCACTTGAGAAGACTGTGAGACTAAAGTTGCGTCCTTCAGGGAAGAGCGCCATGATTAACCAGCGAGGTTCACCCTGGGCAAAGGATTAGGGGGTGGGCAGCCAAGTGCCATTTTTCCCACTGCCCTGATTTAAGCGATACAAGACTAGTCCCTTTAGTGCTTTTATGAGTCAGCTAGGGAAGGAGGACAAGAGTAAAGATTCAATCTGAGAAGGAGCCAGAATAAATTACTCGAATCAAGGTAAAATCTTCTAAGTGTTTAGGTGAAAAATTAATCTCAGTGCTGTTTTTAACATATAGTATATTTTACCAGTTTTTTCCTTTAATCACAAAAATCGGATAAATTCAAGTTAACCAACATTTCTGGGGCCATGTTTGATGAACTAGAAGAATTGGCTGTCAGGGCCCATGTCCAAAGCCCACACTAGGGTAGAAATGTCTGCTCTTGTTAGGGACTATTTTAATTTTTGTCTTTGCCATAAACTAGACATTAATTTCATAGTTTTATGGAATAAATGGTTGCTTACTCTTATTCACATATTTATGAATGTCTTTGCACACTATTCCTTTTTTCATATCAAGAACCTTCCATCTGGAATTGCTTTCCTTCGGTTTGTAATACATACATTCTTTAGAATTCAACTCAGTAGGAATCTTTGGGTGATAAACTCACTTAATTTTTTCTATTGTCTGAAAAGGTCTTTGTTTTCTATTTGTTCTTGAAAGACAGTTTTGCTTGCTATAGAGATCTATGTTGACAGTGACTTTTTGTCGGTCTATTTTTCTCAGTCTTTTGGTTTCTGTTCTTTATGATGCAACCATTCCAGTTGTCATTCCTTTGCAGGTAATCTGCTTTTTCTCCTTGGAATCTTTTAAACTTTTTTTTTTTTGGTCATTCTGCAGTCTCATTATTATGTGTCTAAAATTGAATTTATTTATTTTTATTCTATTTGAGATGTACTGGGCTCCTGGAACTGAAGATCTTTCAATACTTCTTGAAAGTTCTCAGCCTTTTCATCTTCAAATATTGTCTGTTCTCAAATCTTTTCTCTTTTTCTGAATCTCCGATTAGGCATTCTTATAGCCCTTGTCTCTCCTTTCACTCGTGGTGCCTTATTCTTGTGAATACTTGGATATAGTACTGTGAACTATTTATTTTCTTGGTCTATATCTGTGTCAAATCTTAGGTCAGGGTTCAAGTTGATACTACCCAAGAGGACTTACGTCTATTTATGCCATTCTCTTCTGTGTAACATGTCCAACTCAAAATCACTTTAAATTTAATTCTTACCTAAGGTTTTTGGACCACAAAGCACTAGTTTGGGCCAAAACCTATTTGAAGGCCTAGTTGAAATCTTAAGTTTTCAGGATAGATTTTTTTCTTTTCATCCAGTGTCAAAGTCAAGACATTACGTTCCTCTTTAGTGTCATCAGGGTCCCGCTTAACGCAGGGTCTCCTGTTAGGTTTCCCATCTTTAGCAGGCCCTGGGCTTCCTTCACTGTCCTCTGTGTACTGAGAAGCTAATGAATCAGAAGCTCGAGTTGTCCAGAGTTCAGCAGAAATCCTTGGGGCAAAAGCCAGTCTTGGTATTTCCTTACCTCCCAGGGTTCCTATTTCACCTCATTTTTAGGCTCTTTGGATTCCTTTTGTGTGAGTGTGTATGCATGTGTGCTAGTTCAGCAGTTCATTTAAAATGATTCCTAAGAAAATAATTTATCCGTCTTAATCAGAGAAGTCATTCGTGTTATATAACCTGTTGTATTGTTGAAAACAGAAGTTGAAATCAAATTTTAAAGCACACCACTTTTACTCAGAATTCTGCTGGGGACATTTGACTTGAAGGCATGAAATTTCCTCCCTCACACAGAATCATAAGCAAGAGAGCTGACTGAGTGTATTGGGGGTGAAAGCGATAAATATATATGCCACTTTATGAGCTTTCTGTTGTACTGGACTCTGCAAAGTGTGAATAAAGAGGAATTCACATTAACTCTAGTTAGAAGGCTTCTGGAGTCATTTCGACTTCCATCAGCTCTTACCTGGATGATATAGATCGTGTCAGGGCAGATGATGGAGAATATTGAAGTGTGCAGTACAGGAGGTAACAGCAGAAAAAGAGGACCATATGGCTTTGGAAAGCTTCCTAAGAGCGTTATGCCACACACGCTCTCTTTCTGGGATGGAGGACCCTGTGACCATAAGTTTGGGCTAGGAAGGGCAGGCTGCTTGTCATAAGGCACCATCTGGGACAGCTTACCCAGATGCAATTTCCTGAGCAATTTTCCTATGTTCTGCTCTATTACCATAATGGATAGATTTCTATCATCTCTTCCTTGGGAATATTTTGTAATATCAGTGTTTATAGGTTAGGATTTTTTTTTTGGCAAGAATCTAAGAAATGTGACAATTTATCGTCAGTGAATTTGAAGACTAAAATATTCCCTTGCTCTGAGCTCGTAGCTCAGTTCTGCCTCATGAATACCCTGTTCCAGTTACTGAAGTCTCGAGCCAACTGTGTGTAAGTAAAATTCCGACACGGAATTACATCACTGCAGATAAAATACTTTGTTTAAGTCATATGAACAATTTCAGGATTCTCATTCTTCCAAACAGGATCGTATTGCTTTATACTATTTTGCAATGAGAAAGATGGCATTGGAAATCAAATTGCCTTTTGTCTTTTTAAAATCTGACAGACAATAACATCTAAAGACTTGAACAGGTAGGGAAGAATCTTTGTGTCTATGGCTCCTAACACATGCACTTTTATCATTTTTAAGGGCCATGACCTCTTGCTGTGTAATTTTGTTTGGAAGGTTCTTATGTTAATTTTGAAGAATTTTCATGTAAAATAGCAAGAGGGAACTGAAAGTATGATTTGGGAGGTGCCAGATCAGGTAGAGTTGTCTCCACTCCTCAGTGTAGTTTATGCAGTAAAAATTCTTAATATAATTTTATGGGGTGTATTATTCAGTCCACTACACAGGGGTTTGGATGAGATATTCCATCCATTTAGATGAATCAGGGAAGGCTTCCTGAGGACGTGGAATTGAAATTGATATCTCACAGATGAATACTAGTGTGGACAAACCATATTTTACTAGCAGATGTTGCTACTGCAATAAAAGGGCAGGAGATTTGGACCCAGTAAATAAATTCCAGAGATATTTAGGCTTTAGAATTGGTAATATGGGTGACTGACTGACCACAGAGGTAATGGAAAAGGAAATGCCAAAGATGATATTTCAAAGATTCTTACAACGTTGTTCCACAATTTCAATATTGTTTAACCTTATCATTCCAAAGACAATTGAGTACCCCCAGAGCTTTCAAGTGACGTATGTAATTTTATTTGGGACTATAGAGATCATTATCTTGGTGAAAAAATTAAATAGTGAAGGTCCATCGTCCTGGGACCCCGTGGGGGAGGATGCAGGCTGCCGGACATTTACTGTTTGTCTCTGAGGAAGCAATACCATAAGTCCTGTTGCCACTGCGCTGGTCCGAGCAAAGGCCCTTCCATTTGACATAAGATCCTGTTAAGGTTTTGCGTTGTTCAGGCGTGCCAGCTTCTGCTGTTAAGAAGCACTAAACCTATCCCTTTTACAAGGCTGCAAAAAAACCCGATTTACTATGTTTTAGTGAAGGATGCTTCTTAAGCTTTCTGCCTAAGGCACACTTTCTGCCTGAACTTGGATCCACAGCTTTATAGCCTGCCTTTTCCCCCACACATTTTCCCCATCAGTTCTGGGTAATTCTAATAGCTGGTTATTTTGTTTTTTTCCAAGGAAGCAATGAACTATTTACTGTCCAACGTTAGTGAGCTGCAAGCAGCATGATTTCCATTAACACAGTGAGAAAATAAATGTTTGGCAGCCAGGTTGAGAAAGGGGCTTACGAACTCCAGAAAAATCACACATCCAGGCAGTCTGACTCATTCTTGTACTGACGTCGTTCCCTCCCAGCAGCCGGTGGGGGGTCAGCGGTCTGTAAGGGTCTGTAAGCAGCAAGCCTGCTGTCGCCTTTCTGATGGAATTTAGAGAATCAGAACCACTCGTGACTCATTTATCAGACGATTTAGGCTGTTGGGTATGATTTTTCTGGGTTCTGCCTGCTGTATTTGCCTCTGCTTAGATTTAACTCCAACTTAGCAGTGTGTCCATCTTCTCTCAGCAGAGTTAAGCTACCATGGGATATACCAAAAACCTCACTTTTTGACACCAGAATTATGAAGATTAATTACAGTTAATTCTTAAATAATTGTCTTAGTAAGTTGGTAAAGCTAAGATAGGCAATATCCCATTTGGCTCCCCACATTCAACGTTCCTTTACGATTTTTGTTGAAGAAGCTAACAAGTACATCCTAAAATGTATATTTCTGTCTTTTTCATTTCATAGTTCTTGGAAGTCTACGGGAAATAGGACCCAGAAAGGAGAAGGACATGACAAGGATCAGTGTAGGAAATAGTTTAGAAAATCTATAAGCCATGTCATCAATATCATAGTATTTGAGTTACCTGGAATATGTTCTTAGCATCCTCACTTCTCCCCTGTCCTGAGGAAAGCCTCTTCTTTTATGTAAAACTAAGTACAAAACAAATACTTTTTTCTTTTTTTCAACTATCAAAGATGGTTCTTCAATAAAAGGGCAGGAGATTTGGACCCAGTAAACTTTGTTTTCTCTAGTTCTGGCTCTGCCAAAATTTAGTGTATGGCCTTGGGCCAGTCATTTAACACTTCTAAGCTGCAGAGTTCTTGTCTGGACAGCGAGAAGGGTTTCTTGGATGACCGATAAGAAGACCTTTTCAGACAAAGGCTATGTTCTTAACTGTATGGATTGGCAGTTGACACTAGCCTGGATCTATTATCTTCATAATGATATTTTTGCTTGTGTAGCACCTCTCAGAATTCACTAGTCATTCTTTAACCTGATAGTAATTTATTTTGACTATGTTGATTTCTGTAAGTGCCATTCATTTTTCATGATTGAGAAAAAAGAGAATCTTTTGCCTCCATTCTGTTTATGCTTTTTTTCAAGGCTGTATTTCTCATCCTTTTAATCTCATAAGCCTAATCTAGCCATTAAAATTGCTAAGAAGTACAAACAAACAAAACAAAATACAAAGACAAAATCAAGCACACAATGAAACTGACAAAAAATAAAGCAAAATATTAGAGGCTAAAAAATCCAAAGCAAGATTTAACTATCCAGAGGGATCTAGCGAGGAAACCTGGTTTAAATTACCCACAAAATGACATCAGGTGAAGATGATCTAACTGGCTTTGTGAAAAGTGTTTCATTTCCTGGCGATTTTGGCCATTCGGTGAAATCTCTTTGCCTTAGCCGTTGACTTCAGTATTTCGGCATCTTCTCCCCATACTGCTTTCACCTGTGTAAGTCTCTTTACGCTGCCTTTTATCTGGGCACCTCGGAGGACATTTCAGACAGAACTGAAGATGACTTTGAACAGCCCGGATCCAGGATATGTGACTATTCAGCGATTCCTGTGAAGGGGTCCAGAATACGCCACTCCAAATTGTGCCACTACGGCATATCGATTATTTTGAGCTAAAGGTAGTTGTGAAATAGCAGACACAAGAGGAACCCTCTGTCCTTCCCCCATCTGTCTAAAAGCAGTGCATAAGTTCCCTCGAACAGACACCGGGATGAAGATAGGGACCCTTACCACCAGAGATGGAGAGCCAGCACTGAGATTAGTCTGTGTAAACAAACCTTACTAAAAATAACTCTTATTAGCTTCCCCCATATACTTCCTAGTCATTTTCCCATAATTTATTGGCCCTGGAAACCCAACCCTCCCTTTCTTTTGACTAGACATGTCTCCACTATTTATTGCCCTTTGTTACAAGGTATATAAGCCCCTGAGTCAAACTGCTTCTTTGGGTTTTCACTTCCTTTCTACAATGCCCCTATGCACATAACATAAAAATGTTCATAAAATTTGTATGCCTTTTGTGCTGTTAGTATGTCTTTTGTCAGTTTAACTCACTTGCCCCAGCCGCTGAACTTGAAGCAAGAGGAGGAGGTATTTTTTTCCTCCCTTCTACCTGAAATCCATTATCTGCCAGGAGATACTCCGCCCGCAAGCCCTAATTGCGGCCTTTTAAAAAGAAGTGGTGAATCCGTACAGTTGTAGCAGCAAAGGGAATTCAGAGGGGTGCAGTGCCATTATCCCAGAGGGAGTTTGGCTGGCAGAGAATCTTTAACAGTTCTTCATGGTCGCAAAGCGGTCAGAACTTTCAGAACTACACCCTTGTTAAGCTGTAGCCTTTGACTTCTGACTGTTTTCCTTTCTATTAAATGTTTTATATTTGTAGTGTGATAATGTTTTCCACAAATTGTACGTTTGTCCCAGATTCCCTTGAAATAACTCTGTTTTATTTAAGAAGTCTGAGCCTTTACTGCCATTGTCTCATATATAAAGCTAAGTTTTTAAAGGAAAAAAATGTGTTTAAAGAAAGTCTAAAACTATTACTTGGTGCCTATTCTTGGAAATGTACAATATCTTGCATATAATTTCCTTTGACTTTCAAGGGACAGGTGCCTGCCAGAATTCTATGTGGTTTGGGTGGATTTTTGTGAACAATAATCTTCTCTAATATATGACACTTAGGGAAATTTATGTTAATTTGTCTAGTGCTCCCCTTGGAGAATCTTTATCATTTAATGGCCATCATCACAGCTGTATTCCTAATTCTGCTTCATTCATTCACTGAAAACATCTGGTTAGTACCTACAATATGACAGACCCTGTGCCAGTGCTGAGAATACAAGGATGAAAATCCGAGAGCTCTCTTCTCACTTTGACTCCTTCAATTGGCATATATGGAGGCATTTGTTGAAAATTAGGTCAAGTGCTTAGAAAATCTTCAACGTTTACTACTTGAATTACATAGACTGTTTGCATGCAAATCTGGTCCGTCAAATTTTGGTTTACTGAATAAAAATAACCCAAGTATTTTCGTTTATTAGAATGGCTTACCATTAAAGACTGATTCCAATAAAGAATAGAAATGTATATATACATACAGTTAAAATACAGAAAAGGATTATTTTTAGTTCTTCACAAAACTGTTTTCATACATGCTTAATTTCTTGGTCACAAGGAATCTGCTCAGACCTTTAAAATTAGAAAAAAAATGAGTGTGTGTATATGTGTGTGTTTGTGTGTATGTATGTGTATTAATGAGCGTTGGATCCTCTGATATGAAGTGGCTACCAGTTCATAGGCCAAATTTTATATTTGGCTTTGAATTGCTTATTTTTGTTTTGTGATGGATCAGAAATGAGAACAGATTTTGTAGAATTGTAGTTATTCTAAATTTGAATACACTCTTTTAAATGAAGTTGAAAATAATTTCTATCATACACATCTGTCTTCTACATTATCCACATTTCTAAGTCATTTTAGGACTCTGGGTTTACCACACACATAATTTTTAATCTTAATTTTTACATTTTTTATAATTTCAGGATGTGTGTAAAGGGAATTTCTAAAAACCTAAATGTTTGTCTAGATGTTGAGATCTTATGAAAGGATGAATGTTTTCACACTGTTTTTCTCATATTTCTTCCCTTCCTCTCATGCATGAAGTTTATTTTGTGAGATGTGTCCTCATTACCTAAAAGACAAATTTCTCTAAACAGAAAAATGTTTTATTTTTTACTTACCATTCAGTCCGGATCAAACTGGACCAGGGTTACAGGACTGGAGATTCTTGCTTTGGTTCAAAGCTGAAAATATGCACTTTAGGATCTCGCCCTACTATATGAGTCTCACATACATATGAGAATTCCTGGTATCATGAAAGAAAATTGTTGGGGGTTGATTTATTGGATTGCTAATTCATACCAGGCGAGAGGAGAGGGGAGGTGGGTATGCTGAGGCGGAAGCACAGATCTATCCCTCAGAAGCAAGTGTGGGGCCATCCTGCCCCTCAGAGATTAAAGTAAATTTGGCTCAACCTCAGCCTCAGTGTCTGAGAATTCAGAGCCCTTCTCACCACGTCAGTAGCTTCTGATGTGATTTCCTCTGGACTTTTCCACTAGTGTTTAAACTATAGCGTATTAATAGAAAAGTTGACATACAGTAAGGCCAACAGGTCAAGAGTTGATTGCCGTTGAAAGGATAGTTACTCACAGTTCCCAAGAGGAGCAGGCAGGCCGAGCCCTGGGGGGCCACCTGGGGGAGTGTGGAGGTCAGCACGAGGCAGAAGGAAAGGGAGGACGTGTGAGCAGGAGCCTTTACTGTGGGATCTGCGGGAAGGAGAAGGCAGGCAGGGTAGATTAGTTAGGATCGGCTAGTTTGAACAATTTCAGCAGGCCCCGGGGCACAGGAGTTGTCCCTAGTCATCTGGTAATTGGCCCTGGGGTGATTAGAGCAGGTGGATAGTGGTCCAGAGTGTGAGAGCCCCATAAAGGAGGTGGTCTGAGGTGTGGGCTCAGAGGGGTTTGCTTGCATTTGACAAGCCTGCTCGCAGATGAGTTGTTTCCTATCTTTAGGAATTGTCTCACTCTGGCAGGGTCAGGAAGACCCCAGATGTCAACACATCAGAATACAGAAAGAAAAAGGACATCATTAATACAACCAGGTCCTACTCACTATCTTGGCTCTTTCCCTTATAGACCTGGACCAAAAGTACAGCGTCATCATCAGTTTCCACAAAACTTTTAATCACAGCAAGAATTTTGTTAGTTTAGGCTTAAAGTGTTCTAGGAAAGTTATGAGGAGTTATAAACAACTGTGGGCATTCTCTCTTTTCTTGTCTTTCTCTAGCTCCTTCTCTCTCCAGTGCAACCAGCAATTCCCCCTCCTTGCCTCTGGCAGGGCACATCCTTACATGTGGGCCATCCAAGCTCTTAGCTTCTACTGCAACCAGGGGTTTCAAATAATTTTCTGAGCATTGGTGGATTTCTTCTCCTTATCGTAAATGCTTAGTCAACCACTAAGAAAATAAAAATTTCTGAGGCCGGCCCGGTGGTGGCAGCAGTTAAGTTTGCACATTCCCCTTCAGTGGCTGGGGGTTCACTGGTTCAGATCCTGGGTGCGGACTTAACACACTGCTCGTCAAGCCATGCTGTGGCAGGCATCTCACATACAAAGTAGGGGAAGATGGGCATGGATGTTAGCTCAGGGCCAGTCTTCCTTAGCAAAAAAGAGGAGAATTGGTGGCAGATGTTAGCTCAGGGCTAATCTTCCTCAAAAAAAGAAAAGAAAAGAAAAATTTCTTATCTTGTGCTGATAACATCATAAACATATATAAGCATCATACTGATAACTAAAGATAACAAAAGCAAAAAGTGATTTTGAGTTAACTCTAAAGTTGAAGTGAAGGTGGAGAACGTGGCACTGTTGGATTCTAAGTGACACTTTGGGCAGCAGCATTGATTAACATGCCATGACTTTGCTCCCTGAGGCAGGATGTAATTTGTGAGCTTATGTAGAAGGAATTTATTGTATGTGCTTGTGTTATTATAACGCAATTCGTGTTACCATTTGGAGGGAACCAAGGAGAGTTTGCTAGATAGCACGGCAGAGGGCTCCTGAGTATAAAAAGCCCTGCCTGAACTCTGAGGGCTGCAGCTATCTCTCTAACTCTATACCACATGTGCCTTTGGTTATTCCAGTGAAAACAGAAAACTACCAATAAATATCTTTAAATATCTTCCCTCATAGGACATGTGTAATGGTTAACTTTAGGTGTCAACATGACTGGGCTATGGGATATACAGATAGGTGTGAAACACTTTTTTTGGGTGTGTCTGTGGGAGTGTTTCTAGAAGAGGTTAACATTTGACTTGGTGGACTGAGTAAAGATCACTCACCATGCGAGTAGAGGAGGCATCATTCACTCCGTTGACTGCCTGACGAAAACAAAAGGGCAGAGGGAGGGCGAATTTGCTCTCTGTGTGAGCTGGGCATCCATCTTCTTCTGCCTCAGACATTGGCACTCCTGGCTCTCGGGCCTTTGGACGCAGCCTGAATTACACCACCAGCTTTCCTGGTTCCCTGTTGGTTATGTTTCTCTGGAGAACCCTGACTAACACGACATGAGTCACTGGGAGCAAGGATTCCTGATACATGAAATAAAAGCTTTGCATTCAGTTTGCTGGTTTCCCTTGGGGCTTTCTGAGGCTCACAGTCTCCTCTACGAAATGGGAATGTCTATATCACAAGATCGTGCAAATTACTCCGAAGAATGTATGTTAAAGTGTTTAGCCTCGAGTTGAGAACTGGTTGTGATCTCAAGTACAATTACAACCTAAATTGATCTCAAGTACAATTGCAGCCTAAATCTCAGCACAAGAAACACTTTCATTTGTCTGAAACTTATCGACTGGCACAATATTTTAACAAACTTCAGACATTTTAAAAACAAAAGAAATGGGCCAGAGATTTACTTTGTTAATAAATGTTCACTCGGGTTCTTGTCAGCTACAAAGTTTTTGAGCTGAACTGGAGGGGTAATCAAGTCACGTGGGGTGAGATACTCCTCTTGATGGCACCGAGGCTGCTGACTGTTGTTTGGGTCCCATCGCCATCGGATTAAGTGGAGCTTTGCTGGAGAGAGAGAGAATGCAGAGGGGGACCATGAAGAGCTCTTGATGAAGAGCTGCCCGAGTACTTTCTGATTTGCATTCAAAGAAATCAGGAATTTACTGCTTAGGATCTTGATTTTGCCGTAGTCACTTCCTTCTGATTTCCAAGTTATTAGTGAACACACAAGCTCCCATATACGCAGCACAAAGCAAGTAAAGAAGATCCTGTCATGGGACAGTGTCTGCTCTCAAGCTCTTTTTATCTTCTAACCCAAAGCTTAGGATTACCAGAAATAGAATATCATAAGAAAAGTAGAGCTTCTCAAACTTTGCATCATTCTGCATTATAAAAATAAGTTACAGTTATGAGTAAAATTATCAGTGTATTTGTGGCTAATCACTGCAGTCTGGTTGTGGGACAAGCTGGGAAGCATAGGACTGACTAGCAGCCATAACCCATGTTCTATTGGTTCTGAGAGACTGAGTGCTCAAACAGATAATGGCCAGACCGCATATAAAAATAGAACTTCGTGGGGCCGGCCCCGTGGCTGAGTGGTTAAGTTCACGCGCTCTGCTGTGGCAGCCCAGTGTTTCGTCGGTTTGAATCCTGGGTGCCGACATGGCACCACTCATCAAGCCACGCTGAGGTGGCGTCCCACATGCCACAACTAGAAGGACCCACAACTAAGAATATACGACTATGTACTGGGGGGCTTTGAGGAGAAAAAGAAAAAAAAAAATAATAGAACTTCGACCTGTGACCTGCAGCAACCTGCCCAAGAATCAACCCCTTATCTGCAATAAACAAGCGGGGAAGACAGGCTGCTGTAAGTCAGACTTGAAGAAAGCCAGATTTCTATCTCTAGTGCAATCCAGGGAGCTAAATAATAACTTCTCTAACAATTGGCTCCAAACAGCCAGGACCTGGTTAATAACTGACAGCTTCCCTAATTTTTGCCCCCACATCCAACTTGGGACCAACCAGAGAGAGCGAAATATGTATCCTTGACCAATCACAGAGCACTTCTAGGTGGCCCGCCCACAGCTCCCCCATGCCAGCAGCCTCCAATCAGGACACACCTGAAATCTTCCCTTTTTTTTGCCATAAAACTTTCCCACCCCTCTGCCTGCCTTTGAGTTTCTACCAAAATGTAATTGATAATGACTGACTCCCTGGCAATAGCAAGTTCAGAATAAATAACTGTTGCGTTCCTTATTTGGATGGTCTTCATTTATTTCCATAGTTCTAAGAAGGACGAGAGGGCTGAGTGTGGATGGCTCCATACACATCCTTCCGCACTGCCCGGGGAGAACTCAGTGACTGTCCAGGGTGGCCAATGGCATCTGCATCATAAGTGGACAGCCCAGTGGGTTTGTGTGTGAGTCACTGAACACAAAGACCTGAGTGTGTGTGGGCAACCAAACTTTACAAAATCTTAGCCATGAACTGAGGGACTGGGTCTAGAAATGGCAAAAACAAAGCAGAACAGCCCTTCCAGAAGGACTCAGAGAATTAAGTTGGAAAGCCAATAGCTTCAAAGAACCACAAAATATAATTGAGCCGTACTTTCAACTGTTCAACGTGCTGCTGTGAAATTTCAAAACATTACTGACTTTAGTAATTTTATAACAATATTTTTCTAACTTTTAAACTGCTTTTGGCATAGCCTTGAAATTCATTTAAAAGGATTTCCCCCCTACCTTAAACACATCAAAGCAGGGCTTCAGGCGGAGGAATGACTCAGGGAGTTTCACTCTTATGAAAGCCGATTTGGAAAAGGTAAACTCACAAAGTGAGAGGGAAGTTACCAAAAGCATCATCAGAAAAAACAAAGCCCGATAGAAGCTGCTACCAACAGAGCATTTTCGCTCAATTTCACCTACCAAAAATTATGGCAGACATGGCACAATTGTGATGAAGATCATCTAACTATAGAAGGGATCTTCCTCACCTCACCGATTTTCAGTGCTAATGGAGCTGTATTCCCTCATTTACATTATTGCTCCTCGTTGGTGTACTGTTAGCTACAAAGGTCATTGATGCAATGCTGGGAGCCCTCGCTGGGGCTTTAGGAATCTGGAGTCTCCTACTTACCCCCTTAGAGAGGTTGTTCTTAACTGGGTCAGCGTATCACAACCATCCCACCTGAGACAAATTAAATCATAACCTCTCAGTGTGTTTGTGAAAAGAACTCCCCAGGTGATTCTAATGTGCTCAGAGTATTGGAAAAACACTCTCCTTGAAGAAGCAAGATTTCTTTGACAGTAGGCGTCACTTTGAATTGTATTCACTTTGTTTGAGGGTTGTCAAAATTTAATAAAGCTACTTTTACTTTGTCCATTTTAAAGTGATGATAACACAGATGTTACAACCTAACTCTCTGGAGCCTTGCCTGGCTTCTTCAATGCTTCGTGTCTCAGGATACAAGGGTGGTGGTAGAAGGGTCGCCTGACCTGGAATAATGGGATAATGGGACAATGAAAGGCAAATTCATCTGCTCCCTCTCTGTTGCTTTGATTTTCAGTATGAAAATGATCAATTGCCTGGTATGGGGGCTAAGAGATGAAGGGTGATCATATGTCCAGTTGGATGGATAAATGGCCAATAATGACACAGTATCCCATGCTGGCTCTATTAGACAGTACAGCATTCTTTCACCACTGCTATTGACCACCCAAAGGACACAAGACCTACAGGTGTGGTGGCACCTTTGAACTGATGAATTAGAGAAAGCCTTAGGAACTTAATTTAGAGGCATGGAGTCTACACTTATGGTGCCTCTCGGTCTCAGATGTCAATGCAGAAATATCACCAAGTGACTCTATGGGAGGGATTTAGTTTTCTGGAATTCACGAGAACAAATGAAGCACCATCTCTTTACGAATAGAGCAAATCAAAACTGTAGGACTAGACTGTGAAAAGCTCTCAGTACCCGGGCAATTAGAGGAGGAACAGAGCTCTCCCAGCTCCTTCCCCAAGCCTCTCCTGCAGCAGCAGAGGTCTGGCCTCTGGGCTTCCACTGACTGCAACGTTCCTTGAACAGATAGATCTGGTGACAGCATTTGAGGCCTCCTGAGAGGTGAATAACTTAGGAAGGGCTCTGCGATCCTGATTTCCTCAGAATACGTTTTTGTAAAAATGACAGCTTTCGATTGTCTCTTAATTTCTCCCACTCCTTTTAATTGCTAGAGCTGCTTCCTCTGTGAATGGGTATGGTTTTCTTTAGCATTTGGAGAGAGACAAAATATTCTCATTGTTCTTGAACTTCTCATTGATCCAGGAGAAAAGAGTTTCGGAACAACATGCACTCTTCCTCAAGGTAAATAAGTTCCTTGAAGATTCCATTTTGTGCATGATCCCTTTGAGCTGGGCAAGATGCCCTAATAGCCTGAATTGTGCCCTTATACCAGTAACTGATGACTCCTCTTCCAAGAGCACAAAGATCATCTGTGACTAAAATCACTCCAATCACCACTGCTTTCACCATTCAGCAGCTTCTCAATTACAGTTGCTAGTAGAATGAGGGGCATCAGTAAGTGAAACCATATAGATTATTATAGTTAAATTGTTTTAAAGTTTTAAAATGTTTTTAGTAGACTTTATTTTTTAGAGCAGTTTTAAGTTTATAGCAAAATTGAGAGGAAGGTACAAAGATTTCCCATATGCCCCCCACTCCTCCTACACATGCGTAGCATCCCCATTGTCAAAATACACCACCGGAGTAGTACATTTGTTACAGCTGATGAACCTACACTGACACATCATTATCACCCAAAGTTCATAGCTTACATTCGGGTTCACTTCTGGCATTGTGCATTCTATGGGTTTGGACAAATGATAATGACATCTACCTACCATTATAGTATCATACAGAGTAGTCTCACTGCCCTAAAAGTCTTTTGTGTTCTACCTAGTCATCCCTTCCCCACCCCTTAGAGTTTAATTTTAATAAATCCAGCAACTCCTCTTACCAAACACTTCCAGAACTATGCTCATTTATTCAACAAATATTGTGTGAATGGTTGTCAGGTGCCACACACTAATGCAGGAGCTTGAGATAGAGCAATAAACAAAGCAGCTTAAGATCCATTATGGGGCCAGCCTGGTGGCATAGCGGTTAAGTTTGCCCATTCCACTTTGGCTGCCCAGGGTTCTCTGGTTTGCGTCCCAGGCGTGGACCTAGCACCTCTCATCAAGCCATGCTGTCGCAGTGTCCCACATAAAATAGGGGAAGATTGGCACATATGTTAGCTGAGCGACAATCTTCCTCAAGCAAAAAGAGGAAGATTGGCAAAAGATGTTAGCTCAGGGCCAATCTTCCTCACACCCCACCCCCTCCCCAAAAGATCCATTCTCTCCTGAATCTTGTATTTTAGAGGGAGAGAGATAAACAATAAATAAGCATATGAATAACATAGATTCAAAAAGGAATTAGTATTGTGAAGAAGAGAAAATGTGTAACATGACAGAGGGTGATGGGGCCGTGCAGGGCTTCTCTATAATGGATGGCTGGGGAGTCGCCCTTCTGAGGAGGGGGCATTTGAGCTGACGTCTGAAACATGAGAAAGACCCAGCAATGCAGAGACTGAGGGGAGAGTGTTGTGTAAAGCAGAGAACAAATTCAATTTTCTTCCCAAACAGGAATAAGCTGGTGCATCTGAGAAATGGAAAGAAGCCCTTTGTGCCTGGGGCACAGTGAGTGACCTGGAGAAGGACAGAAGGTGGGGCAGAGAGGGCAATGGAGCCAGACAGCATAAAGTTTCCTAGGTCGTGATAAGGCACTGAGGGATTTTTTCCCAGTTGAAATGAGAAGGCATTGTTGTGTTTTGAAAAGGGAAGATATTTTATGAAAATCATGTTAAGTACTTTGTGGAGACATTTTGGGGATTTTGGAGACAGTAGTGAGGTAAAGTTGGAAGCCGAGAGATGAGTTAGGAGCCTATTGCAGGGGTCTGGGTGAGGGATGGTGATGGCTTGGACAATGGTGGTGGCAGTGGAGCTGGAGGGAAATGAACAAGGAAGGGGGTAGAGGCAAAAGGATGTGATGATGGATCAGGAACAGGGTGAAGGCACAAGGGAATCCGAGGTGACCCCTAGGGTTGACATTTACAAGACAGAAGAAAAAGGAAGGAGCAGGTAGTTTTGTTTTGTTTTCTTTTGTTTTGTGGGGGAGGTTTGGTGGAGTCAATCGTTGGGTTAGACCTGTTAAGTTTGGGAAGCCAATCAATGTGATTATGTCAAATCAGCAGTTGAATGTTCAAGTTTGGTGCTTAAGAGGGAGATTGTGGCTGAACATGTAAAGCTGAGAGGGATCAGGGAATAAACTGTACTCGAAGTTGAGGGACTAGATGAGATCACCTAAAGGAGAAAATGTAGGGAAGAAAGAAGAAAGCCTGCACGGGGCCCTGGCAGAGGAGGAGGAGACAGATATGGCGCCTGAGAAGAGTGGCCAATGTGGCAGTGCCATGTTATTTCAGTGGAAAGGACATAAGCCAGATGGGAGTGGGTTTAAAAGAAAAAGGAGGGACAGGTAGCAAATATTCCCAGAAGTTTTGCTGTGAAGGGGAGAGCAATGAGTAATTAGCTTGAGGGCTGTGAGGTCAAGGGAAGGTTTATTTCCTCACTTTTACAACAGAGCGACCAGAGCATGTTTGTTGGCTGATGGTTACGGAGGTGGATTGGTTAATGTTACTGTCGGAGAGCAAAATGCAGAGGCCTGGTTATGAGTTGTTCCCTACCACCCCCATCCAGCAGGATTAATTATTCCCTTGTGTCTCCTCCCATCAGGTGTGCTTAATAATATTTAAGCATTTTATTATGGTAAGTTATGTAAATGTCTCTCTCAGGTGGATTGTAAACTCCTTGGGAGAACAGGTATCCTTTATTAATTGTCAACTCTGTCAAGCCTGTATTAGGTACGTTTATATGTGTGATCTCAATAACTCTTCACAACAGCCCTTTACGGGGGACATCGTCTCTATTTTATTGATGAAAAAACTCAGGCTCAAAGAGGCTGAGTAACTGACATACAATCCTTTGGGTGGTGAGTTGGAGGCCAAGTTGAGATGCAAGCTCAGATCTGCCTGCGTCTAAACCACACACTTTCCCCTGCCGCTCTTCTTTGTAGCATCTTCTGCTATGCATCCTGGTGTCTGCTTGGCATAGTTCCATATCAAGCACATTCTAACTTAGAATTCACTAATGGTGAATGAAGTAAAACAAAACTCCAGTAATAAACCGTAAAAACTTGCCATTCAACTTGTTTTGGATAATATATTCTATTTGTTGATCGAGAGAGAATATCTCAGATTGTTCCAACTTGCACTGGTGGTTCTGCTGGAATCCTGCTGCACTTCCTGATCAGGAGAAAGGCAGAGACAGGGGAGCTGGTACTGGGGGTCGGTTCAGCGATGTTGGCAGCCTCTGCAGCGAAAACCTTCAGTTAAGTGAAGGTAGTTTGCTGCAATTAGGCCATGGCACAAAGTCCGAGAATTTCTTTTTTTTTTACATCAGTGATGATTATTTTCTTTTGTTTGGTGGTTTTCCTTCTCAGGCGTCTTTTGCCCAATTGATCACATAGTGATGATAACCTCATGTAATTTGTTTGCAAAAAAGATAGAGGATATCGTTTGAGGAGCTTTGGCATTTCTCTCAGTCATCAAATAAACTTGCTTCTTTGTTTCATGTAAATTTAATGTAGGAAAACAATCTTGTCCAGTTGCCAGAAAGGTAGTTACTGAGTCTAGAGCCAAATATTTGCTGCAACTGAATGAAATTAATCCACCGTACCTTATCTGTGCTGTGTTAGTCCACTGCAGTGGGTTATGCTCTGTTCCAGTACACCTGAGTTTAGCCGGCCTGAGTGGAGATCTTGTGGGTCCTGACCCTGCCCGATCACCATGGGACTCACACGGTTCAGTGTGCAGCAAGTACCTGCTCTGTGTGCCCAACATTTTTCTATGTACTTTGGGAACTATGAAAGAATTGCTGTCCTCAAGAATTTTCATGTAATTGGGATCCCAGGGTGTGAACATATAGTTAAACCACCATAACAATAGGATTCAATTAAGTGCCAATCATTCATTCAGAAAGCCCATATTGTTTACCTATTGTGTACCCATATTGTAGCTATTATGTACCAATTATGTAATTTGTAATGTGTTAAGAATTATGTGAAGTTCAACTAAAAAACAATGTTCTATGAAATCAACAATTCAAAGAGACTTAAGTACCCCTATGTTCATTGCGCTATTATTCACAATAGCCAAGACGTGGAAGCAAGCCAAGTGCCCGTCAACGGGTGAATGGATAAAGAAGATGTGACATATATATACAATGGAATACTACTCTAGCCATAAAAAAAGACAAAATCATGCCATTTGCAACAACATGGATGGACCTTGAGGGTATTACACTAAGCGAAATAAGCCAGACAGAGAAAGAAAAACACCGCATAATTTGACTTATATGTGGAAGATAAACACATGCATAAGGAGAACAGGTTACTGGTTACCAGAGGGGAAGGGGCTGCCGGGAGGACGAAAGGGGTAAAGGGGCACATATATATGGTGTTGGATAAAAACTAGACTGTTGGTGGTGAGCACGATGCAGTCTATACAGAAACTGAAATATGATAACGTACACCTGAAATTTACACAGTTATAAGCCAGTATGACCTCAATTAAAAAAAGAAATAAAACATCTAGAAAAAGTTTTTAAAAACAACATTCTTCCCTCAATGAGCTCACAATTCAGAGAGGAGACAGAAAAATTAAAATTGACTAATGTACAATATGGAAAATGTGTTGATGTAGATAGGAACAGGATTCTTTGGGGATGCATAGGTGGAAATCCTAAACTCACTATGAACCCCTGAGAAGGCTTTTTGGAAGAGGGCAAGATTGAGTTGACTACAAAAGGTGAGCGATAGCTCGATGAATAAGATAGTAGGATGGGGATGAGCATTCCTGGAAGACGGAACAGTATCTACAAAGGTAAAGAACTGTGAGAAAGGAGAGTGTCTTTGACAGCTCTAGTTCAGTCCAATCCTTCACCTACTGTCAGTGCCTGTGCCTGTGCAACTGACTGTGGTTGGAAAAAAACACACAACCATGCTGACTGGTCTCAATTTTACATTCTTGACCTTGGATTTCAAGTGAGTCCTTCAAGTGGTTCCATGCAATCAGGTAAGATTTCCTTATCTCTTATTACATAGATGGCTATTTTAAATCTTTCATCTATTCAAACCTTCAACTCCTACCCGCCTCCATCCTCTCCTCACTCTCAGGAGATGAGTTTGCTTTCTGTTTCACTGAGAAAATTGGAGAATTTACATGAACACTTCTACAGAATCCCTCTACCGCATCTATCCCCCCATCAAAATCCACCACACGTAGTCTGCTTTCTTGTCCGTTATTATACATAAAATCTCCACGTTCCTGTTGAAAGCCAGACGTTCCAAAAGTGAGCTAGATCTCGTCTCCTCCTGTCTACCCAAGGACGTCACTGCAGCCATACCCCTTCTCTCCTATCTCATCAATTTTTTACTCTCTGCTCAATCATTCCCAACACACAAGCTGAAATAGTTCTCCATTTAAAAAATAACCGTCTCTTTCACCATCATTTTTGCTCCTTCTTACTGCAAAATTTCAATTCCGATTTTTCCCCCTGTTCATTCTTAATCTTTCTCCAATCAGACTTTCATCTTTTTCATTCCATCAAAACTGCTCTTGTCAAAGTGACCAGGAACTTCCATCAGGTCAAACCCATTTCAGCTCTCATTGTCTCTTTCCGGAGCACTTGACGTAGTCAATAACTCTCTCCTCCTTGATAGTTCATTTGGCTCCCAGCACCCCAGATTTCTTTGTTTTTCTCCTACATTGCTGGTTGCTCTTTCTAAACTGCCTTTTCTGATGTCTTACCTCTTAATGTTTAAGAGCCCTAAGTCTCCATTTTGGTTTCTGTCCTATTCCCCATCAAAACTCATTTCCTTAGTCATATCATCCTGTTACATAGTTTTAAATACTAGTTACATGCAAATGACTCCTAAATTTATAGCTCCTATCCAGACTGCTCTCCTGAATTCCAGGCTTGTGTATTCAACTGCTTGCTTAATATTTCCACTTAGATGTGTAATAGACATTTCTAGCTTTAACAGTCTACAATTGACCTCCCAGTATACCCGCCCCCTCCCCTGACATTATCTACTCACAGCCTTCCTCATCTCGGTTGATGGCAACTCCATTCTTCCAGATGCCAGGGCCAGAAATCTTGAGTTGTCCTTAAGTCCTGTTTGTCTCACCTAGCTTATATCCAGTTTTTCAGAAAATACTGTTGGATAAAGCTTCCAAACATGGACAGGAACTGGCCGCTTCTCGTATGTCACCATTCCCATCCTTGCCTAAATCACCATTATCTTTTTCTATTTTAAAGACTGGCACCTGAGCTAATATCTGTTGCCAATCTGGTTTTTTTTTTTGCATGTGTTTGTTTCTTCTTCTTTTTCTTCTCCCCAAAGCCCTACAGTACAGAGTTGTATATTTCTAGTTGTAGGTCCTTCTTAGTTGTGCTATGTGGGACACTGTCTCAGCATGGCCTGATGAACAGTGCCAGGTCTGTGCCCAGGATCTGTACGAAACAGCCTGGGCCCTGAAGCAGAGACATGAACTTAACCACTGGGTCATGGGGCCGACCCCCGAAAGCACCCCATCTTTTATGCAGATAACTGCAATAGCCTCCTGACCCATCTCCCTACCTCTACCCTGCCTCTTTGACATCCACACTGAATACACTGGCCAGAACAAGACTTTTCAAACATAAGCCTGATAGCATGCCTGCTAAGCTGAAACCCTGCAGGCTGCTGATTTCACTCAGTGAAAGTGCTTATGATGATCTAAGAATTGCTGCATGACCTGGGTCACCGTCACCTTTCTGAGATGAGCTCATCGCCTTACTATGCTTCCCTTGTTCCCTTGCTGTTCCTTGAACATTTAAACATGCTCATGCCTTAAGACCTTTGCACTTGCTGTTCCTTCTGCCTGACTTGTTATCCACGTGGCTAACTGGTCACATCTTTCAAGTCTTCGATGAACCAGTACTTTCTCAATGAAATCTACCCTATCTACCCTATTTATCTTTACCAGCTGCCCCCCACACTCACTGCCCGGGCCCTTATAGTCTCCTTAACCTTGTTCTGCTTTTTCTGTGGCTATTATCATCTTTAAACATATTATATAATTTATTATATTCATAGCTTATTGCCTAACATAAGTTCACAAAGATCTTTGTGGTTTTTTTTTTAACTGCATTATTTCAAGTGCCTAGCACAATGCAGATCCTCCATAATTACTTATGGTAATAAATAATATTGAACGAGAGACTCCTTTGCCTAGAAAAAACATACCTATGCAAAATAACTTGTATCAATTTCAGGAGGCACCCTTACCACCCTAGGAGGCTTATCTATCAACTCAGGGATAAGTACCCCAGGTAGAGATTGGGAGTAGCAGAAACCGATGGGCATGTGAGCATTTTATGAATGGCTGGAGAAAGAGGAGTACAGGAAGGAGATAGATGGAGGGTCAGAGATACACATATGAAACCAAGTGTAAGAGGTGCCACAGAGATGGAGGCGGGCCATTGGGAAGAGTGTCAGGTGCTGCAGAGGAAGAAAAGGAGATGAAGGCTGAAGGCCTCTGTTGAGTGTTGAGATTAGGAGGCCATCACCTACCTAGACGGAGACAACAGGCAGATGGGGCCAGCAGAAAAGTGGATGGAAAAGAGAGAGCAGAGAGAAAGTACAGATGGTATTTCAGGACATTTGATTATGAGAAAAAGGAACTAGGAAAACATATTTGAAGAAACTGCTTTGTTATAAAGATGAGTGAGATCTGATCATGTTTAGGTACTGAAAGGAAAGGACTTTCAAGAGTCAATGAGAATTTCATTGGTCAAGTGGAATTTCAGAGTGGGAGACATTGTTGTAGTTTGGGGAAGGGAAACTAACCTTAAAGGGTGGACAGGATCTGGCTATGTGAAGATTCAGTCTCAAAATATGAGGCAAAAAGTTTACATTATACTGGTTGAATCTGTGCCCAGAGTAGTTACAGTTGGTATTGTAATCCTGCTCTGCAATTCACTAGGTATGTGACATGGGGAATGAGTCTGGGTCTAAATTTTCTCATCTTCAGAATGCAGCTGACAGCAGTATCTTCCTCATAGAGGAATTATGAGGATTTAGTAAGATGGCTTTGTTACCTAGATGCCCATCTGAGACCTACTTGGCCCTCAAGATCTAGGGCATATTGGCTTAAACCTTTGTCTGTTTTATAATCTGGAAAAATCTGAAGGCTTTCTCCAAACCTGTTTGATGCCCTGGGAACTTACATTCTGGGGTTATTTGGCTCCCCTCTTCTGTGTGCTCCTTAGCCACCTCTGCCCTGCGCTGTACTAGCCTAGCTCCAGTGAGGACCTCTCTTCTTTCTGTGACTTCTTCTTCAAAAAAAAACCAACCAATACTTTTTACAATTTTAAAATGCAATTAAAAAGCCATCATCAAAAACTCATTCATTGACTTTTATGGAAAATTGGTCAGGAGAAGAGTGAAGTTGGAGGGAGGATAATATCAGCAATTTCAACAGCGCTGGCGGGAGTAGTCCATGGTTATCTTCTTGGATGTTTCTCTGTCGTGTTTCCTATTCTTCAAGTGTTAACTCTCTCTCTATGTGGCTGCTCTTCACTCCCTCTCAGCCTTTCTCCCTACTATTCACTTTCAGGAGTCAACTCTCCATGGTGGATTATACAAGGAAGCTTTCTCTCTTTTCTGAAGTCTGGGAGATGCTCAAAAATAGAGCCCTAGTGGGGGCTTTTCCCCCTAATCATGCATCAAAGTATTCCTCCAAAGGAAGGCACTTCTTCTAAGAGGAATTCAGGAGCCGACTACTTAAATAATAAAATGTCTTTATCCTCAACATTTATAAAGTACTTGAGTAAGCAAATCTAGCTATTATTATTAAAAGGAAAATGAGCGTTCAGTTCTCACCCAAGGCTAGGCTCTGGCAGCAGAGTGTAGAAGCTTTGGGGCACTTCTTGGTCCATTTTTTGCCATATCTGGGCACTCAATCCTTAACCTTAACCTTTCTCCTGCTCTCCACTCTCCAGCTCTGCCTTTTCAGTTGCCAGCTCAGCCTCTACTTCTGGATGTCTGGTTGGCCTCTCACAGTTACAGCATTTATGTTTCTGTAGGATGGGCCACTCTCTATGCTACGCTACGTCAGAGTTCTGGACTGTTACTCTGGGGTGGTCGCATAGGCTAACACGGTGGTTGATGTCAGGGGGTAAAATGAGGAGAGGAATGATTAATTTCTGCTACCTCAGGACAAATATGTGGCATTCTTAATCTCTTCTACTCAAAGATAACTGTTAGCCAATTCCAGCCACAAGAAGCGATTAGTAGACTTACTATGTCATAACCTGTATTTTTGTGAGTTTCACACAATCTGAATCTGATCTCTGGGTAATGCCATTCTGATTCCATTAAGGTTAAATTTCAAACAGACAGTAAAGGGCAAAGCAAGAACTGAAAGTAATTACAGAGAGGAGCGCACATCTGCTCCACCAGAGTGTCCATCTTGTGCTGGTGCTGAAACGGATTAATCCTTCTCAGAATCGACTGAGCAGCTTGAACGGCGGGATGCTATTAAATGACGAGATGAGTCCATTTTGGAATGAAGGCTAAAAATTAAGGTGCCCAAAATAAATCACCCCAATAACAAAGTACATTTCTCTGCTTCTCTGGAATCAGCTGAAGTTCTCTTGCTGAGAACACAAAACACTGACCTTTATCCTAACCAAAACGTTCTAATGTAAGTAACTGGGATATTGAAAAAAATGATCTATGGTTCATTACATGTAGAAGAGTAACCACATTCACCTTCGTGCTTAGGTCACTCTCTAGGAGTAAGTTGTGGTTTTAAGACAATTTGCAGAGTCCTTCAAGCCTTTGGAGAAACACTGAGTTATGGTTTATGTCTGGTGTTAAGGTTTACGGGCTTTGTGACTAAATGATGGTAATAGTAGGCAAATCTTTCAAGTGTTTTATCAATTGGAATGGGCTTAGGGATCTCCCCACTGGAGGCTAAAATGACAGTTTTGTCTAAATCTAGTGTTCCTGGTTTTATTTTTGTGGCTTGTAGATCCAGAGGTAGAAGTCTAATCATGGTAGCGTATAGCTCATGATCCTATTGGAGACATCACCTAATTGAGTTTATGATAATACACCATAATCCTAAAAGACCCATATTTCTGTCCAAATAGGACTTGAAGTTTTTTAATGTGCATCTTCAAGTGCCTGCCTGACTCCTGGGGATAATACACTATCCACTTAGAGCTTTATTGTCTTCCTTCCACAGATGCCGCTGAACAAAGCGTGCTAAAGATATTTGCCTACCAATCATATAAATTAGGTAGTTTTTTTTATAATGACAGAAGTAATTTATGTCTATTGCCTTTTAAATAGTTCTTACATTATGCCTTTTGAAGCTCTTCTGCCTGTAATAACGGGTTATATAAAAATAATAACGTCTTTGGAAATGTCACTTCTGGGAAACTCTGTAATAAAATGAGATGCTCCTTGGGGAGCCCCCAACCACAGGTTCCCTTGGATAAGTATACATTGCCGCTTGCCCAAGGAAACCCTTGTATGTCCTGCCTGGGAGAGCAAGGCTATCTAAAGTTCAGGTCCTTGGGGTCCAAGGTCTTGCCTATTTTCTCTTCTCTGGCCACACCCTTTCCTAATAGAGTCCCACAGAGGCTCTATACATAAATATTTTTTACTTGCAGATGCAAAAACCTCTGAGCACACATGAGATACACTCCAGTCCCATGATCTCACTGCCCTGCAGGGGTGGCACAAATTTAAAGTACTATTAGACCCTTTGATGCTTTCTGTTCTGTCCTCATCATGATCTTAGGGCTCACTATTGTTTTCTGGTCATCCCTTACTCCTCCCTGATTTTATCACTAGACATTGACTGAGCTCTTCATTTCTTTCAGCTTCTAGGTCCTCAGAAAGGCAAGGACAGTGTCTAGTTGGGTCTTTGAAATGTTCCACTTGGGTACAGGTTCAAATCCTCTCCTGGAAATTCTTTTTGTCTTCCCCAGGACTCTGCCTAGGGACCCATTCACATGTTCAGATAGTGAGTTAATGGGGCTGAGGTAGGAATCAACACCCCTGCACCTTGCCAGTCATTGATGGTGACAGTAATTGCTGCAGTTCTCCCAGGAATATGGTAACTTTGGGTTGGCTATCTTGTTAGAGAAGGGTAGTTATTACTGGGCTCCATAAGCCTGCCCTCTGGCTAGCTCCCATCGTAAGTAAAGGAAGAGCTGTATAAGATATTTGGTTGCGCATTTTTATCACAGTTTAAAATATTTTTCATTCATGGATATGTGCGTGTATGTATTCAGATCAACTGTTTGAAAAATTCACTTCTACCAAGTGATAGTGGTTTGAAAAAGTCTACTCTAGATGATACACAACCATTTGAAAACAATTTTCACAATCAACAAAATCATCATAATCTAAGAAAAGACCTACCTGGTCAGTTTGCATTTTAGAGAGAATAAGTCTGGCAGCCACGTGGAGGGGCGACTTGAAACAGACTTATAGGAGACTATGGCAGAGGGACTTTTCAATTGCTCACGGAATGTCCATGTGTGTCCTTGTCTCCCGGTCTCCCTTTGATTTAGGTTAGGACCATGTGACTATGACTAGTTCTGGCCAACTTTGCCACTTTCAGGCTGAATCAGAGAAAAGTGAGTATGCTTCCTCCATCCTATCTCTTCCCTTTCTGCAAGGCAATCATGGGTACCACTGTTAAGATGATCTTCCCACAAATTTGAAGCTTTCTGAACTTCATGACAAAGAGGACAGCTACAATGGAGAACCAGTTCTTTCCCACTGGACTTTGTGTATGAGAGAAATAAACCTGTTTATTTCTCATAGGCTTCAGCAACTATGCATGATCTGGTGTCATTATTATCAAAATACAGAAGTAGAATATGGTATTAAATGAGATGGTATTATTATTTCACTTGTGAAAGCATTTATCTCAGCTCCAAAAGCATAGTAACTTAATAAATAATTTTTCCCTTCTGTTCTTACAATTTGCATCATTTTACGTGCCATGTAAGACATTTAGCAAAGGGTTCATTTCTTAATTCTTTTACAAATTATTATTATAAAACTAATAATTGTTTATCTCTGAAAATTGGAACATATGGAAAAACAGGAAAAAATCATTTATATACCAACCCTGTCTAGCAAGTTTCTGTATCTTTGAACAAGCTCAACAATTTCAACCCATCAGGTCCCTACTGGCACAAATACTCTTTGCTGTGTTTGCAGCAAGCTTTCTGGACCCTACTTACTTGTTTCTGATCTGCTTCTTCTCATTGTCTTTCATAAAATCAGGAACTGGAGGGTGGGCCAGTTTGAGACAAGATCAGAAATGGGCTGGTCAGCAAGGCCTCCTTGTCCTAATCAATGCTAATCAAATCCATAGACTCCAGCTGGAGCTTGAGCGGAGCGGGCAAGGCCTGCTCACAGCCAGCAGAGGGTTCCTATGACTCAGGTACAACCCTGTTAACGAGTTGACTTATTTTCTTCTTGTCTTTTTTTTTTTATCATGTGCTTAAGATCATAGTATATATTTTGAAACTGATTTTTACTAAATCTCTCAACCTAAGTACTTTCCATTGCTATTGCCTTTTTAATTACTAAATTTTATTTATAGCTGTATACCATTTCATCTTGTGAAAATATAGTCATTCGCCTTGCCTTTCCTGTACTTTTAGACTTTTAGGGTTTTTTTCTCTCCTTTTCTTTTTTTGTTTTTTGCTATTATTAGTCATGATGTAATGAACTTCTTTGGGTCTAAGGTTTTGTTGTACTTAAGACTATTTTTGGGGGGAGAAATGCCAGGAGTGAAATTCCTGGCTCAAAGGATAAGGCTGCTGAATAAATATTCCAGATTATTTCCAAAATTAGTGATTAGATTTCCCTCTTCACACTACAAGGTATTCATTAAAAAGCAAAAATAAACATTATATATCATACTCCGATATAACAGAAATCAAGCCATGTTGCCTGTGCTAAAAGGAACTTCACCATTCTGGTGTGAAGTCCTCTGACATGGGGGCTGTCTCATTCTCCATGATTCTTCTTGACAGTAGGTTGCACGTTTAAACACCACCGGTAGGAAGCTCATTTAGTAGTGGGGATCAAAGCCAACCTACCTCTTGTGTGATGCCCTTTCCATTGGGTCTCAGTCCATGTAGTTCTTCCTCGCTTATCTTCAACCGACTGGGGATTCGTACTAGAATTTTGAAAATAATTTTGTCTTTAGAAGTAGATAGACATTTTTCCAAAGAAGATATCCAAATGGACAATAGGAACATGAAAAGATACTCAACATCACTAATCAACGGGGAAATGCAAAGCAAAACCACAGTGAAATATTGCCTCACATCTGTCAGAATGGCTATCATCAAGAAGACAAGGGACAACAAGTATTGGTGAGGATGTAGAGAAAAGGGAACCCTTGTGCACTGTTGGTGGGATTGTAAATTGGTACAGCCACTATGGAAAACAGTATGGAGCTTCTTAAAAAAATTAAAAATAGAACTATCATATGATCCAACAATTCCACTTCTGGGAATATATCCAAAAGAGATGAAAACACTATATCAAAGAGATATCTGCATCCCCATGTTCATAGCAGCATTATTTATAATAGCCAAGACATGGAAATAACCTAAGTGTCTATCAACACATGAAGGGATAAATAAAAACTGTGATAGATATATACATATACACACACACAATGGAATCAGTCACAAAAAAGAAGGAAATCCTGCCATTTGTCACAACATGGATGGACCTTGGGGACATTATGCTTAGTAAACAAGTCAGATAAAGACAAATACTGTATGATATTATTTATATGTGGAATCTAAAAAAATACCCAAGGTCATAGAAAAAGAGTGATTTGTGATTATCAGAGGCAAGATGTATAGAGAGGGGGAATCAGAGGAAAGTGATCAAAAAGTACAAACTTCCAGTCACAAGATAAATAAGTACTAGGAATATAATGTACAACATGATGGCTGTAGTTAGCACTGCTGTATGGTATATATGACAGTTGTTGAGAGAGTAAATCCTAATAGTTCTCATCACAAGGAAAAAACACTTTTTTTCTTTTTCTTTCTTTTGTATCTATTTAAGATGATGGATGTTAACTAAACTTATTGTGGTAATCATTTCACAATACATGTAAATCAAACCATCATGCTGTACACCTTAAACTTATATGGTGATGTATGTCAATTATATCTCAATAAAACTGGAAAAATATAAAATGTTTAAAAATAAAGTAGAAGCATTAAATGTTAGTCACTTTTTCATTTATTCTTTTAGTACATCCACACATATTAATGGAGGAAGGAACTCAATCACAACATGTTTTGTGACTTCCCTTAAGGAAATAATCACTTTGCTTAATCTTTCAGCCACAGATATTGTCCTACAATGATACCTGGTTGAATTTCATTTTATGGTAATCCATACATTAGTTTTAGATAGAGATATAATATGCAACTAAGACTATTTTTTTTAAGTGAGGGTAGAATTAATTTTTCTGCTTTATGGAAGTAAATGGGACAACTGATGAAATATAAATAAAGTCTGAAGATTTGATAATAGTATTGAATAATATTCTGTTGCTATCCTGATTTTGGTAATTACAGTGGTTATATAAGGGATAAAGGGGCATGATGGCTGCAGCTTACTCTTACACGGTTCAGAAAAATAATAATTTGTGCATATGTACGTATTCACATACATGTATATATATATAGAGAGAGAGAGAGAGGAAGCACATATGCTAAGATGTTAACAGTTGGGGAATCTGGGTAAAGAATACACAGAACTTTTTTACACTGTTCTTGCAACTTTTCCATAAACCTGAAATTATTTCAAAATAAAAATTACAAAAGCAGATAATAAATGGATCAGGAAAAAACTCTCACAGTAAAGTTTTCTCCTCTCTACTCTTCATATAATTTTAATACGAGCATTTATTTAATAATTTTAATAGAAAAGACTGATGATAGCCTGAAGATTAGGGTTTTTAATTTATAAATTATTTGGTATCATGGTTATGGGAGCATCACTAAAAACATTTAAATGGGATGTGGCAAAGCTAAAGCTGAAATTAATTGTCCTTTCATTTAGAATCAGTGCTCTGCGAACTAATTATGCATTCAAAATCATTTTAATGCAGATTCATAATGAATATTACCATGAATCTGCATTAAAATCATTGTTCGATTCAGTATAATGATTACTCAGTGAAAGCCTGAAGATCCCAAGATGTTAATGTTCTTATTGATTTGCACATTCAATTTATATCAAACATATATATTAATAGTCATGGTTTATGTAGGGTTCACTGACTTTTATTAAGCACTTCCATTTGCTAAGTGCTACATACATGACAGGAGACAGTCACTATTTATCCTCAAGGTGCTTTCCTAAGACTGAATAATCAAGACAGCTTGAGCAAGGCTGGCACCTGGCCAGGTTTTAATAAGGCTGCCACCCCTCTCCTCGTTCTTCCAGATGGGGAGGAGAGGACGGATGACATGTGCTGCTTGGGGATGTAGGAAGAGAGCACAGGTGAGCGAGCATGCCCCTCCTCTCTGTCAGCAGCTTCCTCAGCTGTCATCTCCTCTTCAGGAAAGTCATTTATTTGGGGCTGTGCAGCTATTTAGAGGACATCTCCGTGGCTCACCTTGGGATGGCTTTGCAAAAGCAAGGAACTCTGGAATCGATGCAGGCTGAGTTTGGCCTCTGCCAGAGCTGTATGGCAGATGGCAGCTATGGGAGGCAAGAGGGTTGGCTGTGTTCGGTTTGGCTGGCAACTCTGGACAGCAAGAAGTTGCTCAGACATCAGAGGAATTCCCTTTTCTGTCTTACGACCACCTTAACCTAGCCTGTCACTTACCTGCTCCGAAGGGTTTTCTGTGAATAACCTCATTTCACAACTGCCTTTCCTTTCATGACTCCCAAAGGTTTAGCTATGCACCTTGTGCCACCTCCAGACTCTTACCTTTTCCCGTATTCATGCCATTGCTGCCTCGCTGAAGGGTGTCTCCCTCAGTGCTCAATCTGATAATAAAACCTCCTTCTTTTTCCTAGTGTTTAAGGGCAAGAGCTTTACAATTTGGTGGTTCAGGATTCAACTCCAGACCCCTCCTTCTACTCCACCTGTAAGACCTTGGACAAGTATTCAAACTCTTTTAGCCTGAGCCTCCACATCTGTAAAATGAGAATAAGAAAACAACAACACGACAGCTGTTGCTTCTACCTGACCTATCCTTAAGAGCTTGCCGTTAGGATTCTGCATCGCTTAGAATAAAACTAAAGCACAAACAATTGGGGGAGTCACTAACCTGATTGGATCTCTCAGAAAATGGGAGGTAGGCAATGACTGGTCCAGGTTCACCCAGAGAAGAAGACTTTCATAAGCATCATATAGATGCCTTCTTATCTAATAAAATAAATCTCAATGTTCCTTCCTCCTCCACTCTTTCCCATTATGTATGTAATAAGAGGCATTCTCTAAATAGTTGCAGCCAAATGGGAAGTTACTCCGCCAGAGTTCCTGGAGTGAATTTCAGCTTTGTGCTCTGGGACAGACAGGTCTACCAGTTACCTCAATTTTACATCCCAGTGGGACTGGAGGCAATAGCGCTGAGTTCCACCAGATGGCCACAAAATACTACATACAGGAAAGGTTCAGGAAATAGAATAATTAATTGGGACAACAAAAAAAGACAAGAGTAAAGAAAATGTGTGGCCATTCAAAGCTATTCTTCCTTGAAATCCAGGGCCACATGTGTTGTGTATTACACAATCTTCTGTGGTGCCCCCAGGAATATTGCCAGATCCATAATTTGGACACAAAGGAAATTTTCAAAGTTTTTCTATCAGCTTTGTTCCAAATTCATTTGAACATTAAGAGTTTTGTGATTGGTATTAATATGACTCAGTAATAACAGGAGTCTGAATCTTTATATTACTAAACTTTTCAACATCTTATAAAAGTTAAGTGACAAATGCCACAGTGCCTGATAAATTGTGAGTGTTCGGAAAATGTTAGTTTGTAATTATTGCAAATGTCATATGCATGACTGAATACTGCCACATATGAAATGTGGCTCCTCTAAATGCCTGATGAACCTAGTCAAATTATTCTAGCATCCTTACTTATACAGTTACCAATAAATTGAATCTACACATTTAACCTACTTGACATTTCCCACAAACCAAACCTGCACCAGCCCCAATCTTAATTCTAGCCGACCAATCCTGGGCTACATAGAACTCTGGTAGAACCACATGATAATTCTACACTGTGAGTGCTGTCGATAAAGCCAGCATAGTATTTCTACTTTCTATTTCCCTTCTGTTAATTTTTACAAAAGGGCGGAGGGGTGAGTGTGGGCACTTTCTCAGACTAATTAAAGTTGAGGACGTTTGCCAGAAGGGAGAGAGCAAGTCAGGATAAACTGTGTGAGAAGGTAATTTTTGAAGACAAATTTTCAGGTCCACACTTGATTCAGTTATAGTTTAAGATTATTTTCTCCCATGCCGAACTGAAGTTTATAAACTGTGTTCCTCCTTGGAAGATAGGAATCTGAACCTGTAGGAGCCAGGGGAGGGCTTCAGAAGTACATGGAATATAAGGTCTGTAGATCTCAGGAGCCAGATGTTTACATGAGCAAATTTGAAGTAGCATCCACAGGAACTACTAACAAAACAAGCTTACTCTCCCATGCCTACTGACCAGCCTGGTAAGTACTGCTGTACCATTTGGGGATAGAGCAGGCTCGGGGGTGGCCAGTAGCCCTCTACATCCTTGCTGGTGATGACTCTGTTCCACAGGTCTGAGTACAGTTATCAGATATTCAGATAGACCATTAGCCGCCCTCGCTGCTTGGATTATGTAGCTGGAGGCGTAACTTCTGTGCAGTTGTTGCAAACTTACTGGGGCTTTAACATCAAAATGCAAGCCCTAGAAAATTACAGAACGCAGGATTTACATGTTCTGGAATCAAGTCTGTTGCTCCTGTTTTATTTACTTCACTCAAAGGGCTTTGATGAGGGATGTTTTGATGAATATCTCTCTGAACAGTTGGAACGTCCGTATAAATGATTGTTCCACAGCTTTAAAGGAAATTCTGTCATTCCAGCTTGCAAGTTCTTTTTACCCAGCTCTAATTACCTAAATTGTTATATAAACAGATGTCTGTTATGCCAAAGTCTACTTCACTTGGGAACTCAAATTTTTCCGAGTTCATGTGCCAGTGGGCTAAAAGAAACATCTTTTGATGTTACCAAGGAACGTTTTATGCCGTCACGATGTTGGGAGAAAGGCAGTCATCAATCAGGCTCCTTTGCCTTCATGCTCCAAGGAACAGACAGAAAAGACCCAGAAGAGAGAGCACACTACAACTCTCGGCTTGATCCCTAACGGAACTTTTATCTTGGTTGAATTAATTCCTTTCCCCAAAGTACACACTTTTGTCAATGTCTCCTCTATAACCATGATAAAGACAATATTATATCAAAGGTTTTCCTCTGCAGAGTTTTATTTGATCTTCCTAAGACAGTCATGAATTGGATAAAGGAGAAACCATGGTGTTCCATTAGGAAAAGACTCATGTCTTGAAGTGACTGAGCTAACACTAATTTATTCACTCATTCATTCATTCATTCATTCTTTCATCTACGAAATAAATATTCCTGTTTATCTACTATGTGCCAGGCACTGTGTTTGTGCTTCTACAGAATGATGACTAAAAACACGCCTGAACGTTGCCCTCAAAAATCTTATAGTCTACTTGAAGAGACAGACATTAATCGATTAATTTAAAAAGTTGATCATTATAAGGCAGGGTAAGCTTAGGATTTGAAAGTATAGGCATTCTAAGAGTATAGAGGAGAAGTACTAAGGATCTTTGCAGGATAGGAATTTTGGGCTGAGTCTCAGTAATGCACAGGGTTTGCCTAAGGCAGAGCAGGTAAAGGGAACACACAAGCTGGGAGAGAACACGCTGTGTTTTGTGATCCTGAAAAAGACCACCTTGGTGGGAACTCCGAGAGGGGGAAGGCATGGGGTGAGATGAGAAAGGGAACAGAGGCAAGGCGTCAGCTTGAGAAAGCCTGGCGTGTCATGTTTGGTTTTTTTCTTCATCCTAAGAGCAATGTGAGGGCACTGTATATTTTATTCAAAAAGACACATAATCAGATTTCGATTTTTAAAAATAAGTCTGGCTCTAGTGTGAATAATCAGCAGGAGGCATCAAAAGTGGATGGGAGGGGCCAGTTAGCGGACATTTTTGATCAGTTGTCTGTGAAAGGGAAGACTGGAGTTTGAACTAGATCTTGGTAGTGGGCATAGAGGAAAGTTTACAGATTTTACAGATGTTTGGAGATGAATATCCTTAGCATGTCCCATCTCAAGTCCCTGGGTAGTGTCCTCTCTGAGGATGCTCTCCACCCTAGACAGCTAGAGCTGGCAGTCTTTAGCTTTACCTCTGGGGCAACTTCTCAGTAATGATCTATTTGGAATCTCAAGCGCTGGTTGCAGCTGCTGCCCTGGTCCACCTACTAGTAGATGCTTAAAAACTGGGCCCACCCGAGGCTTAGAAGCTTGAAATTTCTTGACTTTCTGGCCCCAAACCTGTGAACATTTCCGTATCTTGTCTCGCCTTTTCCTCTAATCTCAGGAGCAGAAACATCCCTTTACTTGCTCAAGGTTGTTCCGGTCTTCTATGCTCTGGATCTCTTCTCTTCCTTTGCTCCAGGACCAACGCCTCAATCCTTGCATTATTCCAACTTTTATGTGCATTTTCACCTCTGCCTGCCTCGTTCCCAGCAGTTTGTAATGCACTCACTTCTCTTTCTGAAATGTCCCCTGGCTGTGTCCCACCCTTCCAACCACTCAAGGTCTGCACATTCTGTCTCCACTCTCTTGACTCACAACTCACTCCCACTCGATTTCCTGCCACCTCACTACTGAGCTCATGGATCCCAAACCTGCTCTATAATCATCAGCACATGTTTTCGAATAATCCCTCAGCATTTGATGTTACTATTTGCTCCTTTTAAAACTCCTCTTTGGGTTTCTGTGACATAATCTCCCAGCTTCGTCTCTTCTGTCTGATCATTCCTTCTTAGGCTTCTCCAGTTTTTCTGTTATATCTCCATCATTGGCCCTAGGTTACATCCCAGGCTACCTTCCTTCCTCACACTGTATCCTGTCCTGGGACCACACTGCTCCACTGGGTTTGACTGTCACCCACATGTTAGTTCCCTCAAAAGGGAATTTTTAACCTACGACTCACTCCTTAATGCCACTGTTTGTTTTAATGTGGTGAAGCAGACACCTGTACCTGAACTCCAAAAAACCAAAAACCAACCAAACAAAAGCAGCACAAACGAAAGCCAAGAACTCTGGCGCCATATATCCAAGTGATTAGTTATATGAAGTGGGCGATCTTAGTCCTTGTAACTGGATATATTCGAGCAGAGTACAGACAATCACGTCTTGAGGATGTTGTAGAGAAAATCCAAACCTGGAACAGGCAGATGGGATTAAAGGAAACCTTCTTTAAGGCCTCATGCAACCTGAGATTTGGTGAATCGGGAAACATTTACGTGGACATGGTAAATGCAATACATTTTGCATTCACGTGTTTAGTTTTAGTACTCTTCTGAACAATCCTGCAATTTAAGTATAAGATCCATACTTTTTGTATGAATAAAAAGGAGAAGACAATTTATTTGGCTATAATCACATAGCAGAATGTAAATGGCAGAGTTGAGATTTGGAGATTTTATCTTTTGATTCCAAACCTCGTACCTTCCACATGATAACAGATGATTCTTTGACAGATATAGATATTATTTCTTCAACAGGATTGTTATCTTTCTGAGAATGATGAACGTAGATCTTTATCATTTTAATCCCACAGAATAGTCACTCTGCTATGTGCAGGGCCGGGTCTAGGTTTCATAGAGATTGAAGGCCGCATAAAGTTTGGGGTGCTTTTTAAGAAAAATATACAAAATTATGAAGACAACTTCTGTGGCTTTGGCAGGGGCCAGTGCATTTGGGGGTCCCTGAAACTTAAGCCATGTTAGTCTTATTAGATCTATTGCAGAACTAAATACTTGTTACCTAAACACAGTTCTCTATATCCTAAATTCTCATTACAGAAAATAGCAGAAAAACCCATTTACTCTTTACAGTTATTCTACCTATTTTCAGCTATTTCTGATCAGTGATGTGGTACTTGGGATGGTTTCCAAAGGAACCAGCCTATTCACCTAGAAGCTGGAGCCCATCAGTAGTATGTGAAACTGGCGTTCAACACCGTAGATTTATTTTTTAAATTTTTGCATGCCATTGTAAGGCACAGTCTTCTCATTAGAAAGAAACATTTGTTAGCATGACTTCTTAATGCTTCTTACCCACCTCAGACAGACTTGAAGAAACCCAAGCAGAACTCCTGTTGCTGTTAAGATAGTTTCTATGAGACAAGCCTCTATTGAGCAGGGGTCGTCACCAGATGTGCGAGAGACCTTGAAAACAAACTAGAGATGAAGCGTTTGATTGTGTGTTAGCTGGAACGGCAGGAAAGATAAATTAGGTGTAAAGGAAAAGTATTACTAAGAAGCTAGTGTTTTCAAGACCATTGCGTGGAAATATGTGTCTAGGCAGCTTAGTTTACCATTACAACTTGTTCCTGACTAACAGAGAATTGCTCGCTTCTCTCTGGAGTTGATCCAAAGTCACCCTGAAACATAGCAACAAATTTCGTGCCTGGATGATTCACCGCCTTGACAGTGTGAGGTCCTGTTAGTCATTACTTTCAAGTAAGAGAATGAAGGGAATAATACCATGTTATATTCCAGTCTTCAGGGAGATGGTAGATTGATGATCCTCTTGCCTCCTTAAATTCCAACCTCAAAAATAAGACGCTGAAAAAAACGCTCACTTAAGTTTCCATCCTTGTTTTAAGGGAGAAGAAAACCAAGTTAGCTATCTTTGTTCAAAATGGGGTATGGCCAGCCCCGTTGGCCTAGTGGTTAATTTCTGCGTGCTCCACTTCAGAGGCTCGGGTTCAGTTTCCAGGCATGGACCTGCACCACCTGTCTGTCAGTGGCCATGCTGTCGTGGTGGCTCACATACAAAAACAAAAGGAAGATTGGCAAACACCTGTTAGCTCAAGGTGAATCTTCCTCAGCAAAAAAAAAAAAAAAAAAAAAAAGCTGTAGAAACATTCTTCCAGTTACAGCTGACTGAAGATTGAGTGAATGACCTGTGGTTGTCAAGAGCTGACTAATGCCGCAGAAGTTCAAACATGAACTAACTAGACACTTGGTATATGTCTGCATACGTTACATGCAACAGCATGGGTTCAAACACCAGAAAGCAGGTTTAACTGGATTATCTTTAAAGCTACTTTCAACTTTAGGAGACAGGTTTAAATAATAAGGACTATTCCAGGCTAAGAGACATTGCTTTGATTAAAAAAAAAAAAAAAGGGAAAGAAAAAAACTTGGAAAAACATGGTTGAGTTTTTGATTTTCCATTTGCCCTTCTAATTGATATTTACCATGGTGCCAGTACTGTACCAATATATAGCAAATAAATTGATAAGGATTATGTTACCTAAGAGAAAAATCCCAAAGCATGAGTCAGGACAACACATAGTTTTATTTCTTATGAGCTGTCCACCCATTCTGACATTGCTTTTCACACTTGCCCTTGAAGGTTTTCTTTAAGCCACAGCAAAAAGAAGAAAGAATAGCTATAATTTAAGACATACGTAATCAATGCAATGAAACAGAGAGTATGGATAGTGGTAAATGGGGACCTGAAAGCTGACTGTAGATATTAATGCTGATCTAAAACAAGAAGATTCATAAAGCAAAATGAGTTCTTCTTGTATTTTCTGCCATCTGGCTTCACTAAATTTCTGCTTTCAATAGCTGAGTGCTGCTGTTTTTCTGCACGAAGCCTTTTCTCCAAGTGCATGTGAGGTTTTCATGCATTATGCTTACCAATGGGCCGGAGTTCCTTATTTTGTCCAAGTAAAGATTAGTACGGAGTGCTTTTTTCATTTTACACTAGAAACAATTACTTTATTTAAATAAGTAAGAAAAAAATAGAGTCTCTCTTCATTGGTACCATGGACCAGGATCAAACATGCCACCTTTTAGTAGCCCTTATTGCCACCTGCAACTGTAATAAAAAGTAGATCAAGCAAAGAAAATGAGCTCCATTTCGAAAATTGTCATATTTTCCCAGCATTAACAATGATCATTATATTCACCACGTGGCAGACATTTTTAACTTCATTGCAAAGTATTATATTTTTCCAACGTGATTTCCTTTAAGCCTCAAAGTTAAAGCTAAAGATGATAATTGCTAAATGATATTCTCTCAACAAATGATATTATATGTTGTTATTATCTCAGCTAATAGTGCTACTTGAAATCACAGTGAATCTGAAATTATCATTTGCAAATTCTGTACTGCTCTGTTTACCAGGAGAAAATGTGAATGTGCACACATAAAATGTAAGAACTCTGTCGGTTGGATGTTCATAGTTCCCCAGAGAGAAAGAAGACGAGAAACATGTTCATCAGCTTCTTATAGTGCCTCTCCCCGTGGGGAGTGTAGATTTTCCTATTGAGTCAGGCAGGAGATTTGCTACTGGGCATTTGTTTGATTGCCTCAGTGAAAGCCTATGGTTTGGTCCTTATTTATTTATTCATCCAAATATGTTGCTTATGGTCTGATTGTATTATCCATGGAGAAATGAAAGCATTCGACTGATTTCAATTTAGGGACAATATACACACATTTTCTATCAGAAAAAATAATGGACCTTAATTTTTAACACTGACATTATGTATCAGTTATCATTGCTGTATAATAATTATCCAAAAACTCAGCAACTTAGAACAACAACAGGCAATTATTATCTCATGCTGTGTGCCATGAATTCGGGAGGAGTACCATCTACTGGGAGATTAAATCTTTGACAGTTACAAGGTGGAAAAGTTGATAGTAAGAATTCTTCATTAGTTCACACAACTTTAAGGGACTAGATTGGTTCCAGGACACAAATACTGTCAACATCCAGGAGAAGAAAATCCAAATTTTCTCTGGCCCATGCTCAGTATTAGGAGCAAAAAAGGACATACAACTACAAACATAGGCATTTAAAATATAGTAAGTGAATATTACGAGCAATTGGAGGCTGAAAATTTATGAAATGGATAAATTCCATAAATAATAGAATTTATCAAAATTAACTCAAGAAGAATGCCTAAATTGTCCTATAAGCATAAAATAAATTGAGTCAGGAAATAAAAATTTTCCAACAAAGAAAATGCTTGGACACGACAGTTTTGGAGGTGAGTATTACTTCTAATCTTAATATTCTCATCAAATGCTTTGTCTTTGAGGTCAATACAATCACTTAACAATGGAGATATATTCTGAGAAATGTGTTGTTAGGTGGTTTCATCATCGTATGAACATCACAGAGTGTACTTACACAACCCTAGATGGTATAGCCTACTACACACCTAGGCTATGTGGTACCAACCATTGTATATGTGGTCTGTTGTTGATCAAAACATCACAATATGGTGCATGACTGTATCTCAGATTCAACTCGTGCTTCTGCCGTCACCACAAAAGAGCCTTTACCAATCAGCCTGCTAGTTCAGGTGCATGAGAGACATGTGGAGCAGACCAGACTCCAGCTTGGATTCAAGTATACCTGGGCCCTGCCTAGATCAGCTTGACCACAGCCTACCCACAGATCCATGAATGAGAATGAAGAATTATTGTTTTAAGCTGTTGAGTTTTGGGGTGATTTGTTATTCAGCATTATTTTGTCAATAGCTAAACCCACTTATTATAGAAAAGCACTTAATAAAATTCAACAACTATTCATGCAAGACTATTAGTAAACTAGGAATAAAAGAGAATTTCCTTTTCTGTGTAGAGTGTATCTCTAATAAAACTACACTAAGTATTATGAAAATCTGTACATTTATAATCCCTATGCACTACAAATTCTATTTCTAGGAAGTGTTCTAGAGAAACTCTTGCACATATGCAGGAAAAGACATGTGCTGTCATATCTATACCAGTATGATTAACATTGCAAAAAACTGGAAACAACCCAGTATCTTAAAATGGAAATAAATTGTTGAATATCTGCCAAATGGAGTATTAAACAGCCGTACACATGAATGAACTGCAGTAATATGCAACGACACAGATGAATCTTATCCACATGATACTGAGAATGACAAAATGTTCCAGACTACACACATTGTGAATTCATTTGTATAAATCTCAAAACATAGAAGCTCTTAAGTCAAACATGGTTTCATAGTAATTATTTTACTATTATGCTTATAACATATATATCTGTTAAATATATCTATTCCATATATCTATTCGTATCTATCGATATGATATAAAATGTGATAATATGGAATAAAATAGAAGTTTATGCCAGAATTACATTATTATAATAATTTCATTTGGTAAATCACTGAACATTTAGTAAAGACACCATATTTTAGCCTTGGCGGCTTATATGAGGAACTTACAATGCGCAGCGATGAAAGTGATTTGAAGTATTGCTGATTACGCACAGTATTATATTTTGTGGTTATTTTTGCAACTATAGAAATGCAAATGTCCCCTGAATAAAACAGGTGACAGGAAATTTGAAGCTCTGGAATATTATGTCTTATTTATTTGTGAATGGCCATTATGCGATCAGGAAGAAAAAATCATTATGTATCTGTTCTCAACGTTACAATTCAAAATTTTATAAAGACTGAATATAAAAAGAACACACACACACGCATATATATGCATTAATTAGGGAAGAATAAAACTATTATTTGTACACAAAGTAATCATCTACCTAGAAAATCCAAGAGAATCAATCGAAAAATATTAAAATTAATAAGGCGCTTTATACAAAATTCAGTGCATAATAACTTTTCTATATAGGGTGATAACCAATTAGAACATACTTTGAAAAAATGTCCCAATGACAATAGCGACAGAAACCTAAAATCAGTGAGAATTAAACCTAACGAGTTCTAAAAGACCATTATAAAAAAAAATACAACACTTTCTGCGGGATATAAAAACCAACCTCAATAAGCGCCAGGGGATAGCATGTTCCTGGAAGGGAATACTTAACAAGTGAAAGCTGTTAGTTCTTTCCAAATTAATCTATAAATTTAATGCAATCCCATATAAAATCCTAAATGACCTATGTTTGGAGCTTGACAGGTTTAGTTTAAAGTTCAACTGAAGATAAAAGTGTAATAGCCAAGAATATTTTTGAAAAAGATAAAAAAGTAGTATTCACTCAATCACGTTAAAAATACCTAGTGTAAAGCTATAGTTAAGCTGAAGCTGTGTAAGTAACTATTCAGGAATAGACAGCTTGATTGTACAGAAAAGGAGAGTGCAAGGTCAAAGCCACCCACCTTGTGGAATTTAACATGTCACAAAGGTAACGTTGTGTGTTACCTTGTGGGGAAACTTAGTGGGGAAGAAATGGGCTATTTAATAAAAAGTCACAGGACAATTAGCTGACAATTTGGAAAAACAATTAAGTTTTGCCCTACCTCACACCCTCATAAGATTGTTTTGAAATGTATCAAGCAATTATACATTAATAATAGAAATATAAAATTATATTGAGAAAACAAAGAGAATATTCATTCATAATTTTAAGTCTTAAAGGGTTTCCTGAGAAATGCTCTAGATTCAGAAATCATAAAGGAGAAAGTTGTCATATTTACCTACATAAAAATTACAAACTTTAAAATAACATGTCACAACAATTAAAAGACAAATAACAAAGGTCTTTTCTAGAGAAATAATTCCCATTTGCCCAAAGATGGAAACACAAGGATCAGATAGCAAAGAAAAACTGGAATCAACCTACACATCCACTGGTTGTGGACAAGTTGAACTCCAGCACATCTGTACTGTGAAGTAATCACTTAGTTCCATCTAACCAACACAGAGAATCTCCAGTACCAATATATTCAGAAGTGGAAAAAGTAAATTACTGATATTAAGTATGTAATTATATCTTTTAGGCAGAAAATTGTTTAAAAACAAAATTATATGTACATATCTATGTATATATACATATATCTATGTATATATACCTTACATATTGCATAGAAAGTGATCTGGGGTAATTCACAACCTGCTGTTAACCCTGATGACTCATGGAGAGGGGAGTGACATCAGGTGCGTGGACAGGAAATGAAGTTCGACTATTCATTCTTACAGTGTAATACTTATGTGCTAGAATTCTTTCTATAAAATGTTTCTTATATAATTAAAAATAAACCAATATAGATGTAAAGGAAGAGTGAAAATGTAAGTAAACGAATATGACATTTTAATATCTGGACAGAAATTTTGGTATTGAATCAACTATAGCATAACTCAATTTATCATACTACTTATATTTACCTACTTAATTTGCATGTGAAGCAAAAGCAGGAGCCCTCTTTACTGAGTTAAAAAAAAAGTGTCCTACAACTTGTTGATGGTGGTAAACTGACGGGCCTGGAAATTTCTTGCGCCAGATTTTAGGAGGATGGGTTGACATAATGTACGTGTTCGTAGGGGAACCAGTGCAAGACGGCCTTTCAACACAGAGATTTACTGGGTTCTGGTTGTATTGACTGTCATTCCCACCTCTAAAAATCCCAACAGACATGTGTGGGGTCACAGCTGAGTTGAATACCAAGCTATATTTTAAGTTATGAGTAACATTCCCTGCTTTTAATTAGTTACTACAGGTAGGTGTATGGTAAAATATTCTACATAAAAATGCTTCTGGATGAGTAAACTAGAAATACCTAGTCTTTTGCGAGTTGATGAAAGTTAGGATCTTCTCCTTAGAAAAATATACCAAAGTATAACACTTGGCATACAATGTCTCTTCAGTAAATTTTCCGCTTGACTTCGTGCAAAGAGGCAATGATATATTTGTTGCACAGAGTTCAATCTGCCACTTCCCCCCGCCTATCCACCACCATCCCACAAATTTCCTTGGGTAGTTTCAAGAACCATACACAGCTTGGCATAGTCTCCTTTCTCCTTTGGGACATTCCTAGAAATATTCAAATTTAAGACAAGGACTCTTGCAGCATGGGCATATTTTATCAATAAACATAAATATGTATGAAATAATAAAACATAAGTTTCTTTGTTGATATTTTAATAATAGTTAATATGTACTCAGTACATACTAGTGCCAAGCACTCTTCTAAGAGGAAACAAGAAGTTAAGGGGCTTGCCCAATGGCCTCACAGGTGGAGTGGCAGAGGTGGGATTTGAACCCAGGCAGTCTGGCTCCTGAGCCTATGCTTTTGAGCTCTGCGATATTTGGATGGTCATGTCTCAGTTCCGTCATACATCCATATCCTGGCTTTAAGGTGATGGAGGGTCTTCATAGGTAGGTTTGCTGTGGCTGAGCTCCTAGTTGTCCTTGAAGATTCTTCCCCTTCAAGAGTCCCTCTGATATTACTGCCCGAACTCCTCAAGGACCTGACGTGCTTACCTGTGCCTAGGGCTCACCATTACTCAAACTCAAATGTTTTGCTGGGAATAAGAGAAACCAATTTATTTTTGCTTGTACTCATCATCTTCTCCATGTTCTCTGCTTATTTATCTGTCCCTCCTTTGCCCCGAGAGTTACTCCCAGTCTGCTCAGGAGACCTTCTCTCTTCGGACAATTAACAGACTCTTTTTCCTGTGACACCTCACACAACATATGGCATCGAGTTTTCTGGTTATTGCTCAATCACTAAACTTTATGGTAAAGTTACGTATGAATAGAGCCCAATTCAGTGCAGAAAGAGAACAGTTTGTGTCTCTTCTTTAATCTCCTCATCTCTGTTTTATTCACTACTTTCCTCTTAGACCGCTTGTACTTTGTATACAGAACTGTGGCATTGCCTTTTAAAATGTGAAAACCTCCCAGCTGCCTCACATTCATGTGCATTCTCCAATCCTGACCGTATTGACTGCAGTGCATTCAAAGCAAAGCAAAACCCATCACCCGCATCAATCAAATCCAAATGACTAAGATTTCTATGCAAGAATGGACGCACTGCCTATGATTTTTGCTCAACTTCTCAAATGAGGCAGGAGTATTTCTTTGGGATAGAATCACTTTCCAGTCTTTAAAAGAAAGAGCATAGCTGATGAGGATTGGAAGAGAAATGGGATTTAGATGCACATTCTCTTAGGCTGATGAATGGAGGGCTTGGTGAGAAAGGAGGGTATATTGCAATCAGAGTGATCATTGGTTAGAAAGGCCGACGAATGGGGAATAGAAACTGTTAATTACCGGTTGTACATTAATATTTCATGTTGATATGCTCAAGTTGCATATTTGATATGCCAAGTCAACAAAAAGTTTAGGGGTATTCTTTAGAGAACATGTCTGGATTTGACTCTTAAAAGCTAAAGCTATAAAACTGATTACATGGGTGACTTGTTAAAGAGAATATTCCTTCTGTTAGATGCTTAAACATTTTTTAAACTTATTTTGTACAGTTTTCCCTTAGGACCCAAGCAGCATATTCTAAAACTCTAGTCAAGTAAGCAGTTTATTGCAGTCTGTCACCTAATGCTTGCCTGCAGACCCAGTGCCGACCCAGTCTCCCCGTCATCCCCCAGTCCTTATCTTCCATCTCACACCTGTAGGAAGAGAGGAGGGAGAGAAAGAAGGTAAGAAAGAAGGAAAGAAGAAAGAAAGAGTAAGGAGGGAAGGGAGAAAGACGGCTAATTTTGTTTTGAAGATTTCTGTGCACCAGCCCAGTGGGAGTTGCTTTCTTTATATCTGCTAATTTTATCCACCCCATCCAGTTTAATGCAAGACAAAACCAGCATTTTCAAGCTCTCAGGGATCTGGGGAATGATCTCTTCCCTCTTATTTTATAGATGAGGAGGCTGTGATCAGGATGTTTAAGAAACTGCCCGAGATCTTACAGTTGGTTAGCGACAGTGTCAGGAAAAAGCTACAAATCTCTCGACTACTGGTTTAAGGCTTTGCCTACCATTCCTATTGATCTTTGAATAGGACTCAACAAACTTAACATATTCTGTGGTGGTTTCAGGCCCTACAAGGTTCTAGAAACTCTTCAATTCAGTGAATATTATATCAACTCCTTCTCAGGTCAAGACAGTCGTGACCAGTCCCAATCCACCTCTGCTGAGAGGAGCAGAAGGAACTGGTATTTTCTGTTAGGGTCAGTCCAGGCCTTAAAACATTCATAATTATGACTATTTTTAATACTAGGATGGATGTCAAACTTAAGATATGAAAACATATTTTTTTTTCTCAGCATTAACTACTTAAATTTATTTGAATCATAACCGATGTGGATCTCAGTTTCCTGAAGTGTTCAGTGAGAGGGTTGGAAGAGACCATCGTTCAAGTCTTTTCTGGTTGCAGCATGACTTATGAATTTCGGAAACCATTTGCTATCTAAGTACATTACAAAGGATGAAATAGATTTTGTTTTCCAGATCCCTTTGCTAGATGAATAACTGCATGATAAATTGGTAGCTTATAGGAACAGATAGGGAAAAGAAGAATAGACAGAAGTGAGATGGTAGCCATCATTTATCAAATACATAGGTAAAGGCATGGATATTTTGGGGGGGGTATCCAGAGATATTATTATCAAATTATTTGAATCTTAAGATTTGCACACTTCCCAGTTTCAGCATCTTTTATGACTTTTTGAAAAAGTCACAAATTAGCACCTTTTGAAATTGAGTTCATTAGATGCTTAGCCCTTGAGCAAAGTTGAATGAATAAATACTGAAGTGCAATAAACAAATGATCTCTGTCTACATTTTAGAGCCTTCAAAACATGATTCTCAGAGCCTGAATGTAACTGGTGAGATCTATTCTTAGCACTGTCCTCTGCAATTGGCAAAGACTCTCTCATGGACCAAACTTTAATCAAGCTCCTTAAATCCTCTTCTCAACTGTGCCTGACCTTGGCCTGCCTTTAGCAAGAATCCCGTTAGGCCAGTTTAACAAGAATCCCTCTACCCTTGATAGCTCTTCTCAGTAATTTTCTATCCACTAACCCCCTCACTCTGCTTGTTGCCTATAAATCTCCTACTTGTCCCTATTGCCTCCAGAGTTGAGTGCAATCTCTTTCCCCTATTGCAAGAGTCTTGACCCCTATTGCAAAAGTATTGAATAAAGTCCTCTATACCATTTTCACCAGTGGTGAATAATTTTTCTACGTTACAAGCCTACATGGAACTCTTGAAACAAAGTCTCTTCACTGCCCAAGAGCCTGCTTGCGTGGTAGAGCATGTGTAAGAAGGTTTAACTATGAGACACATAGGTGACCACCTCCAAGACTACGAATAATGTTTGTTCAGGGACACCAAACTTTGATGGTTTGTGCCAGAAAATCTAGTAGCCACTTGATTCCTTTCAATAACATTTACCTTTGGCACATTTTATCTAATGTACTTAAAGCAGGGGAATTGATGCCAGTGTCTAAAGAATTGTCAGTGAAGAAATGGGCTGACTCCAGCAATGCTGCTGGGAGACGGAGATGCCTATTCAGTCAGGAACTCTGAGTTCCGTACACGTGGGAACAGGTGCTCTGACTGGGCTGGACTGGCTGATAGATAAATTTGTCCTGTGAAATTGGATGATCCCCATTCCTTATCTTTCCCCACTTCCCCACAATGTATCTGTTTCCCACACTGATAAACGAGGGGTTCAGCTATAGGGAGCCCTTTCTAACTGTCCTTGTGAATGGTGTAAGAAAAAAAATTGAATCTAAGAAGGAATGTTCTAATGCCTAGAAAGACAAATTCATCACAAGAGAAGAAGCAGTCTTGCTTGCTAAATCTGGCATGGGAAAAGAACTAATATATTAGTTCTGTGCCTCTGAGCGCCTGGGCAGAAGAACGGCTCTGTATGAAAATAGATTGAGTGTTTCTCCAATCGTTGCAATAGTGAGGGACAAAAGAACTTTGTCCTTTCCCGGCACGGAAGGAAGGGCCATTCTCTGTCTCGTTCCTCTAGACTATTTATTGTTGTGTGAGGAGAATTGGAAAGGATTGGCTTTGACCAATGGTGGTTGACTACTAGTAACAAGTGACTAATGATGGACTGACACATGGACAGAGACAGACACATGGACAGACACTTATGTAGAACATTGGGAATTTCTAAAAATACTCTAAGAAAAGCAACTCTAAAAAGGTTTGGACTTCCCACATGGGTTACTAGAGCACCAGACCTCTTCTTAATTGAGTATTAGTATTAATGAGATTGTAATTGGATTCAGAGTCTTGGAGCGTTAGACATTTATATTAAGGGCATGGCTGATTCAACTTACACAGATTTTATAGGTATTGTCTAACAAGTCTCTTATTTTATTTATTCTACTCATTATTACATTTGTATGTGAATAGACTTTAATTCTCTACATTCACACAAATCTGTGTTGATAAATATCACAACTCTCTCAGTTTTTGTTTATCTGAAAATGTCTTTACTTCACCCTCATTCTTAAAAAACACTTTCACTGGGTTTACAATTCTAGATTCATGACCACTTTCTCCAACTCACTGAAGACATATTTTCCTTCACTTCTGGCCTCCATTATTGTTATTGAGAATTCAGCTGTCATTGTTTCAGGAATGTGTCTTTTCTTTCTGACTGCTTTTAAGAACTCTTCTCTTTCTTTGTTGTCCTATGGTTTGTTTATGGTGAAACTAGAAATAGATTTGCACTTATTTTTGCACTAGGGACTTTTAAAAATTTGTGAATTTGTTGATTATTTCTTTTTAATATTGTGTGTGTCAAATATCTGCCTTATCTCCTTCTGGAATACTGATTAAATGTATGTTAATAATTCTCATTGCATTTTGTATGTCTTTTAACCTTTTTTATCTCCTTGTCTTTCTGGACTATGTTCTAGATATTTTATTCATGTCTATTATTCAGTTCACAAATTCTCTCTTTAGCTGTATTTAATTTTCTGTTTAATTTTCTATTTAATGTTTTATTTTAATACTTATTGTTTTATTCCTAGAAGTTTTATTTGACTCTTTCACAAATCTGCTTATTCTCCGATCATATTTTCAAGTTTTCTTTTATTCATTGCTATTACAAATTATGTGTCTGATATTTGCAATACCTGAATTAATTTTTTTTTCTGTTGACTGTTGTTTCTGCTAGTTCTTACCTGTATTCATTTCCTTTTCTGTTTTGTGAGTTCTGGCAGTGACCTGCTCATTTTTCTTTGAGACTTGGGTTGAAGTTCAGTTCTTACAGAGATTGGCATCTGTTTCTGCCCATTACCTGGTGCCATTTAAATTAAATTCTCTCTATGAGTTTTGAATCCCTCAGGGAGTGTGAATTCTGACCTCAAGTGCACTGTTCAGAGGGTCTTTTTCTCCACTTGGCATTAGACCTGAGATAAGAAAATTTTGTGAGGATCTTCTTTGAATGGGGAAAGGTTTATTTCTTGCTTAATCCTAATTCTCACTTTTGCTGTGAGTGTAGTCCTCTTGGGGTCCAAGCTTTTATTAGATTCCCTACATCCCAAGTTTTATCTCTTTTCTCCCACACCTTGCACCAACATGGATGCTCAAAATAACTAGAGATTAGTAGTCATCCTCAAGATAAAAACTAGATTGGGCACTTGCTGACCTGCTGAGATTTCCTGTTTTCATTCATTTGGAGGCTTTGAGGATTTACAGATTTTTTTGAAAGTCCAGGAATGCACTTAGAAAGGTGTTTTATATATTTTAAAATATTTTTTCCAGCAATTTAGTTTCCTACAGCCCATCCAGCGCTTTGGAATTATTCTGTGTGACTAATCTGCCATATTATTGGAAACAAGAGCACCTGAACATATTCTTAAAAGGGAAGTGAGATGCTGAATTCTGAGAGCTTTTCATAGAAGACAAATTTGATTGAATAGTCTAGGCATATCATTAGATACCCACAGAAGCTACCAGCTTCGCAAAAGTATCAAAAACAGATGGAAGTCATTCTCTTCAAACTGTAATAATAGAACAAAAACCGAAAGATTTATGTAAGGTTTTTTTTCTTTCTCATTCTAAATGGAGATAGGAGTAGAAAAGTAAAAATGAGGATAAACTTAGGGAAGGAAACACCACCATCAAAACATTTTTAAAAATCTTTTTTTAAATTGAGGTCATATTGGCTTATAACTGTGTAAATTTCAAGTGTACATTATTATATATCAGTTTCTGTATAGACTGCATCGTGCTCACCACCAACAGCCTAGTTTTTATCTGTCACCGTAGGTGTGCGCCCCTTTACTGCCCTCACCCGCCCCTTAAGCTCTTCCCCTCTGGTAACCACTAATCTGTTCTCCTTATCCGTATGTTTGTTTATCTTCCACACAGGAGTGAAATCGTAGTGCTACGACCTCCAAGCAAGAATTCTGAGAGCCTCTTACTGAGAAGTAGCATCAGCAACAGTAACACACGATGCTGAACTCAGTTCATCAGTATTTTACTTTGCTTTGCTAGCTAATAAAAAGGAGGCCACATGCCAAGTGAAAGGTACTTATGAATTAAATACTTTTCGATCTGCTATTCCGAGATTGCCAAACGCTCACATGAGGAGGAAAACGCTAACAGCGACAAGTTAAAAAGGAAATCATTTCCTCAGGAAATCCTACTTTTCCTAATCCAGTCTTTGCACAGCTGCAGTACAATCAAGGAGCACCAGGGGCAAGTTATAGCAAGAAGGTTTCAATTTTTTTCAGTTTTAACCTCATGACATTGTATCTATTAGGGGAAAAAAAAGCAGACAATTGGGCCTTTCAAAAATCTGTAAGAATTTTTTCTTTCAGAACAACAGGGAATAGGGTATTTATCTGGATAGAAAACTCTAAATGATGAAGGTCTTTCTTCCTCCCCATCTCCCCTCCCTCAACCAACCCCAAGAACTGATCTCATGTAATATTTTTTCCCAATGATCTGGTAGAAAGTAACTTCAGAGAAATAAGACTGTGCTCTTCTGGGTAGTAAGTTGTGTGGGTGTTGGGATAAATTGCAAGGGGATATTGTGAGCCTATTGGAGAAGAAAATGTCATGGAAAGTTTTAGAGACAACACTTCAAAAGTAAGGAAGTTTAGGGGCTGGCCCAGGGGCGTAATGGTTAAGTTCGTACACTCCACTTTAGTGGCCCTAGGTTCTCAGGTTCGGATCCTGGGTGTGGACCTACACACTGCTTATCAAGCTATGCTTTGGTGGCATCCCACATACAAAATACAGGAAGATTGGCACAGATGTTAGTTCAGGGACAATCTTCTTCACCAAAAAAAAAAAAAAAAGTGAGGAACTTAATTTAAGCAATAAATGTAAAATTATGATCTTCCAGTTACTTGTTTTAAAGTACAAAATGATTGGGAGTTCTGAGTACCCACTTCCTGAAGCTGAAAAGTTCAAGAAAAGCTTTGTATCATTGTAATTGAACAGGCGAGAAGGAGTTTCACAGAGGCAGAGTAGACAAGAATTTGGTTTGCAGAGCACCAGGAAATCTCCTGTATCCCAAACAGCTTCCTGTCTCCGAGACCCACACATCCAGCCCCATTAACAAGTAAATTTTACTACTAGAGATCCTTTTAAATTATTCTAAATTCAAATACTCCTTGGAAGTATATAATTATTTTTATCTATCAAAATCTGGAGTTCATCTCTATTGACAAAGCAAGGAACAGCATCCAAAGTGCAGAAAGAGGCAGACAGATTTGCAGCAGGAAGTAAAAACACAGAACTAAAAAGGCCCTTGGAGATGCTCTGGTTAACACAGGTAGCACAGCAAGTCAAGAGAAGGAACAAGATGCCATAGAGTCAGAAGTGTATCTGTTAGGGGCCAATCGGCAGAGATTGAGGAGGCCCACAGTTACATGAAGTCGTTCTGGCATCAGTGGCTAAAGCCTGGATTTGGAGAGTGGGATAGAGAGAGAGATTCTCAACCCTGGGGCATCAGGGCAGGACCTTGTTAACAGAGCCAGGGTGTTAATGAGAAGTGCAGACTAGAGAAAAACTAAAGGCGGAACTGACAAAGAAAGAAGATTAGAAAGAGAATTTCAAATGAGGAAACAATAAGGAAGAGGAGTTGTAAAGAATTCTTTTGGCGTGTGGTCTTCTGTCCCAGCAGTTTACAAACCTTTTCATCTCAGGAACCCTTTACCTGCCCAAAATGTATTGAGAGATCTCAAAAGGCTATTATTTATGGGATGATATGTATTAGTATTTACCATAATCCGAATTAAAATTAAGAAACTTTTATAACTTCTTAATTTATTTAAAAACAATGATAAGAAACCCAATACAAGTACTGTAAATAACTTTTTATGAGAAATTGCTATATTTTCCAAAACAAAAATATTTAGTGAGAAGACTGACATTGATTTACATTTTGAAGAACTATTTAGTGTCTGGCTTAATAGAATATACCTGGATTCACATAGCTGTTCCTGAATTCAGAATTCAGTCTATCATAGCATACTGTTATTGAATAATATGAAAAAACATCTGTTCACACAAAGCTGTGTATTTGGAAAAGGGGAGAATATCATAATAGCCTTTTCATATAACTGTGTATACTCATCTTTGACACTACACCAAAACTCAAGGGGTGGTAGTTACTTACAACTTAGTTGCAGAGCAGAATCTGAAGCCATTATCAATGATGTTACATTAAAATCTATCGGTCTATCTTGTACTTAAAATGGGTGTTTCACCCATGCATGACCAACCATCCATTGGTCATCTGGAAAATACTAGTTCAGCAAGTAATGCAGCCTTTCCTGTGTTGACACATTTCAATGTACAATGTTCAAAACCACACATGATAAGATCTTCACTGATTTCATAAGTATTTGTATACCGAGATTCTGTCAAGCTAATGGTGGCAGGTATACATTTTCAAAAATTCTAAATTTCGCCTGAACTCTTGAATTTGATCACCAACTATAAATACTATCAGCTGTTTTTCTGAAGTGACAGATTCACTTCTTTAATTTTAGAGAAAAGGCCAAACACGCAATCCTGAAGAACCAGAGGTTGGCCCTTAGTTGTTCTGTCAGGGGAAAATGGTATTCTGAAGAATAAAATCCTTGAGGATTTTAGCTTCTAGGCAAGAGGGAATAACAGCAACTGGATTTACCCAACTACCTGATTGCAAAAAAAATGGGTGACCTAGAGGAAACGACAGTTTTCAAGACATTGAAACATGATCCCTGGGAGGAGGAAAACAGATGAGGTACTCTATAATAACTCCATCTTAGCACCTTAGAGCTTTTCCAGGTCAGGGGGCGTGGGGAGGGGGAACCAAGACAGAGCCAATCTGATCACTCGGGCTGAGGAGATGGAACTGAGAGTTCAGGCAGAACAAGGTGGCTAGAGTTAGTAGGGCAGAGTACAGGAAAGGAGAGAATTGCACCAAGAAACCTAGAGATCTGTAGAGAAACCTCCCAAGAATATTTAACTGCTTACTGATCCGCGTATACATGTAACAAAACTACCCAAGGTCAGGAAAACAATCACTCAAAAGAATTAGAGGTTATCATTCTTGTATACGTTTTTTGGTGAGTACACATGTATATTTCTGCTGGGTAAATGACTAGGAGAAGAATTGCGGTTTGATAGGGGTTGCATATGTTCGCCTTGAGTAGATGCACCAACTTACACTCCCACCAATGGTTTCAGTTTTTCTATATCCTCCTTCATGCTTGCGTTGTCTATCATTTTTATTTTAGTCATTCTTGTGGGTGTATAATATTATCTCACTCGGTTTTAATTTGCATTTCCCTGATTACTATGAAATCGAATTCCTTTTTATGTGTTCATTGGCTTTGTTCATATAACCATTATGGTATACCTAATCATTAAAATAACTTTGTAATAAAAACCACTTTCTTGTTTTACTGAGTTAACAGAGCTGTTTTTCTCATTAGAAATAATATACTCAAACAGCAAAGCTTAGAGGCAATTGTTTATCAGAGTTGTTTGACTATTTTGGGAAGAATGCACCAAAAATCTGAAATTTATGGAAAACAGTATTTAGTAAGTAGCTTTGGAAAAGCTTCATTGATTGCACTAGCTGGAAATACTTGCCCAAACTGACTAAGTCTGCTCAAGTTTTAATTAGCCAGTGGGTGACGATAAGGTCTCAAAATGAATAGCACAGCCTCCCTTCATGGGCTTGTGGGGGAGGTTTGCTATTTCCAACTTTGCCATTAGAGCAACTTACCTCACAAAGTGGGAAGCACTGATAAATGGGATAGGAGATGTCATCATATGATCCTGGAAAATTTTCTCTCAACAAAATTAGAACAAATTGATAGATCTCTGTCAACTTTAGAAATAACTTTGCTATGTAAATAAAAATAAGACTCCATTGAAGGGGGCATCTGGTGGTACAAAAATAGACTGCACATGGCCCAGTGAAAATTAGCTATCGTGAAAGGGTTTGCTAATTATTTTTCCTTTGGTGCTGTCATTCCTGAAATACCTCTACCACCTGAAGCCTTATGCTAGCTTTTCTCAAATCATTTGATTTAAATGTTTAAAAAAATTGTGCTGTGTGTCTAAATATACCAGCAGCATAATCCCAATTCACATAAAGAGTCTAGAAGTCACAGTTGCCCTGACAAAGGTGCTAAGAGTATCTTTGGACAGTCTACCTCACTCCTTAGGTGAAATACAAAGCTTGTGAAGCTCCCGCTCAAAACAAAATATCACAAAGTAGATCTGAAATAGCTCCCTGGTCCTGATGCTGCTGCCTCTACTATTGATTTTAATGAGACCCGTAGTCTTTCATTGCAATTCTCATGCTAGGATGTCACAGTAACTCATGAGTTCAACAACTAAGGGAATGTTTTGAAAAAGTGGAAGAGACTCTGTCCAAATTATGTCTCTTTAGTAAAAATACAATAGGGCAAATCATCTAAGTTTCAAATATTTAGCTTCTGTATCATCTCTGTGTTTTCATTTTTCTATTTAAGTAAGAGAAGCAATGACTCAAAGTGCAGGTGTCTCAGGTACTGTTGGTGATAGGGAAGTTGGCTTATAGTCTATTTATAGCTTTGGTTGCTTGAGCACCAAATTATTGTTGTCTTATCAGACAAAAACAACATTTAGGGATGTGTATAAAACATCAGGCATCATACTAACAGGGCTGTTTGCGTTAACCTTCTTTTCTTTTTCTTTCTTTCTTTTTTTTTTTTAAAGATTTTATTTTTTCCTTTTTCTCCCCAAAGCCCCCTGGTACATAGTTGTGTATTCTTCGTTGTGGGTTCCTCTAGTTGTGGCATGTGGGACGCTGCCTCAGCGTGGTCTGACAAGCAGTGCCATGTCCGCGCCCAGGATTCGAACCGACGAAACACTGGGCCACCTGCAGCGGAGCGCGCCAACGTAACCACTCGGCCACGGGGCCAGCCCCTTAACCTTCTTTTCTTCCCAATGATTACATGAGTTAAATGTTTTATTTCTCTTTTACAAATACGGAAACAAGCTTAAAGAATTTACGTCCCTTTCCTTTCCCTTTTTTAATACTCTGAGTTCTTCGATGTCTCCTTTGCTTGTCTCTTTCTTCTGCACTGCCCTCTAAAGCAGTCGTTCCTCAAATTCTTTTGTCTTTTTCCGCTTGTAGTCTCCACGGAAAATTTGACTTACATTATGATTTCCTATCAGTTTGGGTCATAAGGTAGAAAGTGCTAGATATACCACTAACTCAGTGTGGAAACCAATGACAGATAACGGGATCCCCTACTTCATTAGGGGATCCTAAACATTTTGCTCATCTTTTAAGTAAATAACTTTTTAAATTAAAAAATAAAATGAAAAATATCACAACACTGTATAGACTTCAATTAATCCACTATGTAGAATCACTACTCTCTGTGCCCTTTGAAAGAAAAAAGTACATTTTATATATGTTTATGTCCCGAGGAATTAGACAGCAATTGACACACAGTAGGCACTCAGTGAGTATTCAATAAATAAAATAACACTAATACTATTTTATCTCTTTAAATGCAATATTCCATCAAGTAGAAGAAGCCCTATCAGTTTAATGGGTCTTTTCAGAATTTTTAAAAAGTAGACATGAATACAAACTCTGCCTGCTAACCAACAAAACCATGCATTTATATATTGTATTTACATTCCACTTTCTTCCTCAGTCTAATCTTTAATAGATTCAGTCTAATAATCATTCCTTGGAGTCATTTTTGGCCATCAAGAGTTATGCATAAAATCGTCATGACATGCTTATGGGCTTGGATTTTTACACACTTTAGGGTGAACATTATGATGATTTCGAGGTTTATTAAAGAGTTCTTGTTCGTCATGGCAAGACATGTTTGAAGTTCCTTGTATTCCATGAAAATAAAAGTTCACTATTTATCCTTGTAAACAGTGTTGAGCCATTAACATTTTTAAACATTTTTAAAACCCTGAAATATAATAATATTTGTGTCTGAGAAAAATACCGAAAACAGTATGTAAAGGAAAGATAGGATGAAGGGAAGGAAAGCTAGAGATAGGGCATTAATTTACAGACTTATGTAGTAACCGGGTAAGAGATAATGAGACTCCCAAACTGAGATAGCAAGAATGAAGGGAGAAGGGCATATTGAAAATATATTAAAAATATGGAATTAACAGAACTTGGTGTCTAATTGAAAGTACAGAGTAGGGGTGTAGGTGAAGTTTAAAATATATTGATCAAAGAGGATAAACAGAAGTCTCTAAAACCAAGTTTCCTAGGTGTATTCCTGGGTAAAAGCATCATTAGGAAAGCAACAAGCCTGTTGGTTTCTTTATATCCTTCTTTTCTTCCTTCAAAAGTATTTATTGAGTGCCTTCTTTATACCAGCCATTTTTCTAGGCTTTGGGACTACACAGTGAACAAAACTAAGTTCCTGCTCTCAAAGCACTATATTCAGGAGACACAGAATAAATAAACAAATAAATAAAGTGTATGTAATGTACTATGGAGAAAAAATACAGCAGAATAAACTTCTACTTTAAGTTGTGATGGAGTAACTGGTATTAAACCAGTCCTCTCACCAAGAACACTTGTAAAGTCTGGATTAAAAAGAAAAATATAAAAAGGACAATTATTTGAAGACATCAGAGAATATCCAAGGTAACCAGGACTTCAGGAAAAAAGATTCCAGAGAAAAGAATAACATACAGATGTGAACCTGACATACTGTGCAAAATTTCCCCCTCCAGGCATCCTTTTGAAGCATTTGCTGACTCCAAAGTTATGCGTGTGTGGAGCAACTTTCTAAGAAACCAAGCTGAAGCAGTTATAAGAGGCTAAAAAGTCAAGAAGAGTTTTTGACAGTATCATGAAAAAAGTGAAAGCTCCAAGGAAGAGAGACTCTGGTAAACAACCCAGGACTAGATCATAAAAATAAGAGTACGCAAGGAATAGACTACCATCAACTGGATCAAGGAGATCCGTCAGTATGCTATATGCTTCTCAAAATAACATTACATACTCTTTGGAAGAAGATAGCGCCACCCAATGCCACCACAACTTTTCATATATGATGTTTGCTTTTCAATAAAAAATTACATAGCATGTTGCAAACACGACCAAACTGAAAACCAAGAGAAAAGACAGACAATAGAAACAGGTCTACTGATGATCTAGATATCAGAGTGTTCTTATTACTTTTGGTGCATAACATGTTATCCTAAAACTTGGTGGTGTCAAACACTTTCATGATTTTGAGAGTCAAGAATTTGGGAAGACATTGGCTGTGCACTTTTCACTTGGGGCCTTCCATGTGATTGCAGTGGGGTGTTGACTAGGCTTGCTGTATTCTGCAGCCTTTACTGGGCTGCACAGCCATGGTGGCTCATTCACATGTCTGGCAGTTGATGCTGACTCTTGGCTGGGATAACAGCTTGGGCTTGTTATTTGGGGCAACTAAGCATGGCCACTCTAGCACTGTGGTCTCAGTGTGGTTGGACTTCTTACATGGTAACTGGTTCTCCCTCCCGTATAATCATCCCCAAAGAGTCAGAGAAGCTGTAAGACCTTTTATAACATATCCTTAGAAATTACAAAGCATCATTTATACATGCTTTTTGGCTCAAGTAAATGTAAACCTCTGCAGATTCAAGGGAAGGGAACATAGACCCTGCCTCTCAACAAAAGGAGTGAAAAAGAATTTATAGCCATTTTTAAATCGCTACATGGAGATATAAAATATAGACTTTAATTAACTGTGATTAGGATGACGTCAGTGAAAATAGTAAGAAACTCTGAAAGTTCACTCTTCCATAAAAGCAAAGAAAAAAATTGGCCCAAAATGTCAGAATCAACTTTTTCAGAACTCTGGAAATTAACCAAAGGCTTGCAGGCCTAGGGAGAATTTATTCAAGAAAAATGACTGAATCTCATTAAGCACAGCGAGATTTGTGACATTTTAACTTACCCCAATGCCACACTCCCTGTCTCAGCTCAGCTGTAGCTTTGAAAACAACAGCATGGATTTTCAATACCAGAAAGAGCAGAATGGACTTTATTCACAAAGAATTGTAATTTATTTGTTTTGATCTGACAGCTCCCTGGCAGACCGGCTCAAGAGACTTGTGGTTATTTCACTTGACTGAAACTGGCCCAGTGTAAGGCTGCTAGTTGGGGTCATTCACAGGCAAATGTTTTAGCTGCTGTTGCCTGAGGTGATAGATACCACTTGGTACAAACAATAGACTAATTAAAAAACTTGGGAGGAAAGGCTGGTGAATAAGATGTCCCTAAGGTTTTTGGAAAGCTCTAACATATTCTGGGAATCTAGAAGGACACACATACTTAGTGCTGTGCTCGTGCTCAGGAAAAACCCAACAGGATCCTAAGCTCTCACCTCTGGCTGACCTTGAGGAAGTAGGGAAGCAGGAAGTGAAGGCTAAGGCAGAGTTGTAAACTGCCTGGCTGAGTATTGTAGCTGTGCCCCAGTATACACACAGAGCCCTTTGGCAGAGATTGGGAAGTTTTTTGGCTCTAGGAGTTTAAAGAAAATTTCAGTCCAATCATAAACTGACCTCTAAGCTAACAGAACAGATACTCCAGTACTCACACATGACAATAGATATTTTAGAGAATTAGTTCAGAAAAGTCACTAAACAAGCAAACAGCAACTATAGTAAGCACAACAACAAACCCAGGTGAGGGGAGAGCATTTTATTTCCAGAGTTGCTGCATTTATAATATTCAAAATGTCTAGTTTTCCATAAAAGTTATGAGACATGCAAAGGAATAAGGAAGTATGACTTGGACATAGGAAAAAGCAATCGGTGGAAACTTCCTAAGGAAGCTTAGACATTGAAATTTCTAAAAAAATACTTTGTCAGCTATTTTGAATGTGTCCAAAGACCTTAAGAAACCCGAAGAAATAAACAATTAAAGCAATCTGAAAGAACTGAAGGAAAGTATGAAAATGATCTCTCTCCAAATAGAGAATATCAATAAAGAGATAAAAATTTTAAATAGAAACTCTCGAGTTAAAAAGTAAAAAACTGAAATAAAAAATTCACTACAGGGGCTCAACAAAAGATTTGAGCAGGTAGAAAAAAGCATCAATGAACCTGAAGATAGGTCAATTAGGATTGCTCAGTCTGAGGAACAGACAGAAAAAAGAATAAACAAAAATGAAATATATATAACATATAATCCAAGTGAAAAATGGGCAATTGATTTTAATAGACAGTTATCCAAAGAATATAGGCAAATAGTCAATAAACATATGAAAAATGCTCAGTACCATTAGCCGTTAGGTAAATACAAATGAAAACCACAGTGCAATAGCATCTCACACCCCCTAGGATGGCTACAATCAAAAGTAAAGCCAGTAACAAGTATGGGTGAGGACGTGGAAAAATTGGAAAGCTAATACATTGCTGGTGGGAATGCAAAATGGTATAACCACTGTTGACAACTGTTTGGTCACTTCTCAAAAGTTAAGCATAGCATTACCATAAGACCCAGTAATTCCAATCCTGGGTATATCCCCAAGGAAATTGAAAATGTATGTTCACATAAAACTAGTCCATGAATGTTCATAGTGACATTATTCATAATAGTGACAAGTGGTAACAACCCAAATATCCATTAACTGATGAATGAATGAACAAAATGTGGTGTATACATACAAGGCAAATCGGACTTTAAGAAGGAATGAGGTACTCATTTATACTGCAACATGGACAAAGCTTGAAAACGTTCCATTAAGTAAAAGAAGCCAGACACAAAAAGACAAATATTGTGTGATTCTTTTATCTGAAATCCCTAGAATGGGCAAATCCATGGACATAGAAAGTGGATCGGTGGTTGTCAGGGAATAGGGGCAGGGAGTAATGGGGCTGTCTGCTAGCAGCTATGGGATTCCTTTTGGGGGTGATCAAAATGTTCTGGAATTAGACAGTGGTGATGTTTAGACAACATAGGCAGTATACTGACAACCATTAAATTGTATACTTTAAAATGGTGAATTTTATGTTATATGAATTATATCTAATTTAAAAAATAACTATGATTATTATTTTCAAAACAGTAGGTGAAAAAATGGAGATTTGACTAGAGAATGGAATTCTATTTTAAAAAATCAAATGGATAGCCCAGAAATAAACATGATCACTTAAATTAAGAATTTGATATAGGGTTTATAATAGATTAGACAGAATAGAAATAAATATTAGTAGAGTGTAAAAATTGATTGATAAGAAACATACAGATTAAAGGGAAGAGGGAAAAAACGGAAAATACAGAAAAGAGGGTAATGGAAAATGGTGGAAAAGTCTAACTTACATTTATTTTCTATCCCAGAAAAAGGTGAGAGAGAATGGAACAGGGGAAAAAAATATTTGGAGGGATATTGGTAAAGAATTTTCCAAAAATGACAAAAGATATCAAGCCATAGATTTAAAAAGCTCTAAAAACCTCAAATAGGATAAGTACAAACAAAGTCACATGTAAGTACCTCATAGTCAAACCATTGAAAATCAACTAGGAAAGAAAAATTGAAAATCATCCAGAGAAAAAGGACACGTTATTTCATAATCAACAGTAGTACTAATAGCCGAGTTTTCCACTAGAAATAATGGAAATCAGATGCCCTTGGAATGATGTCTTCAAAGTGTCCAAAGAAAATAACCATCAACCCAGAATTCAATATCCAAGGAAAATGTTTTTCATAAATGAGGGTGAAATAAGGTGCAGTCAAAGAAATACTAAAATGCGTTCTTCAGATATAAGGGAAATGATCCCAGTTAAAACCACAGATGGAAAGAATGAAGACTGTTGGAAACAGTATGTATGTAGTTAAAAGCCCATGAACATTTCCTGTTTGAAATAACAAAAATAATGTATTGTGGGGTTTAAAATATATGAAAAACTAGATTCATGTAAAAATATCTAGCCCTAGCAGAATCATTTAAAAAATAATTTAAACATATGTAACTCACAAGCTAAGAAGATGAGAGGAAGGTGGAGTGATTAAAAAATCAATTAATCCTAGAGAAGACAAGAGGAGAATACAGAAAGAAACACAATATAAGTTAAGAAAAGAAAATAAGGAGGCCAGCCCTGTAGCCAAGTGGTTAAGTTCGCGTGCTCCACTTTGGTGGCCCCGGATTCACCAGTTGGGATCCTGGGCACGGACATGGTGCCGCTCATCAGGCAATGCTGAGGTGGCATCCCACACAGCACAACCAGAGGCACTCACAGCTAGAATATACAGCTTTGTACTGGGGGGCTTTGGGGAGAAGGAGGAAAAAAGAAAAAAAAAAAGAAAATATGGGACAAATAAAAAAATCATGGTAAGTTTAAACCCCAAAATGTCATAATTACATTATATGTAAATATACTGTGTTGTACTTAAATGAAAAAGATTGTGACTAGATAAGAAAAAACAACAACTATTTCCTCTTATAAAGAATACACTTTAGTGTAAGAACAAAGAAAGATTGAAAGTAAAAGAACCGAAATATATATATCATGAATACAATAAACAAAAATAGGTCAGGGGGCCGGCCCGCTGGTACAGTGGTTAAGTTCACACGTTCTGCTTTGGCGGCCTGGGGTTCGCTGGTTCGAATCCCAGGTGAAGACCCACCCACTGCTGGTCAAGCCACGCTGTGGCAGGCATCCCACATAAAATAGAGGAACATGGGCATGAATGTTAGCTCAGGGCCTGTCTTCCTCAGCACAAAGAGGAGGATTGGCAGCAGATGTTAGCTCAGGGGTAATCTTCCTCAAAAAAAAAAAAAAGGAAAAAAAAGAAAAAAAATAGCTGGTCAGTCAGAATGGTGCATCTCTTGAACATAGCATAAAATCAGATTTTGTTTTGTGAGACAATCTAAAAATGTTTTTCTTTTAGTGAATTGAGTAAAGGGCATTTGCATTTAAATTAGTGATTCATCAAATATATTTTGTTTCAGCTACATTAAATAATTTAAAGTACATTTTCTGCATACATTGCTATAATTACTGCATGTCTTTCACTGTGTGTTCTGTTAATCTTGTGTCTTTATATATCTTTTGTTATTTAGGAAGACTTGTATTCATGTTCTGAAAGTTTTCTCCATGTTAATACCTTTATAAAATGCCCTTAGTTCTATTTTTTTCGTGGTCTTTTAATATTTTGATTTGCCAGCTTTTTGTGATATCCTTTGACCCATTTCACATCTCTGAGGCAGTCAAATAATTTATCCTTCTTTCCACTTTTTCTTTGTCTTCTCCTATTTTGCTGTTCTGTTATTTCTGTGTTTTCTGAGTGAAGCTGGGTACCTGAAGTTTACTGCAAATATTCAATAAAACATGATTACCTTTGGACCTTGTTCCCAGCACAGACCCAGATGAAAATGAGCCAATCTTGTTAATTTGCTCTTTTCTTGTTTAACCTGAGGAGTGACTCAAGTCACAAGGATTTATGCGCTCGTTTCTCAGAAGAAAAAGAATGCCTAAAGGAAGTTACAATGACCAGATAACCAGCTGCCATTGATGCACAGAAATTTGATTGCCTAGGAGTTTATCTGGAAAGAAAGAAATACGGACTTCCCCTTTGTTTCTCTGAACCTCCTCCTCCCAAGCCCCTTAGCTCTATGAAGACCCCCTGCTTTCTTCTTTCATTTAGACAGATTTGAGAGAAGCTATTCCCTTGTCTTCTCATTTTGACCAATCCAAATCAAGCTTTCTCCATCTCCAGGCACCTGATGTCTCAGTGATTGGCTTAATGTGCATCATGCACACGAGCTTGAGATTAAGAGATTTGGTATCATGAAGAATATAACATATATATAGTATTCCTCAAGCTTTATCTAGATCTTACTTTAATATTACACTTACAATTAGGTATAATCAATCCTTAACACAATTCTTTAGTTGAACTTTCTCCAGCTTTTTCACTGGATAAACTCATCCTTTAGTAGATTTCTCATAAGGGCTCATGAGCAAAATATTCTTACATGCTTAAAACTGTTTTTCTATACGCTTGACAATATAGGAAAATTTGGCTGGCTATAAAAACTTTGGGCTCATACTCTTTAACATTAATTCTTTAAAATGTTCCATTTTTATTTATTATTTACTGCTTACAAGTTTGATACCTCCTGATTTTTTTTTCTTGTAAGTGATTTGATATTTTGCCTGGAGGCCAAGAGATTTACGTTTTTCTTTATCTTTAAAGTTTAATCATTTTACTGGGATAATCCTTGCAGTTGACCATTATGTATCAGTTTTGCCAGATACACAGTGAGCCTTTTCAATACAAAGTTCTTTAATTTTATAAAAATGTGTGTGTGTGTATATATATATATATATACATACATATAACTTATTATTATTATCATTTCAGCTCCATTCTTTTGTTTTTCTTTTTCCAGGATCTCTAATTATATGTATGTTGGATCTTTATTGCCTTAGTTCTAAAACGATCTATTTCACTCTCATCCTTTTTAAAATTTTTGTTTTGTTTTGTTTTGTTTTCTAGATCATTTTTATTTTTTATCTCCTATGCTCCTAACTGTATTCTCAGTCAGCATGTAACTCAATTTTAGTTTCAAGGTAAATTTGTCTCTTTTTTTCCCCCCTGAGTTTGATAAGCTCCTGTTTGACACTTTCCTGTTATTTATTCGTATCTTCTCTCAGTTTTGGAATTTTAATTCGTGGTATTCTTTCATATATGCAACCACTTGTTAACTTTATTTAGTTGAATTAATGAATTGTATGTGATAGCGTTGTGTTACAGTTTTTCTTTTCTTTCCAACTGTTTTTTGATGTATTGATATGCCCAAACTTTTCATTCTTGTTTTCTGTTTTATTTTTAAAGTTATTTTGGATGGATGCTGGGAGTTTTATTTCCTCATCATTAGCTGAACCAGGTTTTCCTGCCTAAGGAATAAAAGGTGGACTGAGAAAGATAGGTTTGGACTGAGGAGATATGGCTTACTTGGTTTCTTAATTCAAGAGTGCTGTGGAAAGTGAAATGCAAATTCTTTAGTAAAGTGTGCCTTCTGGGAAGAATTTTTCTTTCTCTGATTCTTTGACTATATTTCATTTCTATAAAGCTATTATCATCAGATGTTTCCTTCTTTCTCTTCACCACCAACCTCTAGGAAGCATTTTCCCATCCAAGCTGTCCTTCCTCCCCAGAAGCAGTGCCCTCCTAAGAGTGCCTCTGTTGGTCCTACGCACTTCTTAAGATACTTTCTTCTTGCTCCCCTGTTGTCATTCTCTCATCTACCACGCTTTAGATCTTTTCTCGGTATTCATCCACTCAAGATACAAACCCCCCACCTTCTGGGGGTAAATCCTAATCAATATTACCTCTATTTCATTACTACTATGATCCTAGTGTTTTCTGTCCTTTTCTGTACAATCCTTGTCTGACCCTTTACCCTGGTTTCTAATCCACACAATGTTTACTTATATATAAATCAAAATTTTCCATATTTTCTGCCTCCCTGCTATTGTCATAGGTTATGGGTGATTTCATTTGTTCTTCTGGCAGATATAAATGTTTTTTAGGGGGAAAATTTGAAGTTAGGTGGCCACAATTAGTTTCTTGGAAACCAGAAACTCTATTTTTCTTTAAGGTCTGATATTTACAGTTAAGAAGACAGGAAATACACCTGGAAAATCCTCAGATTGTATAAATCATTATTTTAGCATTCATGTTTTGTCTTATGATTTTATATTTTGCTAAAAAAAAATCATCTGAGGTTAAAAATGAATATTCTTTTCTGTGTTCTTCTGTACCCAGATTTAGTTCCTTAGCTAATACCAGTTAATTTGGCAGTGTTTTGGTAGTTCATTTTCTATATTCATCTTTAATTGAAGACAAGTAAATTTACTGCTTTTAAAAAATCTAATCTTGGATATCAGACAGATGGAGATGGGGAAAGAAGAAATTTCACTCCACTTATCTTCTGTTGTATTCTATTGCTAAGTTTTGCCTTGTATGCTATCAATGATTTATTTTCAACCTCAAGTTTCCCCATTGAAAGCTGTTGATATGAATGCCATTTTTGACCTTTGAGGATTATTTGTTTCTTTTCCCTCAAATATCTTTTTAACCTGTGTATAAGAATTCTACTAGTAATTTTGAGTGACATTTGACTTTTAGCTGAGCTGTCAAAATATCACAGTCATAAATGCTTCTTACTCAAAAACAAATCTCCTGACTAATTCTCTTAAAAGAAAAGGTTAAAAACATTTCCTATTTTACAAAAAGTCATCAATAATTTCTGTAGGGGGCACTCATTTTTTCTGCAATGATGTGCATATAGCACTCTTTATAATATATTAAAATCTTAAATTTTCTTTTTTTTTTTGCCAACTTAATTAAGAGGAATGAATAATTCTGAGTGATACCGAGCAGTGGGCTCACTCTGCTCACCACAATCTGAGCCAGTCAATCACGAGGAGTTAGGGATCGAGAAAGGAAGTTGTGCTTTTTTGTGAGGAAGATTGGCCCTGAGCTAACATCTGTTCCAATCCTCCTCTATTTTATATGTGGGATGCTGCCACAGCATGGCTTGATGAGCAGTGTGGAGGTCCGTACCTGGGATCTGAATCTGTGAAGCTCAAGCTGCCAAAGCGGAGCACTTGAACTTAATCACTACGGCATAGTGCCGGCCCCCAAGAAAGGAAATTTTAATTCGATTAGGAAGGTAGCAGACTAATGTCTCAAAAAAACATCTTTCAAAAATTATAGAATCTCGAGGCAGTTACATAGGGAAAATAGGCAGTAAGGGTTTCTTCCGGGCATGAAGGACTCCAGGGCCTTTTCCACTCTTCTGTCAGCTGTGATGGATGCTTGTAGGTGTGTTTCCCACCTCTGGTCAGCCTATTCCTGGAGAGAAACTGATAGAACAAAGTTTTAATTTATCAAGCTATCAGGGAATACGTATGTGAGCAGAGGCTTTAAAGCGGGAGAGCATGTGAAGTTTTTAGAGTGCATGCAGAGCAGCGAGCAGTCACACAGAGGAGGGGCTGGGGCCATTTAGTAAAACAAGATGGCCTCACTTTGTTCACTTACATAAGCTCTGCAAATTTTTAATAAAATGCTATAAAATCTAGGATATTTGGCCTGACAATTTTATTTTTCTAGGTTTATAATGATAAAATTAAAGTTTATTCATTATTTCAGACTATTATAATATCCCATCTTTTGAGAAATATGTGTTAAGCACCCACTATATATCCCCATCCATGTTCTAGGTGCATGGAGCATGGAAGCAAATAATGTAGAGAAGAACTTTGCTCTCAAAAGGGAAACAGAGATTGGATAGACAAATGGACTGATGGGCAGATAAGCTAAAATACATCAGACTGTGGTAAATGTTTTGTTTAAAAATGAAGATAAGGTGTAATGTGATAACTAATGGCTAATTTAGATTGGATGAATGAGGTGAAAAGCATTCTAGGAAATAGAAAGAGCTTAATAAAAACAGAAAGATGGTCAGTATTGGCAGAAATTGGAGTAAAGAGTCTGTTTTTCTAAAATAAAATTTGGCCTTTAGAAAAATATTGACTATCAAATTACAGTGAATTAGTGTTTGTTAGATAATATTTGAGAATATTTTGAGAATCTAGTGATCTAAAATACTTCATTGACTGAATCATTTGTCAATGGAAAACCCAGTTAGTTCTTTTGATTATGAGCTTTCCTGTATTGAACAAAACTCTGGAAATGTGGTTTCAAGGAGACCTCACTCCCTTTGAAGGAAATACTTCCCTAAGGATAGCTTTTCAGCCCTAGCAGCTTGGTAACTCTCTAGTCTAATGAAAGCAAGTGCTGGAGCAAAGGAAATCTGGCGTCTGCCTGTGCAGTCTTCCAAAGGGTTCTTGAGGCTCTTAATGTGCAATGAAGGAGATAAGGTATCTGCTGCGTGGAAACGTTAAAGCTTCTGAAGAACCTTGTCTTCCTCACCATGTTTACAAAACAACATATAAATCCATCTGCCACAGCAAAGAAAGAAAAATCCTTTTCCTCAAATAAAGCCCAAATATGCATAATAGAATATGTGTGTGGGAGTGTGTATACGTTATAAATTCTAATGAAAAAGAATTGTATAATTCTGCATGATATAGATAATTATATCCTCGCTACTAGCTGTCCTCTCAGACTGTTACACTCTGTCCCCACAAATTCACATCACTAGCTCCTTTACCTTCTTCAGAATTTGCCACTTTATTTAAAATTATCTATCCTCCTCCTCAAACTTGACATGCTTGATTCCCTTTCCTTATCTCTTATTTGTTGATTTTATAAAAACAATATTACATTAGCTATGGGAGAGCATGCAAGGGTGTGAACATGACGCTGGCTATCTAAGGTCGTCAGAGTCAGCACAGGGTGAAATTTGCTGAAGGGTGCCATGTCAGGAATACTTCTGTGCTCTGCCGAAGAACATTTCTTTGAACTCCGTGAATGACTATACAAAGCAAAAATTGCCACCAAGTATAAAGGAAAAATTTGCTTCTCTTTTCAAAGCTTGATATTATTCAGAATGAAATGTATATGTATGCACTCAAACTGAAGAAGCAGAGAAAGAATCCTTTTTGATCATTAAGGTCATCCTTTGAGTACATTTTGAAGATGATTCAGGAATTTTTGGAAGATGTAAACAGATACTGAATAAAATACAGTCTCTTTGAAGCCAATTAAGAAAATGGATGAAAGCAAGGAAATACAAATGTGCATTAAAAATTGAAATGTCACATGTAAAATATTTAAAAGATTTTTTAAAAAATCAAATTCCATTTCAATTTTTGGCCTCTCCTAATTTTTGCCATCTTATGCTTAAGAAACTCCAAAGAACTAGATCTCTAAAAAACCAACACCTGAGGAAAATCTGTGTATACATGTATGTATATTCTCCTTCTTAGTGTTTGCAGGGAGGCACAGTTGTATTTGTCTTTGCATTCTTTTTCCTCTGTTATTCAGCCCTTCATTCTACTATCCTATCTCTGGAAATGAAATTAATCCATTCAAATATTTAGAATAACGTGTGCTACAATGTTAATTGTGTCAATTAAGGCATTTCAACATGAAACTGGTTTTGAGAGATTGTACTGCCAATGGAGAAAGCTGGATATAAACCTCCTGGAATAACTAAGTTCAAGGTCTGACTCATAGTATGGATTATACAAAGGGAACAGTGTGAAAACTGCCATGATTCTATTAGAAAGAACAGGATGAAACAAGGAGGAAATAGCAATGGTTCCAACTTTGTCGCATCTTCGCCTTCTGTGAACTTGAGCCAACAGTGAATTGATTCTTTCCTGAAAAAATGAGGATGGCTGCTTGATGCTTAGAATATCAACAATGGAAGAATTCAATGGACACTCCCTGACACAGCGCATAATAAGTATAGCTACAGTCTTTACAAAGGTCATTCACAATTATTTTTCATTTTATTATTTTTTAAAAATTTAATTCTTACCTAAGTTTTTGTGACCAGAATTTAAAATATCTAACAATGGTTTGAGTTGAATAGAAAGCATTAATCTTCATGAGCCTCATGCAAGTGATAGCGTTTGAGATGTGGTGGGGAAAGTACTTCATAATGACGCTTAAATGAATTACAGTCTGTTTAAGCAGAAAAGCGTCTCTGAGCTGGACAGACATAAGACAGCTGGCGGCAAATACACAGTGCTACCTTCCCGCTAGTGGCTGTGTGTCTTCAATAAAGACAAAATGCCCCCAGAAGAGTCAAACACTCCGCTGAAATCTGGCCTTCACAACAATGAAAGCATAAACGACAACAATGCTGTACTCACTTGATATGATTTCTTATTCTTTTCTGTATAATTCCCAAAGATCTGGCTGTTTTATGGGAATAGATTGTTTTAGATAGAGTATAACTAATTTAGCAAACCATCTCAAGAATCTTTAAAATGCTCATTCTCATTGCCTAGTAATTTTACTTCCATAAAATAATACAGAACTCCGACAATGACTTACATAGAAAGATATTAAAAATTTACATATGAGAGAACATATACAAACCTATGTGCTGTACTGTGAAGAGCTATATAGAGATTAGCTAGATAGAGAGACATAAAGATAGTAAATCTGTGTATACCTATATCCTTATCTAGTAGAGGGATAATACATAATTATACCTCCAGACAGATGTATACTGTGAATTATTTATTTACACTGTGACATAGACTGTGCAATTATTTACACATCTACACTTCTGTATGCTTCTTTACTTATTTCTCTATAACTAATCTAATCTTTCTGAATAGACCACACTCGGCTGGGCATTAAGGTATAAATAACTTAAATTTAAAATTTTCCAATTACTTCTCTTACTTTCTCTTCCAGTTTCAGTAATTTCCTTCAGTTTGAAACAAGCTCTCTCAGACAATTACGTAGTTAATTTGAAGCTACGTTCGCCATCAGGCTCTTTCTCGATCTGTCTCTTTGTACCTGAGATGATATTTAAAATTAAGGGAAAGTTTGTTGTCCTGAAGGGTTGAGGCAGGAAGCAGGCTTTTTGCAGACTTCACTTGAAGACAGCTGGTGGCTGGCTGGCATTCTTCAAGCTGTGGTTGGGCTGGCCCCTCACGGGCTTCCTGTGAAGGCTGCCCCTATGGGCCATGGTGGGCACAAGCTGTGCCTCGCTCACTCAGCTCAGGCAGTGCTCTGGGAGTATAGCGGATTTCCCTTGCTGATTGGTCTCATTGGTTCCCATTCATATCACAGACACCTTGTTCCTGGCAGAGACTCCCATTTTGTCTCCAGCCCAATAACATATTCTATAGTACTTAGCTATCGAATGATTTCTTCCATGTAACAGTGACCCCTGAATCTTTCTGGAAATTTCCCTAGTCATTTATTCAATTCCTTTCTTCTTTTTCTTCTTCTTCTTTTTTTTTTTAGGTGAGGAAGATTGTCCCTGAGCTAACATCTGTGCCAATGTTGCTCTATTTTGCATGCGGGATGCCACCACAGCATGGCTTAATGGGTGGTGTGTAGGTCTGTGCCCAGGCTCTGAATCCTTAAACCCAGGTCGCTGAAGTGGAGCACACGAACCCAACCACTTCACCACTGGGCCAGCCCTCAATTCCTTTCTGAACCCCGACGTGGGAGGCTGGAGGAACATGGAGGAACTCCTGAACTCTTCCTGGCCAGGCAGAGTAGAAGGTGTTTGGGGATTGCTCCAGACTCAAGAATCTGAACACTTTCCCCTGTGCTGTCTCTTGTCGCCCTCATGCCGGCAAGGTCATTATGACTGGCTGCCTCCAACCAAAGTTCTAAGCAGGAAGGGGGTGGAAAATTTCTGCTTCTCATTCTCTCCTCTTGGAAACTTTTGTGCATATGGGAAAGTCAGGAAGCAATTGTCCAAATGTTTTCTTCCCCTACCTCTCTTTCACTTTCCACAATCTACTGTGGCTGGAAGGAGCAGGCTTCCTTCTCCCACACGACTGGACACATCCCCATTAACATCCTGCATTTTCTCCACCTCTGATTTTAGTAAACTGATGGGCAAGACTGCCAAACCTGGGTCGTAAAGCCCTTTCGATCTCGTCAAAACTTTCACGTAACGACTACTGTCATGCTGGGGGAACAGCAAATAAACAAAACATCAAATTTGATGATCAAAGCTGAGAAATTACCTTTCCTTCTAGATGGAATATATTCTCTCCCAGAGCAAAGAAAACAATAAAGTTTTGGAGGAGGCTAGGGAGGCTTAGATGAAGTGGTTAAGAAGAAATTATCTATTGAAGATCTTTGTGGGGTATGGAGAAAGTGGACAAGAGATTTTAAAAAGAGATAGAAAAAGGGGCTGGCCCCGTGGCCGAGTGGTTAAGTTCGTGCGCTCTGCTGCAGGCGGACCAGTGTTTCGTCGGTTCGAATCCTGGGCGCGGACATGGCACTGCTCGTCAGACCACGCTGAGGCAGCGTCCCACATGACACAACTAGAGGAACCCACAACGAAGAATACACAACTATGTACTGGGGGGCTTTGGGGAGAAAAAGGAAAAAATAAAATCTTTAAAAAAAAAAAAAAAAAAAAAAAAAAAAAAAAAAAGAGATAGAAAAAAAGAATAAAAAGGAAAGGTGATGAAGATCTGGATGCACAAAATATGGAGAGACCATACATTTTCTTATAAATTTTACTTTTTGAACCACCCTTTAAGGTTAGTAAAATGGGCTTTAACTAACACATGACTATAACTTATTATATGTGAAAATATGTGACAAATACTCATGCTTAAGAAATATAACCAGGGCCAAATATGTTAAAGTAAAAGTGAGTTAGTCATTGGGACAAATGCTTAGGGCAAAATCTCTAGTTGATTAAGTGTTAAAAACAACAGCACACTTGCTGGTACTGCCTTGTTGATCATTGGTGGCTCCCTAATTTCAGTTTAGGAAAGGAATTGGGGGGCAGTTTAGTTGGAAGGAGTAGGGGAAAAGTAGGATAAAAATAGCAAAATTGTGTTGTTATTGTACTGCATATAAAACTGAGAAAAATTCATTACACACATCAAAGAATGGTGGTAATAGAAGTGGCCATCATGGTTAAAGACACTTTGACCCCTGCCTAAATGTCATCAATTTTCCTGATGTCCAATAGCTTCCTGAGGAAAGTGAATTGGCCCAAGTTTAAGTGACATGGTGTGGAATGCAGTTCAAATATTGTTTCTGGTTTCCAATGACATAAAGATAACTGATTTTTCAGATCTTTTGCACAAAAGATGACAGAGTTACATGACGTATCTATAAGGAGAAATTTTTTGACATACAAAGAAGAAAATTAGAAAATAGAAAAAATAAAGTGTCCCAATTATGAAAGATACAAAACAGGTACTTTTAGGTATTTTAAATTAATCTCTAATCATATATATATATGTGTGTGTGTCTGTGCATATATAAATATATATAATATCTCTCTATATTTTATCTACTATAAAAATAGTATATTTAATAGAATATATGTCTATTAAAGTATAGTATAAATATTCATAGAATATATGTATTCTATTTAATCTACTTTTTTTTTTTGGAGGAAGATTGGCCCTGAGCTAACATCCCTGCCCATCTTCCTCTATTCTGTATGTGGGATGCCTGCCTTAGCATGGCGTGATAGGTGGTGCATATGTCTGCCCCCGGGATGCACACCAGCTAACCCCAGGCCACCAAAGCGGAGCACACGAACTTAACCACTATGCCACTGGGCTGGTTCCCTAATCTAGTATTTTTAACAGGTGAATTAAAATCTATACTTTTGTAGATTTTTAACGTCTTTGTAATTCTATCAGTTTCATCTTATATATTTTGAAGATATATATGATTGAATGTCTTTTTAAAAATCATAGTTTAGCATCTCCTTTTGTTTCTTTTAGTACTTTTTATCCTCAAAATACTATTTTATCTGATAGTAATGTTATTTTGTTTGGTATTTATCAGCTGTCTCTTTTCCAGTTATCTCATTTTAAACCTTTTTGCTTTAGATATATCTCTCATAGATAGCACATATCTCTTTTATTTTTAATCCAAGTCTGATATTATCTACATTTAAAAGCTAATCTGTTTATATTTATTGTTATCACTGGCCTAGTTAAAATTATTTCTACCATCTTGTTTTCATTTTCTCTCTAGCCTTTTCTTTTCTGCTTTCTTTTCTTACCTCCCATTGAAATATGAAAGCTTTTTACAAATCTCTTCAAAGGTTATCCTTGATTTTTTTTATAAACGTCTCTGTAACTTCTTTCACGGTCTTCCATAGAAATTAAAATTGCCCTGCAATGCTTCTTCCCTTACGGTCCTTAAAAGTTGCACAAATGCATAAACACGATGGTAGAAAACTCCTTTCATCACTTCCCCAAACTGTACAACAGCACAGAAAAATGTTTGCAATTCAATGCTAAGCAAAAAGCAAGACCCAAAATTTGAGTGCCTCGTGGGTGAAACTATGTCATATGATGTTCTCACAAAGTATTATGCTTCTTGTTTGGCCCTTCATTGTCCATTTACGGCATGTTATCCTGTATTTTATCTCCTTTTGATGAACTAGTGAATGAAACTTGCAAAACAGACTGAGTGATACAACTGTGAAGTAACGCTGAGTGTCACCAAAGCATCAGTTCTCACAAAGATTTGCTTAGGAAAGATACAGACAGTTAAACGGCATAATTATTATCATAAATTACATACCTCACTGTCCTCCTGCCAGTGTAATTATTGTTGAAATAATGAGAAGTTTCCTAAGTGAATGTTCACTGCTAAGGTAAGGAACTAATTATATTCATGATTAGCTTTTAAATTTTAATTACCTCATTTCTTTGAACAAATGTTTCTTACCTGGTATATAAAAAGAACTTATAAAAGGTATAGGAAAAGTAATGAAGAGGATGAAGTTATATTCATAATTATATGCGTGCACGAGCCTTCCAAATCATTGATGCAGCAAGGATAAAACAATTTTAAAAGTTCTAGTAGGAACATATGGTGAACAGTTTGCAGAAATGGCAGAATATTATAAGCATATGGGTCTATTCCATGTGAGCTTAAGCAATTTGGGGGGCAAAGAACATCATATCAAAGAGGATGCTCTTTTAAGTGCCAAAATACAGCAATATTAAATATTGTTGGCCTGAATACTATGGTGGTGGTGCTGGTGGTGTACACGTGTGAGTGTGTAAAACAGAAAGAAAATTTAAAAATAACTGATGACTTCATTAAAATAAAGTATACTCATTATACAAACTTAATTGGACTCTTAGGAGTTGATCATGTCACAGTTGATCAGCAGTTAAAGACTGTGGTTGTGGCTTCCATATTCTTAACATTTCTCCATTTAAAGAAGCCAGTACCAAAGAACAGAAATGATGACTCATTAAAATATATTTTAAATTTTTATTTAGATATTTCTTTGATGTCTCAGCTATTCAATGTTTAATGTATGTTTCATTTTAGCTCACTAGTGTATATTTGGTTTATTTAAACTATTTTTCTTTTTGTATCATTAATATTTGTTGTATATTTCATTAGTGAATAACAAATCATTCAGAAAGGTTTGATACCAAGTTTTCTTAGATTAGTAGCGCTCATGAAAACTTTCCAAAAATCTTTTCTTTTAGACACTGAACGTTAGCTATTACGTGACCACGTTGATAGTCTTAATATTTAGTGCAAAGGAAATTTTCTAAATGTAGAGTGTATTAAAGAAACAAGAAGCGTTTTTTTTTTTTAATTAAGTGGTCTTTTCACAAAATCAAAGACTTCTGTGCTGAAGAATTAAAATATGAGGAGTCTTATGAGTCCCGATGAATATATTTGCGACAAGTTTTGTCATTGTACTTAAGGAAACTCACATCAAAATCTTTGGAAAACATTCCTCCAATTTTTGAGATTTGATTCCAATTTCTATTCCTAGGTCTCCGTCTGCTTTTGCTTTAAATTTTCTTTCATAACCTGTCTAAAACAGTTGTATTTTTGAAAAAGTATCTCATCAACTCAAAGGATATTAGATCCAGAAGGACCTTTGGAAATATTCTAGTTCAGTAGAATATTTTCCCACCCAATACATCTGAGGGATTTAACATACTTCTGTGAGTAATGGAGGGTCACGGGACTGTAATTTTCATTGGTAAGACAACACATGAGAGAGGTGAGGAGAAGGGAGAGATTTTTGGACAGAATTTGCATGAGGAATGAGTGTACATGGTTTTTAAAAGCTACCCAAGAGATCTGGATATGCCCCCTCAGGTGAGAATCTTCATTCTGGAGGTAAAGCAACAGAGGAACAAATAAAAATTGCAGCTTTCAATAGCAGAACTAGAACTGGATCCTCAGCTTTCTGACTCCTAACCCAATGCTCTTTCTTCAGCACCATATTACGTTCACTTACTCAAGTCCCATGTAATTTAGATTTCTTCGTTTGCAAGAAATATAAACTGCCTCGGGGTAATTTAATTGAAAAAGGAATTTAAAGTACATAGGATAGCTTGTGGAATTGAAAGGAAAATGGAAGAAACAGGCTTCAGAGCAGCTCTGGGCCCTTGCCTTCAGAAATGAACAGATATTCTTTATCACTGCCAGCCTGAATTTGGTCAATAGTTCATGTGTCATTCTGGTCAAGAGTCAAATTCAGCTAAGCTGGGGTCATTCATCCATCCTTTGGCAGGAGTGAAGTGGGGTACCTTGATCAGGAGTCCCACCAAGACTGAAGAATGGTTGATTGTCTAAAAAAATTAGAGTGTTGTTGCCCAAGAAAGGAATGACTGGTAATGGGCAGCGAGACCAACACCTGTCCACTCCAGTCTCCTCCTTGAGATGTCTCATCCCAGCAGAGTCTTTAAACCTTGTTTTTGTCATAGTCAGTCCTGGCATAATTTCTGGCTGTTGGCGACGTGGTCACAAGCAGAAATTCTCTTCCTCAACTCTTGCCATTCTCCCACGTGAATCAGCCTTCCTCTTAGCCTCCACTCAACAGATGGGACAAGCACACGAGTGGAGGTGGTATTCCTGGAAAGAAGCTTTACAGAAAAGAATAAACTAAGAGTGAACAAAAACTAAAAACATTAGCATCAGAGAGGAAGAATTTGCAGGAATTCGTGCCAGTTCTTTTCGGATTTCTCACGTAGGGCATACCCTGAGGAGAAGGGGCAGGAGACGTGGGGCTGCTGTGCAGCAGATTAGAGGTGACTTAAAGGTTTCTGAGTAGACTGTGTCACCCAGAGGAAAGTTAGAAATGTGCAAGGGCCAGGCCAGGTGACCAGATCATTGTCTCCTAGCTCTGCTCTTCCCATGAACGAAATAGAAACTGGAATTGAGTCATGGGGAACAAAGTGGGAGTAGTGAATTATCAGAGATTGTGGTGCAAATGCAGTTGACATTTCGATTATGGCGTCTGGGTGGAAGGGAGCAACTGAAGGAGCAGAAGGCGGCTGGGGCGTGGAATGGCTCAGTGACTGGAAGCTGTCATGTCAAGGAGCCAGTTTCTTGGTGTGTGCAATGTAGCTGTGAACGACCACAGGAGTTGTGACCACAGAGAGGACTTTCAATGCTCAGGATTCAGGCATGGAGTCTGGGTACAGCTGATTCATGTGTGTGGCTGAGGTGAAATGGGCGTAAAGTTGATAAGACAAGAGCACAGTCTACACTGGGTAAAAAAAGTCACTCCCTCAGGTTTAAGAAAATGTCAGAAAAATAGGAATATAAAATTGAGTGATGAGAATTAATGTTAATGCCTTGAGTTGCACTTAGAGTCAAATGATATCGGAGACCAGCTAGATAGTCCATCTTGCAGTTCTTTTCTGGGAGGGTTATTCTTTTCCTTGCATATATGAAAGCGCTATGCTGTGAAAAACCACACTGAAGAGAATTGTAGCCCCCTCGCCTGACTAACTCAATACTCCATTTTTTAAAAAGGTAAAAAACAAAAGAAAAGTGACAGACCAACTACCTAGAATGCTAAAGGGTCAAGGTATTGGTGAGACTGCCAAGTTTTGGAGCCGTATTCTATGGCATGAGATGCAAAAGTGTGTTTTTCTATGTGAAGCATAGCGATACAGATTTACAGCCTACTTTAGGATTTGGTACTATTGAAAGCCAGAATAGTAACACAAGCTTGAAACGCTAATAGGAGCCAGCTAAAGAGAAAGCCAAATTGAAAGAAGTGAAGAGAGACTAAAACCTCTGGGAAATCCTGTCTGAACCCTAGGCTGCACACCCACTCTGACAAGCTTCCTAAGCTTCGTTGGAAATGCCAACCCAGTCTTAACATTTCTCAACTGACACACAGCCCGCTTAGTGATGAGAACAAATTCAGCCATTAGTGGAAGACGTTTAATTCCTCAACAGAGGGAATTTTTCTGTCCTCTAAACATCTTGTAGGAACTCTTTTTATAGATATTTTTATTGTTTCCCCTTTCTTTTCCCAAAATGCACTTACAGTGAGAATAGAGCAACAGTAAAAAAATGAAGAAATCAATTTATATTTTCTACAACCCCTAAACATAAATCACATTCATACTTCTGTTGGTTTTGCCTATTTTGTCACAAATCACCTAAATTTTAATAATGTAAGAATAAAAGCACAACTTATAATGCTCTCAACTTGTAAGTAAAAGCATTTGAAACAGTTTCCTCTCGGGAAATATGGAACAACTTACTTTAAAATAGAAAAACCCTTGTCTAGGATAAAGGTGTGACGTGTGCAAACTCTTCCTATAGAGGCTGTCTGTGATCTCCCAACATTATCTTCATCCTTCAGGCTTTCTGCCATCCCTGTATTTATCTGCTTGGTTTTTAATTCCTGCAAGTTATTGGCACTCCTGTTGCTACTCCTATTGCTATGTTCTGCTTCTAGGCAATAAGAAGAATTCATGAAAACTGGAGCTATTTTTTTATAATCCTTCATAAAGCAAAAGTTAGAGAGGTAGTGGTCAAGTTTTCATAAGGAAAACCATTGAGGAAACTAAGTTGTGGGATTGGGTATCATCTAACATCGTCCCAATGGACACACTTAGTATCATCACAAATGTTGGAAAATTGACCTCATTTTCTGCTAGCATCAAATCTACATTAGAAACAACAGTAACTGCAGGCCTTCAAAATGATGGGCTGACTCCACTGAGGATGCTGTATCCTAAAGTCATGCTTCCATGTGGGAAGAAAATAGCAACTCATGGAGGGTCTCTAAGTTGGGGGTTTTATACTACTCCTCTTCTTGGCGACTACACTGATGACCTCCCTCCCAGAATGAGCAGGGTCAAGATTGTGATCTGAAGATCTGCAGCTGGGTGTGGGTAGTGATGGTGCCCAGACACCGGACACAGAGCAGAGTGGAACCAACATCAATATTCCGGAGGAAGACAGCCCTAAGAAGCAAGTGGCTCTGTCAAGTCTAAGGGAGAGAGTTGATAGCAAGAACAGGACCCAAATCAACAGATTTACAGTCCAGGTCAGAGAAGCTTGAGCAAATGGGCTTGCGAGCCTGGAGAGTTACCTGAGCAACAGAACTCAGGGATGTAGCTCTCTAGAGAGTTCTACAGCAGAGCTCGTGGAGGCGGAGAAGCTATTATGGGCTCTGAGAGGTTCAGTCATGAACAGAGTAGGCATAGTCATCACAGGCGCATTTTTAGAATCAAATAAGATAATGTGCACGACAGTACTTTGTAAAGTGTAATGCAAATGGGAAGAGTCATTATTGTCATTAACGTTATTATCGTCATCACAGAGCCCTGAACTCCTAATAAGTCTATATGCTGGAAAAGAATGAAAAGGACTAATAAGAACCTGATTCTTTACCCAACAATTTAGATGCTAAAGATCAGGCGCAAGTGTAACCAGAAGTAAAACGGTTTAACTAATGTGTGTAAAACATAAATTAAAAATTCATCTCATGTACAAGTTTACGGAAAATTTATGTTTGTGGTGGAAGGCCAAGGCAAGTATATCTGTGGACCGAACATGTCCCAAATTGTCAGTAAAACAGGTAGTCCTTCTCTGAGCAAAGTGGAAAGACTTTGCAGATCAGGAAAGATTTCAGAATCTCTTTAAGCTTTACGAAAGCCAACTTTATGGTCCAGGTGAAAATCTAACCATTGTCAGACCACATAGTTTAATATATTGACTGTTCTCCATTTCTTTTGATGTGTTCTGTCCTGACCAATGAAAATGAAACTCCCTGAGGGCAGACCCTAAATTTCCTTAATCTTGCATGCTACTCAGAAAATTATAAATACTCTAGGTATTTAGGGAGTACTTGGTGATTATGGCTGACGTGACAGTATTGTCAGAATATGGCCCAGTTTTGACAAAGAGGAGAGCCTAAGTGGAGGGAATGGTCAGAGTGAATAGGAGAAGGGACACAAACTCGGATATGGGGGGAATAAAAGAGTGAATCCAAAGAGACCTTTGAAAAATGGTTAAAAAAATAATTTTTTTTACATCTGTAGAAAGCCACCATAGAACTTTCTAGAATAAGATACTAAAGAAAAAACAATAGGCTGCAAAAAAATGGAGACATGGCAATTGGGTAAACAGAGAGAAGGATAGGATATTTCCAAAGGTAGGAAGTCCGGCAAGGAGAGACTATGGGAAGCAGTGGGGGCTGAGGAGGAAAGTGCTGTCCAGAGGAGTCTGACATCCACATTGGACTTGCAGATCAAAGGGTAGAGTAGAGAGAGTAAGAGAGTGAAGGGTGACATTTGGGTAACTGGATGTTAAAGCAGGACTCTGTTGGCCTCAGTTTTGTTTGAAGCCCCGGGAAGGAGGACAAAACAGGGGTGTTAAGTGCCCCTTTAATACGTCAAAGTATGAGGATAAATCCTCTATGCAGGAATTATAAGGGAAAAAAAGATAAGGCAAAAATCTGGGGATATTTGGAAGGCTGAAGACTGGTTTTGGGGATAATTTCTTCAGAAGCAGCTAATTGAGTGCTATGATGTTCTTTGTCACCCATCCCTACCATGGGGCAGGGCAGAGATGTATTTGTGCTTATTCCTCACATCAAGTAGAGATAGATGGGCTTCCAGAAAGCCACTTGGGAAGCTTAACTTAGAAATCTAGAATTTGTGAGGTACAGAGACTGGCTCTAGACCCACATCTAAAAAACATAAAAGGCAAGATTGTGCTGGCCAGTTGCCCAGGACAGCAGAGCAGAAAGGGCTGCTCTGGGAGTGGCTGTTCTTGTGCTGAAGGTCAAAATATGGAGGGAGTCAGCCTGGAGTTATTTTGATGCTGCCCAGGAGGCTCCCCTGGAGGGGTAATATGACTCCAGCATGTGAAGCCCAGATAGTAGCAGTGCCATATCATGGTCGTTCCCATTAAGTAAACTTTCCTTGGTTTTACCAGCCCTTTCTCCTACCCAATCCATTTCTAGGGAGAAGGAAAAGGCTACCTAGAGATGGGTCGGGGGAGGAAGGGAAATAGACGGGAGACTTCCTCAGCAACCCACCACCCTATATCTTTTCCCTTTATAGACCCAGGAGAAGAAAGTGAGTCAGCTTACTAGTGAGTAGTTTTTCATCTGAAAATATACTTATTTTTTGTGGCCCCAAGGCCTTGTGACTATGGCCAACAGATAGAAGTTACAGTGGTAATATTTTGTCTCAGTATAAGGAAGAATTCTATGACTACAATTTATAAGATTTTGTTCCTGCCTTCCTTCAAGTGTCAGATTTATCTTTATAGGGCATGGTGGTAATTTCAAACTGCATAGTAAAAATTTAAGTCTTCATCATATAAAGTTGTCATAAACCCTTAATGGCCCCCAAGAAGGCTTTTGAAAATAATTTGGCTTGCTCTTTGCTCTTGGTTGGGAATCATGCTCTGAAATACAGCCAGGCAACTAAGTCTTTACAAAGTTTGATGCGTGACTTCTAAGGTCTCCCTCCAGACATCCTCTGTATTTAGCAGCATCATTTCATTGAAACTCACGCAGTGTGGTGACCTTCAAAATGAGAATTGTTTGTCCCCATGCACTGCATTGTTCTGATGCTATTCCTTCTTCACAGTCACCGTTGATTTCTCCAACCTTAGTAAAACAGAAAATTGATAAGACATAAAGAGCTAACCCTGGTGTCTGTCACCATATTTCAATTGCCATAGAGTCCTATATGTCTGCTGAGGCAGAAGCAACTGGTGGAGTTCAGAAAAAGCCAAAGATATTAAAAAAGGGCAGCAAAGGACCCGACACACCTTCCCTTCCTTCTGTTGCCTTAGCAACAGTTACAGGCAAATCTCATGGTCTATTGTGAAAACACGTTTCCCTGCATCCTCTAACAATGACAAGTACAACAGGATGCTCATTTATTTAACATGACAGTTCTGACAGAAGTTATACATTTCTCCCTATTGATGTAGGCAATGGAGTGGATGAGAAATGAGCAAGAATCCAAGCCTCAATCAACTTGTTGAATTCCTCGGCAAATAGATTCTGAGTTCTGGTTGTTTCTTGAGCGTAGTTCTGGGCTCTACGAGAAAGGCAAACTAGAAATCAGACATGATCCCTATACATAAAAGATTCTCTAATTAAGGGATCAAAATCAATGTTCAAGAACAATGCTAAGCGTTATCAGAATTAATTATTTTTATCTACAGAATCAGTTGACATGCCGGATAGTGCTTTACCCAATTTTTTTCCTTTTCCCCATGGATATACTCACATTTGATTCAACAAGCTTTTGTAAGATGCCAAAGACATTTCAGAGCCATAGATTAAAGATATTTGTCAGGGATGTGTGTATATTATGTGTACTTTGATTTCCAACTATGTATTGATTCAAAATTATGTTTATTTTATGCGTAATCTAAATAAAGTATGTGTGCCAGTGTTGCCAGGGTGAGGATAAAATCTTTTATTAGGCCAACACACTCTCTGGGAATGTGTTTTGGAGGTTACACCCCTCCTCTTGCTCTACTTTGACTATTGTAGAAAGAGCCAGGATGTTGAAGCCACACTGACATGAATTCAAACCCCAACTTGACCACCTACTAATTGTATATTCTTGGGCAAAGCTTTTATCCTCCTTGAGTATTAACATGAAGTGACATTTATAAAATGCTTGGCACATGCGGGTCAATGATTTTTGTAGCTCGGTGATGATACATGGGGCTTCATTGTGCTATTGTTTATGTATAAGATTTTCAAAGTAAAACGATGTTTAAATGCCTGGCATGTGCAGTATTTTATGTTCTAATGTGTTTCGAGCACCCTCACGTCCCATCTCTTTCCCCTTCCAAACTTGATTGATTTCCTTTTATGTTCTCCACTCTTACCACCTGTACCACTATTGTAAAATTGGTCATATTTTGCCTGTGAATATATTTGAACTGTTTCAAGTATTTTTGGCTCAGCTCTTTGTGTAACTAGATACTTAGCAAATACATATTTTGATAGTGATTGTTTCTATCTTTAAACCAATCAAGACATTATGCCAGGATAAGTACCAAGGAAAATTTCTGATATTTCTACTTTTTATTTATCAGTTCAAAAACGAACTTCTTTAAAAATATATATTGTCATCATAGAAAGAGCTGGAATCTTTTATAGTCTTAAGATATGCGTACCAGGCACTAACTAGTAAGTAACACTGGTCAAGTCACCGTAGCTCTTTTGGCCTCAGTTTGAGATTTGCTGACCTCTAGTATCCACATTGATGATTTTATAGCACTCATTTCCATAGAGGAAATGTAAACAATTGTCAGAGCCTCACTTGTTCATATAATAGATTAAAAATTCCACATTTCTCCCTCTTGTTAGCTTCCTTTGCCTCATATTTCTCATTTATTTTCTAGACTCTCATCATACCTGACTACTGAGTTTAAATTGTGAGGTCATTAGAGAGAATTGGCCAGGCTGTCTGCTGGAGCTGTGTGAAATACACTATTCATCACAAGAATTATTTTTAGTGGAGCAACTTCTTTCTAAAAAAGCAGAAGTATGGCTGGAGAGAATCACAAAAAATAGCGGGTGCTGCAAGTGAAAACACCGTTTCAATATGTCTTTTTTTATTTACTTCGTTGTCCCATCTTGGACTCAACTTGTCCAAGCTTATCAGCAGCTTATCACCTTGTTAATGAGCTTAACAGCTTTTCACCTGTTCCAAGCCCGAAAAACTAGCTTCTTTGGTTCTCTATTGGTATCACTATTGGTATCTTCATTCTCTGGGTTAATCATGTTTGATGACATGGGGTCAATGTTCACTCTACTCAGGCATTGTCTACAACTGACTCTCATGAATTCTTCTTCCAAAATGTCACTGACATCCATCCTTTCTTCTCCATCACTTCCAACTGCCAGCATAACTTAGTTTTAGTCTTTATTCCTTCAAATTTAAACAATTCCAATGGCCTTCTTACTATCCTGCTCTAATAAGTTCTTTACTACCAGCTTAATCTTACAGTATTAATTTCATTATGTTAGTTACATGCCTTTCTGTTGCCTACAAGGATTAAATTCGAATTCCCAATTTGGCTCATATTTGCTCCCAAACCTCACTACTCATCTGTAAGAATACTGATATGCGCTATAGCTGGTCATCCTTGCTTTGTTACATTGTCCAAGAAAGTTTTGTTCTCCCATGTTTTCTTCCCTCCCCACATTTACAGATCCTACCATTCCAAATTTAGTGCCATCCTCTATGTCTTCTCTACAATACCAAGCCTCATTGATCTTCCACCTTTTGACTTCCTGTAGCGTTGTCTCTCCATAACCCTCATTTGGACACCTAATCACATTATTGTTTCATTTCCTAGGTCTATGTGGTAGCAAGCATCCAAGATAACTCCAAATATCTACATCTTCGTGTGTTCAACTTCCACATTGAGTCGGGGCTGGCCTTTGTGACTAATAGAGTATAGAATGACAGTGTGTAACCCCCAGATTAGGTCTTAAAAAGCATTGCAACTTTAACCTTGCTCTCTTTGATCAGTCACTTGGGAGACGTGTCACAAAGACATTCAAGGAGCCCTGTGGAAAGGTCCATGTGGATAGGAATCAATTTATCAGCATCGATTTCCCAGCCATGTGAATGAGCTACCTGAGAAATGGATCCTTCAGCCTACTCTAGGCAAGATGAACAGCCACATGAGAGGGCTGAGCCCTAACTGTCCAGGAAAGCCACTTCCATACTCCTGACTCTCAGAAATTGGGAAAGATAATAAATGATTATTATTTTTTAAGCCACTAACTTTTGAGGTGATGCTTTAAATAATAAATAGAAAAATAATAGTGTGTAGCTTACCCCCAGCTGCACTGCAAGCTCTTCCAGCATAGAACATTTGTTTGAAATTTTAAAATCCAGGAATTTATTTAGATATCATTCAACATGATAGCAAAATTAGACATTGCATATGGAACTGGAGAAAGGACTCATCATTTACTGAATGCCTACTAAGGGGCTTTACATATGCATGAGCTTTATATACATCGAAATGGCTACGATCATAGATACAGAACAAGATGTTCTCTAAAGACATAAAACACTATACCCACTCGGCAAAGTTATGAAGTCAATTTTTCTCTTTCTTTTATCATCATTTCCCAGACTTGTTTTTTTTTCAAGTGAGATGATGTGTGTGAGAGCACTTAATAGGCTATAAAGTACTCAGTAGACACAAGGCATTATAGCTTGCATCAATTCATTTTTCTATCGAATGCTTTAAAGGAATGTTTTAATACTTCTTCTCTGGTACTTCTTTTGCTTTTCTAAGACTAGACCTAGACATATCACTGTGATACAAACACTTCTGATTTTCTGAAAATCAGGTAAAGGGCAAAAGAAGGAATTTCACGGCTTTGGTACTGTGTTGTCTCTTTTGCAGACATGTGCCCAGCAGATGTCTCAAACATTGCAACAGTCAAAGTCTCTGAAGGGCAGAGATGGCCTACTGAAATGGGTAATGGAGGGGAGTTAACAGCGCTAAGGGAAACAAAGGAAGAAAGGGAGAGAACAGTTCATGGGACCCAGAGAGAGTAATGTAACTGCAGGAGAAGGCCGGCCAACAACTGTGGCTCAACCTAGCAACTGGTCTCAGCCAACTGGTCTCAACCGAGCAAGGAGGGGCCAGAGGGAATCATTTCTTGGACTTCACTCTCCTTATACATTTTGCTTTCCTGCCCACTCCCCACGCCGGCTGAATGCTAACCAAAGCCAGAGAGTAAGGAAGTCGGAGTGATGTGGCTCATTCTGGTCAGCTTCCTGAGGCACAGAGCCGGATGGAGAAGAATAGAGGATTAGCTGAGGGTGGGCAATGGAAAATATCCAACACAAAATGTAGTGTTGTGTATATAATGGCAAAATAACCCCAACGGTGTATAGTCAGCAAAAACGCCGGTGATATATTCCAAGAGACAGCTGGACACAGGGCTCATATCAAGCAGGATCTCGGATTCAAGATAAAAGGAGAAGTAAAGGATTATGCTTTCAAATAGCATGAAAGTGAGGAAGCAAGTGTCATGTTTTGTTAATATGAAAAAGCACTTTAAGTTCCAAAGGGAATATTAAATACATGACTATCCGAATGTCATTGCCATTTAAACTGATTAATACAACTTTCTAGCTATTTAGCTATATAATCACATGACCTACCCAGAAGATAATGAAAAATCACTTAGAAACAAGCTTCAGTCAAACTGACAGCCTTCTTTCTGTATCCATTTATAACTTCTTGACTTGATGACAATTTTTAGAATAATTTTAATAGTATTAGTCCATGTCTGATATGAATAAAGATTTATATTTTAGTAACCAACATAACTCTAAAACATCTTTCCTATTTGAACTATAAAATTTATTTCATGCTACTGAAGGGAAATGATTTTCAGACTCATGACTTGGAAAAATCTGCTAAATGGCTTTTCAGTTTAACTCATGTGGTACCTTTATAATTTAAATTGTGATAATCCCCCACGATTATAGGAAAGGTGGTAATTCTCTCATATTTTGCATAGGTGTGCAGAACTTGCAGTAAATATGCATTTATGCTGCAGTCTTCTTTTTGATTTGCTCTCATTGTGTCAATGTGACATGATAAGCCTATAAAATATTCCTAAATTGTGTGGCTGATTTTAGACACTCTTCCAGGATTATATAGTCCATGAAAGGAGTCTTTATTTGCATACTCAGAGATCATATTTTGCCTAAGACAGGTACTTTGTTTAATTTAGTGTAAATGCCTAAGATTCCCCAAATTAAAGCAAATGTTTTAAATAATTTTCATGCACGCCAATTGTCTCAATGTACCATGACCAGTTTATGAATATAGTTTCATCAGAAACAAATCTCGAATTTTCCTTATAATCTGTATGTCAGTTTTCCTTTTTCAGATTTGAGACACTTTACTGTTTAAGACAGGGGCTGGTGAAATACAACTCTGGGTTTAGCCACGCATCATGTAGTCAGTATCTACACACCGCATTGCCACTGAGCATGATTCTGCTTTTTCCAGCACATACTCAACTCCTTCCCCATTGAGCTTTCAGTCAAGTCTCCATTCCCTCCTTTGGCAAATGATTATTTCTTCTAGACCAGTGGTTTTCAAACCTGAGCATGCAGCAGAATCACCTGAAGGGCTCTTTAAAACACATCAATACCCTAGAGTTTCTGATTCAGTAAGTCTGGAACGTGGCCCATGAATTTTCATTTCTGATAATTTCCCAAACAATGTTAATGCTGTCAGTGAGGGGTTCTTAGTTTGAGAACTTTTGCTCTCACCCATCCCTGGGAAGTTTACTAGCTTTAAGCCCGTACTTACCAAAGACAGTTGTTCCTCCTCGTATTTCTGAAACATTCCATTTCCATAGAAAATCCACTGTCTCTGACTCAGCATGGTTATTTACCCTGCATTCATACCACCTGCCCAACTATTTCATCTCATCTGACTGATGCCTTGGTAGCTGACATTAGAGGAAGAAATCCCAGGCAGATAAAATCAATTCTTATGTATTTGTAAGCATTCAATAGAGCGTTTTTGTCAGACATCATTCTAACTCCCACTTTTGCATGTAATGGTTGCCTCCTTAAGAGGGGAAATTAAATGGCAATGGATGATGCAATTTCAGTAGCAGCAGCCTTATTCTGAAGCAGTGCTATCAGAACCACACATCCAGTATTATATTAAATTTTTGTAGATGAAAAAAAGAGTTATTTGAGGCTCATTTTGTATTGTGCTAGATAATTTAAGAACTTACATGTTCCCCTTGCCATGGCTACCTTCTTGTTGTGGAAAAAGATGAAAAACGATGACTTTAGTTCATTTTCAAACTAATCCTATTTATAAAAAAATCCTTTGTACAAAAAGCAGCAGCATTTGGCAGCTGCAGCCTTTGGCTTCTGGCTATGAATGTTATTTCAACAGCAAATAGACCTACATTAATAACCTGAAAAAATAAAGAAAATTATTTGCATATTTGCATGGTGTTAAAGAAATATAAACAATTTAAATAATTTATAACGCTCTGTGTTTGTGTGTGTGTGTGTGTAGAGGTACATCCGTTATTGAATATTTCCCCTGAGAGCTCTTAACAAGAAATTAATGTTCATGAATAGTCAATTCCAAATGATTTTGAAGAAATAATTATATTGAGGGAAAGTTGTAAACTGGCTATAATCACTTGTGTATAGCTCACAATAAAATAATCACAAAAAATGGTGGTATACTAGAAAATAGCTTTTCAACAGTTTATAGAATGAATATTTTTGACCCGAAGACTCTCTAATCTAGTAGCTCTCCCATTAGCTATAGCCCCAAGTTTATAAATTGACATTAAATTCAACAACTTCTTTCTGGGGCAATCTAAATAAAATAATGGTCTTGATTCTTATTCTTTGAAATTAAAGAAAGAATTCTAAATATTTCTGGTGCTTTATTTTTTAAGTTTTAGAAAGAAGAGTTCAAAACTAATTTTGAAAGAATGGTCTGCAGGTGGAAGACACTCATGTCTGCACCTCAGAAGATCCTGAAAGGGCTGTATATTCAGCTCCAGCCCCTCCAGCCACAGTCCGGGGCCAGTCCAGCCCACCCAGGGACCTTATGGGAGACAGGCCCATCCGTGCCTCCAGAGACAGGTCTGCAGACCTCAGTCTTGGCTGTGGAGCCTGAAATAGCTCTGAGGCTCAGTTTCAGCCCCTCTTAGCCGTGATCCAGGGCCAGTCCTGCCCACACAGGGACCTATCTAGTAACCAAGCAGCCCTCCCAGGAATATGGTGGGAGCCACATGTACCATGTAGCTGGTATTAGGTCTGCTGCCTGAGGACCTGACTTTGGACCCTGAAGTGGACCCATGTCCTAGCAGGACCCTACTGAACAAGGTATTGGAGGCAATCGCATCCACCAGGGACCAGAGAGGACCCACACCCACCTGAGCCCCATGGTCTCCAACCATGGACCCAGTGCAGACCCAGCAACAGCCTCATAACTGGTTCTAACTCAGCATAACTGTGATTCCAGACATAATCCCAGAAGCTCAAGGAACAGACAGGAGGAGGTCTTTACCTGCTGAAACCAGTCTAAGGACTAAAAGAAGAACTTGCTCCTTCAAATGCACAGACACCAAAACAAAGCTACACAAATCACAAAGAATCAGGCAAATATGACATCATCAAAGGAAACTTATAAAGCTCCAGTAACTGACCCCAAAGAAATGGAGATTTATGATTTCTCTGACAAATGATTTTAAAAAATCATCTTAAAAAACCCAAAATTCAAGAGAACACAGATAGACAACCAAATGAAGTCAAGAAAACAACGCGTGAACAAAATGATAAGTTTAATAAAGAAATAGAAACCATAAAAAGGAACCAAACAGAAATCTTAGAACTGAAGAATACAATGACAGAACCGAAAAATTCAGTAGAGAGCTTTAACAATAGATTTAATCATGGAGAAAAAAGAATCAGAGAACTTAGAGACAGATCATTTGAAATTAGCTAGTTAGAAAAACAAAAAGAAAAGAATGAAAAAGAGTGAAGAAGGCCTGTGGGAATTATGGGACACCCTTAACTGAATGAACATTCAAATCATGGCAGTCCCAGAAGGAGAAGAGAGAAAGAAAGGGGTAGAAAGATTGTTTAAAGAAATAATAGCTGAAATCTTCCCAGATCTTGGGAGAGACGTGTTGCAGGTACAGGAAGCTCAAACCCCAAGCAAGTCCAATCCAAAGAAGATTACTTCAAGACACATTATAATGTTTAAAGTAAAAGACAAGCATAACTTTGAAAGCAGCAAGAGAAAATGACTCTTCACATACAAAGGAACCCTCATAAGGCTATCAGTGGATTTCTCTGCAGAAACTTGCAAGACAGGAGGGAGTGGGATGATATATTCAAAGTACTGAATGAAAAAACTGCCAACCAAGAATGCTATACCCAGAAAAACTGCCCTTCAAAAGTAAAGGAGAAATAAAGAGATTTTCCTGGATGAACAAAAGCTAAGGCAGGTCATTACCATAAAAACCTGCCTTACGAGAAGCACTAAGGAGAGTTCTTTGAGTTGAGATAAAAAGATGCTAAGTTACAACATGAAAACACATAAAAGTATAAAACTTATTGGTAAAGGTATATACATAGTCAAATTCAGAATACTCTAATGCTGTAATGGTGGTGTGTAAATCACTTTTATCTCCAGGATAACAGTTAAAAACGATTATATTAAAAATAGCTGTAGCTACAGTAATTTGTTAATAGATGCACAATATAAAAAGATGTAAAGTGTGATATGAATAGTACTAAATATGGGCAGAGGAGAAGTAAAAGTGTATAGTTTTTATATGGAATTGGTAAATTGTTGTCAGCTCAAAATAGATGGTTACAGGGGGCCGGCCTGGTGGTGTAGTAGTTAAGTTCACACACTCTGCTTTGGTAGCCTAGGATTCACGGGTTTGGATCCTGGGTGTGGACCTACACACCGCTCATCAAGCCATGCTGTGGTGGCATTCCACATATAAAAAATAGAGGAAGAGTGGCAGAGGTATTATCTCAGGGACAATCTTCCTCAAGCAAAAAGAGGAAGACTGGCAACAGCTGTTAGCTCAGGGCCAATCTTCCTCACCCCTCGGCCCCACAAAAAAAATAGATGGTTATATTTTTAAGATATTTTATGTAAACCTAATGGTAAACACATAAGATAAAAAGAATTGCATTAAAGCATACCACTACAAAAAAATAAATTACAAAGGATGACAGTAAGAGAGGAAAAGGAACAAAGGAACTAAAAACACAGAAAGCAAAGAAATGGCAATAGTAAGTCCTTTCCTACCAATAATAACCTTAAACATAAATGAACTAAATTCTCCTGTTAAAAACCACAAAATGGCTGAATGTATAAAAAAAGAAAATTTGCCATTATGCTACCAACAAGAGACTCACTTGAGTTTTTTGTTTCGTTTCTGTTTGAAGATTGTCACCTGAGCTAACAACTGTTGCCAATCTTTTTTTTCTTTTTTCTTCTTTTTTTTTCTGCTTTTTTCTCCCCAAATCTCCCCAGTATACAGTTGTATATTTTTTTAGCTGTGGGTCCTTCTAGTTGTGGCACGTGGGACACCACCTCACCGTGGCCTGATGAGCGGCACCATGTCTGCGCCCAGGATCTGAACTGATGAAACCCTGGGCCACCAAAGCAGAGCTCGTGAACTTAACCGCTCAGCCACAGGGCCGGCCCCTAGTTTTAACAACAAACATAGGTTGAAAATGAAGGGATAGAAAAAGTTATTCTATGCAAATGCTAACCAAAAGAGAGCAGGAGTGGCTATACTTATATCAAATAAAATAGACCTGCAATCAAAAGTCAGTCACAAGAGACAAAGAAGGTCACTATATATATAGTGATGAAAGGGTCAATTCATCAAAAGGATGTAATAAGTGTAAATATATATGCACCCAACACTGGCACATCTAAATATCTAAAGCAAATATTAAAAGAATGAAGGGAGATAAATAGCAATATAACAATAGTAGAGGACCTCAATACTCCACTTTCAACATTGACTAGATCACCCAGAAAGAAAATTAATAAGGAAACAGCAGACCTGAATAACACTACAGACTAAATGGACTTAATAGACATGTACAAAACATTCCATCTAACAGACCAGAATCCACATTCTTCTCAAGTGCACACAGAACATTCTCAAGGATGGATCATGTGTTAGGCCACAAAACAAGCCTTAACAGATTTATAATATTGGAATCACATGTAGTATCTTTTCTGACCACAATGGTTTGAAACTAGAGATCAATAATAGGAGGAAAACTGAAAAACTCACACGTATGTGGGAATTAACACACTCTTAATGAGTCAAAGAAGAAATCAAAAGGGAAATAAAAAATATCTTGAAAAGATCAGAAAAGAAATATTCACATGCAAAAAGATGAAATCAGATCCCTATCTTACACAACTCACAAAGATGAACTGAAAATGGATTAAAGACTTGAATGTAAGACCTGCAAGTATAAAATTCCTAAAAGAACACAGGCAGTAAGCTCCTTGACATTCGTCTTGACTATGATCCTTTGATATGATACCAAAAGGACAAGCAATAAAGCAAAAATAAACAAGTGGAACTATATCAAACTAAAAACTTCTACACAGCAAAAGAAACAGCAGAATGAAGAGGCAACCTACAGAATGGGAAAAAATATTTGCAAATCATATTTCTGATAAGTAGTTAATATCTACAACATATAAGGAACTCAATAGCACTCAATAGCAAAAAAAAAAAATCTGATTAAAAAATGGGCAGATAACTTGAATAGACATTTTTCCAAAGAAGATATATAAATGGCCAATGGGTACATGAAAACATGTTCAACATCATTAATCATCAGGAAAATGCAAATCAAAACCAAAATGAGATATTATCTCACATCTGTTAGAATGGCTATTATCAAAACTAGACAAGAGATAAGTGTTGGAGAGGATGTGGAGAAAGGGGAACCCTTATGCACTGATTGTGGGAATGTAAAGTGGTGCAGTCACTATGGAAACAGTATGGAAGTTCCTCAAAAATTAAAAGTAGAACTACCATATGATCCAGCAACCCCATTTCTAGGTATACATCCAAAGGAAATGAGATGATTATCTCAAAGTGATGTCTGCACTCCCATGTTCATTGCAGTGTTATTCACAATGGCCAAGACATGGAAAGAGCCTAAGTGTCCACTGACAGAGGAATGGATAAAGAAAATGTGATATATACAGACATACCCCCCCCCCCCACACACACACAATGGAATAGTATCCACAAAAAAGAAGGAAATCCTGCCGTTTGTGACAACATGGGTGGACCTTGAGGGCATTATGTTAAAGGAACTAAGTCAGAGAAACACAAATAATGTATGATCTCACTTACATGTGAAATCTGAAGGAAAAAAAGCACCAAACTCATAGAAACAGAGAGTAGAATGGTGGTTGCCTGGGGTTTTGGAGTCGCAGAAATGGGGAGACGTTGGTCAAGGGTATAAACTTATGGGTGAGTAAGTTCTAGGGATCGGATATTCAGCATGATGACTATAGTTAACAATACTGCGTTATATATCTGAGAGTTGCTAAGATAGAGAATCTGAAATATTCTCACCACATAAAAAATGTAAGTATGTGAGATAATGGATGTGTTAACTACCTTCTTGGGCTAAACGTTTCACACTATATACGTGTGTCAAATCATCATGTTGTACATCTTAAACTTCTATAATGTTATACGACAATTATATCTCAATAAAGCTGGAAAAAATTTGTTTTAAAAGATTAAAAAAAAGGTGAAAGAAGAGTCTGCATAGGACTGGGAATAAGGTTCAGGGGACCCTTCCCACAGTCATTTCTGCTTCTGGCATGAGCTTCATCCTTTTTCAATTTTATATTTAACTTAAGTCTCATTTAATACTCGTAGTCACGAGTAGAAAGCCTCACTTTAAGATAGAAGAACTGTCTGGTAACTACGTGACATAACCAGAAGCCACAGCAGGCAAGCAGAGAGGGAGTTTGGCTCAGGAAAAAGACTTCATCGGAACATGGGCCATAGAATTGACAATGAGCCACTGTGTGTTTGTCCAACCTCTGAATCCAATTGCACTTCTGACAGAGGGACATGACGACTGAACTTGATGGATTATACGTGCAAATTCAAATCCAACATCTTCTTAGGTGGCACTTTAGTGTAAGCCCAGTTTTTCTAACACTGTCAGCAGGCTTTTTTATTCACAGCAGCAGCAATCCAATTAAAATGGCCATCAGAGCAGAGCTGAACTGCGTTAAATGGCTCCCATTAATGTCATATTTAATTTAGCAGGACAGTGTTGAAGGTGGTCATTACCATCCTTTGCAAATTTTCTTTCAGTTTGTGGACAAGTTTCATAAATTACATTTACGTCTTTTAGAAAAGATAAAGATCAATCGGTTTGCATTCCAAAACAACTCTGCTGGGTTTCTTATGTCTCTTTAAACCTGCAATAATCAAGCCGCTATGTTTAAACCAGTTTTCTGTATTAATCTTCCGTGAAGTTGTGAGTAGGTGGGACACACACCTTGAGACAAAATCCCAAATTTCTTGTAGCCTTATCTAAAAATGTCTTCCAAGAGGCAAAGGATAGACTTAGAAGTGAATTATTCTAGTGGATTTTCAGGATTGAAAACGTTGTTGAGGCTATTTTACTGCACAATTTAGAATCAGGGAGTAGGAAGTTTTGATGAAAATTTTTAAAAAATTTTCTGAGGAGTGCTGGTACTGAAACGAGCTGCAAAGTGGCATGGCGATACTTCAAGCTTCCTCCAAGCACATTTCAACACACGACTAATGAATGGTGAGCTTTAATTGACATTTCCAGCCTACATACTCTTATTCTGACCCTGAAAGGTAAAAATTTTTAGATGAATATGCGTACACATTTTTAAAAACATTACATATAAAAAAGATCAAGATTTGTACATAGAGAACTATTCATCAATAAGAAAAGACAAAAACATTAAAAATGGGCAAAAGATATATCAGACAATCCATGAATGAAAAGCTCATTGAAAGTATGTTCAAACATCAGCGTAATCAGAGACATGCAAATCCAAATAACAAAATACTATTTCATAATTATCAGAGTGGCAAACATTTAAATGTAATAGTATCAGATTTGGGGAAACTTATAGAAGTTTGGGAACTCTCTACACTGCTGGAAATGTAAACTGATGCAATAACTCTGGAGAGTAATTTGACATTAAAATAGAAATCCACATGTTCTTTGATGGGATGTCTCAAATCTAGGTTTATGAACTAGAAAATAACCCAACATGTATATGGTTATAAAGTAGATCTGGCTCTCTACGATGAAATGTTATTTTCCTTTTAATTTTATATTTTGACATAAGCTCAAACTTACAGAGGAGGCTCAAGAATAATACAAAGAATTCACCCAGACATTCCAAATGTTAACCTCTTTGCCCATGTTCTCTTCTTTTTATCTATACTAAATTATTTTTTGAACCATTTGAGAAAAAGTTGCAAACACAACGTTCCATCACCCTTTAGATATGTTAGTGTATATTTCCTAAAAATAAGAACATTCTCTCATTTAACCAGACTATAATTATCAAAATCAGGAAATTAATATTGATTCCATATTATTATCTAAAATACAGAACTATTCGAATTTCATTGACTGACCCAATCTTATTCTTTATAGTATAAGAAAATACCAGACCATACATTGCATTCAAATGTCATGTCTCTTTAGTTTCCTTTAGTCTGGAGAATTTCCACAGTCTTTTCCCATCTTTCATGACAACTGACACTTTTAAAGGTCAACAGGCCAGTTATTTTGTGGAAATCCCCTCAATTTGGGTTTATTCAATGTACTCATGATTAGATTCAGCTTACGTGTTTTTGGCAGAAATATCGCAGAAGTCATGCTCTGTCCTCAGTGCATCTGACAGGAGTCACATGATGTCTGTTCCATTACGTTGTCATTTATCTTGATCACTTGGATAAGAAGGTATTTGCCAGTTTTCTCCACTGTCAGGTTACCATCTTTCTCCTTGTAATTAAGAAGTAATTTGGAGAGAGATACATTGAGACCGTGTTAATATCCTATTGTTCCCCAAAACTTTCTCCCACTAGTTTTAGTACCTATTGATGATTCTTGCCTAAATCTATTCTTCTTCTGAGGGTTGGCAAATGGTGCTTTTCTAATTGTGTCATTCTTTCTACATGTATTAGGTGGCTTTCTAAACTAGGAAAAGTTTTCCCTTGTCTCTCCTCCATTTATTCATTTATTTATATTAGCATTGACTGCTAATTTTTATCTTTTTCAATGACATAATCTTTATTATCATTATTTTATTTGATGCTCAAATTTCCCAAGATTTGATCACTGAAAACCAGCTCCTGTGTACTTTTGACTTGTTTCCTATCATTCTTTAAGCACTGTCCTACTTTCTGGCACAAAAAGATGTTCAGTGGTGAATTGACAGACCCTAGGCATTAGGAAGCAATGCTGATTAACAAAGTACCTGAAAGGCAATAAAACTTACTAATGGAGACTTCAGCCCATGAGATAAAAAAAACCTTAGGTTTAATTTTACATTAATCCTCCCTAACATAACATCAGTCCAATTATTAAACTTCTTTAATCCTCATATTAGCTCACAGTTTTGGGGGTAGAATTTAATAAGACCAATGCGTGTAAAGGCCTTATCATTGTGCCTGACACATGGTAGACCTGAAACTGTTAAACTCCTAGGAGAAAATATACACAGTACACTCTTCGATATCAGTCTTAGCAGTATCTTTTCGAATACCATGTCTACTCAGGCAAGGGAAACAAAAGAAAAGATAAACACATGGGACTACATCAAACTAAAAAGTTTCTGCAAGGCAAAGGAAACCATGAACAAAACGAAAAGACAACCCACCAACTGGAAGAAAATATTCACAAATCCTATAGCCAACAAGGGGTTAATTTCCAAAATAGGTCAAGAACTCATACAACTCAACAACAAAAAACCAACCCAATCAAAAATTGGGCAGAGGATATGAACAGATGTTTTTCCAAAGATATACAGATAGCCAATAGGCACATGAAAAGATGTTCAACATCACTAATTATTATGGAAATGTAAATCAAAACTACAATGAAATATCATCTCATGTCCATCAGGATGGCTATAATTAACAAGACAAGAAATCACAAGTGTTGGAGAGGATGTAGAGAAAAGAGAACCCTCACACACTACTGGTAGAAATGTAAACTGGTGCAGCCACTATGGAAAACAGTATGGAGGTTCCTCAAAAAATTAAAAATAGAAATACTATGTGATTCAGCTATCCCATTACTGGCTATTTATCCAAAGGACTTGAAATCAATCATTCAAAGAGACTTATGCATCCCTATTTCATTGCAGCATTATTCATAATAGTCAAGACATGGAAGCAGCCGAGGTGCCCATCAACAGATGAATGGTTAAAGAAGATGTGGTATACATACAATAGAATACTACTGAGCCATAAACAGAGGACAAAATCGTGCCATTTGTGACAATATGGATGGACCTTGAGGATATTACGTTAAGTGAAATAAGACAGGTGGAGAAAGATAAACACTGCATGATTGCACTCACTTGTGGAAGATAAAGACGTAGATAAGAAGAACAGATTAGTGGTTATCAGAAAGGAAGGGGGTGGGGGAAGAACTAAAGGGCTAAAGGGGCACATATGTATGGTGATGGATGAAAACTAGACTATTGGTGGTGAACACAATGCAGCCTATACAGAAACTGATATGTAATAAGGCACAGCTGAAATTTACAGTGTTATAAGCCAATATGACCTCAATAAAATAATTTTTTCAAACAACCAGAACATAAGAGAGAAAAAGAAAAACAAGAAGAGAGTAAGACTATACAAAAGAGAGAGAGAGATTTTCTCCTTTTTCAAGAGAGCAGCAGGGATAAATAAACACGGGAAGAGAACGAATCCTTTTGTTTATTTGAGAAAAGCAATGGTCCTGCTGAACTCTCACTGGGAGGTAGAGCAATAGACTAAGGTTTGGAAAGTTTATGCCACAAAGGACAATTTGTGTAATTTGTAACAAGGTATGATAGTTAATTTTACTTGTCAACTTAGCTGGGCCACAGTGCCTAGGTATTTGGTCAAACATTATTCTTGACATTTCTGTGATGATGTTTTGGATGAGATTAACATTTAAATTGGTAGACTTTAAGTAAAGCAGATTGCCCTCCACTATGTGAGTGGGCCTCATCCAATCAAAATAAAGACTGGCTTCCTCCAAGCAGGAAGGAATTCTGCCAGCAGACTGCCTTTGGACTCAGACTGCAAATCTTCCCTGAGCCTCCAGCCTGCTGGTCTACCCTACATATGTTAGCTATACCAAGCCTCCACATTGCATGGACCAATTCCACAAACCCGATATCTCTTTCTGTTTCTCTAGAGAACCCTGACTAATACACAAGGTAAAAAACAAAAACATTAACTATTTTTTAATTCTGGTTTTTTTTAAAGATTGGACCTGAGCTAACAACTGTTGCCAATCTTTTTCTTTCTTTCTTTCTTCCTTCCTTCCTTCCTTTCTTTTTCTTTCTTTCTTTCCTTCTTTCTTTCTTTCTTCCTTCCTTCCTTTCTCTCTTTTTTCTTTTTTTCTTTCTTTCTTTCTTTCTTTCTTTCTTTTTTTCTTTCTTCCTTCCTTTTTCCTTCTTTCTTTCTTTCCTTCTTTCCTTCTCTTTCTTTCTTTCCTTCTTTCCTTCCTTCCTTTCTCTTTCTTTCTTTCTTTCCTTCTTTCTTTCTTTCTTTCTTTCTTTCTTTCTTCCTTCCTTTCTTTCTTTCCTTCTTTCCTTCTTTCTTTCTTTCTTTCTTTCCTTCTTCTCCCCAAAGCCCCCCAGTAAATAGTTGTATATTCTCATTGTGAGTGCCTCTGATTGTGCTATGTGGCACGCCACCTCAGCATGGCTTGATGAGCAGTGCCATGTCCATGCCCAGGATCTGAACCAGCGAAACCCTGGGCCACCAAAGTGGAGCACGCAAACTTAACCACTTGGCCCCTACTTTTTAATTCTTTATATTTTGTTCTGACATGACAATATTTGCATGCTTGATATTTTCTAATATTTCTATAAGTTCTCCTTTCAATGCCAACTGACAAAGAAAAGTTATTAAGTAGATGTCATCATTGACAATAATGTCCATAATAGACTCCTGTGGGAGGACTGTCCTGGTTGTGACCACAAATCTCGAGGATGGAGGAATCATTCTTTGTATGTTCTCCAAAACTGGAGGATAGGAAACCTTCACTGCTTATCAAGGAAGGAAACTTCACAGAATAAGGTTGAAAAACCATTCATTCATTCACCAAATACTTATGGAACACCAATTATGTGCCAGATACTGTTGTAGGCACTTGGAATATGATCGTAAATAAAACAGACATAGATTTCTCTTCTCTCCCCACCTCACCCCATGGAGCTTACATTTAAGAGGGGACTGAGAAAGAGTAAAAATAATAAATATGTAAAGTATATGTGTGTTAAAAGGTAGCAAATGCTTTTGAAAAAAACAAAGGGAGGAGAAGGGTTGGTTTTGCATTTTAAAATGTAGATATCAAGGTGGACTTAATTGAGAAAGTGATATTTTTGTAAGGAATTAAAAGAGAGAGGGAATTGGGCAGGGCTGTATGTGGATAAAGGGAACAACAGCCAGATGGAACAAGCAATACAAAGACGTAACTGTGGGCACATGCCTGGAGCCCTCAGGGAACAGCCAGGACTGGCTGGAGTGTACGGCTGTAGAGGATGAGGGAGGGAGAGATCAATAAGGGATGAGGTCAAGAAAGATAATGAGGGGGGCCAGTTCTCACAGAGTTTTGTGGATCCTAATAGGCTACTATAAGGACTCGGCTTTTACTCAGGGTTTCGAACAGAGAAGAGACATAATCTGACTTAACTTTTAACAACTTTCCATGCGGAAAGTTTTAAACAAAACAGTAAAGACAACAGTATATCAAATCCCCAAGCACTCACCACCAGCTTCAATAACCATTAACATTCTGCCATCTTTGTTTCAGGCATCCCTCTCGATATTTTTTAACTTAACTGTGAAATGTACAGATCTCAAAAACACAGTTTGACAAGGTGGGAAAAATGTATACTCTGTGTAGGCAAAACCCAAATCAAGATACAGACCATTTCTATCACCCCTGAAAGTTCGCTTGTGCTCCTTTCCAGTCAAACCCTTTCAACCAGTAAGAAAACCACTATTCGAATGTCTGTCATCATGGATGGTCTCTTCTGCTTCTCTGCTTACTCTACCCAGACTGTGCACCTGTTTCCAGAAATGAAACTTTTGTGACTCTTAGCTCACCTATGATGACTTCATCTCCTCTGAAATTTATTTTGAGTCCACATTTCAAAGCTTTATGAAAAAACTCTAATTTTGGTTTCTCATTTTTTCCCCTGGCTGGAAACATGAGAGGAAAAGTCCTTCTTATACTCTGCTACATTCCAACCAGATATGGAACTCCCTAGCTGGAGGAGACCCCAGACAGTAGGAGCAGATAGAAAAGAGCGAGGACCAAGCACTAAGCCACCGGGTGCTCTCTTCCAGTGCCTGACAGAACAGGATAAGAGCTTATGAGATCGTCTCCAAAGACAGACAGACAGCGAGTGTAGGAGATAAGGAGTGTGGCATCTGGAGCTCCCCTTGATGGCTGTTGGGGGAGGCAAGATAGTCTGGAGAACAGTAACTTTAGTCCCCCCGTATGGACCACTAACTTGATCCCTCTTGAGAAAATCGGGGGAAGCTTGATGTTAGTCCTATTGTGCAGAACCCTTTTGTCCCCAGAGATCAGGATGCAGAATGTTTTGAGAGGGAAAGTCTTTGTGCCGTTATGCAGGTGTTCTCTTGAGAACACTATTCATTATGTAATACATTCCTGAGAAGATAATAAAGCAATCCCTGTTGAAAAACTTCTGTAACAATTGTCGATTTCTTACAATTCTAAATCACTAACTTTCTACTTTATAAAAGGAAAAAACAGTTACTTCATTGCAGTATAGCTCAAAAAGGGATATGTCTGCTGGGATCTGGCCAAGAATTCCCCTAAAACAAATAGCTACCTGTTGACTTTTCTCTTCCTGCTTCTAGTGCCCTGGGAGGCTCAAAGCCACTACTTGCCCTGGGAGGCATTTCAATAGTCTGAGAAAGTCTCCTTTTTTTAAAAAAAACTTAGGTTACTTTAAGTAGGTTTCTGTTACTGGTACTCAAAGGATTCTAACTAAGACAGGGAAAAAGTCACTGATTATTACAGATGACAAAATTTGATTTAAGAGTGCCTGTACCATATCTGGCTCATATTCCTAGATTCTAATTTTCATCTTTCTAACTATCCCTAAACCTAACCGCTTAACACGACACCATCCTACATAAAGCAGACATCACACATCTGGGTCCAGCTTTTTAACTTCCTGTTTGTTCAGGACAAATATTTAGTTCAAACAAGTGGATGTATTTAAGACTTTATTTAGTTCTAAATTTAGTTATTAAATGTGGAAGACTTTTTAAAAAACCACCAAACCTTCTGTTTTTTTTTCTTCTTATGTAAATACAGTGTCAACAGGACCATAGTCATAAGCAGAATATCTTGTGAAGTCTCTATGACATGGCTGAAACTCTCCATTTCAAAGGTTTTGGAACTGTTTTAAATGGTTGGTAAGTTTCCTACATATAAAGAAACCAATAATTCAGATTATTTAGAGCATCATTTTGTGTTATACAAAAGGCTGTTTATTAGTTTTAAATATAGTTTTCGTTACAAAATAGCGCAGACTAAAATCGATAGTGTTCAAGAAGCAGTAGCAGGAACTGCTTTAATGAATTCATTTATTTGTTCAACACAGCTTTTGAGCGGTCACTACGTGCAAAACACTGAGCTAGGCATTTTGATTGTATTAAGATAATTAGAACTACCTTGGATTTGGTGCTATGTAGTAATTGAATATAGTTTGCTATAAATTATACCTTTGCCTTAACTCTTGTTTATATTTTCAAGATTATGCTATTGAACGCAGAACTGAAGTACTCTTAGGTCTTTTTGTTCATTAATTTAGTAACCAATAAAATAGTAGAAACCAGAGAGCATTAGAGATCGGAGTGAAGTCTCCCTGGGTAGAGGTTTTACAAGAGTCAGAATTTCACATTGAGTTTTAAGTTCTTGATATCAAACTAAAAGGAGACTGAGAGGAGAATACGAAGAAATATTGAGTGAGAAAAATCGATAGGCAAGAAACATTGTACACATGGAATAATAAAAAGTAGAAAAAAGAAGGAAACAGGCTCATATAAAGCAAGCAATGGGTTATTACATAAATGACAGTTTTTAAAGAGTGTAAAATGGGAAAATTCAAACTATTCACTGTCTTAAATGTTATGAAGCTTTATAAGACTGGGAGGTTTGGGTACAGAAACTGCATCACTTTCATATTTTTTATTATGCTCAATTCTTGCCGGAAAAAAGTTTTGAAATATGAAAACACTGCCTCCAATATCTTCTAAATAAAGTGCACTCCTCTGTGAGGTTGGTGGTGTTTGCAATGCAACAGAAAAACAAAATCAATCCCACCCAGATTTGGTAATCTTGTTTGAATGTTTGTATGAAACAGAAACTCAATAAACAGCCTGAGTTTAATATGTAATCACCAGAATATTTGAAAGCTTTTCTCATTTACAAAGATTTATTTTTAAGGTAGGTCTAATTACAAGATCCCAAACCAAATATAAGATTTCCCTTTATTCAGTGAAAAAACTGGCCATCTTATTAGATAGGAAGATATTCAAAGGCAAAGATCTCTCTATCCTTAGTAACTCCCCCAAAAAAGGGGTATTATTTGTTCTTGAAGTCATACACTAGCTATTAGTGATCTCTATATTATTCTCTAAATGGGTATAAGTGATTTTTAATCCATTGAGAAATTCTTTAAGAAAAAACTTTTACCATTTTGTAGGATTCTAAATCTGCTTTTTATTTCACTTAAAAATTTGAAAAACATTTATTCATAAGATACCATTTATATTTTTCTTGATATTTAAAAGACTATTGAGGGGGCTGGCCCCATGGCCAAGTGGTTAAGTTCACACTATCCATTTTGCCGGCCCAGAGTTTTGCCAGTTCAGATCCCAGGCACAGACCCAGCACCGCTCATCAAGGCACACTGAGGCTGCGTCCCACATAGCACAACCAGAAGGATCTGCAACTAGAATATACAACTATGTACTGGAGGAGGTTTTGGGGAGAAGAAGGGAAAAATAAAATGAAGATTGGCAGCATATGTTAGCTCAGGTGTCAATCTTTAAAAAAATAAAAGATTATTGATAGTGGTTCAGTGTTCCTGTCTATGTATTCTTAATTCCTCCAGATAAGATTTCTGTTTCCATGGAGACCTATTTGTTCCCTTATTTTTCCCTTATTATTTATTCTGAACTTTCTGTTATGGACTGAATGTTTGTGTCCACTCAGTATGCACATGTTGAAATCCTAACCGCCTTGTGATGGCATTAGGAGGTGGGCCTTTGGGAGGTGATTAGGTCATGAGGGCGGAACCCTCACGAGTGAGATTAGTGCTCCTGTAAAACAGACCCAGAGAGTTCTCTCACTCTGTTTTCACCGTGCGAGGATACAACGAGAGCTGGCTTTTTGGCGTCTGTTAATTATGGTGAACGCTGTGATGCACCACCAAGAACGCCCCTTCAGGGCTGAAAGACACTCCCCAGCTGCTGGGATGCTGTCAGCTGACAGTGCTCCCCAGGGACTGCTCTCTGCTGAAGAGCCCCTTCCCCCATGTCCCCAGCTCCCCCGAGGCAGCCTGCAGGGCCTATAAAGCCCAGGCTCCTTGTCCCCGTTGACAGCTCTACAGGCTGGCCGGCTTTGAGCTTTCTGTGAAGTCAGCTTATGCCTTTCTTGACACTGCATCCTGAACCAAATTCTGCCTCTGCCCGGCCCTGCTTACTTCCGTCTCCAACAGGTGTTGATCGCCAGATTAGGAAACCGACTTCCGTCTCGGAGGCGGCTTTCCCAGGAGTCCAGCCTGCAACAGCGACCTTTCTAAAGAGGAGTGCACCTCTTTCTTGAATGTTCTTAACACAGATTTTAAGTATCCTTGGTGTTAGCATTTTCATTTTTGTGAATCACACTTGACTGAAAGAAGAAAATTTAAAATTTGTACTCTTCCCTCATGAATTTGAAAGTTAGGCGTCATCATTGACTATTTACCTAATGTCTCATACAAATTTATAGGAAAATAATCTCAAGACTCTCCTTTTTTTTTCAGACTAGATACTAAAAGGAAGAAGAAAATGGGTAAGGATAAATATACAAAGAGGACCGATGCTATGGCTCTTATGAACACCAGCCTCAACCCCTGTCGGCCGCCAGAATCAGGACAAATTGGTACTTGATATAGGAAGTGCTTGAGAGGGAAACAACTACTTAAGCTGTTCTAGAACGTAGAAAAATATGGAAATATTTCTGCATTTATAAATATACTTAAAAAATATATTTTCCAAAAAACAAATAAAATATTAGTAAATCAAATCTAGTATACCAAAAAAAAAAAGAAATATACTATGTCCTAAAGGCTTCTCCTAAGAATACAAAGGATATCTCAACATTAAGACCCCATCAACATAATTTATTAGATTAATACGCTAGAGGAGGAAAAAAATGTGTATGATGTCAATAGTAGCTGAAAGGCATTTACAGAAATTCAGCATCCACAGTAGGAATTTTCAGGATAGAAATACACTACTTAAATAGGATAAAGAAAACCAAAAACTTATAATATCATAAGGGTAACTAAAAGGCTGAAGGCTTTTATATTAAAATCAGGGAAAAGAAAGGGGTGCCTTTTATGAGCATTATTTTAACAATGTTTTTCACTAACACAAGAAAAATTTTAAAATGTATATAAAACAGGACCAACTTATCTTTAATTGCAAATGATAGTCTTCTATACCTAATCATCCAGCTACTAAAATCAAGAATTTGGTCAATATTCAGTTATAAATGGAAATTGAAAAAAATCAAATTTACAACTGTGACAAAAATCATAAAACATTTAAAAATAAATTTAACAAGAAGTGGGTCAGATTCATATGAAGAAAACCACACAACTTTATTGAAATAGATGATTTGTGCCCCTCAAATAAGAATTATTTCCAAATTAAAAAACTTAATATCATAAAAATATAAATTGTTCCCAAATACATGTATTTACTAAAATTTCAATTAATATTGAAAGTTTTGGAACAATATTAAGTAATTTTAAAGTTCATGTTAAAAAGTAAATATTTGAAAATAGTCAAGAAAACCATGCAAATTACAAAACATGACTGTGTATTTACCTTACATGATGTTAAAATTTGCTACAAATCATCGGTAAACATACAAGTATTTATTATTAGTTTTGTTGATGCAGGAATAGGTAAACCAATGTAAGATATGAGAAAAAAACAGAAATCAATATGAATACTTGAGACTTTAATAAATTACAAGGTTGTATCTTGTTTCAATGGAAAATATTGAAAATATTGGTGCTAGAATAATTTATCATCCTTCTGGTAGAAAACAAGTTTCACACTTTTTCCAAAAAGATACTCCTAGAGATTTTAAATTCAAAAAGTTAAACAATAAATATATATATATTTTTAATACAATATCTTTGTAACCATAGAGTTAGGAGAGACTCCAGAAATCAACAAGAAAAGATAAATATTTTTGACTAAACAAAACTTAAGACTTGGTGATGTACTTATTTATTTAATGATAGACTGGAGTAAACATTCACAAGACACATGAAAAAGAAGGGCTTCATGAGCCTAATTTATAAAGAGCACCTACAAATTTATCAGAAAGTTAAACCCAATAGAAAAATGAGCCGAGTACATGAATAGGTAACTCAAGAAAGAAGTCCAAATGGCCAGTAAATATGCGAAAATATGTTCAATCTCTCAAGTGGTCAGGGAAACGAAAACCAAAGCAAGGATGTGCTTCCCTTCCCATCTATTGTATTTGCAAAAATTTAAGAGTGATGCCATGCTGCTGACAAGCGTGCAGGGAAGCGAGTGTTCTCACTCACGACTGCTGGGCGGGTGACTTGCTCTAACCATTTGGAAAAGAAATCTGGTACTAGCTGCGAAAATTATAAAGGCACATGCATGCCTTTCACTTAGCAATCCCATTTTTGAAATGGCAGCCTATGGAAGTAAGGGTTTTTTTTTATGTCTCAATTCCCTGTCATGGCAAGAACAACAAAATTGAATGCCCATTAGTTTGGGAATGGTTGGGTAAATCATAGTTCATCCAAATTATGGAATATTATGCAGCTATTAAAACCAACGAATTAGGGGCCAGCCTGGTGAAGTAGTGGTTAAGTTTGCATGTTCCACTTCAGTGGCCCGAGGTTTGCAGGTTCAGATCCTGGGCGCAGACCTAGCACCTCTCATCAAGCCATGCTGTGGCAGCATCCCACATAAAAAATAGAGGAAGATTGGCACAGATGTTAGCTGAATGACAATCTTCCTCAAGCAAAAAGAGGAAGATTGACAAGTGGTGTTAGCTCAAGGGCCAATCTTCCTCACACACACATACAAAAAAATCCCACAAATCAATGCTACATCTATCAAACTGGACAAATATATCTGTTCATGATGAATGAGCGAGTGAGGAAAGCAGGTTGAGGAATAGTGAATAATATATTTCTTTTCTTAATAACAAAACCACAAGAGTGTGTGTGTGTATATATAAGCAGACAAATATTTAAAAAACACAAGTTTATATATATACACACATATACATATATATGGAAGTACATGTGTATATATGTTTATGAAAATATGTGTATACATATATACATATGCACATATATATTTACATATTTGTATGCGCATGGAGAAAGGCGTGGAAGGATGGACCCCAGGTGTAGCAGGCAATGTCTGTTCCCCACCTAGATGTTCTAGATCTTTTTGTCAGCTCTGTGCACCCATCCCGGCTTCAGCGTGCTTTGCTGCTAAGACTCATTTGTGACACTGAGAAGATTGCTTTGGGCACTGGAGCCAACTCATTTTCAAGGGACTGGAAATACTTGGGAGTTATATGTCCCCCCATGGGCTTTTGTATGGGGCCAAGTATAAAGCCTTTGCATCCAGGCAGACAAACTCCCAAGGCATAATTACTCTCCAGAGCTTTCTGGGAGAGCAGGTGGAGTTTGCGACTTCCTGTGAAATTTCACTCTTCCCTGGTTCCTTCCTCATTTCTATCCCCTTTTCATTCCTATTGCTTTCTCCTGGGAGTAAATCCTTGCTAAATCACTTCCACCTGAATTGTTGTGTCAGGCTTTGCTTCTGGGAGAATTTGACCCATGACACCAGTCCAACTTTGGTTATCTCAGGGGGATAAGGAAAGCAGTGTATCAATTATTATTTATACATTTTATCAATTATTATGTATATATTTTTGCACTGTTGAACTAATCACAATAAATACTTTACTTTTTAATTCAAAAACAATAAAATGTTTTAAAAGAAAAAACAAAGAGCATTCAGTATCATTTACTTTATATGCTTTATTCAGGATAGCTAAGAAAGAATTTCTCATTTGTACCTTCTTATCACCTACAGAGGTAAAAATGCATATAACCCTATTTCAGGAGCAGCATCTGATGTTATACTGCTGGTTTTGCTTATGATTTTATTCCAGAACACATCAGAATAAAGCAAGACATTCTGTACTTGGCTTCATTTGTTCCTGCTTTTAACCACGCAGAAGAATCAGAATGAAGTTCCAAGGCTGACTCTATTTCAACTTCCTTTATCACTTTGAAGACAGCAATTCAAAAACACTTGTATTTTTTATCATCCTACCTGTTCTGCAACCTCCAACTCCATTTTCCCCTATTATTATCAACAATTGACTTATAGAAATAGTTTGTAAGTGGGACTGTCCAGAGACAGCTTTGTTTTTAACAAAAATTGTAAAACTCTCATACGCGCACATCTATTTCCCAATGGTTTTCCTCTGAAAGGAATTCTAAGATATTCTTCCTTGCTAAAGAAAGCTAGTCCTCTTGGCTGACAGCATCTAAATTCAAGCTCTAGTCAAACATTTATGCTAAGAAAAGAAAAAAGTAGCCTTTTAGGTGAATTGATGTCTTGAAAAAGTAACCTTCTACTTTGGATCAAAGAAAATCTGATAAGAAAAGTGTATTTCTTGGAGTTTCTATCCTCTCTTAGGTTCAAACATGAGCAATTCTTAGTCCAAAATATGTAAACACTGGGGCAGGCACAAAGCAAGAGATATCATTGATTTATTTTGTCAACTATCCTTTGTAATGTATAACTGCTATTTAATTGTGTCCCATATCATCACTCTATATTTTATATATTATAAAACAATTTGAAGAGAAAAAAAAACTGGTGGACTATTTTGCAGGAAAAGAAGTTTCTTTCTGATCAAATATCTACTTAGTATTTTTATCCAACTTGATAAAAGTGTTCTCATCTAGGAGAAAATATTTTATAAGCGAAGAAAACAAACAGATATGATATACATAGATAAAATCTCTCCAGGTGAGATGAAACCAATAACAAGAACAATTTGCTAGCATATTTATAAACTCTTTTGCAAATAAAGGAAACTGTCCTTTAGTATTTTTTTTGCATCCAAATACATGCACTCTATCATGATGTACTCTTTTGAACTGATGGGTGTTTGTTTTTGTTTTTGTTTTTGGTTTTTTTTGAGGAAGATTAGCCATGAGCTAACATCTACTGGCAATCCTCCTCTTTTTGCTGAGGAAGACTGGCCATGAGCTAACATCTGTAACCATCTTCCTCTCCTTTATATGTGGGATGCCTGCCACAGCATGGCTTCACACATGGTGTATAAGTCTGCACCTGGGATCCAAACTGGTGGATCCTGCGCCACCAAAGTGGAACGTACAAACTGAACTGCTGCACCACCGGGCCGGCCCCTGCTGGGTATTTTTATTTGGAAGATTCAGTGGAACATAAAGTATTGAGGAAAGTCTAATAAATGTAGATATTTATAGATGGATTCAGTTTTTACAAAAGAATTTCTCTTTGAAGAAGAGATTTTGTATGGCTCTTAATTTTTTAATTAAGATATAATTTACATAAAGTAAAATGCACATAGTCTTTTTTTTTTTTTTTTTTCCAGGCTTTGCTTGTTCCAGAGGCTGGAAAGCCAGGCAGGTCTTTTTGGTGGGGAAGATTGGCCCTGGGCTAACATCTGTTGCCAATCTTCCTCCTTTTTTCCTCTCAAAGCCCCAGCACATGGTTGTACCTCCTAATTGTATGTCATTCTAGTTCCACTACGTGGGATGCTGCCACAGCATGGCTTGATAAGTGGTGTGTAGGTCCGCGCCCAGGATTAGAACCAGTGAACTCTGGGCCAACAAAGCCGAGCACACAAACTTAACCACTCAGCCATGGGGCCAGCCCCAGCACATAATCTTGAGTGTTCAGTTCAATGAGTTTTAGCAATTGTATGTACCTGGGTAACTAGCAAAATAAAACAAAATACAGAACATTGCAACCACCCCAGGAATTTACCTCATTCCATTTTTTAGTCAGTTCCACTCAACAGAGCCATCCACTTTCTGACTTCCATCTCCACGGATAAATCTGGCTTTTTCTTAGACGTCATATGAATGTCTAAGTATGCATTCTTTTCTGTCTACCTTTTTTGGTTCAAAACAGTGTTTTTGAAAATCACCCATCCTGCTGTTATCATGAGTTCATGCTGTTTCATTGTTGAGGGGTGTTGTGTTACATGAATGTGAAACACTTGGCTTATCCCATCTCCTTTTGATGGACATTTAGACTGTTTTTGGCTATTGTCAGTTAAGCTGCTGTGAACACTCACACACATGTCTTTATGTGGACATATGCTTCTGTTTCTCTTGGGTTAGCATCTGGGAGTGGAACTGTTGAGTCATGCGGTAGATATGTGTTTAAATTTTTAAGAGCTGTCAAACAGCTCTGCAAATAAATTACATTATTTTACATTGCTACCAGCAATGTGTGAGAATCTCAGTTGTTCCATATCCTTGTCAACATTTGGTGTTGTGAATCTATTTTAGTTCTTGTAATGGGTTATTTCTTGGTAGATTTCATGAGATTTTCTGCTTTATAATCATAATATCTCTAGTAAATGTTGAGAAGAAGTGGGGACTATGTACTTCTTTGCCTTGTTTCCAATCTCAGGGAAAAGGGTTTAATATTTCACCAGCAAGTATGATGTTAGCTGTAGTTTTTTGATAGATCCCTTTCATCAGATTGGGGAACTCCCTTCACTTCCAAGTTATCTGAGAGTTTTTAACATGAAGTGGGTATTGAAATGGATGTTGGTTTTTGTCCAAAGAATTTTTGCATCTATGATGATGTGTTTTTCTCCTTCATTATAATAAATATTGTTTTTCAAATGTGAAACCTTGCAAGCTCAGCATAAATCCCACTTAGACACTTAGTACACTTAGACATAGTGTACTACTCTATGTAAATATTACCATATTTGATTGACTAATTATGTGTTTAGTCTGCAATGAAGGATTTTCTTTTCTTGTTACCCCTTAGTCAGGTTTGGTGCCATAGTCTTGGTACACTGGCCTCACGACTTCGGTTGGGACACGTTGTCTTCTCCTGTCCTCCCCTGTGAAACAGTTGATGTACTACTGGTGTCATTCCTTCCGTAAATGTTTGATCGAATTCAAAGTAATTTTGGCCTATTTTTTTTTTAAAGATTTTATTTTTTTTTCCTTTTTCTCCCCAAAGCCCCCCGGTACATAGTTGTATATTCTTCATTGTGGGTCCTTCTAGTTGTGGCATGTGGGACGCTGCCTCAGCGTGGTTTGATGAGCAGTGCCATGTCCGCGCCCAGGATTCGAACCAACGAAACACTGGGCTGCCTGCAGCGGAGCGTGCGAACTTAACCACTCGGCCACGGGGCCAGCCCCAATTTTGGCCTATTTTGATTTCCTATTTCTTATTGTATTTGTGTTGATAATTTATGTTTTTCAGAGAATTTCAAGGAACTTGTCTGTTTCATCTAACTTGTGGAATTTGTCATAAAGGTTATAACATCCTCTTGTTATCCTTTTAATATCCATCAGATCTACAGCGATGTCCCTCTTTTACTGTTTTTCCTCTCTTTTTAAAATGGTTTTGATAGGTGTTATAAATTTCATTGTTTCAAGGAACCAACATCTAACTTTGTTGATATTTTGTATTTTGTCTGTTTTCTACTTCATTGATTTATGCTTTTATTCATTTCTATTTTCTTGTTCCTGATTCCTAATTCAACAATGTGATGAGAAAACATATTCTGTATGGCTTTAGTCCTTTTACACTTATTAGGACGTTTTTTACGGTTCATCATTTGGTCTACCTTGATGAATATTTCATGTGCCCTTGAAAAGAATATTCTGCAATTGTTAGGTGGAGTAGTTTTGTTAATACAAATTAGGTAATGTCAGTTGGTTGCATTGTTCAAATCTTCTATAACTTCCCTGATTCTTGTTTTATCGATTACTAAGCCAAGGACTTTAATCTTAAAATAGTAGACAAGAACTCCAACATGCTATAAATATGCTAAATAGTGTTGAGAAAGAGATGGTCAAAATGGATGAAAGTACGGAAAATGTCAACAAAGAATTGGAATCTATTAAAAAGAATCAAATGGACATCCCAGAATGGAAAAAAATATTGTCTGAAAAAAGTTTATGGGATGGATTTGAGAGCAGACTGATCACAGCAGAAGCCACCATTAGTGAACCCAAATGCATGTCACTCCGTAATATCCAAATTGAATGTTTTGGGGGTTTTGCCTGTTAAAGCAAATCTTTAATAAATTTGGAACCTGGCCTTGGCCAGGTGCGGATTAAGAGGGGTGTGATATCACAGGGCAGCAGAGGCTCTAGGAGGCACCTGCCGCAGTCCACAAGGATGGACACCACCATGAGACTCACAGAGGCCACTGGAAGTAGGACAGGTGGCTGTACTGGGAGAGGGGTTGTGTGTATCCCCTTGATACCAGCAGTCTCTTCCGGGAAGAGGCCAGCAAGGGGCCGAGGGGTGGGGCCAGCAAGGGGCCGAGGCGCAGGGCCACAGGCAAGGTCTCCCTGTGAAGGAGGTACCACTGTCTTTCCTCTGGACAGAAGCCATGGCCTGCACGCATTTTTAAAACAATCAACCATCTAGGAAAATATGTTTTTCACCGTTATGATCCCTGGGGAGCATTTTTCAGATGTAAAGCGCGCACACAAGACTAAAAGAAAAATATTAGGATCTTAGTGTTCCGTTGCTAATGGGCAAAAGATATAAGCAATAATTCGTAAAGGATGAAATACAAATTGCTTAAAAGCATATCACAGTTGATTAACTAGTAGTCAGAGAGCTGGAAATTGAAGCCATTTATTTCATTATTTACTAATCTAATTTGCATAACCTTAAAAATAGTATTCATTGTTGTCCTGGTAGAGTGAAATAGGCACTCTCATCTAGTAGTGTAATCCATTTAGAAGAAAATTTGTAAATAAGCATCAGTAACCTTAAAAACGTGTGTACCTCTGTTTTACACATTTAAGATTTTCATAAGGAAAAAGAAAGACATCCAAAGATGTATGCATAAAATATTAATTAAAAAAATAATTGTTATATAATTTAAATCTAAAACTATCCTAAATACTCAAAATGAAGGAAACTAATTTGGCATGGTCATATAATGGAATATTATGCCTCTATTAAGATTATATTTACAAAAATGTTTACAATGTAAGAAAATGCCTATAAGTAAAAGATAATACACATTTTAATTGATGCTGTAATCTCGGCTATTTAAAAATTTAAGTACTGGAAAATACATGCAAAATATTAACAGCATTTTTTCCTAGTTAGTAGCCTCATGGATAATATTTTTGTTGTTTTAAAATATTTTTGTGCTTTCCAAATTGTCTTTTATGATCACGAAAAAGATATTAGGTATTAGTATATATGCTTAAAAATCTGAATGATGAGAAAGACCAAATTTGAACTTAAGTATTGATTTTGCTTTAGTAAAAATGTTCAATACTGAACTAGAAAGTTGATAATAAAACAAGATATAAGTAAAAAGCCTAGAATTCTACATGAGAAAATTTGAAGATAAAAAAGTTTAAAAGTCAAAATTAAAATATTTCATAGAACAAGAGAAAAAATTTCAATAAATTTACTGAGAACAGGAGAGAACTAAGTCAATAAACTCAACCAACAGAAGCCAGTTGTCCTGGAATGCTCAGAATACAGCTCAATCTGAGATTTCTTGATAAATAGTATTAATGTTTTATCATTCTGCCTCTGAAAATAGAATTTTTCAAGAAGGAAAATATGCTAAATTTAAAACCCTAAAGGAAGAGTATTTTTATTGCTGTAATTAAATGTAATCAAAAAGTTGGAAATTATGCACCCAGAGGTTGCAGGCTGATTTAATACTCATGAAACAAGTCTCAGGCTGTGATTTATGAATTAACTAATTTTCTCTGGTGATAATAGTTTCTAAAAAATCAAAGCAATGAGAGAAATTAAGTGTATAGGAAAAAGAATTTTGAAGGAAAATATAGAAAGGGCGGATGGGTTTTTCTTCCCCAACGAGCACTGTGACCAACTCCACCTCTCTCAATCCCAGTCACATTACATACGAGTCTTGACTCAGCCAGTCAGCAGTTGATTTCCCAGGTTCTCAGCATTCCTGGACTTGAGTTTTCTCTTAAAATGTGTGTCATAAATGCTGCCACTCTTTTTCCAGTTCCTTACTCACTTCTAATTTACTTTTCAACAATGTAGTACAACTGAGTCTTGATAGTTTTGAAAACATGGTGGGACTGTTTTTCCTTGCCTCCCTGTGTCTGGGTGGGGCCATGTGACAAGTCTTGGCCAATCAGTCCTGAGGAGCAGAACACTCCTTACCCACGCAGCATCCTGTGGAGCTCCCTTTGCTTTTCTCACTGCAAGCTGGAATCCCATGGTGGCTGTTGCATCAGCCTGGGTCCTGGAGTGCAGTCATGTGAAGCAGAGCCCCTGGCTAACCCACAATGGACATGTGTCATGACAAGAAATAAACTTTGTTTGAAGCTACTGCAATTCAGGAGTCAGTTGTTACCACAGCATACCCCAGCCTATCTTTGTTGATATCTAACCAAATTATTAAACAGTAGAGAATTGGTTAAACGATTAAAGATATAACATAACCAGGAGCACTGTAAAGTCGTTAAGAATTTTAATGTCAGATTACATTTTGATTTGAAGAGATGGTTTTAATATATTACTGAAAAAAAGGTCTTATTTTAAAATATTTAATACAAATTTACATCATGTATTTGCATAAACAAAAATTAGAATGTTTTATACTAAAATAATATACAGCAAAATATTATACATCAAAATATTAGCCAAGATAACAGGATAGTGTTTCCATAGGTGATATTTTTCTTTTTGCTTATTTCTATCCCCTATTGTTTTCTACAATGAATATATAAAATACTAACAAAGTAATAGAAGTTTTTTGTTTGTTTGTTTTTAAGATTTTGTTTTTCCTTTTTCTCCCCAAAGCCCCCCAGTACATAGTTTTATACTTTTTTTAAATTTGTGGGCCCTTTTGATTGTGGCATGTGGGACGCCGCCTTAGCATGGCCATGTCTGCGCCCAGGATCCAAACCTGCAAAACCCTGGGCTGCCAAAGCAGAGCATGCGAACTTAACCACTTGGCCATGGGGCCGGGCCCAAAAGAAGTTTTTAATAAGAGAAAAGAAAAATGTTGGGAGTGGGCTGCAGTGCGGCAATACTTTCCATGTAACTACAGTAAAATACTAATCTCCCAACCCCCAGTATCCAATCAAGCTGCGTAATAGACTTGCTATAAATTGGAAGACACTTAATCTAGGGGAAGAATTCTGTTCCGTTGACTGTTACAATCATCATAGTCTGAAATATCTTGTCTTCAGTTGAAAGAACAGAGTTTGAATTATGGAGGAAAATTCTAAAAATGGGACTTATACCTGGGGTGACAATCAGACAACAAGTAGTGTTTGCCCTTAGGCATTTTCTGATCTTATGTTTCTCTTTAGAAATGGCCCAAAAGGGCTCTTTTGAGGAACCCCTACAGCAGACATCTGACCTCCTGTGCTTTCTCTGAATCTCCATTCTAATAAAACTCCTGGAATTTGGTGAAAGAAAACTGCCTGAGGGTGTTAATGTTGGTCACATTTTAAGGCAGCTTTCATTAAGTAATATTTGGAACCTTCTAGCAACGCTGGGAGAGATTAGTCCAACCTTCTGGGTTGTTCCAATGCTAAAACTCTCTAGAGTCGGTCTTATTCTTCAGTAACCTGGGCGCAAGGGCATCTGTGGGAATATTGACAGGGCTGGATTTTGGGGTGTTTTCCTTAGATAGGCGTACGGGCATGAACTTTATGAAGTTCAATGTAACCTTTTAATCTGCTAAGGGCATCTGTGAAGGAGAATAGCTTACAGGCTTTCCCTTGACAGTTCTTTTTAGCTGATAAAAGATGTCAATGCACTTTCTCCTCCTTTGCAAATGTCCAAAGCCTTTCCAACAGAGCCAAAGAAGCGAAATCTGAAAACTCTATAGATAAATCGGTTCCCAACTTTGAAAAGGTTAATGTAGCACTGGTTTTTGGAATATTGGTCTGTAAACATAAAAACAGAACTCCCCTTTCTCCGTCTAGGTAAATGAGAGTTATACGGCTTCACGTAATACTCACAAAATTTGCTGGGGCGGGGGGGGGGGTTTCCACCCAGTTAATAGAATTGTTTTGGTGTTTATCTAATAATCCACACTTTGAGAAATATCGAGATTGCCTTGCTGTAGCCATAGAACCAGATGCTACTGGTTCTCAAACGTGTCTGGTAGACCCGGAAACAACTTAGGTGCTGTTCCCACAGTGTCCAGTGGGTGAAAACACCCTGCTTCCATTATTCTCACCTCTCACTGAAGCGTCACTAAAAGTCACTGCTGTATCCCAGCTGTGCAGGTAGGAACAAGGAAAGGCTTGGCCCCAACACAGGGTGGAGCGGAATGGCGGAAAGTGGGGTCTGCTCCCCGTGGCAGTCACTGTCTAAGGCTACCTGTGTCGAGCAGAGCAGTGATCTCACCAGGACCAGCAATTATGATGTCAGTGATGTGACGACAAGATTTAGGTGGGGATGAAAGAGGAAGCAAAAATATGGTATTTTAGATTCAGACTCTACATCAGTTGGTACCTAATAGTATAATGAAAAAGTCAAATCTGATTCCCATTTTTTTGGTATAGATGATTAAGACAAAACTATAAACTGAAAGTAGGAGAGTAGAAGTTTTAATTTGAGGGGAAAATGAATTCGCTATGAGAAAGCTGAATTTCAGGTCCCTTGAAGGACTTCTAGGCTGTGAATGGAAAGAGGTAGTTTCCATCCCATAGGCAACAATTAAATGGATGTGAGGAGCTTTTAGAAGAAGAAATTAAAGATGACATTAAGATTTGGGTCATGCAGGTCATACTACTGACAGCAATAAGGTGGTGATAAGAAAATAAGGAGGAAGTAAAGAAGGAAATATTGAAGACAAAACAGAGAACAGCTAATTGATAGAGTAAGATCCTAAAGGAGGAGAGTGGGAGAAATCAGATGTAAAGAGGGAGGGTGGGGACATAGGGACAGGAAAGGAAGCTGAATTCCAAGAAATTGTTATCCCAGGATATTTTTGCTCATCCCTTTGTTGTGTGTGTGTGTGTGTGTGTGTGTAAGAATGTAAAAATGTAAGGCCCTTTCGCTCACCCACTTGGGGCGTTTGATATATACTTGATATATGTCAGCTTGAGCAGGGGGTCTTTCATTCTGATACCAGGAGCTGATGGCAGGCCCAGAAGTGCACTGGGTCTAGCCTTTGATTGCCAAGAAGAGCAAAGAGAAAACTAAGCACACCATCCAGGGACAGAGTAGAGTCAGGAATGAAGGGAGCAGTCCAAAAGACTCACCCAATTCAAGGGCACAGGCAGAGAGCAAAAACTGGGTCTCTGAGTAGAAGTCTGTCATCGGCTCAGAAGATAGAGTGAACATATTCTGGAACGGACATAGGGTACCAAACCTGGAACAAGACCCCCAAGGTGTTTGTATGCAATCAGGCCCCTTCTGCAGGGTATGGGTAGTCATGCCCATGGTCATACCAACAGCTGAGATGGAAGTACTAAGGGTGATCCTTAAGGTTTTGAGACATACAAATACATAGCAAATACCATTTGCTTTCAAGAGAGTGTCCAACTGACTATGTGGTTGAATTTTCAAGGCAAGTCAGTGTGTTTATGTTTAGTCAAATGGAAAATGATAATTAGGATGCATTTATTTGCTTTTTATTTAGTACAAGCATACATAGCAAACGCAGAGGGGTTTATAATTTCTTTAAAATTTATTTTCTAAGTCAAATGTTTAATTTCATAAGGCAGCCAACTCTGTGTTTCGTTGAGATAGAGTCTCTGTCTTCGGATTCCCAAATACAAATTTACTTTTGACCTGCTGAAGTTTTATTTTTACGGCTCTGATTAATAAATAGCAGATGTCAAAATGCCACTTATTTAGAAGCGTGAAACTGATTTGAGAGATGAAACCAACGCTTATTTATTGCATATCCTAAGAAGTAATTGATCTTTTGGTGAAAGATCTGATGGACAAATTGCTTTCATTAGTAAGACAGTCTTAGGAAGGCTGATTTAACATAAACAGGTCAAGCAGTTTCCAGCTTGCTTTCTTTTCACGTAAGCTGTTTTTGCAGAGTTAGGCAGTCTGACAAATATTAAACTCTAACTTTTTATGTCTCCCTTAATTAGCTTCCTATTTTGTCAAAGTATATAAATGCCATTCTACATGCTAGTAATCAGTGTCTAGGTTAAATTGAGCTCTTTGCCATATAATACTGCCCCATGTGCAAATTTTGTAGGTAGCAAAATACTTGCCATTTTAAATGTCTTTTTTAGTGTGTCAAAACTAGGGGTTTTGCTTTGGTTTTAGTTATTTCCTTAATGTTGGTCCTCTGGACCCATCAATTTTGCGCCTTGGGAAATGGCACCTTCTAGGCAGGTATCTGGGCTTGATCGCTACTGCAGTCTGGGTGTGGGGCATCTCCGCTGCCCTGACTGTGCAGGGAGCAAAGGGCAAGAGGAGCCTGTGTGCATGCCTCAGTGGCCTTGGAAGGCAGAGGAACATGCAAATACCCAGCGTGAGGATGTACAGAGAGAAAGGACGGAACCTAAGCGAAGGATCCGCTTCAGGGAAGAGGCGAGACTGGAAGCAGGCTGGGTGGTCTGGATAAAGTGTGGAGGTCAGGGCCAATGCCTGCGGTGACCTGTGCTGCTTCCCAGGCAGGGTAAGCTCTTCTACTGGGGGAAAGAGCCTGGCTCTGAGCCCTAAGAAGAAAAAGAATTAAGGGGTCATTATACTACATAATAATGAGGTCCTTGAGAGCAGATTTACGAAAAGCGCACAGGTCTTACACATGTAACCATTTTAAAATAATGGTTCTTTTTGAAAATGGAGGGTATGATGTTAAATATTTTCATGTAGTCATTTCATTTATTAGTTCTTAATAAAAATGCGGACATAATATTAAAATTATGTGAAGGGCTTTCTACCAGACAGTAAAGTTACATAGTCCAAGTTCAAAGTTTTCTGGAGATCTAAATGAATATAGAAAGAAAATTCAGAATAAATTCTGGATTTGGTTTCTATCACTGTACCTAAACTGCTCTCTTTGAGATTACCATGACTTTCATATTGCTAATTTCTTTGGAAATCTTTAGACCTAATCTCATTTCACCTTTTGGCAACACTTAATACTTCCTCCTGCTTAAAATATCTTCTTAATATTAGGAGCTAACATTTAACATTCATGATGCTAAGAACTTAACCTGCATTTAACTACCCAACGATATTATCAACTTCATTTACAGGTGAGGAAACTGAGGCTCAGAAAGGTTAAGTAGCTGGATGAATATATCACAACTGGCTGAGTTCAAACCCTGCGTATCTGATTCCACAGCTGAAGCTCTTAACCAGCCTGCCATCCTGCCCGCCACCTGCCAGTTTCTGCACCTTCTTTCCTCCCCTCCCTTCCCCCAGTACATCTTATTTGGTGCAACAATCGAGTCCAGACTCAGCAGTAGTCCTTAGCCCTGACTACACACTGGTGTTACCTGAGAATTTTTTGTTAAATGTAGATGCCTGGGCCTCACCTCAGATCAATGAACCAGAACCCTTTGGGGGTGGACCTGCCTAGACACCTGTAGACTGAAGAAGTTCTCCAGGTGATTCTAATGGCAGAAAGAGTTGACACAACAGAGAATCTAGAACAGTAGTTCCCGAACAGGATTTATTATTAGAATTAACTGAGAATTTTAAAATCCCATCTGGGCTGGCCACGGAATCTGTGGTTTTTCAAGAACTCACAGCTGATTTTGATTAGCAATTGGATTTGCAATCTTAGAGTTTCCCTCTCAATTACCCATCACAGAAGCAAAGTTTCTATGGGAGTTTTATGGCCTAAATATTCTGTATTGTCTTAAATCCCAGACCACTACGAGTAGCCAAATGAGATTTTGAAACAAAAATAGAGAAAGTTGTCTTCAGCCTCCTTCCTTTCACTGCCAAGGGTCCTGGGGGCAGACACCCACTTGTTCTTGTGTCATTGCTCAGTGCTCCCTCCTAGAACCCTACTGAACAGAAGCATTCCCGGAGCGCTGACAATGCTCCCTACCTTCATCCCTGATGCTCTTTCCTTTACCAGGAATTCCTATCCTTTCCTTCCGGGGTTGACCAACTCCTGGAACCACTCAGGTCTCTTCATATCCAAGAAGCCTCCACCAGTGGGGTCGGGGTTTGGTGGCACAGCCAGCTGATTTCTAGCGCCCTGTGCATTTCTCTGTCTCTGCGTTTATCACATAATATTGAACTGCTCTGCCCATGTGTCTGCTCTCCAGCCAGCCTGTTGGTTCTGTGAGAATGGGGACCATGTGTTATCCATCCGTATGCTCAGGCTCTGGCAAAGTTCCTGGCAACTAATGTTGTTTTGAAAATGTTTGCCGATTGAATGTTAAAAAGAACTAATTTAAGCTGCGTGTAATCCTTCCGCAGTTAAAAGAGTAACTTTGGGACAAAATTGAAATGTATCTGATAGTTAATTTTAAAAAACACTTTTTATATGATCGTAAAAATAAAATATTCTTTACTGAAGAAAAGAGAAAAAAATATAAAATCAGAGCTAGAAAAAGAAAAGCCTCCATAGTCACAGGGATAACCGCTGTTGAGGGTTGGTACATTTCTCTCCTTTTTATGCACACTGAATACTTAGCTGAAGTTATTTTCTCTGCCATTAGAAATGTGTGTGTTTCCAGTTCCTGGTTTATGGATCTGATGTTTTGAGAGAAGTCCTAGCCCTGCCCGACTTCCTGCCCCTGCCAGCCCCTGGGGGGGTACCATTTCCCCGCCACCCATTTTAGCCCGTCACACTCTCCACCAGGCCCAGGCTTCATCCCATTTTCATATGCAATTCATTTCCAAAGAAATTGGAAGCAGTCCCTATATTAAGTATTATGGAGAATATAAAAATGGAAAGACACAGAGTCCGTCTTCAGGAATCTACTCGCAGGGAGAGCTCAAAAGACATTAAATAAAAGACAAAAGATGCTAAATATGGGCGTCTTGTGTAAAGGAGGTTTCCTTAGAGGGCTAGTCAGAGTTCATGGAGTGGAGGATCTGAGCTAAGCCTCAGGAGTCTGAAGTGGGGCAGGGCACACCTGGGTTGGAAAGAGCAGGACCAAAATCAGCAAGAGGAATGATAAGACCTTTTCTGGGCTCTCCTCAGTTGCTCGTTAAAAAGGCAGGTTTCTGCACCTACTGAATCGAGGAAGGGTGGCAGCAGCAGCCTCGGAAATCTGCCATTTTAATAAGCTCTCCAGGTGATCTCCGTCAGCTGATTGACACATAGGCATTTGAGAAGATTAGAATGTCTTCAGTTTGTAGCCTCGGGTTATGTCATTAGACTATGGGATATGAGACAGGGAAATAGAGGTTTTTAGATGATATTGTGGAAGGCAAATAACAACTTAGGTAGTTAGTACCTAATTCCTGGGGCAATAGGGAGCCATTGAAGGTTTTCGAGCAGAGAAATGACATCATTAGAGCTGTGATTTAGAAAGAAGGGAACTTAGGGCTTAGTTCCTAATCTTTGGTACCTATCAGAATCTAAATTGAGCTTCTAAAATATAGAAGCCTGGGGCTTCCATCTGGAATATGGGTTCAGTTGGTCAGTGTAGACCCAAGGCTTTGCATTTTTAAGTTCCATGGGCGGTCAGGGCGCAGACTGAAGGTCAGAGGCACTGTGCTGATGGCAGAGATGTTTCCATGGTGGGTCACCCAAGAATTCTGGGAGATCTTGCCTGCCATTTGTGGTTTCTGTTTCTAAGAATAAGACAGAAATTATCTTTCAGTTGCCACCCTGTGGGAGCCTTACAAGGTCCTCTTGTCTCTAGAAGCGCTTCCCTAACTAAATCCCTTGGGTTTTGGAAAATAAACTGAGAAACTAGGCTGCTGGTATAGCTGAACTCCTTTAAAATCATTACCTGCCAGGTGTGCTTAATGCTCACAGGTGACCTCATACAGAAAGGTGTTAAATCAAGCCAAACAGGCATCTGAGCACAATTGAAGTGTTAGAGGCCAGATTCATCATAATACTCATTTTAGAAGTGAAGACAATAGAGAACAAAGAAAGGTGCTTAATGTCAAGGGATAATCATAGATAATTATGACCAAATCTTTATAAATCACTGTCCTAGAATATTTGTTTTGCATTCCCTTCACATTCACAATGGGTAGTTCAAACTTTCTAGCATCTCTGCAAAGTAGCATTTATGTAAAAATATAGCTTGTACTTGAATCCTTTTGAGAAATAGATGTGCCCAGTGTCGTTTTATGTTCAAATTATGGAAGCAAGTTTCTCAGACTCAGTGTTGGTTAATAGAAAAGCTATTATCTGGTAAACAATGAACATTCTTTACTAAGATATACTTCCTTACAATTTTACAGATTCTACAAACTTGGAGGTAAGTGTGGTTAACCAATTAACTTTTTTTTTTTTTTTACAGATATGAAAACTGAGTCTCAGCTAGGTAAGTTGAGGAGACAAGACTTGAACTCACGTCCGTCTGAATCCATGACACTCTGCTATCTGGAGACCCTGGTTAGACTCCTAGCTTTGACATCAGCTGGCTGTGGAAGATTTTTATGACACTTCTCTCAACCAGAATTTTCCTTATCTGTAAAGTAGAGTTACATTTTTCTTTAAAATCCCTGTACAGTACTGAGTCCACAACCTTAATTTAACTATTTGTCTACTTTCTAAAATAAATGATAAATGTAACTAAAATCAATTTACGTAGATTCTCCCAATTTCCTAAGCTCATGGATCATTGTTTAATCATTTGTTATAATATCTAAGATCATTGTGCAACTTTCATTTTTCATAGTACAAAGTAGAAATTCCGATATTCTTATTTAACTGAAATAATTTTCCATTTCATTCAAAATTAAAAGACAACCCATTTAATTCTAAGTATTTCCCATTTTGAGTTTTTCTACGTCCTGTGAGTTACTTAGAATTGTGGTTTTAATTTTCATATATCTGAAGATTTTACTTTGTTTTTTTGACTTCTAATTTAATTGCATTGTAGACAGTGAATATTTTATAAGGAGTTTCTTTGAAATGATTGAGACCTGTTTAGTGGAATTAGTAGAACCTTGATTTGTTCCATTTTCGCTTTGGAAGACAGTATCAATTGAATGCTGAGCTATATATTGACATTACATCAGGCTTATTAATGGTGTTGTCCAAATAATTTATGTCTCTATTAATTTTACCTATTAGTAATAGGGGATTTGTTGAAATCTTCCACTCTGTTGGTGAATGTGTCCAAATCTCTCTTTATATATCGTGAGGATAATTCATTTGTGTACAAGTTTAGGACATTTATATCCTAAGTTGAACCTTTTATTTTTATGCAATGATTCTCTCCATCCTTAATGCCATGCTAATGAAATTTTTTGTCTTAAAGTTTATTTTGTCTGCTATCCAAGCTCTCTTTGGTAATATTTGCCTGTCCATATATCAATAGATATGTATATTTCTTTGTATTCTTAGGTATGTTTCTTATAAAAGGCATTTACCACCTAGTGCGTAACTATTATTGTTTTTCATATATCCTGCCAGAACAATTTTAGGTAAAATTTTAGATATAGGTTCTTAATTTTTTTTCTATTTTTTTTACACAAAAGTCTTCGAATCATACACAAAGTTCTTGTCTTGCGTTTTTCATTTAACACTACACCTTGGAAAGCTTCCCAAAGCAGTACACAGCGCATCTCCTTACTGTTACTCACTATCTGTATCGTACCCCTACTGAACCAGTGTCCTACTGATGTACATTTGGGTTATTATTAATATTTTTCTTACAGGGACTAACCTTGGCTATCATTTCACACATGTGAAAATATGTCTATAGGGTAGATTTCCAGAAGTGCAATTCTTGGCTCAAAGTGTCTATGTATTTTAATTTTGAAACATATTGCCAAAGTGCCCTCTGACAGATTGGCAAATTTAAATTCCCGGGAGCAATGTGTGAGAATGTCCACAGACTCAAAGAAAGAATGTTATCACACTTTTAGATATTTATCAGTCTGATCAGTGAAAATGTAGTTTCAAATCACATTTCTCTTGTTATGATTAACATTAGGAATATTTCAATGAGTTTTAGGGGCATCTGTAGTTCCTTTTCTGTTAACTGTCTCTTCATATCTTTTCCCTATTTTTTTATACCTTGGTCTTTTTCTTACCCATGACAAGCACTGTATGTGTTAGATCGACACGTGGTCTATGAGTTGCAAACAATTTTTCCCAGTTTGTCACTTATTTTCATTTTTTTCCTTTTTCACCATGTAGAAATTTTGATTTTATATGGTCAAGTATATAAAACTTTTCTTTCATAGATTTTGCATCCTAGCCCCATCCTTGAATTTTTTTTCTGGTGAGTAGTGTGAGGTATGGGACCAAGTTTGTTATATTATTTTTAGAAGGCTATAAATTGATTTCGTTTATTCATTTATTAACTGGCCCATGATATTTCCACACAATTTTAATTTTCCATGATATTTCCACACAATGTAATTTTATCACATACTAAATTGCAATATGTATTTAGATCTATTTCTGGATTTTGTATTCTTACCATGGATCTATTTCTGTTTCATGCAGCAACACCACATTGTTTAATTATCGAGGCATATATTAATATATGGTATTTCCAGTTGTTCCTTTAATGATTTTAGAGTTTTTCTGGCTGTGTGTGTATGTTCTTTCCCATATAATTTTAGGGTCAACTTATGTATTCCTGAAGTACACCCCATACTATTTAGTTGTATACTGGAAGATTATATTACCTTCATAATTTAGGGAGAATAAACATACTTATGATGCTAAGTTTTGCTATCTGACAACATGATGTTTCCTTCTGTTCAAGACATCATTGATATCTCTCAGGAATGTTAAGTTTTACTCACATGGGAATTGCATACTTCTTGTAAAGTTTATTCCGAGGAATTTACTGTTACTGTAAATGGGATCTTTTTCACATTGTTTTTTCAAATTGCTTTTGCTTGGAATATGAAAACTTTTAATTTTTATATATTATTTTGTACCGTGAAATCTCACTTAATTTTCTTATTGTTTGCAGGAGTTTTCGTAGTTGCTTTTCTTGGGTCTTTCAGTTAAGGTAATATCATCTGCATGTGATAAAATAATTTTTACTTCCTCCTTTATAATTTTTATACATTTAATTTTTCTTTCTTATTGTATTAGTACAACCAATAAAAGGCTGAATAATAGTAATGGAAGTTTTGTTTCTGATGAGTGGGTCTTTCAAATTAATGATAATGATTTAGGGGATCAGATAGATATATTTTATTATGTGGAAAGAAATGTCCATCTATTCTTTAATTGAATATCTTTATCAAGAATTAAAGAAACTTGTCAAATAACATTTCGGTATCTATGGAAATAATCATAGGATTTTTTCAGATCCATCAATAAGGTGAATTTATATAATAGATTTACTGATATTGAACCATCCTTGCCTACAATAAACACAATGTGTATATTCTCTTAATATCTTGCCAGATGTTTGCTAATATTTTATTTGGAAATTTTATAATGATGAACTTTTTTTAATTGAAAACTTTTTAGGTTTTTAATTCAATATTATAATCACGTTATTAAAAGTATTTGAAATTTTTCTCCTCTAGTATATGTTTAGAAAGACTATAAAAGCATTGCAAATGTTGTCTCTCTAAATATTTGTTAGAATTCCTCTGTAAAATTATTTAGGCTAGGTTCTTTTTTTTTGGTAAGAGTTATTTTACCAGTTTTGCTATTTTTTATTTTTTTGAGTAGTCCATGGTCACTTAAAGAGAAAATGTGTACATTCTCAATTTTCTGAGTTTAGAAGTCAGATTTATCAATCAGACATGACTTATTAAATACATTATTGAATCTTTTATGCTTATTATTTTTCCACTTGATTAATCATGGACCAAGAGAAATACATTAAACTTTGCTGTAGTCTGTTTCTATTAATTCCTCCTTATATTTCCTGACATTATATTCATGAATCTTGCTGCTGTATTACTTAGATATTCAAAAGTATCAGGTCTTCATTTTGAGCTGAAGTGATAATATCATTATGTGTCCTTTTTTGTGTAATGTAATGCTTTTTGGCTTAAATTTCATCTTTTATGCTATTAAGATTCTTTAACATTTTTTATTTTTTTATTTGTCATTCTTTTGAATCTCTTTACCTTATGCATATCTCTTAGAAACAATTTAGAATTGAATTTTCTTTTTGATACAATCTTAAAATTCTCATTTTTTAAAAAATAGGTGACTGTTTTAATCATGATTTGAGCAGAAAATATAAAAACTATTTTAGGCATTTCAGTTCAGTTCAAGAGAGAGTCAGAGTGTTAGAGGTTTGCACAACCATTGGGAACACCGGGAAGGAGAATCTCAGGAGGCTGCTTTGAGGAAATCTGGAAGTGCAGGTATCACAGGAAAGCCCCATCAGAGATCCCAGTTGCCCATCGCACCAAGGTGGGTGGTTCTCAGGGGAAATCTCACAAAGAAATCACCACCAATTTTCTGAGGTACCTACATACAGAAGGTATAATCTCAGCTGACCCTCCCAGGAGATGTTTCTCAGGAAGACCCAGAAAGTATTTCTGATGATCTGATTTGTGCGCCCAAAGTGCTGCATATGTCTTCCTAGGATATCTAGTAAGGTTCAGGTAGTATCACTTCGTCAGTGCATTGAGCCAGCAAGCTGCCCTGTGGGATAGTAAAGTGAATGAAGAAAAGGAAACTATGGTCCCACTGTCTTCCAGCTCCCTGTAGTCCTGTCAAGAAATCTACCGTCACATCCTTTGTAGGTTAGTTATTTCAGTTTTCACTTTGACTACCTTTTAAGTCCTTCTCTTAAATTTGAGTGTTTCGCAGTTTTAATACAATGTTTTTTGACACAGAATTTTTTTTTTGGTTCATCCTACTTAGGATACACAAGAGTTTCTGAATCACGGCAATGCTATGAACATTTGACTCAGAACAATTCAGTCTTCCAATTTCTTTTGTGTTCATTGTCTCAAGCTCTGGATTCAGCTCACTCCCTCCCCCCACCCAGGGAGAGAGAGGAAATCTTCAGAAATTTCTGTTTATTTCTTGAGAATCCAAAATGCAATAAAAAGTTAATTATATTCAATATCGAGTTATATTTTAGTGGGAAAGGACTTCAGAGCACTTCCAATTGGAAGTATTCAGCCTAGATTACCTACCGTAAATTCCGTGTCTGAAATAACTGTACTGTTAAAATAATGGGATGATGTAAAATGATTTTAAAAATTATCAAAACACTTGGTATTTTAAAAATAGAGACTCTATAGCTACATTAAAAATAAATTCAGAGTTTGTAGATATTAAAGTGTTTTCTTCCCTTAATCGATATCCTGGAGTCTTGATTCAGAGTCTTCCTGCTTTGCTCCTCAATGATGGAAACAGTCTGAAGGATTTACTTTTGTTTAATATTTATGTATTCTAGATTTCATGCTCTTTTCCTGAAGGCAATATATATATTCATAGTGAATTATTTAGTAGCAATCATGGGTAACCTTGATGCTGCTTCTTTTAATCTTTTGGACCAAGTAATGATGTTCCCATAGGTATGCAATAAAACATAGTTTTGAAAGCCTTAAAAAACAGTATATTAACAGCTTGTGAAAATCTAAGGGAAATGGTTTGTTTTCCACCATCAACGTTAGTGTAATGAGATCTTTATTTCTGAACTGGCCAATAGCCACAGTAATAAAAGTGTTAGAAAAGACTCACTCTTTAATTTTCTTTGCCAATTTTCTCAAATTTCTCTATTTTATCAAAAAGTTAGTGCATTATGGTTTTCTGTTTGAAAGTAATAGAGACAACAATCTTTCTTGTATCCAAGAAAAGAGGGGGGCTCATCCTCTGTAAAATCAATCATGTATTGCTAATAAATGATGCAATGTAGGACTCCTACTACACACTTCATTCCAAGAGCTAAATGCTTCCTGTATCTCCTCTACCTACGTATCATTCTCATGGAGAAAGCAGGTGCAGATATTCTTAATTTCCATTTTCCCCATGGCAAACATGAAGCACAGAGTGGTCAACTGTCCTTTTCAAGGGAGTTAGTTGTGAAGCCAGAGTAGGAACCTAAGACTTTTATTTTCACCCAAGAGTCTGTTTTCTAAAACCTTTTAAAATAGAACTACACCTGAGAAGCCACAGTAGTCTAAAGGCTACTGTTATATTTCCTGCCTCTAAGAAATCAAGGATCCATATCACAATCATGTTTTATGAACTTATTGTGATAATTTTAGGCTGCAATTTTTCTAAATCGTTTTAGAGAATTTTTGCGAGTTTGACACCAAAGGTATGGACCAGTAAAAATAAAAATATATTCAATTTCTTCTTTACCAGTAGGATCTGGGAACGGCTGCAAGCTCATGCAGCAAACAAGCATTCCACCAAATTCTTTTTGTGTGCTTTCATTCCTGTCTGCATTCTCCACTGAGCAAGGCCCTGCTTCTTCTTGGGCTTCGTATCAGATGTCACACTGTACTGCTTCCCCTCAGCTGCCCCTTGACCCTGCCTCTGACCCACTTCTCTAGACTGCAGACCACTGCTTCACTGCGGTCTATGCTCTGTCCACACCTTTCCATTCCTTCTCTGCCTTGCATTCTACTCCAGGAGTTTTAGTCGTGTCTTGTATCCTTACAAAATTTCATATGGTACACATCATCATTATCATCATCATCATCATCATTATTATTTTTATTTCCATTTTATAGATGAGGAAACTGAAGCTGAGGGGATGAAGTCTCTTGGCCAAAGGCACTCAGCTTGGAAGTAACAGAGGCAGAATTTGAGCCAGATTTGTTTGACTTCGAAGCTTCCTTTCTCAACCGCTAGGCCACACACGTGGAGGTTGAGGATCTTCACCTGGCCTCAGTGCACAGAGCTGGAACGCTGTTCTGAGAAGCCTCGCCAACTGCCCCACCTGTAGCGCTTCTCTGCAAAGCTCTGCTCGTTCTGAGGCGGGGCTGGCTGTCCTCTGACTCTGTGGAACTCTTACTCCTTCTAGAGTACCTTCCCTGAGAGGGCCAGTGTTTTTTCTTTCCAAGGATGTTCTGACCCTGGTGAACACACATGTGTGCAGGGTGCAGTTGTGTACGTAGCTCCCTGATTGTTGTTTTGCTTGCTCTTTGTAGGATGAAACTAGGCCAAGTTCTTTTCATGAAACTTTCTCTGAAAGACTTAGAAAGTCTTATGCAGAAGGGGCATCCACAAAAGGCGCTTAAAAGACTCTATTAGGACTTTAAAGGACTCAGTAAATAAAACACCCTAAATGCCCCTGGCTTTTATATGGCATGTTACTCATAGACTGGAAGCTTCTTTAGGGCAGCATCCATGTCTAACTGTTGAATGGTCTTCATATATTCTATCCACTATAGAATGCTTTTCTCTGCCATTGGTGTGCAGTGTAGATGTGTTCATTTATTCACTATTCCCGGTTTGCCTTTAACCCCCATTAGTTCCCCCCCCCCCCCCAATTCTCCATTCCAGGCAATTGCAGAGGCAGTAAATTGAAGGCCCAGGGATAGGACTGATCAGAGAAGTCTATATATTACATTTGACTTTTCTTTGAATAAATGGTCAACAAATAAAATTAGGAGTTTTCACATAAAAATCCAGATTTCAAACACTTATGATGTCAGGAGACCTCCCTGTGAAATTCCAGTCACTGAGACCAGGAGGCCTTGCCCACAATTGTCCCACACTGCTGTTTTTCCTATAGCAGAGTGAAAAGGCAAGTAAAACAATTTATACAGTCTTTTCTCTATCCAATTGGGAAAATAAAAGAGTGTGTTTCAAGAAAAATTGGTGTGAACATATTTTGTTGCTAAAGTGAAGACTATTCCTGTGAGTTTTACGTAAAGAATATTTGTGGTGAAAGAAAAAATCTGAGATACCATGAAAAATAGTCTGTGGTAAGAACTATAAAAATATATGGGAAAAATGCTCTATTTAATAAATGAAAAAAGGGCAATATTTAAAATATTTTGCTTTTCAAAGTGATGTTGCTGTGAAATGCAACTCTGGTTTAAGAGGTCTAGTTTGTTTTTCAGTCTGATCCTTGTCTAGAAGGTTCACCTTTGTTAGCCTGCCTGGGAAATTTATCACTAATTATTTAATTTTATTACAATAATAATGTTTGTTATATGAAAGAAACTCTTTGAGGAACCACAGTTTGTGATACAAAGATGTACAGGATATAGCCCCTGCCTTCTAGGAAGTATCTAAATGTTGTCATCGATTATTTCAACAGTTATTGAGTTCTCCTGAGAGTCAAGCACTGTGCTGGACTGGTGGTGATGGCAAGATGAATAACAGTCTCATCCCATAGAAGTTTATATTCAAATTGGAGAGGCTCGCAACTAAGCAAGCAGGTGCAGTGCAGAGGGACCAGTAGGGTGAGAAGATGGCATCAGGGCATAGTAGGAGCTTAACGTGGGAGACCTTGAGGATGGGGTAGGGGGCATGATAAGGTAGTGAGAAACAGAGCCAGGTAATCTGCTGGGAGATGATTCTCCGTGGAGTCTCATGTATTTTTTGCAAGTAGAGGCACTGGGCATCTTTTACTCTAGACTATCTTTTCAAGGATGTTGGTATAGCAAATAACCTTGGAAGACAGATATCTCCCTCCAGAGCGAAGAGCAGGGGTGTTTATCGTCCAGTATAATAAAGATGAGGTCTCCCTCTAAAGACTTCTTGTTATAAAAGAGTTGAGTTCCTTAAGCTCAGGGTTCCTTCCTGTAGTGCAGCCTACTGAGTATGTAGATGTCGTCTGGGCCCATCCACATTGCCCCCATGGGAACTGAGGGAAAGGGAATGGATGCAAATATGCCAAACCTCCTGCTTCTTGCTGTGCCATGAGCAATAAAGTCCTTTGTCTCTGACCTAGGAATCTCATGCTTCTTCCAGCATCCATGAAATAAGCAAACTAACTTGTTAGCTTGTAGGTAGAATAAAATCTCAGATTCTTAACAGTTCTTGCTATAACCTCCCGGCAGAATTTTGTTCTCTACCCTCTTCATCAAAATACGTTTTGGTGGCATTTGGGTTGGAAGAGGGTTGTGTTTGTTAATTGGAGTTAAAAAAATAGAATGGAGAAGGTGCTTTGAGAGAATGGAGTTTAAGATTTTCCATAGCACTGCTCACATTTGTGTGAAGGTGAAATGAAGAAAAAGTAGACATCAAAAACAATCTGGAAGGCGACAGAAGTCAGAGGAAGGGGGGGCGTCTCATAAAACAGCAGCAAGTGGCCTAAGAGAGGTGTGGAACATTGGAGACATGCTAATTGCTTCTCATCATCTAGAGCCTGAGTAGTTAAATATGAACTTTAAACCTCTATCTGTCTGTCTGCCTGCCCGCCTATCTGTCTATCTATCCATCCATCCATGCAGCTATCCATCTATTTATCTATCATCTATCTATCTATCTATCTATCTATGTATCTCTCTATATACATATATATCTATCCAGCTATCTATCTGTCTGCCTGCCTGTCTGTCTACCTGTCTATCTATCTATCTATCTATCCATCCATCCAGCTATCCATCTATTTATCTATCTGTCTATCATTTATCTAGCTAGCTACCCAGCTATCTATCTAACTACCTAGTTATACCAGTTAGTGGAGGTATATTAGCTGTCTGATTCCCACAATCTTTTCTTACCCCCTTCACATCTACATCTGTCTTTCAACCAGATTGAAGACCAGCTCCTAATCGGTTGTACCTTCTAAATGGTACTATAGAAGTTCACCTATCTGCCATGCTTATTTCTTGGCTTGGGTGAGCTCTTTCCCCACATTATGTGGTCATGTCCAGAGGTTTCCCAACCTGTTAGCCTCTTTATGGCAAGACGTGTTAGCATGCTTAAAAATGTTAAAGAATGAACAATAGCCACACCTCTTGAGAAATTAATTTTGAAGCTGCTTTAGGTTTTATGTAACTCTGTTCTCTCCTCCTTAAAGCCTTAAGCCCTCAAACATGTCTATTTCTGTCTCACACTTTGCCTATTCATAAAAATGTAGTTATTTTGCTTGGATTTGCATTTTTTCTTTCTGTCGCACAGAGGCACATCAACATCCTTGAGCTGTGATCCTGGATTCACAGTCAGATGAGCACATGCTTCTCCCTCTCCCTATCATTTTACCCCTATAAGTAAATGACCAGCCACTAGAATATTAGCATAGTTAGGATAGCCACACACATCACAGAAATGCTTTAGAAGAGACAAATTAAAATAAGTCAGGAGAAGTTCAATGATAATGTTATAAAGCTAATTGGGAAGAGATCCCTTACCACAGAACAAGGGAGAATGCAGGAATTTCTCCTGGGCTTGGCACGGTTGAGCACCATAGAACAGATGATGACTGAGAAGCCTGCGTATATTTTCCACAACCTTCCTATTTCTGCTCAGATATGCATGGCTCAGTCAACAGTCCATAAAACAGGTTTTCTCTATTTGTGCTTTTTTCGGGTGAGTGTTGTGGGGTGGTGGAGGTAGGGGAGTGGATTTATTAAGGAAAGGAGACCGGGGGATGAGGGGGGGAATTTACTGAAAACGGCAAAAACCAACAAAGTCCAAAGGGAAGAGTTTGTGTTTAACTGAAATTCACAGCAGAAGAAGGAATGGCAGTATGCACCTCAGACGCCATGCTGAGTTTGGACGCTCAGTATAGGCAGAGTGATGTCAGATGTCAGCCCTTCCACAAAAGCCCCTTTTAAATCTCTTTCTCTCTCTATTTCTGCAGGACTAGGTATTGTTCTCCTCTGGCAAGGCTTTAAACTCCACCCCACTACAGATCCTTTTCGATTTTTTCCTCCTCTCTGGTTGCTAAATTAACACCAAGCTCACAGGCTCAGATTATCTTTGCCTGAAGGATGGCAGTTGTGTGCTCTGTGTGCTCAGTAAGATGACAGTTCATCAGCCCAGTTGAAATGCAGTCTTTTAGGATTTGTGCTGTTTCTCTCAAGCTCTGTGCTAATCCTCCTGTTATCATCGCTGTCAGATTTGTTGACTACAATCAGTTTGTCACCCAAGGTAGGCATATCTGAAGACACTACCTCTATCTTACAGCAAGCTCTTTTGTTTGCAAAGAGCTAAACCTAATAAAGTTTTAAACTGTGAGTCACCTTTTATTAAATAAAGACAAAAGCCATCTGTCACCTTCCATCTAGGTATTTGCCAATTCGTAGGCAGGAAACAATTGATTTACTCCATTAGCTTCATAAACAAGAAAATGCAAGTCAAGGAATCCCAGTGATTTGTTCACTGGTCAGTGATGCAGCCAGGATTAGACTGAAGGACTCAGCGAAATGTCTACAGGGAAAGAGGCGAGCAGTTAGAAACATCTTTCGCTCCACTTCACCCATAGGTATATGTCTACACACACACTTTGACTCCACTAATCTTGGATTTGTGACAGAAGCAAGCTGGAGGAAGAAGATTTTAGGCAGTAATGTAACAAGCTAGGGAAAATTATATTCAATTCCTTCTAGGGAGAGCTATTTTGGAAGAAACACTTTGATAGATAAATAAAGGTAAAGAATGGGGTCCTAAAGTCTGCTCAACCTGCAAATGATGACTTCTAAATGTTGTGCATTAGACAAAGAGAGGACTTTATGTTGCTTGGAAAGGAGAAAGAGAGAAAAGTGGGGGTGGGGAGGGAAATTTTAGCGAGTGACATGGTAGATGGCTATGGTTTGAAAGAAGAGACCTTTTCTTATGACTCTTAACTGTTTGGTAATTTTAGCCAAACTTAAAATACTTTGTGTGGAAATTTTCAGTTCTGTTGAAACCAGTGAGATGCTTAATTTTTTTGTGCAGATTGACCTACAGTGAAGGTTACTGCTCTTATTGAGCTTATATTCAAGAGAGGATAAAGACAAATAAATTAACAAATGTATACACAATATAATTTAGTAGAGTGATAAGTATTATAAAGAAAATACAGGCCAGCCCAGTGGCACAGCAGTTAAGTTCACACGTGCTGCTTTGGTGGCGTGGGGTTTGCCCGTTCAGATCCCAGGTGTGGACCTACGCACCACTTGTCCAGCCATGCTGTGGCTGGGGTCCCACGTATAAAGCAGAAGAAGATGGGCACAGATGTTAGCTCAGGGCCAGTCTTCCTCAGCCAAAAAAAAGAAAAGAAGCCAGGGTATTGAAAATTGTTGACTGAGGTTAGGCTGGCTACAGATGATGAGAAAAGGACTCATAAATGAAGTGACCTTTATGCTGACAGAGCAAAGGTGAGAAGATGCCCTTCTTTCTTCTGAAATAATTCACATTCAAAGGTTTTGCTAGTTGACTGTAGGAAATACAAAGATGAAAATGACAGTTCTGATCTGCAAAGAGCTTAAGATCTAAGAGGAGGAACAGGATACAACAAAAGTATATAAGGCAATTAATAAAGTTCTATACACTCATTCAGAAATACCTCTTTGACACGTGTCCTGCCGGAACTAATCTCTATGAGAACAGAAAGAATGACTGGCTAGTTCCACGTTAAAGAATTCTTCCTGACAAGGAAGAGTATACCAGTCAAGTCTCTTGGTTGCAAACTTTGGAATCAAACACAGGCTGCCTTAATCAAAAGGGAGAATGATTGAGCGAGCCTAGAGGGGCTCTCAGAAGTGGTGAGAAAATGGAAGAACACTCGGGAAAACAGACAGGAAACAAATGGTGTCTTAAGATTATGCAGAAGCAGAAATCTGGCCAACATGCCACCATGTCACCATTTCTCTCTGCCACAGTTGATGCTGCGGACACTGCCTCTGTGACTGAACCCAAGCCTGGTGGAAGCACTCATGGACAGTACTGCATCAAGTAAATTCTGACTGTCCTGTGCTCTTGAATCACTGCTACTAAGTTCAAAGTCCTAGGCGAGTGCATCCAGTCTGACGAGCCAACATACCTTTCCCTTTCCAGACTCAGGGGGCGGGGAAAGGGTGTCTCTGCCTGGTCCCCTTTGGTTTCCATAGTGAAAGATAAAGCTCTGCATTTTACTAAGACTCACAAAATAGGGATTCTCCGGAAATAGGAAAGAGGATTGGATTCTCAGCAGTAAAAATGACAAATACCCAATATACTTCACCATTTTTGGCTGCCCAACATCTACGTACACCTTTATCCTCATAGTAATATTCCAAAATAAAAAGCTCTTGCCTAATGTGATTAATAGTTGTATTGTCAAAAATCACACTCACCCTACGCCAAGACCAGAATCCCTTCCATCTTTTCCACTTAAATTAAATTCTTCCATCTCCAGCTCTGTCACGATCCCACTTCACTTGTGTCTGATTTAGAGCCTACACCACTATTCTCCCTGGACCAACAGCATTATCATCACTTGGGAACTTGCTAGAAATGCAAATTCTTGGGTCCAAACCCACACCTATTGAATTAGAACCTTTGAGCATAGTATACAGCAATCTAAATTTTAAAAAGCTCTCCAGGTGATTCTAAAAGCCATTGGCTTATAGAACTTTCCATGATGATGGAAATATTCTATATCTGCATCAGCCAATTTGGTAGCCGCCAGTTACACGTGGCTATTGAGCAGATGCGAGTATGGCTGAGGAACTGAATTTTTAATTTTCTTTAATTAATTTAAATAGCCACCTGTGGCCAAGGGTTATCACATTGGACAGTGGAGGGCTATAATGTTAACCACTGCAGACACACAATAGTAGGAAAAAAGGAGAGAAAACATATAAGGTGTTAAAATATATAAATTACACGTGATGTGACAAGGAAGAAAATACTGATAGGAGCTTCAGTCCTGTTTAAGAGGAGCTTTAGCCTTGTAACTAACCTGTTTAGACTGGTCACAAGAAGGGGGATCGGTTATAAGAGGGTACCTTGTATTTATAACTTACACATTTTCTATTGCCTTTGTTTTCAGTCAGCACCTCTGCTGCTCAGAGCCCTTGAAGTGGTTTAATGACACAAAGATTTACTCTGGAGGGATCCTGATCCTGGTTGGCCCCCTCCATCTTGTGTGACTAGTAGTCTTCCACTGGCTTTTACCATTGGACATGGTAGTACAAGGAAGGGCTTCAGGCCTTCCTCAGTCCCATCAATCCTCCTTCCTTGCCCATTGGTGAAATAGCCATTCTTGGCCAGCTTAGTAGAGTTAGTTCTCATCCTATCCAAAATCATGTCTTTTACTATTTTCCCAGTAGTATGAGCTACTGGGGAGCAGACCGTCTGCGCTGGGCTCTTTGATGCACCTCCCTGATCCCCTAATTCCCCTTCTGGACTGAAAGACCTAAGACTCCAACTGCTAAGAGGGCTGCTAGCACACAGGCCTCGGCTGTCATCCCTCTTTGGGGATTGCTCAGCTGAAGAGAATCATCTCATTAATTGCACACCCTCTCTTAGGGCGGCCCACATCCAATGACTGATTGACTTAGGGGTGGAAAGGCCTGTCCCTCTTACCCAACCTAGGACAGTTATAAAGGATCAACCCATCTTAGTTACCCATAGGGTCGGCTGAAGTTTCCTGAGTCCACAATACAGTTTGACTTCATCTTCTGCCAAGTCTTCCATCTCTTCCGGTCCACAGATCTCAAGAGCACTCTGATAACTCTGCACACTAATCACCTCAGGGTCGACTTCCTGAGGAAATCCTCCTGCAAAGCTGTCTTGTTTCAATTCTGAGGAATAATTGTTGTATTTAATGTGAGAAGCAATCCTTCCTTGGGCATTAAAATCCCAATACCCCAGAAATCCAGTTGCAGGAAGAAGAAGTCAACATTCTGTGAGTAGATCTGTTTTTCTGAATGCGTGTATTCTGACATGAAAGTAACCACCGTATATATTTTTTCCTGGTTCAGAGCATCTATCACATCGACACTTCTGCGCCAGTCTCTCAGGGCATTGTCCCCAAGCTGGAACCATAATTAAGTTGTCAATCATCCTTTCTCTATTTTCCTAAGGCCAGCTGCGTTTGAATACATGGTGAGACCATTGACTCTCTTTGGGATCATAATGGGAAGCAAGATTTTACTTCCCACCAAGACTCATATAAAAAGGAACTCCCTTCAAATGGGAAGGTGGTTTAAACACACACAACTAAAATGTTGACATATTGTTGTGGACACTGGATGGCAAGGAATTATGCATGATGGAGTAAATAAACTCTAACTGGGAAGGACAAGAGCAACACACATGTAGCTCGGTAAGCACTAGGCGGGTTCATGATGTGGAAACCAGTCTGATTTGTCACAAAATTGAAGGCAAATATTTACACTTAAAAATTTTTTAAACTATTAGAAATAATAAACAAATAGAGTTGCAGGGCACAAAATCAACATACAAAAATCAGTTGGGTTTCTACACACTAATGACAAAATAGCAGAAAGAGAAACAAGAATACAACCCCATTTACAATCGTAACAAAAAGAATAAAATACCTAGGAATAAATTTAACCAAGGAAGTGAAAGACCTATGCACTGAAAACTATAGAACATTGTTGAAAGAAATCTAAGACACAAAGAAATGGAAAGATGTGCTGTGCTCATGGGATTGGAAGAATTAACATAGTTAAAATGTCCATACTTCCTACAGCAGTCTACAGATTCAATGCAACTCCTATCAAAGTGCCAGCGGCGTTCTTTCATGGAAATAGAACAAAGAATCCTAAAATTTATACGGAATAACAAAAGACCCCAAATACCAAAGCAATCCTGAGAAAAGAACAAAGCTGGAGGCACCACAGTCCCTGATTTCAAAATATACCACAAAGCTATAGCAATAAAAACAGCGTGGTACTGGCACAAAAACGGTCACACAGATCAATGGAACAGGATCGAGGGGCCAGAAATAAATCCACACATCTATGGACAGCTAATCTTTGACAAAGGATCCAAGAACATACAGTGGAGAAAAGAGAGTCTCTTCAACAAATGGTTTTGGGAGAACTGGAGCCACATGCAAAAGAATGAAAGTAGACTATTATCTTACACCATATCAAAAAATTAACTCAAAATGGATCAAAGACTTGAATGTAAGACCTGAAACCATAAAACTCGGAGAAGAAAACATAGGCAGTACACTCTTTGACATCGGTCCTAGGAATACCTTTTTGAATGCCATATCTACTCAGGCAAGGAAAACAAAAGAAAAAATAAACAAATGGGACTACATCAAACTAAAAAGCTTCTGCACAGCAAAGGAAATCATCACGAAACAAAAAGACAACCCACCAAGTGGGAGAAGATATTTGCAAATTGTATACCTAATAAAGGGTGAATATTCAAAATATATGGAGAACTCACGTAACTCAGCAACAAGAAAACAAACAACACAATTAAAAAATGGGCAAAGTATCTGAACAGATATTTCTCCAAAGAAGATATACAGATGGCCAGCAGGCACATGAAAAGATGTTCAATATCACTAATTATTAGGGAAATGCAGATCAAAATAACAGTGAGATATCACCTCACACCCATCAAAATGACTACTATTAAAAAGACAAGAAATAATAAGTTTTGGAGAGGATGTGGAGAAAAGGGAACCCTCCTATACCGCTGGTGGGAATGGGAACTGCCGCAGCCACTACGGAAAATAGAACTGCTATATGATCCAGCTGTTTCATTTCTGAGTATTTACCTAAAGAACATGAAAATGCTAATTCAAAAAGATATATGCAACCCTATGTTCATTGCCACATTATTCACAACAGCCAAGACTTGGAAACAACCTAAGTGCCCATCAACAGATGAATGGATAAAGAAGATGTAGTATTTGTATACAATGCAATACTATTCAGCCATAAAAAAGAGAAAATCTTGCATTGTCAACAACATGAATGGACCTTGAGAGCGTTATGCTAAGTGAAATGTCAGACAGAGAAAGCCAAATACCATATGATTTCACTCATATGTGGAAGATCAAACAACAATAACAACAAACAGACACGTAGATCCAGAAACTAGACTGGTGGTTACCAGAGGGGAAGGGGGCGGGGGAGGAGGGCGAAAGGGATGATTCACGCATGTGTATGTTGATGGTTTGGGTGATGAACATGGTTTGGGTGGTAATCTACACAGAAATCAGAATATAATAATGATATACACCTGAAATTTACATAATGTTATAAACCAATGTTACCTCAATAAGAAACAAACAAAATCTATTCTATTTGAATCATTGTGAAAACTTCATTTTGAAAATCAGCAGCAGTTGGGTATAACAAACTCACATATAGACAGAATTTAATTTGTTTTGCTTCTTGCCCGGCTTAAATATGAAGTAAAAGTATCCTTAAGTTTTTTTCACATATATGTGAATTTTATATACTCATACATACACAGTCGTACAATCATAAAAGTAAGATCAGGGAAGTCTTCCCAGAGTACCCGATACTGAAGTTTTATTACAAAGGTAAGATTTCTCCCCGAGAAGAACACTGTGTTAATCAGTAGAGACGCTGTATTAATTACCAGTGTATGGAGGTAAGAGAAAGCATCATATATTATAAAACCATAAGACATTTAGTGTGGCTAGGAGATGGTACGTGTGAATGAGAATGGCAAAAAACAGGGTTAGAAATGAATGAGCATCAGCTCACAAAAGGCATTGTATGTCATGCCGACAAGTTTGGATTGTGTTCTGCGCTTCAGCACCACACCCTCACAGACGTTATCTCCAAGACGGCACCATAACTCAATCTTCAATCACCATTCCTCTCATTCTGCTAGGGTCAACTGCTTCTGGGTACAAGAAAAACATCTTTTTATACCTAGATTTAGCTAAAATAAGTAGGCATTTCACAGAATTTAAGTAATAGGATAAAAAGAATTGATTTTTATCGTATTATAACAGTCGTACAGGAAAGTACACAATTCATAAACTATACATTCTAGGTTGTGAAATCATAGAAAATATATATATTGGTCTCTGTCCCTGATTCCTGGCAAGAGCTCCTAAAATCCACGTAATTTCCTAAGTGAGAAGAACCTAAGAACATCATCTGTTCTAAGATTTAGTCTTTGACTCTGGTTCCTGACACAAAAACTCAGAAATCCCTTGGAATTTCCTCAGTGATAGGAGTCTTTTGTTCTAATGAAGCAACTCTTGGTGGGCTACTGGATGGAGGCTGGCCACCAGAAAGACGAAGCATGATTAGAAGCTTGGAACGTTCAGCCTACCTCCATCCTCCAGCCAGGGAAGAGGGACTGGAGATTGAATTAACAATCACACATGCCTATGTGATGCAGCCTCCTAAGAATCTCCAAAAGGTGAGGTTTGGAGAGCTCCTGGGTTGAACACACCTTCGTGTCGGGAGGGTGGTCCACTCCAACTCCACGAGGATAGAAGCTCCTGCACGCAGGCCCCTTCCAGCCCTCACCCTAGACTAAGATAGACTACGAAGAAGGACCCGGCCACCCACTTCCAAATAAATTGACCATGAAAACCCTGTGAATAGTCACAGAACATTGTCCAATACAGGGCCAGAAGGTCAGAGCATGATGCAGAAAAGACCAGGCAGTGTTCAGCTCAGCTGCACACAGTGTCTCTAGGAGTTGGAATCCACTCCACAGCACTAACAACAACAAGGTGTTGTGTATGCCCTGAAGGTTGAGTTTTCTTTTTGTAATGCAAGTGCCTGACTTACACTTTGATTGCTGAGGCATCCATTTCAATGAAAGCTATCTCCAATAAACACATTGCCAGCCACATGATTAGATGAAGAGCCAGGACATGCACCCCCACTCCCCACCATGAGGCTCCTTTGTTTTAGAAGTCCTGATTGATTTAGATAACTGGCCATTTGGGCTGCTTATTATTATTTTTTTTTCCTTTTTCGCTCTTCCCTCGCTTTAAAGTCCTGCTCTATATTTTAAATTCACCAATAAAGAGTGAGCCCACAAAACCCTGGAACCCCACCCTCAACCCCAGTGAAAGCAGAATCCCAGGCCTGCTCTTTCTGCTCCCCTCCCCCACCCTCTTTGTGTGGCCCTAGCTGTGCCTGGTACTCTCCAGGGCCTCTAAGCAATAAACTCCTTTTTCTCCAAAGTTTCCTAATAGTTATTGCTCAAGGGCATTTTGCAATCATAATAAGAACCAAGAGGGCAGGTCCAATCACAGCACTGGTTTGGAAATGGGGAATATCTGTGAGAAACTCATGGCTGGGCGAGTGCCCCCAGGCTTTTCTAGCCCATAGCATTATCAGTAGGCTGATATGGGCACAAAACAGTAGGCTAATTTTGCTTGGTTTTGAACATTATATATATGGGATCATTCAATGTATATTCTTTCGTGTCTGATTCCTTTGCTCAGCAGGGGGGGTGTGTGTGTGGGTGTGTGTGACCCATGTCGTTGTGAATAGAAGTATTTTGTTCATTTTCATTGCTGAATAGCATCCATTTTGTGAATACATCGCACAGTTTACTTCTTCATTCTACTGTTGACAGACATGCGAGTTGCTACCATTTTGCAGTGATGATGACTAGTGTTTCTATCAGCACTTTTGTACATGACTTTTGTTGCTATATATACACGTGTCTGTAGTATGTATACCCAAGGGTAGAATTGCTGGTTCATTGTATAGATATGCTTAGCTTTAGTAAAATTCTGCCACAGTTTTCCAAAATGGTTATATCGCTTTACATTTCTACCAATAGCATATATAAATTCCAGTTACGCCACATGCTTGCCAATGCTTCATATTATTAATTTTTAAAATTTTAACCATTTTGATGAGTGTGAATATGGAAACTTTAAAATATTCTATTCAATCCCACATTCCTAAGATGCAAAAAGGAATTAGACACAATCCACATTACTCCAAGACCTTCTTGACATTCTTTTAAAATAATTCCATGACTTAATTAGTGCTTTTCCTCAAAGTCAACTATGCTTATATAAGAAATTGTCTGAGAAAGACAATTCCAGGACTCTTTAAAGCCCACAAGAAATTACTATAGAATACTAAATCCATGCACAGGTGAGAAATTTGTTCTAAAATTTTGGTATAACTAATTTAATTACCCTGAGGAAAAACCTTGAGGCAGTTCACATGTTAACAAGACTCTCATCAGCAATATACCTATAAAGTGCTGCAACTATAATAAGACATTAAAAACGTTCACCTATATCAGTTAGTAAGGAATTTCACTATAAATAGAAATAAATACAAAAAAAAATGAGATTATTGCTTGAGTAAGCATCTCAGGTCAGATGCTTATTGGAGTCTATATTGGAGTGTAATTACAAAGTAACTGTAACGGAGTATCTTTTTTTCCCCCTTCTTCTCTCCAAAGCCCCCCAGTACATAGTTGTATATATTTTAGATGTGGGTCCTTCTAGTTGTGGCACGTGGGACGCCGCCTCAGTGTGGCCTAAGGAGTGGTGCCATGTCTGCGCCCAGGATCCGAATCGGGAAACCCTGGGCCACTGAAGTGGAGTGCGTGAACTTAACCGCTCAGCCACAGGGCTGGCTCCATAGAATATCTTTTAAGACAAAAGGAATATCTGAAAAATGACCTATTTCAAGCCACTTACCAAAATTAATAACTTAATAAGAAAGAGAAAAAGTGAGAATATTGTGTGCCATAGAGCTTCTATGCCCAACTTGGGGAACAAGGAGTTTTTTTTTCTCAAGACTTAGCCTACACACCACTGGAAACACCTAAGAGCCTCCTTCTGGGGGCAGGACAAAGAAAGGAGACGGGAAGAAAGAGAAGCAAAGATAATTTTTAGGTGGGCAAAGAGTCATTGGAATGACTCCAGTCTACCCCACTGGCCCATGATCAGCTCAGAAGTCAGTGGATGAGACAGCAATAGTGAGAATGGACCTTAGCTCCTAATCTTTCTGTCTGTGTCCTAGGTCATATGCTGCTTCTCTGTGGTGAACCTCTGGGACATTAGGGGCACGTTTGTATCTCGGACTGAGGAGAGCACTGCCAGAGGTAGACTCCTTTAAAAATAGACTTCCCATGTTGCTGAATGTGTTCACATTACGTTCATTCATACAACAAGCTTTGACTGAGGGTGCACGTGCCACACAAGTTGATGGATACATCATCGTGAAAAGACAGATAGGCCTGGCGACTGATATGTCATCACTGAGCCCTAGCCACTGCCTCCTTCCCAACTTCCCAAGTCAACTCCTGGAAAGCCATCATTTCGCCAGAAATGCTCTCCCAACTGCTTATCCTTACGGTCCAAAATAATACCACATGTATTAATGCTGTCCTGTATGAAAAACGTTTTCTGCCCGTGGTTCTTTCAGAGTCTGCAAATACGCCGGGAAGATTAACCGCTTTCCCCTATAACAAAAGAGACCGGAGCAGCGTGTATGTGCTTAAGGCAAGGAGGAAGAACGAGAGACAGATTCTTAAGGGAGAGGAAAATATCATGGAAAGGAAACATTTGGGAGATGTCTGAGAAAAGGTTAATCTCTTTCACAATGTTGCTTATGACATCACATAATTATCTCATGAGTGTAGATCCCTTGCTGATGAAGAAGGGAAAGAGAAAGAAGAGAAAAGGGCAAAGTGCGTGCAATCTACCCAAGGCACGTGGATTCTCATTAGGCGTCAAATGGTTTCTTTCTCACCGGGGCCTAAGGGCAGGTGGTTATTTTCATGACTGCTATATTGAAACAGTAACATTCTTCCTCCCTGGATTTTGCCCTGGTTTTCAAATAGTCTTCTCAGGAACCTGAAATGCATACTTAAAAATACTAGGGTAACATGATTATTATATTTGTTGCTATAATTTGATTACACTAATTCTCATGAAGAACAGAGTATTCTTTTTTTTTTTTTCTAGATTGGCACCTGAGCTAACAACTATTGCCAATCTTTTTTTTTCCTGCTTTTTCTCCCCAAGTTCCTCCCAATACATAGTTGTATATTTTTTTTAGTTAGGGGTCGTTCTGGTTGTGGCATGTGGGACACCGCCTCAGCATGGCCTGATGAGTGTCTGTGCCCAGGAGCCCAGGATTCGAACCAGCTAAACCCTGGGCCACCGAAGTGGAGTGCATGAACTTAACCACTTGGCCATGGGGGCAGGCCCCAGAGTATTCTTAACAACAATCAAAATAATAGAAGAGGAAAATAGTAAAAAAAAGTCACTATTCACAAATATACGTTGTCTCTAAGAATGTGACTCAAATCGATGTGCATACATATCTGCTCACCTGCCAGAATTTCTCCATGAGGTGTGTCATGTGGTGCAAATTAGGAAAATGACATCTCTAATGAGATAAACTCTTGCGAAAATATTCCCTGAACTTAGAGTTTTCATTGGGAAGTTTTTGCTAGTAAAATTTTATTGATGGAGCTTATACGGCTTAACCAGGTCAAATTTGATGATATTCATATCCTTAAGAGTTGAGAATGATTGCTCTGTCATTGGGCCTGGAGTTATTATTAGGCAATGATAGAAAATGCAGAGAAGATTTGGTATAATCATAAATTTTCAATGTCCCTCTCCTGTCTGTTGGGGTACAGAACTGAAAAGCATTTTCCTTGCATAATTTAATTAACCTGTCACTTTATTTTGGAGGCTTGCTAATTCATGATCCAAAAGGACTGATTTACTGAGCATTATGAGGACAAAAGCTGGATGCTAAAAAGAATTAAACAGTATAAGCATAATGTAAGAGTAGAATTATTTTTGAATTAACATCAATTATAAAATGAGTTCAAAAAATTATTTATGGCTTAAGCTGGAAAGTCTGTGGTTTATTGACCTGAATTTTTTTTATCTGACTAGAGTTTCCTGTTATTTCTTACTGAAGAGTTAAAATAATATTGAAGAATACTAATAGTAATCCTTTAATAGTGCCAATTATTTAACATATACTATGCTGATTTCTATTTACAGAAGCATTTTCCAGTCTCACAAAAAGTTGCAAAGTAAAAATTATTATTAACAATTATCAAAACCATGCTCAGGGAATACTATTATTCCAGCTTAGTTTACAAAACTTATTATGGTGCCAGAAGAAAAGGAAAGAGTCTATGAAAAATGGCAAAATGGACACCTTTGAATTTGGGAGACTCAATTCTTAAAAAAATTTTAGTTAATAAGAATCAATTGAGAGCCAGCCCTGATGACCCAGTGGTTAAATTTCTGTGCATTCTGCTTGGGCAGCCTGGGTTCAGTTCCCCAGTGTGGAACCACACCACTCGTCTGTCAGTAGCCGTGCTGTGGTGGTGGCTCACATAGAAGAACCAGAAGAACTTAGAACTATACACAACTGTGTACGGGGCTTTGCGGGGGGAAGGGGGAAATGGAAGGAAAAAAAAGGAGGAAGAAAAAAGTTAACAACAGATGTTAACTTAGGGTGAAACTCCTCCTGCAAAAAAAAAAATTTCTTATAAAAGAATCAATTGAAAAAGGTCTCCTAAACGTCAGTTTCCCAAACAACATCTAAGAGATATTCTCTTTTAGAACATCAGGAAGTTATCTCGGAAACTAAAAACCATGTATCCTTTAATAGCTGGGAGGATTTATAAGAGGAGAAGACTGAGTGACACAGGGAGAAGAAATGTTAGTTGTGAGGGAAACAGCCATAACTCTTGGCCTTTGAACCTCAGTCCTTTCCTTGTGAGGGATTAGGGCTGGGCTGTGTGGAGCGGAAGCATAGCACTTGCACAATAGGGAAGAGAGGGTCTTAACTGAAGGGTGTGAATTGGGTGGGGTCCTTTTGCATACTCCAGAAAGTTCCAGTTATGCTTCTGTGTTCTTGCAGGAGGTCATTATGAATGGAGTCAGGCGGAACTGCAAGGAGGTGGTCCTCATAGTGTGTGAGGGGCATTACTGAGATGGTTGGGCTCTGTTTACATGCAACAATCACTACTCTCAGATCTAGGTAACAGGGACCCCCACCCTTACCTCCAACTGACCCCCACATTATAGAGGGCCCCCCTTGACCCTCTTCTGACAGTGCCTCACCTCACAGAGTAAAAGTCTGTGGCACCAACACAACACGAACACCTGGAGCCCAGCCCCTCTCCTTCTAGATCATGCGTGGTACATAGGATCTCAGAATTCCATGCACAATTGCCCTGAACTCACTTCCAGGCCCATGAGACTCTCTTAAGTTCTATTCCCTTAATGATGGACCAAACCACGCATATGATCATCTTTATACCTAAGAGATAGTCAAAGGGAGGCTGTGTGCAAGCATGTGGACAGAGTTGGGACATGCATGCATCTGAGGCACCTCTTGGTATGGGATGAAGCCAAATACAGGAAGAGAGGTATTCCAGCTAGGGGCTAGGCACTAGGACATGCTTTTTACTCATTTCCATGTTCCAACACAGGGTACCAAGGAGTCCAAGAATTCTAATGAATGTCTTATCCTTCCAGAGCATTATGAAGGTATATTTGACAAAGCAGGAGAATAGAACATATTTTATTTAACAGATTGTGAGCTTGACTTATAAAGTTAAATATTCAGACAACCTCAGGTGGATTTCCATTTGTACTCCTGGCCCAGGCCCTGCTGTTGTTAGGGATGGGCATACCAAATATTCTAGATAAAACTATTTAAGTTTACATTCCCTAAGAGCATAGACTCTTTCATCCTTAGCACCTAGCACAGTGCCTGATGTATAGTAAGTACTCAATAAATATTTGTGGACCAAAGGACTAAATGTGATTTGTTCTTGTAAGCTAAATAGTGAAAAATCACATCTCTGGAGCAGAAGCTTCTAGAGTGGGAGGTAAAAGCCAACATTTTCTATAACAACAGAGAGTACACTACATATGTAAATCACTTACCAATATTTCTGTCATTTAGTAAATCCAGAGTAAATGTCACCTATCATCGCAGTCATGTGCCACATGGTGAGGTCCTAGTCAACAACGGATCACATATACAACAGTGGCCTCATAAGATTATAATGGAGCTGAAAAATTCCTATTGCCTGGGATCTCATAGCTGTTGTAATGTTGTAGTGCAATGCATTGCTCATGTTTTTGTGGGGATGCTGGTGTAAACAAATCTACTGTGCTGCCAGTTGTATAATTATGTACAGTACATAATACTTGATAATGATAACAAATGACTATGCTACTGTTTATGTATTTACTATACTATACTTTTTATCTTATTTTAGAGTATACTCTTTCTACTTATAAAAAAGGTTTATTGTAAAACAGTATGCTGTGTTATGCCAGCAACAGCCTCACACATCTCGAGTTTACTGCATCCCCTGATTGCCTTATTTTCTCTTGTGCTTGATTTTATCTCATGTTGTTTTGTTCATCACGGCCCCTAAGTGTACCAAATCCACTGCTAATGTTGCCAGTAAGAGGCCACATTGAGTGACTGACCTTAAAACAAAATTAAAAGTGATTCAGGACTATGAAGGTGGAAAAGCAGTGATGGTTATTGCTCATCAGTCGGGCATGTCCCATTCCACCAAAGCTATGATCTTAAAGAACAAGAACAAAGTGACAGAAGCTGTTATAAAGGCAATGAGACTAAGAAAAATTCAAGAAGGGCCTATATCAGACATGGAGAAACTTTTAATGACCCGGACTGAAGACTGTGGGACAGAAGTGTATCCCTCTTGGCCCCATGACGATCACGGCCAAAGCACAAAGATTGTTTGCAACGTTGAAAGAAGAGGCCAGACCTGACTATGATGTTGAATTTACTGCTAGCTCTGGGTAGTTTAAATGACTCAAGAAGCATTATTCATCACATAGAGTGAAAGTGAGCACTGAGTCCGTGCGTGCTGATGTGAGGGCAGCTGAAGAATTTTTGGAAACTCTAGATACGATGACTGTGGAGGAAGATGACTGCCAGAGCAAATACTCAATATGGGTAAAACCTCCCTATTCTAGAAATGAATGCTGAACGGACTTTCATCATAAGGAGGCCAAGTCAATCCCAGGTTTCAAGGCTTTTAAGGACAGGATGACAGTCTTATTTGGGGGCAATGTTGCAGGCTACAAATTGAAACCCCTTGTGATCTAGCATAGTGAGAACCCCAGGGCCTTCAAGCATATCAACAAGCACACACTGCCAGTGTACAGTTCTTATTGTCAGTGGAGCAATAAGAAGTCATGAATGACACAGCTTCTCTTCCAAGACTCTCTCCTGAATTGCTGGGCCAGCAAAATGGAGAAGTACTCTTTGGAGAATAGCATGCCTTGCAAGATTTTGCTTATTGTTGATAATGCGCCCAGACACCCTCCTTTTATTGGTGATCTTCGTCCCAATATCAAAGTGGTGTTTCTCCAAAGACCACCTGTTTCATCCAACAAATAAACCAAGGAGTTATAGTAGCTTTTAAGGCCTACTATCTGGGGAGGACCTTTGCCCAGGCTATTGCTGCAACTGAGGAAAACCTTACTTGGGCTTGGGTTGATGTCACAAAAGAGTGTATGAAGGGCATCTGGAAGAAGATACTCAAGAGGTTCATCTGTGACTTCAAAGGATTTGCCAAGGATGAGGAGGTTGCCAAAATCAACAAGCCTGTGGTTGAGATGGCAAACAACTTTAAGCTGGGTGTGGATGAGGATGACATTGAGGTGCTCCTAGAGGTGGTTCCTGAGGACCTGACTAATGAAAAGTTGAAACTGGAATAGGAATGCGGAGCTGAAGAAGAGGCAAGAGAAAAGGAAACTGAGGGAGAAAAAAAAGAAGAACCTCCAAGAAAATTCACAGTGAAAATTTTAGCAGAAGCTTTTGCAGACCTCAACAAGCTCCTTAAAATGTTTCGAAACATGCACCCCAGCAGCACAAAGTTTTCATTAACAGAGAGGAATATTTATGGTGCATTATCTGCTTACAATCAAATCTATCATGGAAAAAAGAAACAAACCAAGCAAACCACCATGGACACATTTCTGAAAAGAGTGGCACCTCCTCAAGAAGAGCCTCAGGCAGGTCCTTCAGGAGGTGTTCCAGAAGAAGGCATTGCCATCATAGGATATGACAGATCCACGTGTGTTATTGCTCCTGAAGACCTTCCAGTGGGACAGCAATATTGATGATCCTGACCCTGTGTAGGCCTAGGCTCATGCGTGTGTTTGTGTCTTAGTTTTTAACAAGAGTTTAAAAATAAAAAAAGTTAAAAATTTTAAAACTAGACAAAAGCTTACAGAATAAGGATATAAAAAAAGAAAATATTTTTCTACAGCTGAACAACGTCTTTGTGTTTTAAGCTAAGTGTTATTACAAAAGAGTCAAGAAGTCAAAAAATATTAAGAAGTATATAAAGTAAAACAGTTACCGTAAGCTAATGTTAATTTATCATTGCAGAAAGAAAAATGTGTTTTATAAATTTAGGGTACCTCAGTGTACAGTGTGGACAACGTCTGCAGTAGGGCACAGTGATGTCCTGGGCCTCCACATTCGCTCACCACTCACTCACTCACTCACCCAGAGCAGCTTCCAGTCCTGCAAGCTCCATTCATGGTAAGTGCCTTATACAGGTGTATCATTTTTTATCTTATACACTGTATTTTACTGTACTTTTTCTATGTTTAGACACAAATACTTACTATTATGGATTAATTGTACAGTCCATGAATTATGAATCCCAGACATTTCATCAGTCCAGACACTAAGTGTAGTTTGTGTAGTGGCTTTACAATATGTGATCAATTTCTTAACATCATAAACGTTCTCATGAAAAGATTTCTTGCTACCTGAATAATTTAGCGTGTATCCTCATTGGTTCCAGCCCTTGTCAAACTATTTACTTGGTTAACTCGACAGCTATGACATGACATCCTCAGAGTGGACATAAATTTTATTTTAAACTATCTTTTAAGTGGGATAATTTTATTGCCCTCAAATTCTAGTCTGCCTGTTAGATTTTGTTTTTCATATTTGATGTTTTTGCAGGATTCTTCATCCACCCTCAGCCTTTGATTTTTAAAACACCCATGTAGGGTTCTTAAACATACTGCATACTGGAGCCAACAAAGGATTTGATGAAGTTACAAGGGGAAATACTATTTATATTTGATACATGAATGAGCGAATGAATCTCATTTCTTAAGAGAATCTGTCCAAAGGATGCAACGTCTATCCACTAGATTATCCAAGTTTATCCCCGAATGGAGTTTGCCCAAGTTTATTCCTAAGAAGTAACTGAGCTATAATTATTTCAGGCCTCTGCAAAAATCAAACAACAATACCGAGACTGGGTTAGACTCACACATACTCTTTGCCTTTTAAAAAGTCCAATACCACATTTACCTATTTGAACAATGTTTCTGTAATGAAACAAGGATTACAATGGCCCACCTAAATTTAATTTCAGAGAAACCCTTGCGTTTCCAGAAAAATTTATTTGGCAGTGGTGGGAAAGAGTATTTTATTGGAGTATTTGACTATGTAAGATGAAGTGAATCTCTTTCTTTAGTAGCTGACATAATTCAAGCCAACCTATTTCAAAAGAATAGAATTAGCTTGTTGTAGGGGACAGGAAAAACCTACCTATGTGTTTTTATTATACAGAGCTGTCTTTCATTTTAAGTTTTAATTCTCTTTTTTTTTTGGCTTTAGCTTTAATTATATACACTACTCAAAATCCATTTAAGAATAGGTGGTATATAAATACTCTATAAATGCTAGTATAAACTCACAGAGGCAGCATTGCTGTGCATCTTTAGTACCTGCCTCGATGGCTGCATCCAGTCTGCTTGTAACATAAATATAGTCAATGAGTGAATCAAAGTGAGCAGAACATTTGACTATTTCACCGAAATCCAAAATTTTAATAACAGTTTGCAAAAATCACATGAGGCTATAATTTTCCAGAGAGAAATTATATCCTGGGCAACAGAAAACAAATTTCAGAGTTTCCTAAGCCCGTGCCATCTAATAGCATTACTGACTGGGTAACCAATTGACTTCACTGGCAGAGCCTGTTGCCTGGGCACAGGCACAGGGAGAGCAATAAGCAGGCCAATTTTCTGGAAAGTAAAGTAATTTGTTGTGTATCCTCTCTGCCACGCTCTTTCACCAAAGAGATACTTAAATATTTACGAGAATTTAGTTTAGTTTATCACAATAAAAATTTAAGCTAAGTGGGAAAAGCACATTTGCTTCATCTTTCCAAATGTTGTGCCCTAGCATTCCTAGGAAAACACCCCTTTTCTCCATATATGCTTTCCTGTTGTTCACACTGAGTAGTTGCCTTCTTGCAGCTCTCTTGAGTTGTGTTGCCTCATGGAATGTCGGTTTAGCATCAGTAGACTGGAGAAATTGATCATGTGCAACTGTACCATGATCAACAAGGGCACTAAGTCAATCTGCTGTCCACTAGTCATTGTAGCCCCATGGGACTATATCAATAAGCCAATAGTCCTTCTAGAATTGTAAATGTAAGTGGAATGAATGATGGGAATTGTAGCAATACTGCTATGAATGTATATTGGTATAATACTGTATTTATATTTTTCACATTATCTCATTTGATCCTCTCAATTTCTGTGAGTTAGAGAAAATAATTATTAGTATACTCATTTCAGAGTTGAGAAAACTGATGCTCAGAAAGAAGGAGAAACTGCTTCAAGCTCACATTGCTCACATTGTCACTGAGACAGAAATGTGGCTCTGGGACACGCTGGCTCTCTAGCTCTGTCCTACAGGACACAATTAAAATGAAAATTAGCCATAAGGGAAGAAGGAGAGAGTGGAGTTTAGCTTGCTAAAAAGGGATGTTTTCCTGAAGATTCTGCAGGGATGAAAAAGGAGAGCCAATTTAACTAAAATCCTTAGGAAAATGATATAAATAGCATGCAAGCCCTTCCACAATCGCACAGTGTTGGAATTTGATGACTCACTTCGAAATGGATTCAGTACATGTACCATCCTGAGCCAGCACCACCACAGACTGACGAATATTTTCACCTTCCAAAGTGACTCCATTTCAACTTACACCAGGAAAAAAAGTACAATTAATTTGCTCTTTCCCTCCAAAAATGTGATGTTCTCATTTGAGTAATAAAAAACAAAGCTAAGTATATTTACTACGTCAGGTCCTTCTAAGCAACTTTATATATTTTAACCCACTGAATCTTCACAGTAGCTCTAGGAATCTAATCTAATAATTATGCACATTTTGCAGATGAAGAAATTGAAGCATAAACTGGTTAATAAATTGCCTGAGGTCACATGGCTGGTAAGTAGCAGAGGCAGAGTTTGAAACTGTCTCATAACCTTTACTCTTGAACTAGATTGTAATGTCTCACATAAACAGCAGACCTGCATTTCTCTAACAGAGACATTTTAATTGACAAATTTTTTTTAGTGAAGAGCTCCCTCTCACAAAAATCACTACCAGATATACAACATTTTATTTTGCATGCTTCCTACTCCACAATATCAAACATGATAGTGTGGTCATTGTGATTTCAGGATCGATGAAATAGAGCCACACCAAAGGGTCTTTTTAATTTACATTCCTGGGCATCGCGGATGCTTACACCTATTGTTCTCTCTTACATTTTTTGATAGGACTCTCTAGGAGGAGATAGATAAAACAATGAAGAGACCATAGTGACCGCCTGTGGGTCAAGTGAAGTCTGCCACCGTTTGCTGATCCCCCTGAAAACAGAGATTAAATCACGTCCACAGGAAGTCATCACTTTCATCCTGAGACTGCCCCTCAAAATTGTTCTTGGGACCACAGACGCAGAAGCAGTGTGATCTTAACTAAAAATAAAAGGCCTGAAAAGAAATACACCAACATAAAATAGTAGTTACCTCTAAATGGTAGAGTGATAATGGATTTTTTTAATATTTATGTTGTTTAAAACTTTTCTATGCAAGTGTGTGTTGCTTTTAGAAGTATATGGAAAGTGTTATGTGTTACTTTAAAAATGATAGAAAATACACAGGAAAGTTAATTACTAACAGAGCTGCTAAGAGAGTAGATCTTGAATGTTCTCACCACAAAAAAGACAAGGTGATTATGCGATATGATGCAGGTGTCAGCTAAGGCTATGGGAGTAATCATTTTGCAGTATAAAAATGTGTCAAATCAAATGCTGTACATCTTAAACTTAGGTGCACATGTCAGTTATAGCCCAGCGGTGTCTGTCATTTATATCTCAGTGAAGCTGGAAAAAAATAAATAAAATGAATCAATATACTGAAACCTGTCACAAAGTGGATGGTCTTAAAACCTGTTTTCCTTAAAGTACAATATTATGATTTGAGTTTGATTACTAATCAAGGACTTTTACATAGAGAATTGACTATTATAAACTTCTATAACAGGGGTTGGCAAACTTTTTCTGTAAAGGGTCAGATAATAAATATTTTAGGCTTTCCAGGCCAAAATATTTCCATAGTAGTTTCTATCACAAATACTCAACTCAGCCATTGTAACCTGAAAGGAGCCAAAGACAATGTGGAAACTAATGAGCACATCTGTGTTCCAATAAAACTTTATTTACAAAAACAGGAAGTAGGCTGGATATGGCATGCAGGCTGCAGTTTATTGACCCTTTATAATATAAATATTATGTTCCAAGTTATAAAGTTAAAGAATATTAAAGCTAAGGGAAAGTAAAAGATTGTCTATGCCAAATTCCCTCCATTTGTAGGTGTTCCCTGAAGAGACAGGAGCAATATTACAGAGTGATAATAAATAAGAACTTAAGTTTCAAATTGACCTTGGTTTGAGGTCCAAATTACTGACCTCTGTAAGCTTTAATTTCTTCGTCTGTAAAGTGAAGATAGTAATAATACTTCATAGAGTTATTGTACACTTAGGTAATAATTTAAGTTAATAGCTTAGCTCAAAATCTGGCATATAGAATGTATTCATTAAACGTTAGCTAGTATTAATAACTGTGGTCACAAGATAACTGGTGGCAACGTCAAGCCTCTACTTCAGTGTTGCTGGAGCCTCTTGACTTGGTTTCAACTGTAATTGTGACTACCAAATTCAGCATTGGGAAAACTAGTCAATAAAATAGATTAGTTCCCTGCTCTCACGGCTTTTACTTCACAGAAAGCAGGAGAGAGAGAGAAAATAAACATGCAATTAAATGAATAAATAAGATAATTTCAGATAATAAAGAGCACTATGAATAAAATGAAATAAGGCAATGAGATATATAGTTACCAGGTGGGGTACAGATGGGAGTGGGGTTTGCTCTAGATTTGTGCTGACAAATAAGGTAACCACTAGCCATATGTAGCTATTTGAATTTAAAGTGATTAAAATTAAATTTTAAAAAGATCAATTCCTTAGTCATATCACATATTTCAAGTGTTGTAGCCACATATGTTGGATAGCACAGAAGAACATTTCCATTATCACAGGAAGTTGTACTGGATGGCATAGCTCTAGATAGGGATATGATTGATTGATAGAAAGGAAGGAAGAAGAAAGACAGAAAATAGATAAGGAGATGGAAATGGCAGAGGTAGTGACAAAGATAGAGATAGAAACAGATATAGACAAAGATATAGACATAGATATATAGAGTAATGGCCTCTCTGAGGAGGTAATAGGTATTTGCTGTGAACAATGAGAAGACACTAACAAGAAAAATCTCAAGGCAGAGTGTCCTAGGAAGAGGGAAGAACAGTGCAAAGGCTGAGACTGGAACAAGCTTGGTACACTGAAGGACAGACAGAATGAGGGAGAGGAAGAGGTAGGAGATAGTCAGGGAGCAGGTCATAGAAGTTCTTATAAGGAACTTGAATTTCAACCTAATGACAAAGGAAGTCATTGGGGACATTTTTAGTAAGGGAGATATTGATCTGATTTACGTTTTTTAGAGATCAGTCCAGTACCTATGTGGAGAGTAGACAGTTAGATGGCAACATAGAAGCATGGAGATCTTATAAGAGACCATTGTAGGTGAGAGACAATGGTGGCTTGGAATGGGGGTGGGCAAGACGAGAAAACATTTAGATTACATTTTGAAGATAATGCCTATGGGATATGCTGCTGAATTGAATGAGTAGAGGGAGAAAAAAAGAAATATTAAATAATATTTTTAGCTTATTTTTTCAAAATGGAAATGGAAATTACGAAGAAAAGTTAGAGAAGAGTTGGGGGTGAAAAATCAGGACTTCTACTTTAGAGCAGTAAGCTAAGTTACTGTTAGACAACTGCATTAGTTTCCCACGGCTGCAGGAGCAAATTACCACAAATGGAGGGACTTAAAACCACAGACGTTTATTCCCTCATGGTTCTGGAGGCCAGCAGTCCAAGATCAGCTTCCCTGGGCTGAATGTCAGCTGTGGCCGACTCTCATGTCCTTTGCAAGCTCAAGGTAGAATTCATTTCTTGCTAGTTCCAGCTTCTCGTGGCCACAGGATTACTTGGCTCCACCGTCACATTGCCTTCTCCTCTCCAAGTGTCTTCTCTTCTATGTGTAATTTTTTTTGTGCCCCCTTCCTATAAAAATATATATCCTTGCATTTAGGGTCCACCCAGATAATCCAGGATAATTTCCCCATCTCAAAATCCTTAACCTAGTCACATCTGCAAAGGATCTTTTTCTAAATAGGGTCACATTCACAGGTCCTAGGGATTAGGATATGAATAGTTGGGGGAGGGGCAGCTGCATTTTTCAGCATTCCACGGTATCTGAGGGGAGATATTGAGCTGAATGTGTGCATCCAACTTGAAGAGGCATCAGGAACTAAAGATATGTATTCAGGAGTAGTCGGTGTATAGACGGCATGTGAAACCATGGGACAGGTGGCATCACTCAGGACAGAGGGCTGAAGACCAGCCCCTGGGACATTCCCAAACTTGGAAGTCTGACAGAAAAGAAAGTTCCTACCAAATAGATGGAAGAAAGATATTTATTAGGATGAGGAGAAAAACAGGAAGATGTGGGGCCTCAGAATCCAAAGTAGAAAAATATTTTAAGGAATAAGATACCAAATGCATCCAACACAGAGGAGAGGTCAACTAAGATAAGATAGAGGATTAACCAGCACTTTTGGTAAAGAGGGGTTAGTGAGCAGAGGCATAGAATCCTAAGTAAAATTGGTAGAGAGAAAATGTGAGCTCTATTTCTGGCAGGATAGCATTGTTAATAATCTGACAACCTCACAGTTTAAAAAAAGAACTTGAAATGTTTGATAAAATATAGCAAACATCCTCTCAACTATATGGCAGAACTCACAAAAAATAATAGAAATGTTCAGAGCTCCAAAATAAAGAGGAAGCCGAAAACGAGTTGAAGCAGCTACAGAAGCTCTGCTGGTCTGGAAGCACGCGTCCATCTGAGATGCAGTTTTCAACGGCCACAAGATTTTGGTACTGAGACACACACCTAAACCTGCCTTAAAGTGTGATTTATGAAAATATTTGCTTTCCAGAAAAAAAAGATGACAATAAAAGTTGTCAAACTTGACCTGGCATTTGACCTTAAAAAAAAATCTCCTGGGGCCGGCCCCGTGGCCAAGTGGTTAAGTTCGCGCGCTCCGCTGCAGGCGGCCCAGTGTTTCGTCGGTTCGAATCCTGGGCGCGGACATGGTGCCACTCATCCAGCCATGCTGAGGCGGCATCCCACATGCCACAACTAGAAGGACCCACAACGAAGAATATATACAACTATGTACCCGGGGGCTTTGGGGAGAAAAAAGAAAAAAATAAAATCTTAAAAAAAAAAAAAATCTCCTGGACAATTTCAACCTCAGTCCTGTTAACAAGGGTTGGGATTTGAGTTTATACTCTCTGCCCAGGGCAGTAAATGCCAAGACAAGAAATTCATAAAGGTGATCCTGGTCCACAACAACCTGGGATGCTGGAACAGGACACAGAAAATCTCCTCTGGACAATACTGATGTGCCCTCAACCCAGACAGCATAGAATTTCAAACCAAACAAAATCCTAAAACACAAGATTACAGACCCAGAAGGAAACAAGCCAGCACAGCTGAGCTGCAGAAGGAAAATCAAAGAACAGAGCTGGACTCCCAGCACTTTCAGGCAATGAAAACTGATTTCATATTCCATTTTCTTGATGTTTTAACTTTAAATAAATAGGATTAAGAGGCTTAAAGAAAACGCTGAATCAAAAACATGAGAAATCCAATGCTAACCAAAAAACCAGACAGATTTTAACAAACTACCCAATAGAAATTTTAGAAATTAAATACATAATAATTGAAATTAAAAACCCTACGGATGATTTAAAAGGCATGTTAAACTCAGCAGAAGGAAAAAAATTAAGTAAATTTGAAAATGGAGCTGAAGAAATCACTCAAAGAAACAGGGAGACGATAGGATGGAAACTATGAAAGAGAGGTTAGGAGGCATAGAAGACTGAGTTGTGGGTCAGTTAACTAGTGTTTTCTGTTTCTGTTCCACCTGGACTCATGCTCATGTACCTGCATTTAGTTCAAGTGTTTATTTGGCCCAGCTGGGACAGCTGGCCTAGCTGGACCTCTCTCCTCATGGGATCTCCATCCTCAAGGAGGCTAGATCAGCTTCCTCACATGGGTGGTGCGATGTTTCAAGAGAGCAAGCTCTAATGTGCAAGTGTGTTATCAAGCCTTCTTGTGTCACATTTGCTAACATCTCATTAGGCAAAAGAAGTCCCATGGACAATTTCAGAGCCGATGTGGGAGGGGCTAATCCTGGGATACCAAGAAGTATTAGAGTAAGATCTGCTACAAGTGAGAAAGCATAACAGACATCTAATCGGAGTTCCCTAAAGAAAGGAAAGGGTCAACAATTAAGAGAAATGGCAAGAGGCAATATTCTAAGAGTTAGTGGCTGATTTCCAGAATTGATTTATATATACGTATATGTGTGTGAGTGTGTGTGTGTGTGTGTTTATCTCCAGTCTTGGAATATTTAGCTTATCTGAAGTCAGCTCCATCTTAACCCATAGTGTAAAATGTCAGAGAACCAAAATGAATACCTTAAAAGAAGCCAGAGAAAAAAAGATGGATTATCCACAAAGTGACAATTAATAGCTAACTTCTCAACTCTAAAGATGATGTCAGAAAGTGAGATAGCATTTTCAAAAGCTGAGCAAAAATAACTGTCAACATAGAATTCTGTATGCTCAGTAAACCATCTTTCAGAATAAAACTAAAATAGGGACATTTTCAGAAAATTGAAAACTGAGAGAGTTTGCCAACCAGTGACTATCGCTAAAGGAAAATTTAAAGAATGTATTTCAGGAAAAAGGAAGTGACTCCAGAAAGAAGTCTGAGATGCAGAAATCAATATCAAAAAAAGAAATTGAGAAACACAGGCACATCTAAACTAACATTTAATGTATGAGATAGTAATAATAATATCTAATCGGGGGGTTACAAACAGTGATTCTAAAGTACTGGGAAATATGTCAATAACTGGAGACATGGGATATTAAAGAAGATGGACGTTCTCATGCTGATCAGAAGGAGAACAACAATGTTGATGTATTTTAAGATTTGTTAGGCATGAGTATTAATAGTTTAGGAATAACCACTAGTTAAATAGAAATGCAGTCTAACAAGAATAGACAATATTTCAAATTAAAAAGGAAAAGATCGATTCAAAAGAAAGCAGGAGAAGAAAAAAATCATAGAAGAAGGTAAACATAAAGCACAAAATGTGTGTATATCTGTAATTTAAAAAAATATAAATGGAGTAAACTCCCATTTAAGTACAGTGATAAAAGGAGAAGAAGGAAGGAAGCAAGGTGATGGGGTAAGGAGGAGGGGAGGGAAGAAAGAAGGCAGACAGGCAGGTTCTACTTACATGTGATTTAGCACAGGCACTCTTAAAATATGGAGATGCAGAAAGATTAAAAATGAAAGCATAAGACTGCAAGCCAGAAAATTATTAACAAAAATAAAGATGATATATCAATATTAATATGAGATTGAGCAGGCTTGTTGTTAAGGGCCTTTATCCTTAGAGATAGAGCAGAAAATTTCATAATGATAAGTGAAAATATCGGGGTGCTTCCAGGTTGGTGGACATGTGGAGGTGCTGAGATAGCGGTGGGCACAGAGAGGACATGGAAGCTTCGAGCTCCTTCCCACAAACCTCGCCCTATGTATTTCTTCATTGGGCTGTTCATCCACTCCATTTTAAACCTTTCCTGCATGAATAGGGACAAAAGCTCCATAGCACCATATCCAAGCACCACATATATCATAAACTCTCCAGCCTTTCAGATTTTTACCCTGGGTGAACGTTATATACTGAAGGGGAGAAGAATATGCCACCTCACAATAGGCCACTTTGTCATAGTGATTATTTTAAATTAAAGTTACTTGAGAAACATCTGGTGCAAGAAAGCCACTCCGACCCTCCTTTGTTCCCCTAAAAGCAATAGATAAATCACCCGTGCGAAAAGTAACTTCCCTGTGCCAGGAGGATAGAAAATAATCACTTTTAACTAATCCCCTGCCATCTGGAAACTCCCAAGGTAATAAGCAATCATTGTAAAGGTTAAACTCCCCCCTCATTGTGCCTTTGGAAGCCATCCTGTAACGCCGTGCCTCTGAGCTTCACACCAGTTTCAAGTTTGAAGTAACCCTGTTCATGAACAGTTTACACCATATCTCGCTCGAGGAAATGTTCATCTCAAGTCAAGCTCTCTGAATTTTCTTTTGAGATTAGTGTACAATTTTTTTTTATAAGTGAGAAGTCAAGAAGAGTAAGGAGAATAAATTTGATAGTCAACAGGCTATGTTTTAATAAATTTGAAAGTTTGTAGGAGAGGAAACACTGGAAAAAGGGAGCTAGAAGAATGAGAGATGCAAGGTAGAAGTCAGGTGCGTAAAATCAAGTTCAGAAATGCAAGATTTAGGGCAGTAACAAAATCTGTAACAGATCCATGGAGTGGATGCTTGCGATATGCAGAAAAAGATCGTCACTGTTGAGGAGGTCACAAAACTACAAGGCCTCTGTGTTAGATAAATCCTCTCCTGGAAATTTGAAACTGACTAGAATGATCAGAGAAGTAACAATGGAGAAGTCAGTGGTCCAGTTTAATGTATTCATGGGTATAATATGTAAGTCTCTGCAGACAGCAATAAGGAGGGGCAACATGGTAGAGTCTGATTTTCAAAAGACCTGTGTTTCTGGTTTAATTGTCTTTATTTTGTTTTAATAGACAAGGAGGAGAAATATTTTAAGAAATAAATGAAGCGCAGGGAGGGCATAAACACTCGCTTGGCCTGGCACATTATATGGGGTCGGGGGGCATTACCGATAGTACTCCAAGGGAAGAAATGTCCTCAGCAGCTAAATTCAATTATATCTGGATGGTGAAGGCAATGTGCGGAAGAGAGATTGAGGCTTGTTGGAGGCAGTTGCTGTTGACTTACCATGTCCAACAGAGCGTACAACCCAAGAGAGTAAGAAGGTGAGGTGGGGTGGAAATCAGGCCAAGTTAGGTAATCTACTCAGGAGTATGTGTACTGAAATGATGAAGAATGATCTGGGAAACTTGGGCTTCTAACAATTGCTGTCAGGTGTGATGGAAATAGCCCTGGCAGTGTCTATAGAAAGGGAGGCTGCCACTATGGAAAATAGTATGGAGATTTCTCAAATAATTAAAAATAGAAATACCAAATGATCCAGCTATTCCACTTCTCAGTATTTATCCAAGGAACATGAAAACACTAATTCAAAAGGATACATGCACCCCTATGTTCACTGCAGCATTATTCACAACAGCAAGACTTGTAAGCAACCTAAGTGCCCATCAACAGATGAATGGATAAAGATGTGGCATATATATATTCAATGGAATACTACTCAGCCATAAAAAAGACAAAATTGTGTCATTTGCACCAACTTGGATGGACCTTGAGGGTATTAAGTGAAATGTCAGACAAGGAAAGATGATTACTGTATGATTTCACTCATAGGTGGAAAATAAATAAAGACACACATGGGTACGGAGAAAAGATTGGTGGTTACCAGAGGGGAAAAGGGTTGGGGGAGGGCAAAAAAGGTAAAGGGGCACGTGTGTATAGTGACCGATGGAAACTAGACTATTGGTGGCGAATGTGATGCAGTCTATACAGAAGTCAAAATACAATGATGCACACCTGAAATTTATATAATGTTATAAAACAATATGACCTCCATAAAATAAATTTTTTTAAAAAAAGAAAGGGAGACAATTGATTTAAATTAAACACCAGGGTTTTTAGAGGCAGAATACAAGCTTTGTCAGCTCAGATTTCAAATTCCTCTACCTCCCTCAGCCACCTGTCATCATTCCTCAGCACGCACCTCCTTGCAGATCCATCCTTCTCCTTTTTTGTACTCTGATTTGGCTATTGCTGCGGTATCCCTTTTGTTTTCCCGTGAAGTAATGATGGTCTTTCAGAGCTTGGTCTTTCTTATGAATCCCTGACAGTACCTTGCAAAGTGCTGGATAGGCAGAGGGTATTCAATAAATATTTCATTTATTGAACTATAAATTTCATTTGTCTAGGTTATAACCAGCACTCAGACACTTGAGATATGGCTATATATTGAAAGCAAAGGATTTGAGCTTTTATTAGAAACTTTTTCATGTTTAAAAGAAGATCTTGGCTTCTAAAGATTTTGTCATTACTCTTGCTTTTTCCCTACCTCATCACAATCTAAAATTTATGAAAACATAAGAAGTTGCCGTGGAGACAACTGTTGGGCACCAGAGGAGCCATTTGGAAATAAAAGCAAGAACTGCTATAATATTCACCATCAAAATTTTGCATTAATCCTTTGCTTTCAATAATAAAACTGGAAATAAAATACCAAAAAAATATTGGATACTGTGAAATCAGTGTCTTTGTTACCAAGCTGATAATCATCTGGTATATACCAGAAGATGCTACACTTTGTTAAGAGACAAATAATTCCACATTGGTTGGAAAATAGTCATTGCCCCTTAGAACCCCCTGGATACCACCCTATGGCACAAGCTCCCCAGCCTCTATCCCAAGATGCTTTGTGACTCCTCATAATCCAGCAACTAAAGATTAACTCTGAGCTGAAGATCAAGCAGGGGCTCAGCACCATGGCTGTAGTTGGCATACCACGTGTTAAACATGGTGAATCTACCAGCTGTTAAACATAGGGAATATCAGGGCAGCCCCGTGGCTGAGTGGTTAAGTTCACGCGCTTGGCTTCAGTGACCCAGGGGTTCACAAGTTCGGATCCTGGGCTTGGACCTACACACGACTCATCAAGCCATGGCTCTGGTGACATCCCACACGGAAGAACTAGAATGACCTACAACTAGGATATACAGCTGGGTGCTGGGGCTTTGGGGAGCCAATAAAAGAAAGAGGAGGATTGACAACAGATGTTAGCTCAGGGCCAATTTTCATCACACACACACACAAAAACATATAGGGAATATCATTTCTGACTATATGTATCAGAGGTTACAAACCAGTGTGTTACAGACATGATTTGTGTGGTCCTCCAAGGACTTTACATTCTTATCAAGTAGCATTTAAAACTTCAGTGACTTCATGTAATAACCCAAATTTTTAGCTCCTCTTGAAAACCTGGAGATTCTGGCAACACTGGACTTTTCTTCCCGAAAAAAACAGAAGAGAGCATGATTGTCCCCTTTAAACACTGCGCATGCTGTGGATTCACCAGGCTTCACCATTTCCAATTGTTCACTCAACGGACTGCACTATTTTATGTTACCAGTTCCCCCTGTGGTTGTTTAAGCCTCTGTGTCCTGCTCTACTGTAACCCCGATCAAATTCCTGGGAGCTGTGTTTGGTTCTAGACTTAGTGGTCACCTGGAGCGACATCAGCTTAGTGTGGGTCTACTCCTCCTTTGCCTCATTCTTCTTCCAGGTGTCTTTTGCTCTAGCAATTAAAACAGCAACTCAACTCCCTTCACTTCTAATTCAAGATGGCATGTCCAGACATTGCAAACAAGAAAACCTTGTCTATGGTGACTACATTTCTGAGTTTTCACAGCAAAGGATCTAGAGTTGAGGAGAATCATGCACACCAGTCTTGTGATTTACCACCAAAAAAATAGGAATGAAATTTTGTGACCTCTGCTATATATATTTGCTCATTAAGCGAAAAATTAAATCTTCTACAGGAAAACTGCTGCTGGCAATTCTGCTGTTATTCCTGAGAAGGTAGTGTTCCAGCAGCGACAGGCCCAGGGTTTCCACCTGCTCACCTGCTATTTCCTCCCTCAACTGTGGCTGCCACCTGACAGTTTGTGAATTCACAGCTATACCGCATGATAAACCAAAAGAAGTGTTCTAACACCACATTTAATCAGAATCCTTGCCTCGGTTTTCTGTTGCTGCATTACATACCAGCCAAAACTTAATTGCTTAAAATAAGCGCCAATGATTTGCTCACACTTCTGTGGTTCAGCAACGTGTGCTGGTGCGACCAGGGTCATTCATGACATTGCGGTCACCTAGAAGCTCAACTATGGTGTAAGGTGGCCCTTCACACATCTCTGGCAATTTGTAGGGGATGCAGGAATGGGCTTGGGTTCTCTTCCACACGGCTGGGCCAGGCTTCTTGGCATGGTGGGCTTAGAGCAGCATTCCAAGAGGGTGAGAACAGAAGCTTCAGAATTCTCACAACGTCACTTCTGCCACATTGTATTGGCCAAAGCAAGTCACAAGGCCAGCCCAGACTCAAAGGGTGGGGAAATGGACTCCAACTCTTGATGGGAAGAGCTGCAAAGCCACAGGATGTGCATTCAGGGATGAGGGGAAGTCTTACTACCCTCCGTGCAAACAATCTACTGCATTCCTGAAGCTAGAGAGAGGGACGGGCTCCATGATAATAGAAGAGAGGAATTACGGCAGAAAATCCCTTCAAATGTACTGGAATCCCATAACATACATCAGAAAGTCTCTAGTGAGATGGAGAACGTAAAGACAAGGAAGACTGGGGAGGAGTTCTGGTTTGGAATTCATCAGGAAACCTGTGGCAGTGGCAAGAAAGAGAGAAGGGAGACAGGGGTTCTGGTGGAAGGTTGGAGGAGGGATCGTGAGAGCCGGAGGGGCTGGGAGGGGAAAGCCTGACGGGAGGACTTGCTTCCTGAAATAGTTGTCTACCAGCTGCCGCAGCAAAGCTCAACCTCATAGCCTCCATCGCTCAGTCCTTGGGCCTGGGCTGTGCCTTCTGGTCCGTCCTCTCCACTCTCACTCCCAAGTGTGGGATCTCCTCATCTCAGAACTGATTCCCATGATATTATCCAAAAACCTCCTCCAGGCTTTCCTCGTCTGGTACATCCTGCATATCACACGTGCTTGGTTTAATTGTTTTTTTAAAAAATATTTTTATTTCTTTCTGAACAAGTAAAATATGCTCCTGTTACAAAATTCAAAAAGCACAAAAGTTACACAGACAGAAAACAGAGACAAAGAGGTTGAACAACATGCCTCCTAAGAAGTGGCAGAGTCTGGATTTGAACACAGGCTGACCGTGGGGCCCATGCTCTGGACCATGGCGCTGTGGGCCTCTAGACTCGGGCTCCTCATCTGCCCTGCACACATAAAAGTTAGAAACTACATTTTCCCCCAACTGTCAAAACCAATAAATCGACTCTGATTAGCAAGTGAGAAGTGACAACCTGCACACTTCCTGGCTAAAAGAATAAAGAACCAGGACAGCCTTACAAGCCGTCAGCATTGTCACTGTCACAGAAATAAGTTATGGGAAACAGACACCAAGCACTACTTGTTCTAAGACACAGACTCATGATGTATTAATTTTGGCAATGCTCATACACCTTGTCATGCCAATAAAGTCACTGAAATTGAAAGTAGAAATTGAAAACTGGATGTGACCTGCATCAATCAGCATCCCAGGTGTCAGACTGGGGATGGAAGAGGAGAGGGGGCCCTTGGGAGGTGGGATTAGCACCCAGGAAGGAAGGAAGGTCCTCTGCCTTCTGTCCCCATGCCTAGCCTCCTTACTTGAAAAGTTCGC